>NC_083315.2:103994452-104690676 GCF_963455315.2 Globicephala melas | reverse complement strand
AGAATATTAAAGAAGAATATATCTTTTTTATCCATTCATCTGTTGATGGACACTTGGGTTGCTTGCATATCTTGGCAATTGTAAATAATGCTTCTGTGAACACTGCGGTGCATGTATCTTTTCAAATTAGCGTTTTCATTTTTTTCAGATATTCCAGGAGTGAAATTGCTAGATCATATGCTAACTCTATTTTTAGTTTTTTGAGGAACCTCCATACTGTTCTCCATAGTGGCTGCACCAGTTTACATTCCTACCAACAGTGCAAGAGGGTTCCCTTTTCTCCACACCCTCTCTAGCATTTGTTATTTGTAGACTTTTTGATGATGGCCATTCTGGTGTGAGGTGATATCCCATTGTGGTGTTGATTTGCATTTCTCTAATAATTAGCGATGTTGAGCATCCTTTCATGTGCCTCTTGGCCATCTATATGTCTTCTTTAGAAAAGATGTCTATTCAGGTCTTCTGCCTATTTTTTAATCCAGTTGTTTGTTTCTCTGATATTGCATTGTATGACGTCTTTATATATTTTGGATATTAACCCCTTATCAGTCAAATATTTTCTCCCATTCAGTAGGGTGTCTTTTTGTTTTGTCGATGATTTCCTTTGCTGTGCAAAAGCTTTTAAGTTTAATTAGGTCCCGCTTGTTTATTTTTGCTTTTATTTCTTTTGTCTTAGGAGACAGATCAAAAAAAATATTGCTATGATTTACGTCAGAGTGTTCTGCCTATGTTCTCTTCTAGGAGTTTTATGGTTTCAGGTCTTATATTTAGGTCTTTAATCCATTTGGAGTTTATTTTTGCATATAGTGTGAGGAAATGTTCTAATCTAATTCTTTATATGTAGCTGTCCAGTTTTCCCAACACCACTTGTTGAAGAGACTGTCTTTTCTCCCTTGTATATCCTTGTCTCCTGACATCTTTATAAAATTGAGTCTTTTTTTTTTTTTTTTTTGCGGTACACGGGCCTCTCACTGTTGTGGCCTCTCCCGTTGCGGAGCACAGGCTCCGGACGCACAGGCTCAGAGGCCATGGCTCACGGGTCCAGCTGCTTCGTGGCATGTGGGATCTTCCTGGACCGGGGGACGAACCCGCGTCCCCTGCATCAGCAGGCGGACTCTCAACCACTGCGCCACCACGGAAGCCCTAAAATTGAGTCTTTTAACCCATGACCACAGTATGTCTCTCCATTTGAATCTGTAGATGAATTGGGGGATTTTGCCATACTTAACAACATTAAGTTTTCTAATCCTTGAATACAAGATGTTTTTATGTTAAGTCTTCTTTAATTTCTTTCAGTAATGTCTTGTGATTTTGACTATACAAGCCTTGTACTCTTTTGGTTAAATATATTCCTAAGTATTTTATTCTTTTAGTTGTTGCTGTTTTCTTTGTTAGCTTATTAGCTATTGTGTTAGTCAGGATTCTCCAAAGAAACAGAACCGATAGGATGTGTATATATTAATATTATATATAATATTTATAGTGTGCGTGTTTATATTTATATATGGAATTTACTCACGCGATTGTGGAGGCTGTGAAGTCCAAAATCTGCAGGGTGGGCTGGCAGGCTGGAGACCCAGGCAAGAACTAATGTTGTAGTTCAGCTCTGAAAACCACAATTCCTTCTTGCCCTGAAGAAGTCAGTCTGCTGTTCTATTCTGCCCTTCAGCTGATTGAATGAGGCCCACCCACATTATGGAGTGCAATCAGAGTCTACCAATTTAAATGTCAATCCCAAGACACCCTCACAGAAACATCAAAAAGAATGTTTGACCAAATACTGGGGTGCCATGGCCTAACCACAGCCAAACTGACACATAAAACTTAACCATCTCTGATTAGTTTGACTCTCTGTTTTGTTATTTCAGTTATTGCTTTAGAGTTTATGGCATACGCCTTTAACGTAACATGCTTTACCTGCGAGTGATAGTATACTAGTTCATATATAGTATAAGAACCTCCCAGTACTTCACATCCCCTTTTTCCTGTCCTGAGTTTTATGCTATTTATGCTCTGGGAACTAAGATTCCGCAAGCCTTGTGGCGCTGCCAAAAAAACCCAACAAAACCCCAAAATCTGGTCCCTTCCAATTTTAATCTTCTTACCCCTGTCAATAATTTTACTTTAACTATAAAAATACGTAGATTTTTATTTTGAAAGGGTATTCTACTTTTCAAGCCAATGACAGGCTCAGGTACATCACAGGTAGTCTTGGACTGTTAAATCTTTACCTTGAAATCAGGAAGCTTAATCCCCAGAAGGCTTGAGTTCCCATCTCAAGATGGGTGCTCCTTGGGCTTCCCTGGTGGCGTAGTGGTTGAGAATCTACCTGCTAATGCAGGGGACACGGGTTCGAGCCCTGGTCTGGGAAGATCCCACATGCCGCGGGGCAACTGGGCCCGTGAGCCACAACTACTGAGCCTGCGCGTCTGGAGCCTGTGCTCCGCAACAAGAGAGGCCACGGCAGTGAGAGGCCCGCGCACCGCGATGAAGAGTGGCCCCCACTCACCGCAACTAGAGAAAGCCCTCGCACAGAAACGAAGACCCAACACAGCCAGAAATAAAAATAAATTAAAAGAAGGCTCAACATTAAAAAAAAAGATGGGTGCTCCCCTCTCCAGACCATTACCACGATGCCCTCCCTATTATAAACTGATACCCGGTGCCAGTGCAGGTACACACACATAAATGAATGAGTGAATCAACAAAGGAAGAAGACAAAAGGAGGAAGAACACCAGAAACCATGAATAAGCCAACAACTTATATCAGGCTCAACTGGTCTGTTTCAGGATCAAGCCATGGTTGTAAGGCTTGATCTATTTTCTTACTAGAAAAGAGGGGTATCCTGGGAACTAAGGAGAGCAGAGAAAATGGTAAAAACCAGGAAATTATAGAACTATTAGGAGACTAGAAGGAGAAGAAGTTGTGGATTAAAGCCTTTTAAACAATCTTTTTTTCCTGCAAGCCTTATTCTAGCAGCATCTCTCTTAAAATTCTGTTTGTCTCAGCCTCCCTGAAAACATGATTTCATGAGATTCAGCAACCCAAGGTTTCCCACTGTGCTTGAGTTTTTAACTTCCTTAAACTTTTCCCTATATACCTGCGGAAGAAATCAATTTGCATGCATTCTGGGTAAAGGGTAAACATACAATGACTTAAAAAACCTGGTTAATGTTAGTTATTGAAACTTCATATTTTATATGGAAAGCGTATAATATGTGTGGTTTATGTAGTGTAACTGTGAAACAAACAAACAGGCCCAAGCCAGGGAAGTAAATGCCTTGATTTGTGAGAACAGTGATGGTTTCTGAAAGAGATTAAATCCAATACCAAATCCCGTAATATACAATGAAGAAAACAGAAGGGGTTAACTGCAGTCATAAAGCCTCATTCTGTTCTTACTTCCTCAATTCTGGAAACAGATATAAACATCATTTTTGATCTATTCTTAGGAGAGATTTACAAACAGAGCATCTAAAGACAAAGGCATCAAAGCAGCAGCTACCTGACTGAAGAATGAATTACATTACAAGCAGCTCAAAGGCTGGGAATAAAACTTGAAAAAGCGACTCCTTGAACGTGACACTTTCCTTTCACGTTATCTATTATATACCGAAAAGTACAGGCCAAGCAGCAGTTCTCTTCAGGGAAATGCCATACTTGGTAGAAATTCAATACCTTTTTTACCAGTGGGAGCTGCTAAAAAGCATTCTTAGAGCTCAAACGCCCCTTACAGTGAGAAAAGATGGAATCATTTTTGCAGCCTCTACTTCCCCATCTCTCGGCAGCTGTGAAGAGGGGCCCTTACTCCTCACTGTGTGAGGGAACAGCCTGGTTCCCAACTCCCTGACATGACCCCACCGCTGAGCAGAATCTTTTAATAGGAATATTTATTCTAAAAGAACCATGGGAGGATGTTACGTGGATATGCTATTATTGTCACACATTTTACTTTTCCATATGTTATAAAATCATACACCATTGTCATCTGTAAGCAAGACTAGAGCATTGTTCAGTCTAGGGCTAATTATTCCTCACTCATAGGGCAAGACCCCTCTGTGTATCCTCAGTGCCCCCTGAATCTTGAGGTTTTCCAGTCAGGCTGGTGGGGATAGGCACTATGCCCAGCCCTTTTGGAGCCTGGAGTACTGTTTCCTCTGTTCATTTTGAGTGGTTCTTTCTCTGGCCTCAGGTAGTTTCCTCACACACCTGTGATGAGAAGTACTTAGCTAAATACTTAAGGCCAAATCTCTGCAGGTCTCCAGAGTTCTCTGTGCGTGTAGTTCTCTTTCTTCATGACTCTGTCCTGAGAATTTTAATGACCTTGATCTCCCTGCGCTCTCGGCTCTGTCTCCTCAGTGTAGGGAGTCTGACCGTCTCTGCCTGGGTTCCTCCTCCTTGCACTACAGCCTGCAAAACTCTCAAACCCGGAAACGAGGGCGGTTGTAGGGCTGGCCTCATTCATTTCCTGTGTCTCAGGGATCACACTATCATTCCCTGTTTCATATACTTTGTTCATTTGGGTTGCTTCAGGCAGAAGGGTGGATGTAGCCCTCACTTCTGTTGTGTAGACACAGGGTTAGAATTGCGGGGTCTTAAGAGTATGTGCGTGTTTAGCTTTAGTAGATATCACCTAGAGTTTACCAAAATAAATCCAGCTAATTTTAATTGCAGATAATTTTCACTAATATAATTGACATTCGTTTTACCTAGAACATGTTGCTAGATCTTAGTCCCCCACTTAACATAGTAAAGAGTGAAGGTGACAAGTTCTCAGTGGCACCGTTCACTTTCTTTAGAACTTCAGTGATGTACACCCTCACATTAAATATATTATTGTACGTATTGAGTAAGTGGTGGTGGCAAGGAGGAGGGAAAGCAGAGAGAGCAGATAAATCTGTCTTTGCTTGACTGTTAGTTGTCATTATATTTGATAGCATATGTTTGCTAAGTCATAGCAGCTTTGATTTTTCCAGAAACCTAGTGATATTATATGTTGCTATTATAGGTACCTGGTCCATTAGCAAATTCTCTGTTGCTCTGTCTTTACAATCTCACTGGGGGGAGCGGGGGGTACTCTTCTCACATAGAAGGTGTGTACCTGCACTGGCACCGGGTATCAGTTTATAATAGGGAGGGCATCGTGGTACTGGTCTGGAGGGGGGAGCACCCATCTTTTTTTTTTTTTTTAATGTTGAGCCTTCTTTTAATTTATTTTTATTTCTGGCTGTGTTGGGTCTTCGCTTCTGTGCGAGGGCTTTCTCTAGTTGCGGTGAGCGGGGGCCACTCTTCATCGCGGTGCGCGGGCCTCTCACTGCCGTGGCCTCTCCCGTTGCAGAGCACAGGCTCCAGACGCGCAGGCTCAGTAGCTGTGGCTCACAGGCCCAGTTGCCCCGCGGCATGTGGGATCTTCCCAGACCAGGGCTCGAACCCGTGTCCCCTGCATTAGCAGCTAGGTTCTCAACCACTACGCCACCAGGGAAGCCCAAGGAGCACCCATCTTGAGATGGGAACTCAAGCCTTCTGGGGATTAAGCTTCCTGATTTCAAGGTAAAGATTTAACAGTCCAAGACTACCTGTGATGTACCTGAGCCTGTCATTGACTTGAAAAGTAGAATACCCTTTCAAAATAAAAATCTACGTATTTTTATAGTTAAAGTAAAATTATTGACAGGGGTAAGAAGATTAAAATTGGAAGGGACTAGATTTTGGGGTTTTGTTGGGTTTTTCTGGCAGCGCCACAAGGCTTGCGGAATCTTAGTTCCCAGAGCAAGGATTGAACCTGGGCCCCAGCAGTGAAAGCACAAGAGCCCTAACCACTGGACTACCAGGGAATTCTCAAGACTAGATTTTTTTTTTTTTTGCGGTACGCGGGCCTCTCACTGTTGTGGCCTCTCCCGTTGTGGAGCACAGGCTCCGGACGCGCAGGCTCAGTGGCCATGGCCCACAGGCCCAGCCACTCCACGGCATGCGGGATCCCCCCGGACCGGGGCACGAACCCGCGTCCCCCGCACCGGCAGGCAGACTCTCAACCACTGCGCCACCAGGGAAGACCCCCAAGACTAGATTTTTAACTTGGAGCTCATGTTGGCATGAGACATTGAAGTTGTACATTCCAGAAGTAATGCTGTCTCCTTTTGGTAATTTGGAAACATTAAAACCAGCTAGTACTTCCTGCAGAGTTAGTTTAGGGGGCTTGCTTGCTCTACAGACGTGTAGCTGTCAGCTACTTTGGGTATGATGCTGTACTTTCATATTAAAAGAATCCTTCCTGAAGAATGCTTGATGAAAGATGTTTCGTATTCTTCTCCTTCTACTGAAGGGCTCCTCCAAACTTATTTAGAAAAAAGAGGTTTCCCATACAAATTTCTTTTGGTATCCTTCTGGAGAAATTTCCTAGACTTTGAATCTCATCCTCCTCGCCCTCCAATTTGGAGATGAGAATGTGATGTAGGTACAGCCCTAGGACCTAGTGATACCAAATAAGGAATCGTTTGTGTGGAAAACTCCTTTCTTGGTGATTATCCCTCCTGTAGACCATAGAAGTCTGCCTTTAAAAAACAAACCTCACAGCCCTGTGCAGGACTCTCCCCTTCCCTCCCCTTTAGAGTTAGTGGAGCGGGGACTGTAGAAGGGCATCCTGTATTCTTCCTCACTGGCTTGGTGGTCATGACTGAAATGCCACCGTTTTTGTTGTTGCAGCTGTTGTTTATTTGGATTAAATTTTTCTTCCTAAACACATGCAGATTGAAGAATACCCTTTCAAACCCATTTGGGGTCCTGTGAGGAATCTGACCAGAGAGCCCCCAGGACCTAAGATGGAAGGAGAGGAATAGGGCCCCAAAGACAAGCTTGGCCATTTCATGAATTGGTCTAGTTCGGGAGCCTGTGGAATCTAAACAACTGTGTCCCTAAATTATGACACACTTTGAGAAATCACGTGAGAAGCAAATGATCAACCCTGTGGGGAGAGCGCCAGGCTCCATTCCCCACTCACCGTAGCAGTGATGACGGGTCCCTGTTCTGAAAGTATGTGAGGTAACAGTCTAGATACTTTTGCTTCTAAGCTTTGTAAACATTCAGCCATCTCACTGCATAAAATTGCTGATGCAGCCTCAGACTTGAAATTTATTTCTCCATAGATACTGTGAAATCCACCTGGAATTAGCATACATTAGGGTTTGGGAAGAGCATTAAGAAAAACAGTTCCAAGTAATCATTTCTCACCTTGTCCTCTTAGCCCGTCTCTGTACCACATCAGCACCCAGCACCCATGCTCAATCTTGCTTTTACTTCCTGAATCACATCTCAGAGGATTTCTTTTTTTTTTTCTCTCCTTTATGTCTGTCACCTCCGACACAGCCAGAGAGCAGCCCTGATGAGATTCTATGTGGACATCACTTTTTTTCCTTGCTCCAAATTGTTTATTTCTCATCAACAGTCTTATTGAAATCAAAACGTCTGGCCGTTAGACTCCAGCAGAGCAGAGGGCTAAGTCACACCACAAGATGCTGACTTTCACTCAACTACGAGATCAGGAGAGGGCTAAGCATGATGACAGACATTTTTAGGTATCTTAGGTACATAGGTATGGTAAATTCTACGTTGTAGCTGCCTAGCCTTGACCTCAAATTATATTGTAGATACTACAATTTGTTCTTCACCTTTTTTTTTTAATAAGAAATGACCACATAAAGTTATAAGATGATTCAATTTGACTTTAACGTGTAAAGAAATGTTTGTGTTAGTGAAAATATAATATCTATGAAAAATGAGATGGTAGAGGTTGTGAGTCATCATTTTCTTTAAATGCTGATTATTTGTTTTCTTTAAAATAATGTCTTAGGACTGAGACTAGATGTTTTGTATTTGGGCAAAATTGATTTTCCTGTTTGGGACGATTGAGGAATGATACTCTGAATAATGAGATTGTAGAGGAAAGAGTGACTTTAAAAAAAAAGCAGTCTCCCAACCTTTGGACCTTGAAATGGAGGATCAGCCTCTTAATCCCTGGCAGAGTGTGTGTTTTTCTGCCATTTAGCATCACATGCAAGTAAGCTGCATTTCTGTCTTTCCTTTCTGATAACAGCCTTTGTCCCCTCTTCCACCAATTCCTAACTTGATACAAGACCAGGTTTGATCGACTAGATGGTATTGTACTATTGGCTGGCTTCTCTGGTTTTGATTAAATAGAATTTTCTCACTGGGCAAAAGCAAGGCTGGTGATCTCCACTCTTTGACTATGGCTAAGTGTCTTATTTCTGTACAGTGTTTCATGGCTGGACCATTTTTTATTTTTATTGTTTGCGGTACGCGGGCCTCTCACCGTTGTGGCCTCTCCCGTTGCGGAGCACAGGCTCCCGACGCGCAGGCTCAACGGCCATGGCTCACGGGCCCAGCCACTCCGTGGCATGTGGGATCTTCCCGGACCAGGGCACGAACCCGTGTCCCCTGCATCGGCAGGCGGACTCCCAACCACTGTGCCACCACGAAAGCCCCTGGACCATTTTTTAAAAGAACTCTTTACACCATTAGTTCATGAGAAAGAGATGTTACACCACTAGAGTAATGATGGTAATGATATTCTAGACATAAGAGTTCCTAACACTGCTTCTTAACTACAGCTGAGATGTAGATAAGTCTACATGAAGGCTGAAAGAAGGCATGCAGCCATGAAAACCACATTCTTTTTGTCACAACTGGTAGTAGAAGGACCTGGATTCGGTTTGCCCCATGCTTCTGTCTTCCTCTGATGCCACCATAGAAAGCAGTGGGTTCCAGGAGTGAGTGAAAAGAAGCATTAGGCTTGGATAACCCCAAAACTTGACTTACCGAAGCATGTCACCTCCAGCTTTGTTCTTCTTTCTCAAGATTTCTTTGGCAAGGAGTTTTTAAAAGATGGTTCAGTCTTATGTATTTCAGTTTGAATAGCCAAGCTGGTCAGAAAGCCGGTTTGGGGAAAATCACAGACGTCCAGGTGAGGGCTAATGTTATAACTCCTGGAATGTGGCTGCTTCATGAAACCTCCCTGACTTTCCCCAACTCTACCTTGGTCCTTAAAGCACCCCCACCTACACACCTCAGATGACTCCTATGTCATTTTTCCTGTTATGCTTTAATACTCTGTTGCATCATTCTCATCTCCTCCCCACCAAAGTTCTTCATTCAGAACCACTTTTTACTCAATATTTGAATTGCCATAAAACTTCCTTCTGTATCTTCCATCTAATAAATATGCCATAAATATTTGTTAAATGACTAAATACATAATTCAGTGGCTCTCAACAGTCAAAGTGCCTCAGAGTCAACTGGAGAGATTTAAAATATGGATGCCAGGGCCACACCCCCAGGGATTCTGATTGACAGTGTTTGGTGTTTTTGTTGTAAAACTCCCAGGTGATTTCGATGTGCGGGTCTGAGTGGAAAACCAGGGGATCAGGCTGATTCTGGGTGGTCTGCAGTATAACCTGGGAATATCGTATCCCCTTTGAATGCCTATATATTTACCTTTTCCTCATGAATGATCAAGGCATGACAGAAATGCCCTGATTATCTCGCCTTTAAAGTTATTCAAAATAATGAATATGGAGTCTACCATATGGGGGTAGTTGGACATACAGCACTATGCTGTTACTGATTCAGATCATTTGGTTGCATTTTCCAGCGTGTGCTATCAATTAGCTTTCCTTAGGAAGGAGAAGGTGAATTGCTGTTTTTCACTAGACATCTGGAATTTGACTGACTGACTTATTTTTAACAGCTCTGGATCCTAAAAACACCAAAAGAGGAAGGGGTTAAAACATGCCTCCTTCTAGCACAGAACTCAACGTCTGGCAGTGGTGTGATTGTACAACTGTTTTGACCTCAGCAGGGGAAAGTCTTTATTTAATTCTATGTAATGTGTATATAATAATATCATTTTAAGGCACCTGCTTCAAAATAGAAACTGGGATGTTGGAGATAATAAAAATAAACAAAAATTAAAACCAAACCGGGCTCAGTGCCCAGGAAAACTATCAGATTCCAAGAACTGGGCAAGCAATAACGTAATAGAGGGAAAAAAGTCAGGAATGGATGAAGTTGTAACTGCCTCCGTTAAAAATGACCACTGTGCAGTGCGATTGCTGTTGAACAATTCTGTGGGGCATTTGTTGGGTGGGTGGAGTTCCTGCCCTTCTCATTTCAGTGACAAACTTCCAGTGGAACTTGCCTTCCTAAAAGTGTCAGTCTCAAACATGCCAATAATTACGGCAATCTTGCTTTATGTTTGAACTTTTATAATGCTATAAACTAGTTGGAAATAAATGGACCAGAAATAAAAATATGAGTTAACTGCAGTCAGAAGGAAAGCCTTCATGTTTCCCAGGATGCCTAAATGTCGTGTGATTTACATAAACAAAGGAGGAAATCCTCTTTGTGTGTTTAGGGGTGTGTGTCTAATACAGGAACCCATGTTTTCCTGTTATTGAAAAGCATTCTTTAATCGTTTAAGCACATTTTAGGACCCACATATATTCCAGGTGTGTTGTTTCCCTTGACATTAAAACAGCAGAGCAGGGCCTGACTATCAGAGAAACCTATTAGAGCTTCCCTTTGTGTCATATAGACACATAAAATAAATGAATTAAATTAAGTGGACAGACAGCCCTGGCAGACTGGTAATATTGTGTGAATTTAGTGAAGGGAATGGTTGTTCCTAATGGGACTTAAGCAGACTTATACATGGAGCTGTAGGCTAGACAGGCCATTTGTGAATGGAAGACTATAACATTTCCTTGATCGTGGGTGTTAAGGGGATGATGACTTTTTAACCGTGAAAGTAAATGTAATTGGTGTGAAATGTTCATAAGCTTCTAGCCAAATATAACTGAATAATGGGCAGTAAACCTAAGCATTATTTGACATTTTTAAAAAATGTTTGCAAATTCTGGTTAGGAACAAAGGGAGAAGATTGTACTGAGATCCTAAAAACAGCCCAGTCCTGTACCATAGGGTTCTTACCCACCCTAAAGGCAGGGTGCCCACATTTCTTTCCCCTCTTGGTCACTGCTTTCATGACCCCAGACACTGAAGCTGTGATAAAACTCTGGTATGTGTGAAGGAGAGCCTTCTTACCACCAATCATGACTGGAATAGGTGTTTTCTGTCCTTCATCCCGCAAGGATTCTTTTTGCCATCTGTTGAGCATTTGCATGGTTATTTGCAAGTGTGGGATCTGTGGGCTTATTTGAAACTAAGAAAGAATGTAGCACTGATGCACAGTCTTACTAGGATTGCATTCATTACAAGGAATGCTTTCCACTTTTCCTGGCTCCTTTAAGAGCATCGTTTCTATTTAAACTTACAATTCTTATAGGCAGAGCTCAGGAGGAGCTTTTAGGAAAACCCTTCTAAAATACTTAATTACCTCCCCTCCCTTGAGGCTCTAATCCTGAAGTAAGCAGACAGAGAAATATTCAGAGTGACTCTCTCCTGGTGGCTGCTACTTGACCTCTGTCCAAGAGGTGACAAGGTCCATCCTCAGCATGGAAGGGAGAACTGACTAAGGCCAGGAGGAGGAACTGTCCTGGCCCTACAGTTGTGGTGACCTCAGGAATTCATATGTGGAGAGGGGCAGGGGTTATAATCAGATGCAAACTGGATACAAACTGACTATATTTTAAAGCCAAATAGTTGGGGGGTTTTTTTGAGTGAAGTATTACTTCTTATCTTCTCACTAAAGCCTGGAATATTTACACTGGACTATAACATTAGAAATATGCATTGCAGCTCCCTAGGGGAACCGGTAACCTGCACTTCCTTTAAAATGCAGCCTTTCCTAACTACCCCTACCTGATGCCTGTCAGCCCCATACGCTGCTTTCCCTGCTAGACATCATTGCGCATTTGTAGCCTCCATTAGAGGAGCTTGGTGTTAATTATTCCTGTCGTGTTCAATGTGAGTGGATGACGGCATAAATGAAGCTGCCCTTACAATTAAAATTCTATTGTAACTGCTTGAGGGTGCACGTTATAGTTTCTATTTCTTTTGAGTTCATCTCTTACTAAAGGTACACCTATTCATTCATTTTCATTTTCTCTCTTTCTCTGCTTCTCTTTCTTTCTCTCTGTACTTATCTCTCCCTCCCCCTCCCTCCTTCCCTCCCTCCCCCCTCTTCCTCCCCTCTGTACTCATACACATACACATGTATATACACACATATGTATATTTCTCTCTCTATATACACACACCAGATATATCAGTTTTTCTCTCTCTCTCTCATTGCACATATGTATGTAGGTATAAGATAGACACACCACTGAATGAGGACCCAAACCACCCTGCACACCCACTAATCTGACTGGTCTTTTCTTGGCAGTGACAAACAAGAAACCCACACAGGCATCCATCACGAAGGTCAAACAGTTTGAAGGCTCCACGTCGTTCGTGCGGAGATCACAGTGGATGCTTGAGCAGCTTCGCCAGGTTAATGGCATCGATCCTAATCGGGTGAGTGAACTGTCCAGTGCTGAGCGAAGGTGTTCTTTCCACACAATGACTCTCTCATTGACCTTGGCAGGGTGATGGTTGTCTGAGTCATTTTTAACAAGACTGTTGCTCTATTTCAGTTATGTGGCTAAGACTTTTTGATTCCTGTGCCCTTCTTACAGGAAATTATAAACCTTTTCATCATGTTTGACGGAGGTGCCTAAGGGGATGAATATTGAAGAAGTGCTACTCCAGTAATATGTTTATCAGCCAAGTGCAAAGAGCAGATTCAGATAATCACATCTGTGATTATCAATATGACAAACCATGTTCATCGAAGCTCCATTTATCTCCTAATGCCACCAGTGATGAGGTTTATTTACCAAAAATCAAATAAATGAACTGCACCTTAAAAATGATGTATTAGGATTCCATTGGATTTAATAAGAGAAACATTCCATGGTAGAGTTATGTATTCCAAGTGAATTCCCTTTGCTCACACACTCACCATAAAATACATCAATAATAAGGAAAAAGAGGGCTTCCCTGGTGGCGCAGTGGTTGAGAGTCCGCCTGCCGATGCAGGGGACACGGGTTCGTGCCCCGGTCCGGGAAGATCCCACATGCCGCAGAGCGGCTGGGCCCATGAGCCATGACCACTGAGCCTGCGCGTCCGGAGCCTGTGCTCCGCAACAGGAGAGGCCACAACAGTGAGAGGCCGCGTACCGCAAAAAAAAAAAATAATAATGAGGAAAAAGAAAATGTAAAATGTAACTATATACTGTAATAGTAAGGGGTAATCTTTTCCTGCCAAGGTTAGGGACAAGATTAATACTGTTCAGTGCCAAGAACCTAAAGGAATCCTTTTTCGAGTAATTGGGAAGGCAATGCATAGTCTGAATTCTGACACAAGTTGATATGCAGTTAAGCTAAAGGGACTTCTGTGCTCTTAACTTCCTGGGGACATCTAAAAATGCCATGAGATTTGAGGTCTGCTTGATAAGGAGAGAAAGGTATACTCTCTGTGCACCTAGGTGCTAGTTAAATGAGTCTCGTGATTAGGACAAAAGTCTTTGAAAGGTGTTTTAGCCTTTATGAGTCTCTTAACGTGGTGAACTGGAAGCAGCAGTTTTTATAGCTTGAGATCAGTCGTTATTTCACTGTCTTTTCCAGGATTCTGCGGAGTTTGATTTGTTGTTTGAAAATGCTTTTGACCAGTGGGTAGCCAGCACAGCCTCAGAAAAATGCACCTTCTTCCAGATCCTCCACCACACCTGCCAGCGCTACCTCACGGACAGGAAGCCAGAGTTTATTAACTGCCAGTCCAAAATCATGGGAGGTGAGTGGGCGTTTGTGTGACTTTACTCATTCTGTTTCCTTAGATGCACTTTTACATACAGTTAGGTGTTCAGCCGCGTAATTAAAGACCAGAAAAAAAGAATCCGGACGCTCAGAGCTGGACCGCGTGAGGACCACTCTGGGAGTTCATCGCATGCTAATCTAGACACAGTGGTATGTTTTCACTCTTATCCAAAAGCTGATCTTTTAAAAGGAATTAACTCCTTAGCTAAGATTCTTTGTACGATGAGAACAAACCTGTCCCTTTATTAGAAAAACCTTTCCGTTTGGTTTCTTCCCTACCATTTCATCGCAGAACACTCTCCTGGGTTGCTTTTTCCTAGTATTTCTCAAGATATTTTACAAATACTGATATGACCGTTCCTACAGATACAGTCCCTTTCTTTCAAATTGCACCTAGTTTCACATTTATTCCTTGAATGGCAGACAGCTGAAGTAGGATGAGTGCTGTAAGCCAGCCTTAAGGAACGAGTACCAGCATTGGCAAGTTAATGAGAAACACTTAGAGGGTGCTTAGCACATTTCTTTTAGGTGGCGTTTCTTTTTAGAGACTTGAAACTGTGCTAAAAATATAAAGCCTCGCCAGTCACAATGGGAGTTGAGGAAGAGTGTGTATATTATTGGTCTTTTCACTGACCTGTTCTCCTGGTTTTGAGAGCATCTTTTTAAAAATGTACCAACTTTGTCTTAATCAAATGTAAGTGAAGGTCACAATAGAGACAGTACATCTTCCCCTTGGGCTGTATCTATCTTTCATATGAACATGAGGCAGAATCCATCGTTCTGTCCCAACAGCTGCTACGCACACTCTCATTTTGCCATTAGTCTGCTAGATATTGTGGGAGAAAATGCTGTCAATACTTCATTATTTGCCACTGAAGTGTTAGTGTGCCTCTTAAATAGGAAGTTGCTCACATCGTATGAACCTTGAAAGGTCTCTCTTAGATGCTGATAAAGACTCTTGTGTTATCACTTCTCTGTTTAGTCCTAGAGAAATACGAGGTGATGAGTGCATATTTTCTTCAAAGTGACTACATCCTATGGTACAAAAGTGAAAAAAATATTATACATAGATGTTGAAAGGAAAGGAAATATCAAACACTAACCTCTTACTGTTTGGAAAACATAATGAGACTCTATCATGTCTGTGCCACCAGTGTTGTTCAAATGAATCCTGCTTTGAAAATCCAGCCTTAACAGACTTGGCCAAAGGTTCAAGCACCCAGGCTGAGGACCACAGATGGCCACATTTTCAGGGAATGGAAAATTGACCAGGCAACCCCAGCTTTCCCTCATTCTTCCTTAGGATCTTCTCTAGTATCCTAGAATCACATTTGTTTCTTGATCTTAAGTTCCTGCTAGGAAACATTTCCCCCCGTCAGTATCAGTACGGTCAGTAGCTTGCCCAGCTGACCCCTAAGCAGAGTCTCCTCTAAAAAACAGTGTGACGTGTGGATTTGAAATTTCTGTTGCTCTTGGAGACAGACTTTCTCTCGAGCACTCCACTTCTCCAGGTTCCATCCTGGGAGCAGAGGGCATCAGAAGCAGAGGCGGTTCCATGGGGATGACTGCATTTCCTCAGAGTGGAAACATGAGGCGGAAGCAAGGGGGCACAGACTCACTCCTCCGTCCCCGTGAGGGAAACAAGCCACCCCCTTCCTGCAGAGGTTAGGGAGAGCTCTGGGAACTCTCCCATAAGGGACGGCGCTAGGTAGCCCTCTTCTCTGTTGTCTCTGAAGCTCTCATTTCTTCTCTCAGAACAGGCCCTTGCATTCCTTCATTCACTCTTAGCTCATCATCCAACCACACAACATGTAAGTACTAAGTACCTACTATGAGCTAGTCACTTTGTTACGTCCTTGATGTGGAGAATCATTCTATGTTTGGTCCCTTAATAGACCCTAATTGCCACTACCCAAACCCCAGACTGGCAGGCCCCTAACAGCCTTTCCATATGCATTACCCTCTCGAATATCCTCAGACCTTTCCACACATTCCCACCCAGCTGCTTCTGTCATTGGCCCAGTCTTTCGATGTCTTCCACTGCCCTATGAACCCCAAATTATGCTGAGTTGAGACAAGAATCTATATATCCATAGTTAAACTGTTGGTATGTATAGTGCGTAAAACTAAAGATTGATCTCCTGTAGTAAGAAAAAGAATAAGTTAATGAGACCAAGTGCCAGAATTGGCTCTGCCCTCTGTGACCTTAGATGTGTCTCTCATCTTCCTCAGACCTCAGTCTTCCCTGGTGTAACATATGGGGGTTAGACTAGATGATATCTACAATCTGTCGGGTCGTTTGAGAATCTGTAATTCATAAGTTATAGCTTTATTGCGTAGGTTAGTCACTTCTTAATTTAAGAATCAAAAGATTTAGTGCTGTTAAATACTGCCCAGTTCTAGATTCCCAGGGAAGACAAAAAAGTTTGAATTAGACACATGGTAATTTGCTGGCAGCACATACATCCTTAGTGAGTACAGCTTGTCTTATCTAAACAGTCGCCTATCCTTGATAACAGTTGTACCAACACACCCTAGTGAATTAGCATGCTGATTAGTCTTCCTTTCTGCCAGTTATCACAATTCAGAGACTTAAAAAAACTGTGCAGTTTTCAGGTCACTACATTCTGACCCCTTTAACTTTTAGGGTACCTACCCCATCTTCAGCAAATGAGATCTGTTCCAAATTTCACAAAACCTTTTGGTTTGTCCTTACGGTATGGGCCGTAAGTGCTAGACACAAATTGTTTTCCATGCTGTGAAATGGGATAGATTTTGTCATTTTAGAGAACTGATGCTGCTGGTGGTGTGCTGTCCTCCATCAGGTTCTGTACATACGTTATCTCATTTAGTTTTTACAGCAGCCTTTGGAAATACAATTTATTATCTCCATTTTACTGAGAAGGAAATAGGATCAGAGAGGTAATTAAACAGCTTGCCAAGGATCGTATAGCCTTTGTCCTCAAGTGGCAGGGCTGAGATGCAAACACAGGCCTTCGCCACTCTAAAACCATCGTTTTTGGGGTCACTGAGTGGAATGCTCCAGGGAACACCATTGATATTGTCTTTGGTATGAATGGTGGCCCCTGGAGTTGTGCAGGAATTTTGGGATATATTTTAGCCAGCACATTCCTAGGTATTAAAAAAAGGAGCTAAGAGGAGAGGGCCAGAGATTATGAGCAGTTTTAACTCTTTTCCTACTTTTATTGAGGTGTATGATTAAGATAATATGATGGAATCATCCGGGACCTCTAAAATCATTTTGCTTTTTGTTTTTGTTCGTGAGAATTTCAATATATTAAAGAGATGAAAGTGAGGCTATTTTAGTCAATGGGGAAGATGCTGGAGCCCTGGCCACTCATCAGACCTCTTAGATATTTTGTTTCTGATCTAACCACCGTCATTGGGAAAACTGAAGCCCAGTGATTTTGAAGGACTTTTGAAGGACAAATCCATCTGATTCCCAGTGAATCATAGTTTCTTCTTAATTTTTTTTATTTTTTTATTTATTTTTGGCTGCGATGGGTCTTCATTGCTGCGTGCGGGCTTTCTCTAGTTGCGGCAAACGGGGGCTACTCTTCGATGCGGTGTGCAGGCTTCTCATTGCGGCGGCTTCTCTTACTGCAGAGCACAGGCTCTAGGCGCGCGGGCTTCAGTAGTTGTGGCACGTGGGCTCAGTAGTTGTGGCTCGTGGGCTCCAGAGCACAGGCTCAGTAGTTTGGCGCACAGGCTTAGTTGCTCCGTGGCATGTGGGATCTTCCCAGACCAGGGCTCGAACCCGTGCCCCTTGCCTTGGCAGGCGGATTCTTAACCACTGCACCACCAGGGAAGTCCCCCATAGTTTCTTTAATACCAGTTCAAATAGGATTATCATTTAAGCATCTACAATTTCATGAAGTTCTTCTCTTATATTTATCGATTGTGTGTATTCCATATGGCCAGGTTTTTCTTCTTGGGGAAAGTCAGTTACACAGAAATAAATTCTTTGGATTGTTTGAAATTCTGTCCTCCAAACATGATATTTCCTTATCTCCAGAGGATAAACTGGGGAGCTTTGATCTTCTGGTGCTGGTTACAGGATCCAGGAGACGTGGCCAAAGCCTACAGTTGTGAAGACCCCCATAAATTGAAAGACAGCGGGATGCTCTAAGCAGGTGTGAAGCGGAAAGCGTTGGTTTCTTCTGCCTTAGTCAGCATCTTTTCAGCCATCTTCTCTTGTCTGGGTGGTTGAAGGACTTTGTCCTCAAGCCTTGGTCATTCCTGACCTCCACCCTACCTCTCTCGTAGTTCATTCAAGGTCAGTCACCTTTAGAAATACAAAGCCATTATTCAGTTGCTGGGTCCCTAAGCTACCAAGTAACCTGCAGAGAAGGAAGGTAGAGGTGTGGAGCGTCTGGCTCCTGGAATATCACACAGCATCAGGAGCGACAGGGCCCTGAAGGTGAAGTCTTGGGTTCATATAGGTCATATTTACTTGTTCTAAGATGGTAGTTTTTTTCTGTCTATAGTAAGCAGAGATGATGATATAAATGATATACTGTTATATGTGTGATAACACATTTGTACTACGAAGATGCCTTGAAGGAGTTAATCACACATGTAGAACTTCAGACTCTAGAAGACAGACTTGCTTTCAAGAGAGCAACATGGTCTGCCCCAAGTGGTAGCATCAGTTTACTTATAATGGACCTGTCATATTAAGTCAAGGTCCCAAGGGGGACTTTGTTTTGCTCTCTTCATGCTTCTTGACAAAATGTGAGCAAATCCCTCATAGTTTCCCGTTGCTGTTTTATTTACACTAACCTTCTGTAGTGATTACTGTCGGCCTCTTATTTTTATGCCTAATTCTGTGAACTAAGGAAATCTTGAATGGTGTTGGCAACTTCTGTGTTAGAACCACAAAATAAATGCTTTGAAACCTATTTTCTTTTTTAGTAAGCGCGGTAAATTATTTGCACACAAAAAAGTAATTCCTCAAGGCAAGGTTCTGTTTAACCTGAAGCATGTCCTAGCATTTTCCTTGAATTCTGAGTCCAAACACCCTTGGCCACCTCATTCAATTACCTCTCACTCTTTCATCTGTTCTATGTGGGTCATCCTTTAGGGGTGTCCCACCTACATTGTTTGAGGCCCACTTGGTTCCATAAGCATTTACTCAGCACCATCTGTCTGACAGGTACTGAGCTACCTGCCGACATCCAACAACCAAGTAGACACCTTTGGCAACTTTACTTATGTTCCTGGAGGGACATCAGATGTAAACAGATATGAAACAATATGATACACCAAGGTGATGGCTGAGCTGCATTTTAAGGGATGGTTAACAGTTGATAGACACACAAGGGCAGGATGAAATGAGTTCTCTCTTATTGCAACAGTTAATCTAGACAGTTTCATTTCAATGTTATCTATATTCAGAATTTGGAACATGGCAGATTGTTTTTTCACGAAACAGGCTATTTTGCAGTGCCATGTATTTTTATCATCATCAAAGGGTATTTCTTAAGCATTGTCTGTCTATGTGCAGACCTTCAGATGATGGTATAAAGCCCAGACTTCTGAGCTCTTTTAGAATTCCAGGGACACAGATGTCTCTGATGTCTGCTTCATAGCAGGCTGGCCCTCATTTGCCCCTGCTGATTGGTATGCTGAAGAAGAACCAGATTGCTTTACTTTGGATTCCCCTGGGGTGGTACAGAATCTCAGGATTCAGACTGTGACTTTGTATTGTACTTTTCTCCCAAACAATGAAGAGGCATATTCCTGAGCAAGGTGTGCGAATATTCCACCTTGTGAGTGTCCCAGGCCTGGGCACGTGTAAGGTGAGGTAACAGATAGATGACACAAAGAGCACATGTATGCATCCTAACAGGGCTCTTACCAAAAAAAAATGATCAATATGGTTTTTAATCCAAATATATGAATGTAGTGCTCTAGTACAATCTATAACATTTGCCATAATTTTTAGTTCTTCCTCGTGTTTTAATGTTTTCTGTCACTGAATAATGGCTTTGCGGGATGTGAACTTCACCCTCGTACACATGCTCCAACCACAGGCACATTACAAAGAGTTGCTTATTTCTCAAGAATAAATTCACGTGTAATTTTGCCCCTACCACTCAAACTTCAACATACTCGGGGATGCGTGCAGACATACGCTAGTGATTATAATTCACATACCGAGTTAAATCGTATGAAAACCACCATATTGTTGCTTCTTGATGACATGTAGATGAGGGGCAGGCCAGGCTGCTTAGCTGATTCGCTGTTATGAGAGGGTCAGCAAGTGTTTCTAATAGTTCTTTAGATCTAGAGGAATCCATGTCATAGTTCCTCCGGTGAGTTTTTGTTACCCTTGAGGAAATAACAAAGTAGCAAACTTCAGTTATCCTGTACCATGATACAAACAAGGAAAGTGGTGTATGAGGAACTTGCCTGAGGTCCCACAGCTAAATAAGGGCTGGAGCTAGTACCTCCGTCAAGGCCTCTCACTTATTCCCCATCCATTCAGTGGGGACCAGGACTTCCAAGTTCCCTCAATAAGCACAGGTCTTCTTTTCCTTGTATTGATTCAGTCAAGCAGAGAGGAGATGACTCCAATTTAACAAGGTATTTATGCGGCTCAAATTAAAACTTCTGTTTGAAAGTTCTCTCTTTCGATGTCTGTTAATGTCTGTTAATGATATTAATTGTATACACATGCAGACTTCCCACCACTGTCCCATCACTCCGTCCTCTTCATGGCAGCCCATACCATCCTTTCCTAGACAGCGTGATATTTTATTTAAGACTTGCTTTATAGAAACTTTTTGGAGAGAGTAAGAAATTAAGAATAGAAACCAAAAATTATGCATCAATAAAAATAATGGTACAAATATTTAAACTATACAATTGGAAAAGCCCAGTTTGGGGGATTTTTTTGCTTTGGTTATTGGAATCCCACCAGTGTAACTACTACGTCAAACACAAGTTTGATATATACTGTGCTACACAAAGTACTAACAACCATCTGACACTGGCTGAGCGTTCTTCGGAGCAGGACATTGTAGCAGAAGCTATGAGGTGTTTCTTGATCTGAATCTTTTATGTATGTATGTCTAAAATTTAGGATGACATTACCAATCGTTATGTTGGGCATTTTGTGTGCTTTCTCATATTTTCTGATAGTCAGTCTATTCAATACTTCATCTTATTCCCAAAAGGTGAATTAAAAGCAGATGCTTTTATTTTCAGTAAGAAAATTGGAGTAACCAAGGGTTAGTTCCTTAGGTCCCATCCAGTTCTATGCATGATATAAATGACTAGTAACTAAAGAAAAATTGGGTCACAGATGTGATTTTCTTTTTCATTGCTCATTGGCTGTAAGCCACACAGAAATGCATGCTGTGAAACAGCTGGTGGGTTATGGTTAGTCGTCTTGAGCCAGAGGGACTTTGTGCATTAAGTGCTTTGTGAATCATCTCTCTCCACCAAAATCTTGAACCAAACCAAAGCTACATAAAGGGGACTTCTGAGGTATCATTTATTGGCACGACAAGGATCATGAACATATTTTGTCTTTCCCATGGTTAAACAATCTGCAGTAGACGAGAGCCATTTCTACTTTCAGAATCAACCAGAACACATAACTTGATAAAGTTGATAAAGTGAAACAACTTGATAAAGTGAAAAGAGCACAACTTGATAAAGTGAAAAGAGCACAGACTAGATTCACTTACCCCTGTTTCTGATGGCATCACTCATTAGCTCTGTAACCTTTTCCAAGCTGCTTAACTTACACTCAGCCTCTCTGTATCATGGATAGCAACGTATACCTTGAAGGAATGCTGTGGGGATTAAAATGAATTTTAAAATATTCAGTCAGATGGGATTTTTGCAAAGTGCCAGTACATGTCTGAATATCCTATTAAAAATTACTATATGCCTATTCATAATATTACATGACTTCTTCTAGGATATTTATTAAAAGCCCTTTCTTATGAAAGGAGTAAGAAAATATTCTTAAACTTTCCTAATCCACGTTGGCATAAGAATTGCAAAAAAAAAAAATTAGTAATTTCGTTGTTCCAAGTGGGAAGGAGCTGAGCTATATTATAGACGTTTCAGACATCTGGAATGCTGAGTTGTTTGCGTGGTTTATAGAATGCTGAATGTGTCGCATTTTATGTTTGACATTTATAGAATGCATATGTTACTGCTGCCTTTACCAAAACAACAATGTTTAAAATGTATTGAGTGACACTGTGCCAGAGATCAGGGCGCATAATTCAGATCTTCTTGTAGGAAAGAAAAAACCTAAAACATGTTTTCTGAACTTTATAAGAGAATAGAAATGTTTTTTTTACCACCAGCGTATCTTCAACCTAGAATATTTCTTTGAGTCCAGTTCTCTTTACACAGCCTCAAAAGGAGACACATGGATCAGAGGTAAAATTGTTTAATATTGTTAGACAGGAAGTGGTATTTCCAAAACAGACATAAAAGGCATGCTGCATGATTCCCATACTTCTAGATTTAGACAATTTTTAAAAGAATTTTGGAGAAAAGTTTGCCAACCAGTTTTCTATGTAAGATGTTAAAAAAAAAACTTCATATCCAGCATCACCAGTTTCACAAAAGAAAGTTTACTTTAATACTAAAAGATACAAAGGACATAAGGGCTAGTCCTTAAATTGGAAACATTTACCTTTACGAAAAACTTACTACATCTGGTTCTTATCTTTCTTAGTTCACATAGACCAATAAAAACTCCATCGTTGGCATTTAAAAGTTGTTGCTCTGCTGTAACACAGAAGCATCAAGAACTAAAATTACTCGGAATTTTAGTGAAGAGAAGCTGTCAATTCACAAGAACAGTAACTGGTTCTAAAAATGGTCATTTAGTGATTTGTCAAATTCATTCCCACTTCTGGGGGAACCCACTCAGAGCACACACCGTTTGGACAGCAGAACAGATCGTCTTCAGGGTTGAAGGCCATAGTCTTATTCCTTCCCTGGAACAGAGGTAAGGAACTTGCCCATAGTACCTGAGAAACGACCCAGGAATATGAGATTTCTAAAACCTTTAGTGAAGGAGTAAATGAAATGGCCTTTTTTCTCACATTATATCCTAGGCTTTTAAAAAGTTCAGCCTTGTATCTGATCATCAAAATAAGACTAAGCCGCTAAGTTTATCACAAGCAGTTATTTGAAATTTGGACATTGACATAAATCGGAATGTGGAGACTTCAGATTTACACGACCAAACATTTTTCCCCCTTCCATTTGCAATATGCCTACCCAGGGTTGGGTTCATTAGGTGTCCTGCAAGAAGCAAGAGCATTAGGATTGGCAAATTGAGGAAGCAAAAGTAGAAGATGCACAGTTAAATCTGAATTTTAGATAACAATGGATAATTTTTTAGAATAAGTATATTCCATGCAATATTTGAGACAACGAAAAAATTATCCATTGTTTGTCTAAAGTTCAAATTTTATCGAGTGTCCTATATTTTATCTGGCAACCTTCATGGGCATCCCAGTTTCTAGCTACCATAACCAATATGGAAAACATAATATGTTTATTGTTATGTAAATAAACTTTATGGTGGCCAAATTATTAGGACTTTAAGATACACTGAGATGGAAATCTCCCAGGCATAATGTTAGGTTAGCCGTTCAAAGATACAAACAGAGAAAGATGTGAGACAGACTGCTAAAGAAGGACAATTAGAAGAACTGAGAGTATTCCTGTCTTATTGTGGCTATTCTACACAGAAAAATGCTGTGAAATGCAAATTAAAGTATTAATAAGTATAGCAATTCCACTAAAGCTCTTTTGTTACCAAACATGAGATTCCTGCTTACTTTTGCACAGGGAAGAAAGCTCAGTCTTGAGTCTGAATGTCTTTGGCTTGGTT
The DNA here is from genome assembly GCF_963455315.2 of Globicephala melas. Classification (NCBI taxonomy): domain Eukaryota; kingdom Metazoa; phylum Chordata; class Mammalia; order Artiodactyla; family Delphinidae; genus Globicephala; species Globicephala melas. The sequence goes on along the minus strand of NC_083315.2, from coordinate 104,666,947 downwards.
TTGAGGAGTTAGTCTCCTGCAAGAGCAGTGAAAGGAGCCTGCCATTGACTCTTGGGGACACCAACAGACCAAAGGCTCTCATTTATGGAGAAAGAGTAAGAAGTTCTAGGGTCTCAAGAACTAGAAGCAGCCGCCACTTTAAAAATTTAGCCTCCTGGGCTTCCCTGGTGGAGCAGTGGTTGAGAATCTGCCTGCTAATGCAGGGGACACGGGTTCGAGCCCTGGTCTGGGAGGATTCCCACATGCCGCAGAGCAACTAGGCCCATGAGCCACAACTACTGAGCCTGTGCGTCTGGAGCCTGTGCTCCACAACAAGAGAGGCCACGATAGTGAGAGGCCCGTGCACCGCGATGAAGAGTGGCCCCCACTTGCCACAACTAGAGAAAGCCCTCACACAGAAACAAAGACCCAACACAGCAAAAATAAATTAATAAACTCCTACCCCCAACATCTTAAAAAAAAAAAAAATTTAGCCTCCTGTCTGACCAGTCTGATGGTTTTCTCAGTAATGGGAGTGACTGGTCTAACAAGGGTCCCTTGTCACACCCTTGTAGCTTGCCTACAAGCTTTGGCTTATCTTTATACATCATACTGACCATCTGTAGCCTCCTCTCATTGTCAGGTAAATGAACATGGACGATAACCCTGGCTTAGCTTTTGGCTGGCTGGTTTGATTTGGTTTTTGTTCTAGCTTCATATAACATCCAAAAGTGATGCTACTATAGGTTCCATTTACCATTCAGTGGGTCCCACCTATGAAAGGGGAAGAATGTCTTCAGTATTTTCTCACTGTGAGAGCACCTTCAGCATAAACACTTCAACTGCAAGACTTGAGTGACAGGAGGGCAATAAAGTATGTCATTATGTTGAGGTAAAATACATGTTTTAGGAAAAGAATGAGGACAAGTCTTCATTGGCCTAGGGATTTGTTTAACTTTTGAGTGGTTAAATTGTGAAGTGACAAATGTGTGCCTTTTAAACGTAGTGGATGCTGTTAGTGGGAAAGCAACTATTTGTTTTTCTTTTATTTAAATTCATAGTCCATGCCAAAAAGACAGTAGTGGGAAGGACTCAGAGTATTTCTGAGTTTAGATACCTAAGCAGAAGCTGATTATTTATACTTTGAGAAAATCTCAGTTGTCATAATCACTCATAATGCTATGCCCTATAGAAAAGAACTTTCAAGTGGAATCGATATTCCCCTCATTGAACCTGATCAAGAACATTCTGGTCAGAATCAGCTTCATGTCCCTTATAACCCAGAGAATTAAACAGGACAGAGTATGATGGGTAAAAGTCAGGAGGATTCCATGCTTCACATATAAATATTGCACCAGATCTAATCTCCTTGTGATTATGTATACTATTATATATTATTCCCACTATCAGTGTTTCACTCCATCCTATGGACCTATTTTCACAGTTGGTTGATTTTATTGATCTTCTTTCCAGTTCCCATTATAAGAGGTTGAGACTTACAGAGGGGAAAAAAAGATGGTTTTCACAAGGTCAGAGTAGATTCTCACATCTGTGATAAAAGCCAAAAGCCTGTCCTGATGGTTGGGTTCTAGTAATGTTAGGTTTCTTAGACACCAAGGGAAGGAGAGAAAAAACACTTGTAATTTTAAGAAAGTCTTTATGGTGTCAGTGTACAATCCTTGTGTATTTTCCTTAAGCTTTTGACTTTCAAACTTGAATAAGACAGAAAATATTAGAATTGTTTAAAGGTTTACATCATTTAAAAGCGAATTGTTCATCTTAGAGTTAAAATATATTTTTTCTATCCACAGTATATTTACCATCTTGGCCATTTTTATTAGTTTCCAAGTGATGCTGGTACAAAATTATCACAAACTTAGTGGCTTAAAACAACACAAATTTATTATCTTCTAGTTCTGGAGGTCAGAAGTCTGGAGTGGGTCTTCAGGCAGTGTTCCTTCTGGAGGCTCTAGGGAAGAATTTGTTTCCATGCCTTTTCCACCTTCTAGAGGCTGCTTGTATTCCATGGTGTGTGGCCTGTTTCTCCATCTTCAGAGTCCCCAGTGTAGCATCTCCAAATCTCTCTCTTTGGCTTTTACACTCCTGCCTCCCTCTTATAAAGACCCTTGTGGTTATATTGGGTCGACACAGGTAATTCAGGATAATCTTACCATCTGGAGACCCTTAAGCACAGCTGCAAAGTCCCTCTTACCATGTAAGGTAACATATTCACGGGTTACAGGAATTAGGATGTGGGCATCTTTGAGAAGCTGGTGTTCTGCCTACCATAGCATTTTCCTAAGAGCTATAATGTACATGATTGTATAATACTGTCCTACATTTAATTTTTTTCCTTTCATAAGATATATTTTTAAATACTACCTATAGACTGTATTACTTGTACTAATCTATTATAATTTAAGACATTTAGAAACACCTAAACTTTTTAGGAAAGCCTAGTACTTAAGTAGCTGAAAGGGCTTGCCATGTGCTAGATTATCCAGTAGTTCCTTACTTTACCAACTGGGATATTTGTACCTTTCTCTTCACGTAAGGAATTGATTTTCCTTAATAATTACACAGGTTCTTTACAAGTTCCTAGGAAGTCTTAGTATTTAAAGTTTTTGATGATGAGATGTTGTAGGCCATTTGGTTTTGTTAAAGATCATCCTTTTCCTTCATACTTCCCTTCCTGCATCCTCAGATGATGATCCTAATGCCCTACTTGTAAATACCTTGGTGGTATTCCTCTTGAGACTGACAGTCCCTCTTCAGCTTTGATATAAAATGTCAAGGTCAAGTGTATTTAACACATACTCATCAGACAAGTTCACATTAGCTGGTTGGATTTATCTCTTTAATTCAGCATACATTTAGAAGTGATCTAACATGAGCCCCTGAAATGCAATTAGAATATTAATTCAACAGTTTTCTGTATTGCTTAGGGTGTGTGCTTCTTTCCCTGTGGTGGTATTTCTTACACCCTGTCTTCCCAGTATGGTATGTTAGACACTAAAAAGAAAAAGACTTTGCACAGATCTGGGTTTGAATTTCTGATCTGTCATTTACTATCTGTGGACAAGTTACTTAAACTGTAAGCTTGACTTCCTCTTCTTAAACAGAATAATAATGCTTATTCCATAGGGTTGTTATAAGATTTTAAATAAGGGCATGTATGAGCATTTAGCATGGTACATAGGGAGTACTGTGGAATGTAGTGGTAGCTGTTATAATTAATAATTATATTAATATAATTATTTTTTTCTTTAAATTCTGCCTTCTTGCTATTGTCCTTCCTTCCCTCCTATTCTGAATAGAATCTGAATTCCAGTCAGACACAGAGGAGGGAGTAGAAATACAGAGATATATAGCTTTCAGCGTGTCCCTTACATCAGATACAGTAGAGGTACAGTCATATGTATTTGTATTTGCATTTTTCTTCTAGGAAAAAAAGCCAGCTAATGGTGATAACACTGATAGTCACCATATTGAGTTCCTACCATATGCCAGACAATTCTTTTAGTTCACATTAATCCAAAAAAGTCATCATTGTTATCCCCATTTACAGGTAAAGAAACGGGGTCTCCTAACGTTACTTAACATGCCTAAAGTCACATAGATAATAAAGGAAAATCAAGATTTGAACCTGTCTATTCCTGAAATCTACCTTTCCGCCTTCCCCGTTAGAGAAAAGTAGAGAGACTCTTCAAAGCTATCACTGATGCATGTTTTTGTCTAAAAGTTCCAAGTGTTCCTCCAACAAAATGAGATTCTATTCTCATTTCATCAGCAATTAGTATAGTTCTTGACATTGGTCAATGCTGTGTTTTCAGGATAACATTTGAATTATAGCATTCATTGCTTTATCACTGTTAAGTTATTTTCCAGTCAAGTGTTTGATTAAGTTCACTTTCCTAATGCTGCCCTTTCTTATGGTGTTTCAGATCTATTTTCTTTTCCTCTAGGAACACATCTTTGAAATCATATTACACTTAAAAAAGAAAATGCAGTATTATTTGTTGAAATATAAGATATACATAAATTTTCAGGAATACATATGTTATATAAAGTATGGTACATTTATATTCAACTCTTGTGCATAATAAACACTTATAGGCCAGCAACATGCACAGGAAATTAAGATGGAGTCCTAGGTAAGGCAGCCTTTGAAAATAGATTATATATGTATCTTGTTTGAGGAAATAAAAGGCTTGGAAGAATGTGTTAAAGCTTTCTTCAATGCTGATTAAGAAAATTCCAAAATTAAGCCTTCCGTCTTTTGGACTATTATACTTCTCAGCTTCATCCTTTAAAAGCTGAGTAAACACAAGTACAAATAGCTGGATTTCTTTCTGATTAAGATGAGGTTAAAAGCTGCAGAAATTTTAAGTTCTAATACAGATAAAAATCAACAGGACCAGTGAGTAACTACTGCTTCTCAACTCTTTTTTTTTTTTCTGTTAAGAAATGTAAATTGAAGCGACTTCCCTGGTGGTCCAGTGGTTTAGACTCCGTGCTCCCAATGCAGGGAGCCCGGGTTTGACCCCTGGTCAGGGAACTAGATCCCACACACATGCCGCAACTAAAGAGTTCGCATGCCACACCCAGAAGATCCCACATGCTGCAACAAAGATCCCACACATGGCAATGAAGATCCCACGTGCCGCAACTAAGACCCAGCACAGCCAAATAAATAAATAAATATTTTTTTAAAAAAAGTAAATTGAAATTCATCATTTGGGTCCATCTACTTTCAATTAGCCAGGCCTAGGTAAATAAGAGAATCTATCAGTAGGATATAATCAGCTTGTTCTTTGTTTGCTGGTGAGAACAAATGGAAAAATAAGTATTATCACTGCTGAACATTGTAGAATTTTTGGATTGTTATATCGATAAAAATGAATGTTTTAAAAATTGACTCTTGGTGCAGTTTGATGTGAATTCACATTTTAAGGCTCCTTCAGCACCACCACATACAAAATAGAGGAAATTAAAAAGAAAGAATCACTTTCAGGAAAAAGGTAAGTATGCATAAACCAGCAACATAACAGAATCACAAAGCAGTTAGTAGGAATGAAGCTGCTTGCCTGCTGGGCTGCAAGTCTGGAAAGAGGTAGTTTGAATTCCATGTTGTAACAGTGACTAAAAGTACCCCATGCAAAGCAGGAGACCAGAGCCACATTTGCTTTTTGGAACCACAGCTTCTCTGCCCAAGCAAGGAATCTACAAAAAAGCCATGACCAACTGCTCTATGGGGAAGTGGCTTATAAGAAAGAATCTGCATTCCTGGGGAGGCAACAGAAAGAAGACATAGTCTCCCACCCAAGACCTGGAGCCAGCTGCCCACTGGCTTGGCACTGGCTCTGCAATATCCAGAATAGCACCCAGGACAGGAGCCTTGGACCATCACCCTAGTCCCAGTTGTCTTAGGGGCCAGTACCAGAAACAATAAAACTACACATAGGGGAGAACGGACCAAGGTGGTGAGGAGAAGGGGGAAGAAATTAAAATTCCCCACTCAGGAAGAATGTACTAACCAAAATTTTACAATATATGAGAAATCCAAAAAAAAAAAAAAAAAAAAAAGGAATTTACTCCAAATGAAATGAAAGTAACAGAGCAATTTGAAAATGACTTTAAAATAAATATGCTTATGATACTCAAAAGATAAAGGAATTAGGAAAAAATCAGATATTACAAAACAAAACCAAACTCAATGAAAAAATGAGGTAGTGGGAAGGAGTGAAAATGAAAAAATATAGTCTGAAATACACTGAGTTGTGAGATTAAACTCTAGATTGGCCACAGTTAAAGAATTAATGAATTGGAAAATAATGAGAAATTCACCCATAATGCAGCTCAGAGAGATGAAGAATATAGAGGGGCAGGTGTGCATGGAAGATAGAAGAGGCTCTACCATTCATCTCATAGGAGTTTCTGAAGATGAGTCTATCAGAATGGTGAGAAAGCAGTATTCCAAAAGATATGGGCTAAAACTTTTCCAGAATTGAAGACTCAGATTGAGAATACCACCAAGTGCCACACTTGAATATTAAACAAAGCTATACCTAGACAAAAACATAATGAAGGAGTAAAACACTGAGGACAAAGAGAAAATCTTCAAAGATACTAAAAATAAAAGTTTCCTACAGTGGAAGGAAAAACTGATGGCTGTTACCGGCGCTAAGAGATGCCAGAAGTCAATAAATTAATTTCCAGAAATAACTGTCAATCTAGAATTCCATATCCAGGTAGACTATAATTTAGAAGTGAGAGAAAGACATATTTTCAAACAGGCAAAGATTATTTGCTTTCTCCTCCACCCTTGCTGAAAGAGCTACTAAATGATATACCTCAACATGGAGCAAAGTGAACCCAAAGGGAAGGAGTAGGATGTGAGAAACAACAGTGATTGCGAATATGGTAAAAATACATCGCCAAACTAAATTGCCTAATGATTATTTTTAAATTATTTTGGATGTTTCCTTTAAAGAACTGGAGCTAAAATTCTAGACATAATTAAGGAATATATGCTGTATGTTCAGTGGATAGTTAATCCATGCTAAAGTCTGTGCTGAGAATGATAGAATTACTGAATTAATTTGACTTTGATAGGGAAAAAAAGTCATAGTTGCATCTGTTAGACTTCTGGTTTTAAAATGGTGGAATAAAAAAAGGATTTTCCTCTCTTCTCTTGAATACTATCCAAAATCAACTAAGAGAATGTAGGATGCAAACTATCTCCGATGAGTTGAGTAGCTGTCTCTTAATTGCAAACCCCTATATGTGGGGAAGGCCTGACAAGTACAGTAAAGGTCAAGGTAGACCCCCAGAGAGAGCTCTCATAGCTGTGGTCTCAGAGCATAAAGCCAGCAGAATGAAATGGTCCAAAGTGTATGCTAACAATCCCTTTTTGAACAATAAGCAGATGCCAGAAAAGCTCTGGGAGTTTGATGGACTCAGCTTGGCACAATGCCTGGACAAGCAAGAAAGGCTAAACACAGAATCACAGTCAAAGCCATATTTGTAGGAATCAATCTGTTGATGGCAGAAGAAGGAAACTGAATTCTATGTAACCCTGTGGTACAGATCTCATTTGGGAAAGTAAAGGCCTCTGTCACATACACAGCCCTGTGTCATAAAGAGAACACCTGGCGCCTTCTGGTCTAGAATGTGGTCTTCCCTCTTCAGTAACATGAACCTCCTACAAATAGGTGTTCAGAAAGTGATCATCTTATTTTCAAAATGGTCATCCCAACAGAGCCAGCTTAGGCAGCTTCATCACTTACTAGGTTAGTCCTTACACAATTCGCAACCTCCCTAAACCATGGTTTTTGTTAAAATAGGGTAATAGCTCCTCCCATATAGCACTGTGAGTAGGATTAAATAATATATGTAAAACACTAGGCATGCCAACACATGATTAAAAGTCAGTAAATATTTGCTAATCCACAGAGAGGTCCAACCATCTATCTGTGAGGTGGAACTCCCAGGGCTAAGCACTGACTGGCCTTCCTTTTCCTCTTGCTGTCTTAAGAGTAGTGATTAAGATCACAGATACAGGAGCAAGAATGCATGAGTTTGAATCCTACCTCTTTCACCTACTAGCCTTATGATCTTGGCCAAATTATTCATCTGGCCCTCAGTTTTCCCATCTGTAAAGTGGGAATAATAACAGTACCTACATCACAAAGTTGTTGTAAGGATTAAATGAGTTAATTCTTGTAGAGCATTTTTTATAGTGTCTGGGATAGAGTAGTTCAGTACGTATTAACTATTAGTAGTATTTTTCAAGAATTACAAGTCACACCATAGATATGGTTACCATACTTCTTAGGTTTTTAGGAACGGTCACTTTCTCAGGAATGGGATTCTTTTTTTTTTTTTAACATTTTTTTTTCAAAGATTGCTTTATTCTTTTTTTTTTTTAACATCTTTATTGGAGTATAATTGCTTTACAATGGTGTGTTAGTTTCTGCTGTATAACAAAGTGAATCAGCTATACATATACATATATCCCCATATCTCTTCCCTCTTGCGTCTCCCTCCCTCCCACCCCTCTAGGTGGTCACAAAGCACCGAGCTGATCTCCCTTTGCTATGTGGCTGCTTCCCACTAGCTATCGGTTTTACATTTAGTAGTGTATATATGTACATGCCACCCTCTCACTTTGTCCCAGCTTACCCTTCCCCCTCCCTGTGTCCTCAACTCCATTCTCTCCATCTGCTTCTTTATTCCTGTCCTGCCTGTAGGTTCTTCAGAACCTTTTTTTTAGATTCCATATATATGTGTTAGCATAAAGTATTTGTTCTTCTCTTTCTGACTTACTTCACTCCGTATGACAGACTCTAGGTCCATCCACCTCACTACAAATAACTCAATTTCATTTCTTTTTATGGCTGAGTAATATTCCATTGTATATATGTGCCACATCTTCTTTATCCATTCATCTGTCGATGGACACTTAGGTTGCTTCCATGTCCTGGCTATTGTAAATAGCGATGCAACGAACATTGTGGTAAGTGACTCTTTGAGTTATGGTTTTCTCAGGGTATATTCCCAGTAGTGGGATTGCTGGGTCGTATGGTAGTTCTATTTTTAGTTTTTTAAGGACCCTCCATACTGTTCTCCATAGTGGCTGTATCAGTTTACAAGGAATGGGATTCTTTAAACATAGAATTGACTGATTTTTTTTTTTTTTTTTTGGTCGGGGTGTAATACCCTATTGCTAGATCATGTATTCCAAATTTTGGTTTATTTTGATCATAAGCAAAATTCTGTTTTGCCAATGGTTAGTTATTTTTTTAAGGTAGATCAACACCATGTGCTGAATAAATTGGTTGTGGGCTGGTACCACCCTTGAATAACTTTAGTTATGAGGCTAGAGCAGAGATCTGCAAACTATAGGCATCAGGCCAGATCCAGCCTGTTTGGTAAAAAGTTTTATTGAAATACAACCATGCCCATTAATTTACATATTTGCTTATAACTTTCACACTACAACAACAGATTGAGTAGTTATGCCAAAACATTATGGCCTTCAAAGCCTAAAATAGTTACTATTTGGCCCTTTACAGAAAAAGTTTGCAGACTCCTGCCCTAGAGTAGTAGTTTTCAGTAAACTTTTAGTTAGTCAAAAACAGCATTTCTGGATGCATTTGATTATGGGCTTTAGCATAATTTGAAAATATAAAGGGTAATGTAATTAGAGGGAAGTTGGCAGTGGTATGGTTCCAGTCCCCCATAATGTTTTTTGTGACTGCATAAATCTGTCAGTCTACAAGAAGATGGTAGGGAATCCCACTCCTTTCTCTGAGTGTGGGAAACATCAGATTTTGGACCTAAGAGCTTGCTGCTGGTCTTTTTGTTAAGGGATGCTGTCAAGGCTAATATGTCTTAAAATTAGAGAACAGAACAGAAAGAGGGCAGACAACAGGGACAGACATGCAACTTCCACTCATAATCACAGAACTCAAGTCCCTGTGGGGTTGCCTGGCCGGGTTCCCTGTTGAGAAGGGAGATCTCTGATGGACTTGGATCATCGGGACTATCTTTTTCTTTTCTTTCCTCTTCTCTGCTTTGGATTTTTTGTTTCATTTTCTTCAGAATGATTGACTTTTTAATCTCAGCTTATAGAAAACATCGCTATTTAAATCTGTTGGGAATGTTTAAATGGGAGGGCATCGTGTGTGTGTGTGTGTGTGTGTTTTAGTAACTTTATTTTCTAAAAATCTGTCCTACAAGTGTTTTTTTCCTACATCTTCACTTCTTTAAATAGAAACAAGGGCAAAAGCTTATCATGATATGGGTTGAGTCAGCCAAATTCAGCTTTTAATAAGTTAAGGTCAACCAGAAGTTCTGCACTTGGCTGCTACCAAGCACTGTCCTTCCAGCAGCATTGCTTGCTCTTCTCACGTCTTTTTCCCAGGGATGGAGTCTGTGGCGTCAGCTGTTGAGAGAGAGGGTTGGAGATTATAGACTGTTATGGCATAGAGCACATACTGATACTCCCCTGAGTAAGGAACCTCCTGGGTTTGCCAGAGTGTGATGGCAAAAGAGGAGATGTCAGCTTTGGATGTTATGATCTCTTCTGTCAGGAGTCGTGCAGCTCCCTGGGGGTATGTGCCTCCTGGGTGGTAAGGAGGAGTCTGGATGCAACCGGTCACCGATCTTGCAGACATCCTGCCCATTTCCATGACTACACACCACAACAAATACGTCTGTTGCTCATTTAAAAGCCAGCAAAGCTCTCAGTTGGGAAACTGAATCCAGATCCTCAACCAGAATTTAACAAGAAGGAAAAGATTCTCTTGGTTGCCAAACTCCAAGAGGTCATTAGCTGTTGTGCTTCCTTTTTAGTTCCTATTTCCAGCCACCATCAAGTCAGCTCACCAGTGCCTCTCGGACACTTATGCTCCCTAGAGATGACCTAGTCTTTCTGGCAGACCTCCCTTAGGGTGGGGAAGTCCAAGATAAAGATGCTCATCTACAGCTAGTCAGGTCAGAGCACTAGCCTAGACCTCTTTGAGTAATAACGAGTGTTATGTTTCTTACTCATTTGTTGCCTTGCTATTTAATTTGACCAACACGTTCTGCCCTAGCCTTCGCTGAAATGAGCCCAAGTCCCTGTGTAGCAGAGCTCTGGGTGACTGTGCTGGCAGGTGCTCTACTTGGACTCAGCCCCAAAGTTCTAGGGACAGTTCCAACCTGCTCACACAGTTCCTCCTGCCCACCACCCCCAAAGCCACGGAACAACCTTTTGCTGCCTCTTTTTCTTGCTTTTGACTAAAGTACATGTGTGGAAAAACTTAACATGTGAATATGCCGCTTGAGGGTACAGCTGGGTGGCAATAAATGATCAGATCACTAATGGTGGATCTGCTTCTATTCCTGAACTTAAACCAAGAAAGATAGTAGTCTAGCTTCTTACCAAGAGTATCCATTTAAATATTTCCATGGAAATAAACTGCCTGGTGGCCCCTCAAGTTTGCACAGTTCTCAGACTCCTTTTCGTCTTTAAGAATACTAAGCTTTCCTGTGTTCGGCAGAGCTGAGGAATCTGTCCTATTTTCTTCCATCTTCCCTGCTGTTTCAACGTCTTGTTTTAGATCATTTGTGTCAACTTACATTTATTCAAAATAAGCAAAGTGTTCAATTACCTGAAAAAGAGAATAGAAAAAACGGCAACGCCATAGGTTCCCTATAACTTCTAATAATTACATCTGTATCGACTAACATGTGAATCAAAATATGCATGTTCTTGATGTCTTCTAGTTCACAAAAGGAAATGATTGCTGCCTTTTGTCAAGCTAATGCCGATATGATGATACGTAAAAACGTTCTGCTTGCAGCTGCAAGTTAGTAAGCCATATAAGGGAAAGCTTTAATTATAGCTTCATCCTGCAGTAAAAGTGCTTAATTAGACTCATGTAAGATTTTACTTGAAGCTAGATTTCTTTCTGAAGATTTACAGAATTAAGAAAAAGATTTCTTTTCCTATTCATCTTCCTCTTTCACTTGTTGACCTTGATCCGTACCTACTTCCACCCTAGTTTCCTCCTATAACGAGAACTAACATAAGGAGATTTTAGTCTGTCAGTTAATAGATACTCTCTTGACTGGTTGCTGACTTTCACTTCAGTTATGAGTTTTCAGATGCTATCTGTCTTTAGTATTTTGACCAGGTCTTCAGTGCAAAATAAATATTTCACACTTAGAAAGCCCCTTTCTGTACTGAATCGAGTGGTACTGTTTTGCATTTTGCCAGTAATGTTATTAAAAACCGTTCAAGTACCAAAGCTTGAGTATGATTTCATACATACCTTCAAGGGTGTCACTCACTAAAAGGTGAGCAAGGGTATTGCTCTTGGCTTTCTTGAGTGGCAGTGAAGGGTGGAGTGACGGCTAGCATCCCACTTCTCTCTGCTGCTGTTTCCAGTCCTAATGGTCACAGTGACTGCAGTATATGGTCTGTCTTGTACAATACACTATTTCTTACCTTGTTGCCGTTTTCTCTTTTAGTTTACCCATGGATACATTTTTGATAAGAAGGCAAGTAGAAAATGGGTATTTGAATCTACACTGCACAGAGAAAATGACATTTTGAATCTTGTTACTAAGAGTAGCTCTAGCTACAAATTCAAAGCAGAAAATGAGATTTTAATAATAATACTTAAATTAGTGTATTAAAGTCTGTTTTTATATTTTAAATCATAAAATTAGGTTAATGCTTATTTTTCAATAGCACCTACTTTTTTATCCTTGTAGTACAGAAATGAGTAAAAAAGAACTTTCTAAAATAAAATTTAGTATTTTTAATTAGATAATGTTATGGACTGCATGTTTGTTCCCCTCCATAATTCATATGTTAAAACCCCAACCTGCAGTGGATGGTATTAGGAGGTGGGGCCTTTGGGGGGTATTAGGTCATGAGGGTAAAGCCCTCATGATGAGATTAGTGCCCTAATTATTAGAAGGGAGCTTGATTCCTCTCTGTGCTATGTGAGGACATAGCAAGAAGATGGCCATCTACAACACAAGGAGAGAACCTTTCATTTAGTTAAATAAAACACTTTTAAGGAGGTCTTCTAAACCTGGTTACTCTCCTCAAAATGTTTTGAAAATGTGAACATCATCCCTTTTATTGGTCAGGACAACACTTGGTTATGCTATGATAACAAACATATGTCAGAATCTCAGTGGCTTAACAAATAAGACATTATCTCTCACTTCAACAAGTTCCGTGAATTTAATTCCTCTTGAGGGCAGCTTTTAAGTGGTGACTCAAAGATCCAGTCTGCTTGCATCTTGTTGATCCACCGTCTCAACAAGTTCCTTCCAGAGTCAAATTCCATGGGGCAAAAGAGAGCTCCAAGGCCACCCTGGACTTCTCATAACCTCAGCCCAGAAGTGACTCATTGCTTCTGCTTACAGCCTGCTGGCTGTATTACCAATCTAACTGCAAGGAAGGCTGGAAAATAGATACTTTCTATGTATCCAGGAAGAAGGAAAATGAAACACAATTTTGTCAACACCTATCATTATTTCCACCAAACGCTTTGTGTGTATCATGGAGAAGCACTTTTTGAGATCCATAATTTCTGATCAGGTAACTTGAACTGATCTTATAGTAAGTTACCAACCCAAAGACTCTGCTTTTTCCCTTTCAAAATCCATGATATACTGTCAGCAAACAAGTCATCTTTAACAAGCCATTCTCCCTTACCCTGGGCGCTCCCTCTGTGTCTCTTGAAACTCTGCTTTTTCATTTCTATCTTTACCATTATAGCTCAGGCCCTTGTCATCTTTTCCTGGAATATTTGCAATAGTCTAATCACTGGCCACCTTACTTCCTTTCATTATTCCCACCCCAGCCGGATTATCATTATTTATTCGGCATTGTGTGGTCTCTCTACCTTATAAATTTCAAGGAGCCTTAGCCTCTGTATTATTCATGTGATATGTAACAGTTACATACCTTAAAAGTACCAAAATTTACTCCTCAAAATATAAAGATCCTTCACACAACAAAGATTACAAGTGGCTTATAATGATACTTAGAAAACCCAATGAGTGAAACGCAAGGTATTTTTAAATTGACAGAAATTTTTATCTTTTAGATGTGATTCTGGTAACAGTTTAACCTGTTTGTTGGCAAGGGATGAAATATATCAAAAGTTTATTCTTCTAAATTGAGTTTTCAATGCTTAATCCTTTTTATTTTTTTAATCCTTTTTAAACGTGTGGTATTTAAACAGGAGGTGTGAAAAACATGCCTTCCTTCATATATTCTAAGTAGAGTAAACACAGGAAGAAGCAAAATCTGTTTTGGTTTTCACTCACTTTGTGTGTCATCTTTTCCCCACCAGAACCATAACAACAATTTTGGAAATAAGGCTGTTTCTTTTGAAAGTAACATATTCTATAGCAATCAAACATCCTGAGCTTGTATTCTGTACATTATTATATCTTTGACAGAATACAAAGAAATCCCAAACAATTTAGAAAAATGCTGTAAAACTGGAATTTTATTTCAGGACATCCAGAATTTGATCCTTTCTGTGTGCTGGTTAGAATAGCACAATCTAAGAAGAATACCAATGAAAATAACGATTTAGTCATAAATAGTAACCTCATCACATCTTTGTAAAACCACTGTCTTTATCAGTTCACTATCCATTCAACAAGCATCTCTTGGACACCTAATAAATGATAGACATCATACCTGGAAATGCCAAAAAATAAAGGGGCTTCCCTTGTGATCAAGAATAAGTACAAATAAGTAGACCAACAGTTTGGGTACATTATAATAAAATACTTCCTCAGAGAAATGCTAAGGGTTCTATGGGAAGCATAGACAGAATGGGAATCAGAACTGAATTCCAGGAGGAAGAACTGTGGCTTAGGTTACCAGGTGATGAAGAGGGAAGGAAAACAGCATGTGAATGTCATGTTCATATCCTAAGTATAAGCATACATCATGCGGCTGGGACAAATGAAAATCTACCCTTGGTGCTTTAAGATTGGGTACATGTATACAATGGAATATTACTCAGCCGTAAAAAAGAACGAAATAATGCCATTTGCAGCAACATGGATGGACCTAGAGACTGTCATACTGAGTGAAGTAAATCAGACAGAGAAGGACAAATATCGTATAATATCACACAAATGAACACATTTGTGTTCATTTGGCACAAATGAATGGCACAAATGAACTTATTTACAAAACAGAAATAGAGTCACAGATGTAGAAAACAGTCTTATGGTTACCAGGGGGGAAAGGAGGGGAGGGATAAATTGTGAGATTGGGGTTGACATATATACACAACTATATATAAAACAGATAACTAATAAGGACCTACTGTATAGCACAGGGAACTCTACTCAAAACTCTGAAATGACCTATATGCGAAAAGAATCTAAAAAAGAGTGGATACATGTACACGTATAAGTGATTCACTTTGCTGTACACCTGAAACTAACACAACATTGTAAATCAACTATATCCAATAAAAATTTTAAATGAATAAAATAAAACTAGGATAACAAAGTGAGGAAAAGAAAAAAGATTTCGCCTCACAAGGTGTATCCTTAGGAAACTCTTATGATACCAAAAAAAAAAAGTGATAATAGAGTTACACAGACTTGAATTCGAATCAAGATTCTGTCACTCACCAGCATTATAATCTTAGGTGAATTTCTGACTTTTATCAGTTTTAAGAGGGGGATAAGAGTATCTGTCTTAAAGGGTAGCCATTAAGGTTTATAAAATAATGGATGTAAAGCATTTAGCACAAGTCCTGGTACACAGCAGGCACTTAGCAAGTCATAGTCCCTAGTAGGAAGAGTACAAATGGAAATGGGTTACATTTCTATCTTTCATAATAGACATCCAGGTCTACAGTCGGTTGAGCATTCTTTCTTTCAGTTTGTATCTTGTTAATATAAATTGAAAATATTTGTGTTTAAAATGATACAGAATAGATTAAAATTCTTTATGTAACTGAGAATAATTCGATTCAGTTGATGATAATTGCAGTGGATTTTAATGACCAGTTGGCAGGAGTTTTCAGAGCATTCTTCTTAGGAAGTAAAATGTGTCACAGGAATTCATTAGTAATCAAACAAAATACATGTAGACTGTAGAATAACTAATGAATAGTCACGAAAGCCATTGGAATTTTATATCCATTTCCAAATTAAGTATGATACCAGAGAGATGGTACAACTATCAGCCTGGACAGAAACTGTACTTGACATATGTCAGCATAGCTGCTCACTCATTACCATATTCCCAGTTTATCTGTGAGGTGAGATTCCAGTTTTGCATTCACCATATTAAAACAAGAAATTAAATGACTCTCAAGTTCATAAGGGTGCCAGTATGGGACAGAGTCAGAAAGAGAAACTGAAGTTCAGTGAACTGTCTGCTGAATTCTGTTACCCATGACAAAGTCTGAAGCGTAATTGACCCAAAGTTTGAAATATCATAAAAGGAAATAGGTCATGGCTGCAGGCTGACTTGATTCTCTTATCTCCTAAAAAATAGGATTTAACTACAACAATAATGACCTAATCCAGTAGTAAAGTAACCCCGGTGACTGTAATAGAAGGTTTTTGTTATGTTCAGCGTATTTCGCCTGAAATTTAGCAGCAGGCTTAGCTTTGTCTGTGGAAGTTCATCTGTCTTATTTCACCTGCTCAAGATAAGAGGTTTCCCGTGCTGCACTGTTTGAGTCTCGTCACATTGCCAGTTTAAGGACTGAACTGTCAGAAGAGCTTTCAGTAATTGAAAGTTTTCCTCACAATTCTTCAGTCCTTTGGACCACATAAATTGGCCATTTAAGATATCCCTGGTACCGTATACGTGTACACTTTTCCTTGAAGTGTATGATTTTCCCCTTGGATTTTATGATTATGAAATCAGAGCTGGGCAGTATCATACACTGAAATCACAAACTGGTGTTTGGGTACATATTCACTGCTGTTAAGGGTCACACTTTCCAAAGGAGACACTCGTATAGGTTGTCTTAAGGAAATCGACTGCCTGATTCTCAGTTTCTGCATGTGTTTTTCTTGAACGTTGAAGATCATGATGTAGCTGAAAACCTCACTGAGCTCCAAGCCAGCAAACATGGCTTCTAGGGTCAGCTCTGCAGTACCTGGGATGTGCCTGGAGCAAGTCCTTTCACTTACCCCTCCGGCCACACTTTTCTCTCCTAGGAACTGGATGATCCCTAAGTTGCTTTCCAGTGGAAAGCATAGGGATATTAGCTTGTTTTACATGAAGAAGTCACGCTAAATTCCCAAAGAGGCTGATCACTCAATGGCAATAGGACTAAGAGACAATTTGAATTAGTTTGAGGTAAAACATCTCTGAGAAACAATTTGGGCTGGACACCTACTACACGTGGCAATCGTATTTTCTTAAAGGGCACAGTAAATTCATTTTTGATTATTGTAAAGGATAGTCAACCTCAGACTTTGTTCTCTATTTCTAGAGCCTCAAACCACTCAACCTTTTATTGTTTTAATCCAAGACCATTTAACTTCCTATTCCATGTTAATAAATTAGCCTGGTGAGTTCTTTCTCCTTGGTGAGGTTTCTCTATATTTTCCACCCTTCGTATCCTTATTTCATGCTTGTAAAAATGTACGTATGTTCATAGAGTAGTACCAGTCACATAATGCACGGGATGTGTAGGTTGGGTGCCCTCCTTGGCACCAAATATACAAATAAAGAGGAAAAAGTCAGGAAAATATAAGAAATTCACAGTCTCTTTGACTAAACAGACACTTAAATGCGTAATTTTAATACAATGTGTTAAATATAGTAATGGAGGCATGGATAAAGTGCTAGGGAAGCTTGGAAGAGGGAGCATAATCTTCTTATTAATGTTGATGAAGTTACTCTTCTTTTGTTGCTTGTGCTTTTGGGGTCATATCTAGGAAGCTATTGCCTAATCTAAGGTGAGGAAGATTTGTGCCTATGCTTTCTCTGTTTCACAGTTTAGCTCTTATGTTTAGGTCTTTGATCCATTTTGAGTTAAATTTGTGTATGGCGTGAGGTAAGGTCCAACTTCATTCTTTTGCATGTGGATATCCAGGTGTCCTAGTACATCTAACTGAAGACTACTCTTTCCCCATTGAATTATCTTGGCACTATTATAGTGCCTTTTGGATGTATTGTCCTGACTTAGATTCCGCTATGCCAAATTCACCTTGGGTTTTCTCCTGCCTCTCAGGCTATTTCTTCTCAGTGTCCTTTGCAGGCACTTTTACCTTCACCTTACTCTAAAGGCTAAAATGCTTATAGGTATGGTTTGGGGACCCCTTCCCTTCTCTCTCTCGTGTTGCTTTCTAGGTAAGCTTACCCATTCCCACTCTCTTTCTATGCTGGTGACTTAGAAATTTCATCTCCATCACAGACTTCTCTGCAGAGCTTCTATAGGAATATCTATTTGCTTACTGACTTCCCTTAGATATTTCAAAGACAACTTAAGCATAAAATTATCCAAAATGAAATACCTGATTCTCGTATCTGCTCACCCTCCAAGGAAATTTGTCTTTCCAACAACTTTTTCTATCTTGTAAAGATATATACCTACTTGCTCAAGTCAGAAACCTGGGATTCACTCCCTGTTCTTCCTTTTCTCTCATCTCCCATGTGTAGTCCCTCAGTATATGTCTTAAATCTGTCCACGGCTCTCATCTCCACTGACATCATTCTAGCTCAGGCCACCAGTATCTCTTACTTGAGTTACTGCAATAGCTTCTTAACTGTTTATTCTGTTTTTCCTCACGCTCCTGTTCTCAGACTATAGCTACAGCAAGAATGTAAAAAATGACCGTGGTCCAGGTTACCCGTTTTAAAACCCTGCAGTGGCTGCTAGCTGCACTTAATATCCATCTCATTACCATGGTCTATAAGTCCCTACGTAATCCACTCCTGCTTTTCTCCCTAGGCTCATCTCAAACCATGTTCCCCCTTTTATAGCTTATGCCAGTCTTTTGGCTCATGAAACACACAAGTTTCTTTTCCCCCTTTCAAGGCTTTGCACATGGATTTTGCCCCAGCTTGTCTTTTCACATCACAGCTTAAATATTAGCTCTTCAGACAGATCTTCCTTACTGATGCTTCCCCTTCCCTTGAATTCACTATCACAGCACATTGTTAACAGCCCTGCAGTTTTTAAATTGTACTTGTGTGTGTGTACATAACATACATACACCTACACATATTGTTTTAAACTATACATAATTTGCCTCTTGTTGCTAGACGGGCTCCTTGCCTGGCATGGGGGGTGCAGACAGTGTGTTGGGAGCGCGTGTCTCTTTTACCTAGGACTGTGCCTATGGCAGATAAAAGATGACTGAAAAACATTTCAGTGAATAAACAAACCACCAGCAGGGAAATTTGGAAAAGATGGGGTGACATCTGATGAGTGCAAATTACCAGGTAGTCCAGGAAAGAAAGGGCATCACAGGTTGAGGAAGAACCAGAGTGTACAAAATCTCAGAGGCAAGAAGAGAGATGGTATGTTTGAAGATATTGATTGTATTCTTTAAAGACTGGTGGGATGTTGTGCATGGAGAGAAAATACCTTTTTTTTGCTTTGTTTCATGCTTAACTTTTAAAATATTTCTACTAAACAAAACTTGGAAAATCAAATTTTCTTACCCTTTTAAACATTGTTTATTGCAATTTAATGGGACTGATTATTTTGAACATTTTAGATACTTTAAACAGGTAAGACATATGCAAAAATAACAATTATAATACTTAAAAGATTATATTTAAGCCTGTTATGAACTAGCAACATCCTGAGTTTAATATATGTCTTCATTATTTATTTCTTCATAGATCTTCTAAATGTAATTGAAATGCTTATTTTCATGGTTCCTGAGTCTAGAGGAATTGGGTTGGCAAACAGTTGGCTTTTGGACAGGGCACAGCCTGACTTCTTCTCACAAAGTGATTCAAACCTGAGTCCCTGGATATCTCACTGGGTCCCTTTTTGTAACTGGACTTGATGTTTCACATCAGCAGCACGGTTAAGCCCACGGTTTTTATGTGAGTCCGTCTGGTTGATGATGAGTCTTCCTCCAGATCAGGGTACCCTCTGCTTTGCTTGGCCGGCATTACATAGTCCTCCACCATGTCATTATTATACACTGATCTGGTATATTAGGAAACATACAGATGCCTCATTACTATCTTATTGTAATTTGTCACGTTATCCAGCGGTTTCTTCTCCTAGCAGATGTGATCTGAACAGGTAGCCACATTTCTAATGACCATTGACACCAATCAGTCCTTTCTGGAACAGTTTCTACCCATTGCTATTGGTACAGATAGACACAAATAATACTTTTATAGAGAGATAAATACATAGAAGAAATCAAATATCCAAGTATTTTAATAATCATTTTTTAAACATCTTTATTGGGGTATAATTGCTTTACAATGGTATGTTAGTTTCTGCTTTATAACAAAGTGAATCAGTCATACATAAACATATGTTCCCATATGTCTTCCCTCTTGTGTCTCCCTCCCTCCCACCCTCCCTATCCCACCCCTCCAGGCTGTCACAAAGCACCAAGCCAATATCCCTGTACCATGCGGCTGCTTCCCACTAGCTATCTACCTTACTACCTTTGTTAGTGTGTATATGCCCATGACTCTTCTCGCCCTGTCACAGCTCACCCTTCCCCCTCCCCATAACCTCAAGTCCGTTCTCTAGGAGGTCTGCGTCTTTATTCCTGCCTTACCCCTAGGTTCTTCATGACATTTTTTTCTCTTAAATTCTATATATATGTGTTAGCATACGGTATTTGTCTTTTTATTTCTGACTTACTTCACTCTGTATGACAGAGTCTAGGTCTATCCACCTCATTACAAATAGCTCAATTTCATTTCTTTTTATGGCTGAGTAATATTCCATTGTATATATGTGCCACATCTTCTTTATCCATTCATCCGATGATGGGCACTTAGGTTGTTTCCATCTCCGGGCTATTGTAAATAGAGCTGCAATGAACATTTTGGTACATGACTCTTTTTGAATTTTGGTTTTCTCAGGGTATATGCCCAGTAGTGGGATTGCTGGGTCATATGGTAGTTCTATTTGTAGTTTTTTAAGGAACCTCCATACTGTTCTCCATAGTGGCTGAACCAATTCACATTCCCACCAGCAGTGCAAGTGTTCCCTTTTCTCCACACCCTCTCCAGCATTTATTGTTTCTAGATTTTTTGATGATGGCCATTCTGACTGGTGTGAGATGATATCTCATTGTAGTTTTGATTTGCATTTCTCTAATAATTAGTGATGTTGAGCAGCTTTTCACGTGCTCCTTGGCCATCTGTATATCTTCTTTGGAGAAATGTCTATTTAGGTCTTCTGCCCACTTTTGGATTGGGTTGTTTGTTTTTTTGTTATTCAGCTGCATGAGCTGCTTGTAAATTTTGGAGATTAATCCTTTGTCGGTTGCTTCATTTGCAAATATTTTCTCCCATTCTGAAGGTTGTCTTTTGGTCTTGTTTATGGTTTCCTTTGCTGTGCAAAAGCTTTGAAGTTTCATTAGGTCCCATTTGTTTATTTTTGTTTTTATTTCCATTACTCTAGGAGGTGGGTCAGAAAGGATCTTGCTGTGATTTATGTCATAGAGTGTTCTGCCTATGTTTTCCTCTAAGAGTTTGATAGTTTCTGGCCTTACATTTAGGTCTTTAATCCATTTTGAGCTTATTTTTGTGTATGGTGTTAGGGAGTGATCTAATCTCATACTTCTACATGTACCTGTCCAGTTTTCCCAGCACCACTTATTGAAGAGGCTGTCCTTTCTCCACTGTACATTCCTGCCACCTTTATCAAAGATAAGGTGTCCATATGTGCGTGGGTTTATCTCTGGGCTTTCTATCCTGTTCCATTGATCTATATTTCTGTTTTTGTGCCAGTACCATACCATCTTGGTAACTGTAGCTTTGTAGTAGTCTGAAGTCAGGAAGCCTGATTCCTCCAGTTCCTTTTTTCGTTCTCAAGATTGCTTTGGCTATTCAGGGTCTTTTGTGTTTCCATACAAATTGCGAAATTTTTTGTTCTAGTTCTGTGAAAAATGCCAGTGGTAGTTTGATAGGGATTGCATTGAATCTATAGATTGCTTTGGGTAGTAGAGTCATTTTCACAATGTTGATTCTTCCAATCCAAGAACATGGTATATCTCTCCATCTATTTGTATCATCTTTAATTTCTTTCATCAGTGTCTTATAATTTTCTGCATACAGGTCTTTTGCCTCCTTAGGTAGGTTTATTCCTAGATATTTTATTCTTTTTGTTGCAATGGTAAATGGGAGTGTTTTCTTGATTTCACTTTCAGATTTTTCATCATTAGTGTATAGGAATGCCAGAGATTTCTGTGCATTAATTTTGTATCCTGCCACTTTACCAAATTCATTGATTAGCTCTAGTAGTTTTCTGGTAGCATCTTTAGGATTCTCTATGTATAGGATCATGTCATCTGCAAACAGTGACAGCTTTACTTCTTCTTTTCTGATTTGTATTCCTTTTATTTCCTTTTCTTCTCTGACTGCTGTGGCTAAAAATTCCAAAACTCTGTTGAATAAGAGTGGTGAGAGTGGGCAACCTTGTCTTGTTCCTGATCTTAGTGGAAATGCTTTCAGTTTTTCACCATTGAGGATGATGTTTGCTGTGGGCTTGTCACATATGGCCTTTATTATGTTGAGGAAAGTTCCCTCTATGCCTACTTTCTGCAGGGTTTTTATCATAAATGGGTGTTGAATTTTGTCGAAAGCTTTCTCTGCATCTATTGAGATGATCATATGGTTTTTCTCCTTCAATTTGTTAATATGGTTTATCACATTGATAGATTTGCGTATATTGAAGAATCCTTGCATTCCTGGAATAAAGCCCACTTGATCATGGTGTATGATCCTTTTAATGTGCTGTTGGATTCTGTTTGCTAGTATTTTGTTGAGGATTTTTGCATCTATGTTCATCAGTGATATTGGCCTGTAGTTTTCTTTCTTTGTGACATCCTTGTCTGGTTTTGGTATCAAGGTGATGGTGGCCTCGTAGAAGGAGTTTGGGAATGTTCCTCCCTCTGCTATATTTTGGAAGAGTTTGAGAAGGATAGGTGTTAGCTCTTCTCTAAATGTTTGATAGAATTCGCCTGTGAAGCCATCTGGTCCTGGGCATTTGTTTGTTGGAAGATTTTTAATCACAGTTTCAATTTCAGTGCTTGTGATTGGTCTGTTCATATTTTCTATTTCTTCCTGATTCAGTCTTGGCACGTTGTGCATTTCTAAGAATTTGTCGATTTCTTCCAGATTGTCCATTTTATTGGCATAGAGTTGCTTGTAGTAATCTCTCATGATCTTTTGTATTTCTGCAGTGTCAGTTGTTACCTCTCCTTTTTCATTTCTAATTCTATTGATTTGAGTCTTCTCCCTTTTTTTCTTGATGAGTCTGGCTAGTGGTTTATCTATTTTGTTTATCTTCTCAAAGAACCAGCTTTTAGTTTTATTGATCTTTGCTATTGTTTACTTCATTTCTTTTTCATTTATTTCTGATCTGATTTTTATGATTTCTTTCCTTCTGCTAGCTTTGGGGTTTTTTTGTTCTTCTTTCTCTAATTGCTTGAGGTGCAAGGTTAGGTTGTTTATTCGAGATGTTTCCTGCTTCTTAAGGTGGGCTTGTATTGCTATAAACTTCCCCCTTAGAACTGCTTTTGCTGCATCCCACAGGTTTTGGGTCGTTGTGTCTCCCTTGTCATTTGTTTCTAGGTATTTTTTGATTTCCTCTTTGATTTCTTCAGTGATCACTTCATTATTAAGTAGTGTATTGTTTAGCCTCCATGTGTTTGTATTTTTTACAGATCTTTTCCTGTAATTGATATCTAGTCTCATGGCATTGTGGTCAGAAAAGATACTTGATACAATTTCAATTTTTTTAAATTTACCAAGGCTTGATTTGTGGCCCAAGATATGATCTATCCTGGAGAATGAGCACTTGAGAAAAATGTGTATTCTGTTGTTTTTGGATGGAGTGTCCTATAAATATCAATTAAGTCCATCTTGTTTAATGTATCATTTAAAGCTTGGGTTTCCTTATTTATTTTCATTTTGGATGATCTGTCCATGGGTGAAAGTGGGGTGTTTAAGTCCCCTACTATGAATGTGTTACTGTTGATTTCCCCTTTTATGGCTGTTAGTATTTGCCTTATGTATTGAGGTGCTCCTATGTTGGGTGCATAAATATTTACAATTGTCATATCTTCTTCTTGGATCGATCCCTTGATCATTATGTAGTGTCCTTCTTTGTCTCTTTTAATAGTCCTTATTTTAAAGTCTATTTTGTCTGATATGAGAATTGCTACTCCAGCTTTCTTTTGGTTTCCATTTGCATGGAGTATCTTTTTCCATCCCCTTACTTTCAGTCTGTATGTGTCTCTAGGTCTGAAGTGGGTCTCTTGTAGACAGCATATATAAGGGTCTTGTTTTTGTATCCATTCAGCTAATGTGTCTTTTGGTGGGAGCATTTACTCCATTTACATTTAAGGTAATTATCGATATGTATGTTCCTATTCCCATTTTCTTAATTGTTTTGGGTTCGTTATTGTAGGTCTTTTCCTTCTCTTGTGTTTCTTGCCTAGAGAAGTTCCTTTAGCATTTGTTGTAAAGCTGGTTTAGTAGTGCTGAACTCTCTCAGCTTTTGCTTGTCTGTAAAGGTTTTAATTTCTCCATCAAATCTGAATGAGATCCTTGCTGGGTAGAGTAGTCTTGGCTGCAGGTTTTTCTCCTTCATCACTTTCAGTATGTCCTGCCACTCCTTTCTGGCTTGTAGGGTTTCTGCTGAGAGATCAGCTGTTAACCTTATGGGGATTCCCTTGTGTGTTATTTGTTGTTTTTCCCTTGCTGCTTTTAATATGTTTTCTTTGTATTTAATTTTTGACAGTTTGATTAATATGTGTCTTGGCATATTTCTCCTTGGATTTATCCTGTATGGGACACTCTGTGCTTCCTGGACTTGAGTAACTATTTCCTTTCCCATATTAGGGAAGTTTTCAACTATAATCTCTTCAAATGTTTTCTCAGTCCCTTTTTTTTTCTCTTCTTCTTCTGGAACCCCTATAATTCGAATGTTGGTGCGTTTAATGTTGTCCCAGAGGTCTCTGAGACTGTCCTCAGTTCTTTTCATTCTTTTTTCTTTATTCTGCTCTGCAGTAGTTATTTCCACTATTTTATCTTCCAGGTCACTTATCCGTTCTTCTGCCTCAGTTATTCTGCTATTGATCCCATCTAGAGTACTTTTAATTTCATTTTTCGTGTTGTTCATCATTGCTTGTTTCATCTTTATTTCTTCTAGGTCCTTGTTAACTGTTTCTTGCATTTTGTCCATTCTATTTCCAAGATTTCGGATCATCCTTACTATCATTATTCTGAATTCTTTTTCAGGTAGACTGGCTATTTCTTCTTCATTTGTTAGGTCTGGTGCATTTTTATCTTGCTCCTTTATCTGCTGTGTGTTTTTCTGTCTTCTCATTTTGCTTATCTTACTGTGTTTGGGGTCTCCTTTTTGCAGGCTGCAGGTTCGTAGTTCCCGCTGTTTTTGATGTCTGTCTTCAGTGGCTCAGGTTGGTTCAGTGGTTTGTGTAGGCTTCCTGGTGTAGGGGACTAGTGCCTGTGTTGTGATGGATGAGGGTGGATCTTGTCTCTCTAGTGGGCAGGTTCACGTCTGGTGGTGTGTTTTGGGGTGTCTGTGGCCTTATTATGATTTTAGGCAGCCTCTCTGCTAATGGGTGGGGTTGTGTTCCTGTTTTGCTAGTTGTTTGGCATAGGTTGTCCAGCACTGTGGCTTGCTGGTCATTGAGTGAAGCTGGGTGCTGGTGTTAAGATGGAGATCTCTGGGAGATTTTCGCTGTTTGATATTATGTGGAGCTGGGAGGTCTCTTGTGGACCAGTGTCCTGAAGTTGGCTCTCCTACCTCAGAGGCAGAGCCCTGACTCCTGGCTGGAGCACCAAGAGCCTTTCATCCACATGGCTCAGAATAAAAGGGAGAAAAAGTAGAGGGAATTAGTAGAAGTATGAGGAAAGAAAGAAGGAAAGGAGGGAGAAGGAAGAAAGAAAGAAGCAAAGAAGGGAGGGAGGAAGGAAGGAAGGAGGGAAAGAAGGAAAAAAGACAGAAAGAAAGAAGATACAGTAAAAATAAAATAAAGTTATTGAATTAAAAAATTCTTACTTTAAAAAAAAAAGGAAAAAAAAAGGGGACGGATAGAACCTTAGGACAAATGTTGGAAGCAAAGCTATACAGACAAAATCTTACACAGAAGCATACACATACACCCTCACTAAAAGAGGTAAAGGGGAAAAAATCATAAATCTTGCTGTCAGAGACCACCTCCTCAATTTGGGATGATTCGTTGTCTAAAGGAGGGAAGGAAGGAAGGAAAGAAAGAACGAAGGTAAAGTATAATAACGTTATTAAAATTAAAATTGATTATTAAGAAAAAAATTTAAAAAAAAAAACATGGACGGATAGAACCCTAGGACAAATGGTGGAAGCAAGACTATACAGACAAGATCTCACACAGAAGCATACACATACACATTCACA
Source organism: Globicephala melas (assembly GCF_963455315.2). Taxonomy (NCBI): domain Eukaryota; kingdom Metazoa; phylum Chordata; class Mammalia; order Artiodactyla; family Delphinidae; genus Globicephala; species Globicephala melas. Next base: position 104,640,836 of record NC_083315.2, on the reverse strand, counting down.
AAAAGAGGAATAGGGAAAAAAAATCATAGATCTTGCTCCTAAAGTCCACTTCCTTAATTTGGGATGATTGGCTGTCTATTCAGGTATTCCACAGATGCAGGGTACATCAAGTTGATTGTGGAGCTTTAATCCGCTGCTTCTGAGGCTTCTGGGAGAGATTTCCCTTTCTCTTCTTTGTTCTCACAGCTCCCAGGGGCTCAGCTTTGGATTTGGCCCTGCCTCTGCGTGTAAGTCGCTGGAGGGCATCTGTTTTTTGCTCAGACAGGACGGGGTTAAAGGAGCCGCTGATTCGGGGGCTCTGGCGCACTCAGGCCGGCGGGGAGGGAGGGGCACGGAGTGCGGGGCGGGCCTGCGGTGGCAAAGGCCGGCGTGACTTTGCACCAGCCTGAGGCTCGCCGTGCGTTCTCCCGGGGAAGTTGTCCCTGGATCCCGGGAACCTGGCAGTGGTGGGCTGCACAGGCTCCGCGGAAGAGGGCTGTGGATAGTGACCTGTGCTCGCACACAGGCCCCTTGGTGGCGGCAGCAGCAGCCTTAGCGTCTCCCGCCCGTCTCTGGGGTCTGTGCTTTTCGCCGCGGCTTGCGCCCATCTCTGGGGTCCGCGCTTTTAGCCGCGGCTCCCGCCCGTCTCTGGAGTTACTTTAAGCAGCGTTCTTAAACCCCTCTCCTCACACACCAGGAAACAAAGAGGGAAGAAGAAGTCTCTTGCCTCTTCGGCAGGTGCAGACTTTTCCCCGGACTCCCTCCCGGCTAGCCGTGGTGCACTAACCCCTTCAGGCTATGTTCAAGCCGCCAACCCCAGCCCTCACCCTGCTCTCCGTTGGAAACCGAAACCCGAGCCTCAGAGCCTCAGCGCGCAGCCCCGCCCGCCCCGGCGGGTGAGCAGACAAGCCTCTCGGGCTGGTGAGTGCCGCTCGGCACCGATCCTCTGTGCGGGAATCTCTCCGCTTTGCCCTCCGCACCCGTTGCTGTGCACTCCTCCTCGGCTTCGAAGCTCCCCCCTCCGCCTCCCGCAGTCTCCGCCCGCGAAGGGGCTTCCTACTGTGTGGAAACTTTTCCTCCTTCACAGCTCCCTCCCACTGGTGCAGGTGCCGTCCCTATTCTTTTGTCTCTGTTTTTTCTTTTTTTCAAGAAACGTGGGGAGTTTCTTGCCTTTTGGGAGGTCTGAGGTCTTCTGCCAGCCTTCAGTAGGTGTTCTGTAGGAGTTGTTCCACGTGTAGATGTATTTCTGGTGTATCTGTGGGGAGGAGGGTGATCTCCGCGTCTTACTCTTCCGCCATCTTCTCTGAGGTCCCAATCCTTACTTATTAAAGTCAATAAATTAAGCATCCAATTATAGTTATTTTAGATTTCAACTTCATTTTTGTACATTTTATATTAACTCAGCATTAAAAAGTTATGGCTTCCACAAAGTTATATAAAATTATAATTATCCTCTTCATTGTCATAACTTTTATTGCTACTGAAGTTCTGACATCACAATTGATATCACAACTTGTCTAGTAGGACCTGCTTTAAACTGGCTTCTCTTTCCTTTCAGCATTATCCCTACCATCCTTGAAGGTATCCTCGTTGTCTGGCAGTAAGACATTTCAGACCTGAGTTTTCCTTGCCCCAAGGCATAGAATTCACTACTTTCCAAAGAACTTTGCTTTCTTCGAGCAGAAAACCGTGTTAGCCACCAAAACCTAAGTGCTAGGTTTGCATTTAATTATCAGTGTTGAAAAAAAAAAAAAGCTGCTATTGCCAATGTTTAGACACTCTTAAGGACAGAGCTGGACCCAGTGTTCCTTGTTATTCACATTGATTTTTTCCAAATTCGTTTATTATACACTCTACCTATAGTAAGAGACTGATAAAATTTTAATGATTTTTCTAAAATTTGTCAAAAAATTAGGCAGTAGAAAGAGATTGGAGTCTGTTGGGGGTGGCCAGTAAGTAGCATGGCATGAAATCAGGAAGGACTGCTTTAGCTGACTGTGTTGTATTATGAGTGTGCCAACAAAAGGGTTGAGACAAGGAAGAACCATGATCAGGTTAGCAGTATGGAAAGACGGGCATGCTATGTTAGAGAACTGAGAGACCAGTGGCAGGAAAACCACCCAGGCCTCTGTGGTGGTCCGGTATGACCTGGTAGGTACTAGAGATAGAGTGGAGAGCTGGGTGAAGAGCCCTTGCTGAGATAAATGCCCTGGACTGCATGAACATTTGGATGTGATGGAGAGTTAAAGGTGAATTGAGTGTAGGATGCTGGGTGACAGAAGAGCCATGAACTAATAGTGAATTCAGGAGGCGGAAAAGGTCAGATGGAGGGTGAGGAGGGAAAGAATAGGCTAATGTTAAGGTAAAATCTGAGAAGCAGACATGTATAGATTATGTCTAACCCATGTTTATTCTACAATAAATGTGCTGAATGAATCAGATATTACTAATACTGCAGTGTGTATTAAGTTCATACTGCACTACCAACACTATGATAAGTATATATTTTATTTAATTCTCAAAACAAACTCTATGAAAAAGAGGTACTGTTTTTATAACCATTATGCTTATGAGAAAAACACAGGCTCACAGAGCTTAAGGAATTGACCTGAGGTCACAGTGCTAGTACATGGCAGAGACATACTCAAACCCAGACCTCTCTGACCTCACAGCCCTAACCAAGAAAGGAATGAAACTGACTGGGAAGAATCAAAGTGATGGGGGTTCTGGGGAGGTTATCAAGAAACAGTGTGTTATAGAAGCCCAGGGCAAAAGCAGCTTTTAAGTCAGCCCACTTGTAGTCCAGTGGCCAAGTGAAGGAAACTTAAGCAGTAGACTTGGTAAGTCATTGATGAATTTGAGAGACAGTGTTAGGAGAGTGGGGTGGAAGCCACTTCACTAAAAGTACAGAGTGCCTGGGAATAGGAGTAGACTCTTCCTTCAGCAATGTTCAGGGTGAGTGAGAGTAGGGAAGGAAAGATGAGCTAAAGTGGAAAGCTTAATGGAAAGACTCTTTAGTGCCAGACAACAGAAGTGTCTAAATGGCTAAAGTGTCGGCTATGTGCCCAACACTAAGTGCCGTACTTGTACAACCTCATTCATTCTTCCCAACAATCTTTGAGGTAGGTACTAGATCAACCCTCACGGAAGGTAAAGAAACAGACTGAAGCCCAGAGGGTAAGGTATTCATTCAAGGTCACACAGCTAGCAAGTACCAGGCTGCCCGTGTTGAACAGAATTTGTTTTGGCCAGTAACATTGTAGAGGGTTTTCAAATTGTATCTATCAGGACTTGAAACTGTGGTTATTAAAGTAAAAAGCCCTCGCCTCCAACTGTAATAAAAGCAGAGAGCTGCCGATCGTCGCTGCCTTATTGCCATACACACCAAAGACAGAGAACAAAATCAATTTGACGAAACTTAGAGGCACTTTAGGTGGTTGACCTCAGGAGAAGGGTTCCCTCTTTGAAGCTGCATTTCAGCCACCCTTCTGAGAACAAAAGAGAACCAAAAGAAGTCCTGATGCCCTCTGAGAACAAAAGAGAACCAAAAGAAGTCCTGATGCCCTGTAACTCCTGGAAGAACATGTTCATAAGGACCAAGTTTCAATGAATATTAAAAGACTGGTGGGGCTTGCTTCCCTGGTGGCGCAGTGGTTAAGAATCCACCTGCCAATGCAGGGGACATGGGTTTGAGCCCTGGTCCGGGAAGATCCCACATGCCGCGGAGCAACTAAGCCCACGCGCCACAACTACTGAAGCCTGCGTGCCTAGAGCCCATGCTCTGCAACAGGAGAGGCCACCGCAATGAGAAGCCCACACACCGCAGTGAAGAGTAGCCCCCGCTCGCCACAACTAGAGAAAGCCCGCACATAGCAATGAAGACCCAATGCAGCCAAAAATAAATACAAATAAAATAAATTTTTTAAAAAAGACTGGCGAATTTCTTTACATAGCCTGAGTTTAAGCATTTAAAGGACGTGAATAAAATCCTAAATGTTTGAGCCTTGCCATTGAAAATACTGGGACAGTGAATTGAAAGGAGGGTATGAACTCATACCTTTCATAGGACAGGGAGGGTCCATTGGGCTTTCTCCTGAGTTCTTAGCTATGCACATGCCTTTGACTCGGGAACAGGCGGAGGTTCCACTAAATTACTTTAACATTGCCAGCAGAAGAGAATCACCTGATAGAACGGTCCATTCTTCTTCCTTTGGTAATACCAGCAACAGGTAACTCCAAGGTCTCCTTCAAGTAGACTTTTGAGTTTATGGGTTTACAAAGTATTCCTGAATTCTGAGTCCATTTTTCTTTGTCATCCAGCTGCAGGAAACAAACAAGTTTCATGGTCCCTGAAATTAGCCACCAACTTAAGACAAAAGATAATTCTGGAACTGCCACTCAGCATGCTATATCTGTTCTGCTGCCTCTATAAAGCAAGCCTTTTTAATGTAATTATATGACTAGTCCATCTATTGCTAAAATGATGAGGACAGCCTGGATTGATTTATCTTTCCTGCTTTAACTTAGCAATCAGTATACTTTATTGTAGCATTTCCCAAAACAGATTCTGCAGAAATCCACCCTAAGATAATCTATGCAGAAGGAACCTGTGAGTAAATATATTGGGGAAATTCTGCTAGCAGATCTTTCCTGCTCCCACCCCTACCTTCTTTTGATTACAATCTATGTTAGTATATTAAAGGTTTTACAAAACCTTTCATTTCCCAGTTTTTGTTTGCCAGTTTTCCAAAACTGGCTTTTCATAAAGTCATGTACATAGAATTGAGCTTTCTATGTAGCACTGTTTTAAACCACAGAACCACTTTGGGAAATGCTGACATAGTTGTTCAGAGCTTTGAGGTCAACTCTCAGTTTCTATGTACTCAGCTTTTTTAGAGTCCATATATAAGTGAGGTCATGCAGGTTTTTTTCCTTCTGTGCCTTGCTACCATGGGCAGGGAGGTGGGGGAAATGGGAACGTGTTGGTCCAAGGATACAAAGTTGAAGTTATGTAGGATGAATAAGTCTAGAGATCTAATGCGTAACATGATGACTATAGTTGAATACTAGAAGTTTGCTGAAGAGTGATTTCAGGTGCTCTCACCACAAAAAAAAAGGGAAAAAAATGGTACCTATGTGAGGAGAAGGCTATGTTAAAATTAACTTGACTGTAGTTATCATTTCACTATGTATATGTATATCAAATCATCATGTTGTACACCTTAAATATATACAGTTTTTATTTTACAAAATGATTTTTTAAAAAGAGCTTCAGGGTCAAGATCTAGGTGAACTTGGGCAAGCTATCTCCCCTTCCTGACCATCTGTTTCCTTGATTGTAAAGTAGGGTAAGAATATATTTCTTTGAGGAATTTGACAGTTTAACATAGCACTGCACATAGTAACCAATCAGTGAATTGTAGCAGTTTCTGCAACTAGCTGATGTTCACACTACATCAGTGCCCAGCATGGGTTAACAACTCTTCCTTTTGGAAAGCTGATGTAACATAACCTGGATTTGTAACAGAATTTATCTGATTAGTCACTACCACAAAAGTACAAATGAAATTTTAAAATTTAGCAGTTTGGAAGAATCTCCCATCTCTAAGGTGCTCCTACAGGTTGTCCTACATTGAGATGCAGCTGTGTGATTAGTATTGATTAGTCAATGTAATGTAGAAAGAACTTGGTAATTTACCCAAGCTCTCAGATAATTAATGGAGACTGTGAAATAAGAACTAACTTGTTTCACCAGGTGGGACTTTGCATTTAATCACTCTGTAGAAATTAATATCATCATTATTATTTAAATTATTATTCATTTATAAAATGCTTAATGCAAGTCACAGTCCTAAGCAGAACCTCCTTGGAAGTATCACAATTACCATGCAGCTGAATTACCACCGACAGGGCTGGAGATGGCTGCTCATCTCAGGAAGCAGAATAGTATGTACACGGTTCAGAGAGCCTTTAAGACTGAAAAGGGACCCTGCCATCAGGGAACCAAGTTTCCACGTGACTTTTCTTGTCTTTTGCTCATATGGCCTCTAATGATAGAGAAGCTGGGCAATGAAGACTGGAAGTAGAAAAAAAAGAAAACACATCTTGAGTGCATCCTATAGATTTATACCTAAATTAATGTGAATGTCACTAATACTGGACCAGACTTAAGTGAACCTTATGTCTACCCATGAAAATACCCTTGGTAAAAAAAATTAATACAGTAGACAAGAATAGAATAGGAACTATTTAATCTACTCAAGGAATAAATAATTACTGAACACTTTGGGTATACAATATGAGAATTACTAATGTTCCTGGACTACTAACAGTTTGCATATAATAGATCTCCCTGGGGAGAGGAACCAAGATGGCGGAGTAGAAGGACGTGCTCTCACTCCCTCTTGCGAGAACACCAGAATCACAACTACCTGCTGGACAATCATCAACAGGAAGACACTGGAATTCACCAAAAAAGATACCCCACATCCAAAGACAAAGGAGAAGCCACAATGAGATGGTAGGAGGGGCACAATCACAGTAAAATCAAATCCCAAAACAGGTGTGTGGGTGACTCACAGACTGGAGAACACTTATGCCACAAAGTCCACCCACTGGAGTGAAGGTTCTGAGCCCCATGTCAGGCTTCCCAACCTGGGGATCCAGCAACAGGAGGAGGAATTCCTAGAGAATCAGACATTGAAGCCTAGTGGGAATTGACTGCATGACTTCGACAGGACTGGGGAAAACAGAGACTCCACTCTTGGAGAGCACACACAAAGTGGTGTGCACATCGGAACCCAGTGGAAGGAGCAGTAACCCCAGGGGAGACTGAATGAGACCTACCTGCTAGTGTTGGAGGGTCTCCTGCAAAGGTTGGGGGGGTGCTGTGGCTCACCATGGGGACAAGGATACTGGCAGCAAAAGTTCTGGGAATTACTCCCTGGCATGAGCCCTCCCAGAGTCTGTCATTAGCCCCACCCAAGAGCCCAGGTAGGCTCCAGTGTTGGGTTGCCTCAGGCCAAACAACCAACAGGGAAGGAACCCAGCCCCACCCATCAACAGTCAAGTGGATTAAATTTTACTGAGCTCTTCCCACCAGAGCAACAGTCAGCTCTACCCACCACCAGTCCCTCCCATCAAGCCTCTCAGATAGCCTCATCTACCAGAGGGCAGACAGCAGAAGCAAGAAGAACTACAATCCTGCAGCCTGTGGAACAAAAACCACATTCACAGAAAGACAGACAAGATGAAAAGGCAGAGGGCTATGTATCAAATGAAGGAACAAGATAAAACCCCAGAAAAACAACTAAATGAAGTGGACATAGGCAACCTTCCAGAAAAAGAATCCAGAATAATGATAGTGAACATGATCCAGGACCTCGGAAAAACAATGGAGGCAAAGATCGAGAAGATGCAAGAAATGTTTAACAAAGACCTAGAAGAATTAAAGAACAAACAGAGATGAACAATACAATAACTGAAATGAAAACTATACTAGAAGGCATAAATAGCAGAATAACTGAGGCAGAAGAACGGATAAGTGACCTGGGAAACAAAATGGTGGAATTCACTGCTGCGGAACAGAATAAAGAAAAAAAAATGAGAAGAAAGGAAGACAACCTAAGAGACCTCTGGGACAACATTAAATGCAACAACATTCGCATTATAGGGGTCTCAGAAGGATAAGAGAGAGAGAAAGAACCTGAGAAAATACTTGAAGAGATTATAGTCGCAAACTTCCCTAACAGGGGAAAGGAAATAGCCACCCAATTCCAGGAAGCGCAGCGAGTCCCGTATGGGATAAACCCAAGGAGAAACGCACTGAGACACATAGTAATCAAATTGGCAAAAATTAAAGACAAAGAAAAATTATTGAAAGCAGCAACAGAAAAATGAAAATTAACATACAAGGGAACTCCCATAAGGTTAACAGCGGATTTCTCACCAGAAACTCTACAAGCCAGAAGGGAGTAGCATGATATACTTAAAGTGATGAAAGGGAAGAACCTACAACCAAGATTACTCTACCCAGCAAGGATCTCATTCAGATTTGATGGAGAAATCAAAAGCTTTCAAACAAGCAAAAGCTAAGAAAATTCAGCACCACCAAATCAGCTCCACAACAAATGCTAAAGGAACTTCTCTAAGTGGAAAACACGAGAAGAAAAGGACCTGCAAAAAGAAACCCAAAACAATTAAGAAAATGGTAATAGGAACATACATATAGATAATTACCTTAAACGTGAATGGATTAAATGCTCCAACCAAAAGACACAGGCTCGCTGAAAAGATACAAAAACAAGACCCCTATATATGCTGTGTACAAGAGGCCCACTTCAGACCTAGGGACACATACAGACTGAAAATGAGGGGATGGAAAAAGATACTCCATGCAAATGGAAATCAAAAGAAAGCTGGAGTAGCTATACTCATATTAAATAAAATAGACGTTAAAATAAAGAATGTTATAAGAGACAAGGAAGGACACTACATAATGATCAAGGGATCAATCCAAGAAGAAGATATAACAATTATATATGCACCCAACATAGGAGCACCTCAATACATAAGGCAACTGCTAACAGCTATAAAAGAGGAAATCGACAGTAACACAATAATAGTGGGGGATTTTAACACCTCACTTAAACCAATGGACAAATCATCCAAAATGAAAATAAATAAGGAAACGAAAGCTTAAATGACACAATTAACCAGACAGATTTAATTGATATTTATAGGACATTCCATCCCAAAACAGCAGATTACACTTTCTTCTCAAGGGCGCATGGAACATTCTCCAGGATAGATCACATCTTGGGTCACAAATCAAGCCTCAGTAAATTTAAGAAAATTGAAATCATATCAAGCATCTTTTCTGACCACAATGCTATGAGATCAGAAATGAATTACAGGGAAAAAAACGTAAAAAACACAAACACATGGAGGCTAAACAATACGTTACTAAATAACCAAGATAACACTGAAGAAATCAAAGAGGAAATCAAAAACTACCTAGAGACAAGTGACAATGAAAACACAATGATCCAAAACCTATGGGATGCAGCAAAAGCAGTTCTAAGAGGGAAGTTTATAGCTATACAAGCCTACCTCAAGAAACAAGAAAAATCTCAAGTAAACAATCTAACCTTACACCTACAGGAACTAGAGAAAGAAGAACAGACAAAACCCAAAGTTAGCAGAAGGAAAGAAATCATAAAGATCAGAGCAGAAATAAATGAAGTAGAAACAAAGAAAACAATAGCAAAGATCAATACAGCTAAAAGCTGGTTCTTTGAGAAGATAAACAAAATTAATAAAACATTAGCCAGACTCATCAAGAAAAAGAGGGAGAGGAATCAAGTCAATAAAATTAGAAATGAAAAAGAAGTTAAAACACACACTGCAGAAATACAAAGCATCCTAAGGGACTACTACAAGCAACTCTATGCCAATAAAATGGACAACCTGGAAGAAATGGACAATTTCTTAGAAAGGTATAACCTTCCAAGACTGAACCAGGAAGAAACAGAAAATATGAACAGACAAATCACAAGTAATGAAATTTTAACTGTGATTAAAAATCTTCCAACAAACAAAAGTCCAGGACCAGATGGCTTCACAGGTGAACTCTATCAAACATTTAGAGAAGAGATAACACCCATGATTCTCAAACTCTTCCAAAAAACTGCAGAGGAAGGAATACTCCCAAACTCATTCTATGAGGCCACCATCACCCTGATACCAAAACCAGACAAAGATACTACAAAAAAAGAAAATTACAGACCAATATCACTGATGAATACAGATGCAAAAATCTTCAACAAAATACTAGCAAACAGAATCCAACAACACATTAAAAGGATCTTACATCATGATCAAGTGGGATTTATCCCAGGGATGCAAGGATTCTTCAATATACGCAAATCAATCAATGTGATACACCATATTAACAAATTGAAGAATAAAAACCATATGATAATCTCAATAGATGCAGAAAAAGCTTTTGACAAAATTCAACACCCATTTATGATAAAAACTCGGCAAAAAGTGGGCATAGAGGGAACCTACCTCAACATAATAAAGGCCATATACGACAAACCCACAGCAAACATCATTCTCAATGATGAAAAACTGAAAGCATTTCCTCTAAGATCAGGAATGAGACAAGGATGTCCACTCTCACCACTACTATTCAATATAGTGTTGGAAGTCCTAGCCACGGCAATCAGAGAAGAAAAAGAAATAAAAGTAATACAAATTGGAAAAGAAGTAGTAAAACTGTCACTATTTGCTGATGACATGATACTATACACAGAGAGTCCTAAACATGCCACCGGAAAACTGAGCTAATCAATGAATTTGGTAAAGTTGCAGGATACAAAATTAATGCCCAGAAATCTCTTGCGTTCCTATACACTAATGATGAAAAATCTGAAAGAAATTATGGAAACACTCCCATTTACCATTGCAACAAAAAGAATAAAATAACTAGGAATAAACCTACTTAGGGAGACAAAAGACCTGTATGCAGAAAACTATAAGACACTGATGAAAGAAATCAAAGATCACACAAACAGGTGGAGAAATATACCATGTTCTTGGATTAGAAGATCAATACTGTGAAAATAACTATACTACCCAAAGCAATCTACAGATTCAATGCAATCCCTATCAAATTACCAATGGCAGTTTTTACAGAACTAGAACAAAACATCTTAAAATTTGTATGGATACACAAAAGACCCCGAATAGCCAAGGAAGTCTTAAGGGAAAAAAACGGAGCTGGAAGAATCAGACTCCCTGACTTCAGAATATACTACAAAGCTACAGGAATCAAGACAATACGATACTGGCACAAAAACAGAAACAGATCAATGGAACAAGATAGAAAGCCCAGAGATAAACCCACGCACCTATGGTCAACTAATCTATGACAAAGGAGGCAAGGATATACAATGGAGAAAAGACAGTCTCTTCAATAAGTGGTGCTGGGAAAACTGGACAGCTACATGTAAAAGAATGAAATTAGAACACTCCATAACACCATACACAAAAATAAACTCACAATGGGTTTGAGACCTAAATGTAAGACCAGACACTATAAAACTCTTAGAGGAAAACATAGGAAGAACACTCTTTGACATAAATCACAGCAAGATCTTTTTTGATCCACCTCCTAGAGTAATCGAAATAAAAACAAAAACAAATGGGACCTAATGAAACTTCAAAGCTTTTGCACAGCAAAGGAAACTATAAACAAGACGAAAAGACAACCCTCAGAATGGGAGAAAATATTTGCAAATGAATCAACGGAGAAAGGATTAATCTCCAAAATATATAAACAGCTCATGCAGCTCAATATTAAAGAAACAAACAACCCAATACAAAAATGGGCAGAAGACCTAAATAGACATTTCTCCAAAGAAGACATACAGATGGCCCAGAGGCACAGGAAAAGCTGCTCAACATCACTAATTATTAGAGAAATGCAAATCAAAACTACAATGAGGTATCACCTCACAGCAGTCAGAATGGGCATCATCAGAAAATCTACAAACAACAAATGCTGGAGAGGGTGTGGAGAAAAGGGAACCCTCTTACACTGTTGGTGGGAATGTAAATTGCTACAGCCACTATGGAGAACAGTATGGAGGTTCCTTAAAAAACTAAAAATAGAATTACCATATGATCCAGCAATCCCACTACTGGGCATATACCCAGAGAAAACCATAATTCCAAAAGACACATGCACCCCAATGTTCATTGCAGCACTATTTACAATAGCCAGGTCATGGAAGCAACCTAAGTGCCTACTGACAGATGAATGGATAAAGAAGCTGTGGTACATATGTACAATGGAATATTACTTAGCCATAAAAAGGAATGAAATTGAGTCATTTGTTGATACGTGGATGGATCTAGAGACTGTCATACAGAGTGAAGTACGTCAGAAAGAGAAAAACAAATATCATATATTAACGCATGTACGTGGAACCTAGAAAAATGGTACAGATTAACTGGTTTGCAGGTCAGAAGTTGATACACAGACGTGGAGAACAAAAGTATGGACACCAAGGGGGGAAAACCGTGGTGGGGTGGGGATGGTGGTGTGCTGAATTGGGCGATTGGGATTGACATGTATACACTGATGTGTATAAAACTGATGACTAATAAGAACCTGCAGTATTAAAAAAACAAAAAAAAAAACCCCAACAAGTAATACTAAACTTTCTTTGGGTTATTTGTATGGTAATATGTCAATATAAATGTTTCAGACATTACATGAAATTTCTAAAAATCTTATATGTTCTGGTATAATGTTATAAGCCATAATTCTAGTTATTACTTTAAAATGTATATCTCAGAAATAACTAAATTTCCTTGTCTATTGCATTATTATGAACTTTCATCAAATCTTTAACTGTGGTCCTTTTTAAGTCTTTTGTCATTTACAGAGAGTTCTGGGTGTATTCTGATGCTTTTGCAAAAATGTTCCTATAAAAGGGTTTCGTCTTCAGGGAATTTATGCAAAAGACTCTGACAAGTACAGGTTTCTGGTAACTGCCTATACTGCTGAACTGAATGAATAAGCGTTTTCAGAACTCTAATGGAAAACTGATGAATTCATAAAAGTGCTAACAAAAGATCAAGATGAAAAAAAAATTAATTACATGGGACTGAGTGAACTGATGAGGATGATTATAATTTTTGTGACTTTGTTTGAATTTTAAGAAAAGGTAAATAGAAAAAAAAAATAAAATAGATCTCCCTGCCCATTTTTTAAGTTTATGGTACTAAAACCCAAATCCAGTTTTTTTCATAATTGGTTTTCCTTTAAATTAGTTTGGATAAATGGGGCTTTATCGTACAGTTATTCCTAAGTGGTCAAACTGATTATAGAATACAAATAGTCCATGCAAAACTATTACCAGATTTCTGTTTTAAAAGAGTGCCCTGAGATGACCATGTTTACTCAACTCCGAGTATAGACTGCCTTAGGTTTATCAATCGTTTATTTTTTAGATGATTTTCCTGCTTTTTTCCAAACATGATGAGTATTTTGCACTTCATATATCTACATGTGTGTTTAATATAGGAAACACCTGCTGAAAATTCTATTTAAATTGACTCTTTACTAGCTATAGAATTAGGAATTTTGATTACGAAGATACAACCTGAAGTCTAGGATGATATAAAGAAATTATGTTTATATTTGTTGGTGTCGTCTGTGGGCTTTTAAAAAAAATCCTCCTTTCTCTTCCATTGTCACTTTTCAATATACCTTATTGTTTTCCCCTCATTTTCCTATACATTTAAATTTATTTTCATTGTTTTCAAACAGTGACTGAACACAACGTTATAGCTTTATCTCAAATTGCTCTCTCAGGAAGGTCTTCTCAATCACTTAACGTAAAATATGCCAGCATAATATATTTTTTAAAGCACCTATTGAGCGGAACCAATGTGAATGCAACATCAGTGAAGTAAGACTGGTCTCTGCTCTATTCTCAGAGACTGTAGTTCAAAAAGTAGTTGACATTATTTGCAGTGGTTGACAGCCTCTTAGACTGTTTGAATAAATTTGGGTATTAATGTGCTTCCTGCCTATTTAGAGAGAATTACTGTTCTATCTGCCTCAGGAGACCTTTATTTCCAGATTTAACTCAGCACAGTATGATGGGCCCCAACTTTTGAGTTAAGCATCCTTCTTTACAAGGCATGCCTTGATTTAATGAACATGAGTTCAGCTCTCTCTGAGGTGCACACAGCAAGTATACACAGATCTAAGTGTCTCCTGAGAGCTTCAAGACACTTAGCCCCAAGATAAAAGAGGAGACATGCAAAGAAACTGGGTGGGATTGTGTACTTTTTCCAAAGTTCCTAGAGTGGATGTGGTCTTAGGGAGGTAGAGGGATAGACATTCACTGAGCACCTGTAGGCACTTTGTATACATACATCTTCATCTTAACTTCTACAACAACCACATGAGGTGGAGTTACAGATGAGGAAACTAAAGATCAGAGAACTTAAAACACTCCCTCAAAGTCATTCTGCCTGTTTGTCAAGGTCACAGTGCTTGGCACATAGCATGCACTCAAATGCATAGTTCTGAATACTGAATGAGTCTTTCAGGGAAGCAATTTTCAGCATGCACCAAGAGCCTCAAAAACTGTATGTCCTTTGAACCAGCAGTTTAATCTCGAGGAATTATCAGAGTTATGGACAAAGATTGTGTGTGTGTGCATGTAAATCCAAGAAAGTAACTGCAGCCTCATTTTAAAAACAAAACTTGCCTAATAATTAGGGATGCTGAGCACCTTTCCATGTGTCTGTCGGCCATCTGTGTGTCTTCTTTGGAAAAATGCCTATTCAGATCCTCTGCCCATTTTTTAATTTTTGTTTTTTATTGTTATTAAGTTGTATGAGTTCTTTATTTTATTAATCCCTTATCAGATACATGATTTGCAAATACCTTGCTCTATTCAGTAAGTTGTCTTTTTTGGGTTTTTTTTTGATGGTTTCCTTTCATGTGCAGAAGCTTTTTAGTTTCATGTAATCCCATTTGTTTAATTTTGCTTTTGTTTCCCTTGCCTGAGGAGACATATCCAGAAAGATACTGGTAAGACCAAAGTTAAAGAGCATACTGCCTATGTTCTCTTCTAGGATTTTTATAGTTTCAGGTCTTACATTCAAGTGTTTAATCCATTTTGAGTTGATTTTTGTGTATGGTATAATATAGTGGTCTAGTTTCATTCTTTTGCATGTGGCTGTCTAGTTTTCCCAGCACCATTTACTGCAGAGACAATCTTTTCTCTGTTGCATGTTCTTCGCTCCCTTATGTAGATTAGTTTTTCATGTGTGTGTGGATTTGTTTCTCGGCTCTCAGTTCATTTCCAGTGATCTGTATGTCTGTTTTTCTGCCAATACCATACTGTTTTGATTAAATATAACTTTGCAGTATAATTTTAAGTCAGGGAGTGTGATACCTCCAGCTTTGTTCTTTGTTGCCAGGATTGCTTTGGCCATCTGGGGTCTTTTGTGGTTCCATATAAATTTTAGGATTTTTTGTTCTTGTTCTGTGAAAAATGTCATTGGGGTTGCATTTAACCTGTAAATTTCTTTGGGTAATGGATATTTTTAACAGTGTTAATTCTTCCAGTCCATGAGCATGGACTGTCTTTCCATGTCTTTGTGTCTTCAGTTTCTTTCAACAGTGTCTTACAGTTGTCAATGTGTAGGTCTTTTACCTCCTTTGTTAAATTTATTCCTAGGTATTCTTTTTGTTGCAATGGTAAATGGAACTGTTTTCTTAATTCTACCGGTTATTAGGGAAATTTAAATTAAAATCACAATGAGATATTACCTCATGCCCATTAGAATTGGTTATTTTCAAAAAGGTGTTAGAGAGGGTGTGGAGAAAGGGAAACCCTCAGCACTGTTGTTGGGAATCTAAATTGGTGCAGCCACTATGAAAAACAATACGGAGAGTCCTCAAAAAATTAAGAATAAACTACCATATGATCCAGCTATTCCATTTCTGGGTATTTATCTGAAGAATATGAAAACACTAATTCAAAAAGATACATGCACCCCTGTGTTCACTGAAGCATCGTTTATAAAAAGCCAAGATATGGAAACACTAAGAGCCTACTGATGGATGAATGGATAAAGAAGATATGGGTGTGTGTGTGTGTGTGTGTGTGTGTGTGTGTGTGTGTGTGTGTGTGTGTGTGTGTGTGTGTGTGTGTGTGTGTGTGTGTGTAGACAATGGAACTCAGCCATAAAAAAATGAAATCTTGCCATTTGTGACAACACGGATGGACCTTGAGGGTATTATGCTAAGTGAAATAAATCAGAAAGGAAAATACAAATACAGTACGATTTCACTCATATGTGGAATATTTTTTAAGTTAAAATTAATTTTTAAAAAAATGAACAAGCCAAACAAAAGGAAAACAGATACATAGATACAAAGAACAGAGTAGTGGTTACCAGAGAGGAAGGGGGTCGGAGGAGGATGAAATAGATAAAAAAGGGGTCAACTGTATGGTGACAGATGGAAATTAAGCTTTTGGTGGTGAGCACACTGCAGTGTATACAGAAGTTGAAATATAATGGTGTGCACGGAAGAAGGAAGGATGGACACTTTTGAACACGCACCCAATAATGAAAAGGGAAATAACTGAATAAATTACAACAGTGTTATGTAGCCATTATAAACAGTATTTTCAAAGAATTTTCCATGGCATGGGAAAGTACCCACAATAGGATACAGTACTAAATATATATAGTATGGCCACAACCATGTTTTAGAAAAACATAGACAGAAAAATTACTAGAATAAAATGTACCATAAATGTAAATGTGGTTATCTCTAAGCAATTGAATACTACGCGATTTTATTGCCTTTTTATAGTAATATGTATTCTAGATTTTCTATAGTAAATTGTTTTAGCTTGTAATAATGACAAGATGTTTTCTTTTGTATTACGGCGTTAAGAAATGCTTTAGGAACTGCTACACTGAAGTCTTCATTCCATACAGTTAATGCAGACTGTATTAATCTCAAATACAAGAAAATTCCCATGGAGAGCCAATATAACAGTGAGTAAGAGAACTGGCTCTGGAGCTGGGCTTCCTGAGTTCAAAACATAGCTCTGCTCTTCACTTACCGTGGGATCCTTGGTGCACTGCTAACCCTCTCTCTGTCCGTTGGTGCTCGCGTTGGTAAAAACGGGATCAGTGATGTGTCATCGCATAAGGCTGTTGTGAGGAGCAGATGTTAGTAAGTGCCTAGAACGTAGTAAGTGGTCAGGCAACTGCTATTCTTGCATTGGATTTAAAAGCTATTTAACTTCTGTTATTTTTAGACCTTGTAGTTGTTTATTTTAAGGCTGGTAACAACAGATTTTTCACCAACTTTCTCTTCGCGTTCACTATAGCAAAAGCATTCCCCTTTTTGCATTTTGTTGTTGACTTAATTCACTGAATTCCTGGCACAATCTCTAGGTGAGATAGCTGGCTTCATTAGACACAGACTAAACCCTTAGTCATTTGGCAGGTTTAGAATTTGAAGACCTAGTTAGATCATGTAACAGCATCAGTCATGCGTCCAACCCTCTGCTAAGCCATGGAGAAATCAGCAGAAGGATGATATATTTTTCCTGCCTCTAAGCCAACCAACGTTTATTGAGTCTCTCCTATGTGCCAGGGATTGCAAATACAAAAGTGAGAAAGGCCCAGCCCCTGCCTTCAAGGAGCTCACACTAGATACCCAGCAATTACATGCATTATGATAAATGCACCATTTGAAATAGACACAAGATACTGTGTATGTTGGGGGCAACAATGGTTTAGGGTGGGCTAGACATGACAGTCCTTCCTAGGAAAGGGGTATGAAGTGTACTGAAGCACATAGGAGTAAGTGGGAAGGCTAAGATGAGACTCAGAGTTCACACAGAGGTAGCAGTAAGCACAAAAGCATACAGGTAAAAGAAACATGACACATCTGCGAAAATTTAGGTAATCTGGCAAGGCGTGGGATTGGAGATCGCTAGGGAGAGGAAAAATGGATGAGGTTCTAAGATAAGCTGAGAGTGAGGCAGGGCAAAGTTCTCAATTTCTTCTTGGAAGCAGTGAGAAGATGGTAACAAATTTGCCTTTTTAAAAGTGTACTCTAGAAATGTGTGGAAGATGAACCACAAAAGGTGTGGGGACACCTAACAACAAAAGGCTATTGCTGTATCTCTGAAGGCAAGAGGGACTGGATCCACAGAGAGATAATGAAGCTGGCAAAGAGGGCGAAGAGTAGAGGGCTGGACAGCAGATGACTTGTAGTCGTATGTGGTAAAAGTGAGGGAGGAATCTGGACTGGGCTCCCAGATTTCTGAATTGAGGAGAAAGCTGGGCAGATAGGGGAGTTATTGACCGAGCAGGGGACCCCAAAGGAAAAGCAGGTGTGATAATGGGGTCAGGTATAGACATACCAAATTCAATATGATTTTCGGTGACTCACCTGAAGTTGCCCAGTAAGAAATCGTGGGTCTGGAGCCTCAGCAGCACAACCTAGAAAAAAGCAAAAATTTGGTCATTGAAGCCATGAACTGAGTAGAATTGTCCTAGGGAGAGTCTGCAGAATGAGAAAGAGAAGAGGGCCAAGGACAGAACCCTGGGATTACAGCATTTGCAAGATATCAGAGAGAATAGAGCAAGCAAGCGGGAGACCCGAATCTAGAGGAGGAAGATTCAGGATTTAGGGAATGGTCAGCAGAGCGAAAGGTGCCCTCAGGGAATATATAATCCAGCTGGGAAGTCATCGCATCTGTGGGTGAAGAAATGAGGTAGAAGAGTTGCCCATGACTGTACTTGATCAGTCACCCAAGAAGGATACAGACAGTTCTTACAAAGTTGAGAAGAGAATGTAATTGACCTGAACCTTGATAAAGGCGATGGGACTTCACTGAGCCTGAAATACAGGTAGAATTGAAACCAGGGGAGGACATTTCAACTGAGGTGATGAGATTTGTTCAAATCCATCCTCGTGGCTGAAAATAACTGAAGGTGGATTTTTTATTGATAGTGGTCAGCAGTGTCATCACTGAATAATGAAGACAGCATTTGGTTCTCTTTTAGTTATAACAACTCTTGGTTAAACAGTATCATATAAAACTGGGTGCAGTGTTGATCTGACGTCTGTACAAGATTAAGAAAGTCATGACAGGAAAACAGTATGGCTCACACAAAGCAGATTCATTCTAGAAACACAGATGTGTCTCACTTTGAGGGCACCATGAGGGTCAGTTCCGATGGGGAGAAAACCTATCCTGGTTATATACCCTCTTGATTTTATGATAACTAATTCTAAAATCCCTTTGGTTTAATGCAGCTGTTCCTGGCTGTGGAGTTGCAGGTACCCTGCCCCATCTTTTCTCTGGCCTCTGGCAGCTAAGCTGTGGGCATGTGGAAGGAAGCAGGAAGGGGAGATTTTCTTGTGCCCTCCCCCAACTCCTCTGCACCTTCAGTCCCTTCACTGTCTTATTCTTTCCCATTGGCCTGTTCCTTCTTGGGAGCACCTGGCTTGCAATGCAGCTTAGGCAATAACTCTTCATTTACCAAGAGGAATAGGTTTCTTTAGGACAGAAACAGGCATTACCTTGGGAAATAACCCGTCAAAACCTATCTATGCTGGTGTTCTCACAATTCTGTCATAGTGATTGCTTTCCATGACCAACACCGCACCTGCAGAGAGGAAGGTACAGAATAAGGAAAAGGCATTGGGAAACCAGGTTCCAGTGCTAGCTATGTCACTTCCCTAGTGACATGATCTTGCGGAAGCCCTGAACCTCACCTAGTCTCAGTCTTCTCAGTAGAATTTCTGTGAAAATCAAATGAGACAATATTTGTAAAGATGCTTTATGATTGCAAAATGCTATTCAAATATTAAGCAGTGGTGATAGGCTATAATCATAACCATGATATGAAAGCAAATGGGAACCCAGATTTCTCCTCCTAAATCTGTTCTGAAGACCGAGACAGACCTTCCATTCCAGCCCTTGCATTCAGCCAGTTTCTCCAGAGCCACATCTCCTCTGTTAATCTGTGCTGACTTATCTTGGCTCCAGTAGTGGTTGATGCAGCTGAGTAATAGTAAGCTAACTCCATTCTCCTCCCCTTAGTGCAGAGTGGAAGCCCTTGAAATCCACCCCTAAAGAAGAAAAATGGAAAACAATTTACAAAGTGCTTCCTCTGGGGCAGGCACTTTCTTTGCCTGAGATCCTTTTCCACAAACCACAGACTGTTCCCACAGAGGAGAAATGAGGAAGCCTTTGCAGCTGAGACCAGTGGAAATTACGTTTCTATTAAAAGCTGTCTGTGGCTAGATGCATCCCTCCCAGGTACAAAGTTAAATGATGTAATAAAAACGTATTCAGAGACACAAAGCTATTATATAAAATGCCATTTAACTATCTTGCACTCAGCATTAACAAAATACAGCTATAAATCTCCTTTGGTTGTAATCTGGCAAGTTTCTAGGTCTCCATGGGTTACGCACCTGCCAGTTCGTCACTGTTGGATCTCTTTTCCAGTCCTGGTACCTGGGATGTCACGAATGCATAACCATTTGAAATGTGATGGTTTTCAACTTTCTCAGTATCATCATTCATGAATCTGGGAGTGCCAAGTTCCTTCTAGGACAGGTTTCTGTCACTGTTTTTTTACCTGCTGGCTAAGTACAGTGCTGAGGCCCCATATTTCATATACTTGAGATCAGAGGCAAAGAGGACCAACCAACCAGGCCATGGCTCGGGATTCAAGGTTGGGAACTGACATCTCTCCTCTGAACTTTGAGACTGATCCACAGCTTCTTACGTGGGGCTGTGCATATAGGGGTGAAGGGGTAAAATGGAAGGGAACAGTTGAAAGGAATACAGAGCATCATATCTGGAGTTCTGTACTCCCAGTTTTCCTGTGGTTATCCATCTAAACCCCAGGTCAAGAGGAAATGCTCATATGATCCAGATATGTCTCACTGAACTTGCCTAATTCTATGGACTTGTCAGGGTTCCCATCTACCTTTGCAAGTCAAGTCCTAAATTCAGATGGGCCCCGCTCTTCTGAGCCTCACCAAACAGAATGCCGGCAGAACGGAAATGAGTGCTGTCAGTGATGGGGCTGCGGAAGAAGCCTTCAGCACTTGCCCAGGTCCTACGGTCAGTGGGTATTCTTCCTAAAAGCGAGTCAGTCAGACCAAGTCAGAAGAGAAGTCGGCTTGTTTCCTAGACACTCAAGGCCTTTCCAGAGTCTGACCCACCTTGCTTTTTCGGGGTGCTCACCCTGGGTGGGGGTGTCACTGTAGGTCAGCCGAGCCAGCTTCTGATGCTCTTCCTGTCCCCTTTCAGGAAACAGCATCCTCCATTCAGCAGCCGACAGCGTGACCAGTGCAGTGCAGAAAGCGAGCCAGGCCTTGAACGAGCGTGGGGAGCGCTTAGGCCGCGCAGAGGAGAAGACGGAAGACATGAAGAACAGCGCCCAGCAGTTTGCAGAAACTGCACACAAGGTGGGTCCCGCAGCACGGCCGAGGGCTCAGCTCTGGGTTGTCAGGGAGCTTTGGTGCCCAAAACTTTATTTCAGTATGTTTCCCAGGTGGGAGGGACAAAGTCAAGCCTTTTTTTATTTTTTTTTTTGGCCTCTGTATACAGTTTCCTTCTGCTACTTAGTAAGTACCGGAGTTGGGAAGATTTCTTCTTGGACCTGTTTCTTTGGTTATCTCGTTTCTGCTGTCTTCATCCCTGTCTCTGACCCCGTATCTTTGGGAAATGTGGACCATCTTTACTTCCTACCCAGAAGTTTAAGGCTCCCATTTCTGGGAACAGGATGGGGGTAGGGGCAGGACAGGTGTAAGAATATCCCTCCTCTGTTAGCCAGTGCTTGAAAGAGGACTGTGGGCTCTCGTGCTTACTTTTCCATGCTGTCATGAGCCTCGCATCCTGTGTTCTTATCTCTTTACTATACAAAAAAGCAAATTCTAGTCTCAGGGCTAGTTTCCCCTGTGGAGGGGCCTTGGACCTCCTAAGGCTGACCTGACTAGTGCAGAGCTGCCTGCAAAATTCCCACCTGCCTCTGGGTCCAGAGAATGGTGTTTTCCACATGCCTCAGGTGTACACATGCACTGAAAATGTGCCTTTCTGGAGGGGAAGGGGGAGTTTTTATTGGCAGCCAGCTATCTAAGGCAGTCACAAACCAAAGGAAAGAGAAGCCCTGTTGGTCAGGTGATAAAAGAGGATTTATTACTGTTCTTGTACTTTGGATCAAAGGGCAGCTCCTTTCTGGCTAGTGATTTTGAATTTAGGTTTCCAGAAACAACTTTTGCTGATAATTGTTGGCATGTCAGACTCATGATCTGGCCTTTCAAGATAGGCTTTTCAGGTGACCTTTGGGGAAAAAATTAATGTGCTTCAAAAGAAAACCCCGCTTTTGCTGAGGAACCAAGAATGGACAATCTCCCCAGGTCAGCCAGGCCGGCCCCTTCCCGAGGCTTAAGCCCAGGCCCGACTGCAGATCCAGATCTGAGTGGGTGCATCTAGCCTGCCCTTCCTGCATCCCCTTTGCACAGACCTGTCTCGTTGTGTCATCAATTCCCTATCATGACAGTGTCTTACTGTACTGCTGCCTTAGGGGCCCATTTGGAGTTCAAACCTGGCTGAAAATGCAGGCAGCCCTGCTGGGGGCCAGAGCCTGTCCTGCTGCGGCTGTCACAGAGGGAACAAGCTCAGAATTGTGGTTCCCCTCGTCCCTTCTGCAGCCTTTGTGATATAGAAATAATGATGGAGTGGAGATGTTAGAATTCCTACCCAACTTCATATATAGCAACAGCAACTGTAGTGATTTAAAAGGCGGATGGGCAGTGGAAGTCTGGGGGAACATTTAAAGTGTTGATTTGGAGAAGAGAAGACTACAGGAATTATTTTTTAATTGTCTTCAAGTCTGGGAAGGGCGATACTGCAGCAATTCTCTTTCGTGTCTTGTTATACAGAATAGAGCACTCAATGGTGCACTGATAACATTCTGCTAAAATAAGAGTTTAGATTAATGATTAGGCCATGAACCAGGTTACCAAGGAAGTCTGTGAAATCATTCTTCCTAATGCGGAGTAGACAATACCTGGAGGTCATCCATGTCACTATCCGCCCCAGAGGAGGTCATACAAACACTGGGTTGGATAACCTAACCAGATGGCCAGAATTCTTGGCCCTGGTCACCCTGTTTCCCTGATACTGTGGCCAAGTTTGCTAGGTAGTTGGGAAGACAGTATGGTATGGTAGTTAACATCTTGTGTTTGATTTAGCAACTCCATGACCTTGGGCAGGGGCTTAATTTCTCTAAGCCCCAGTTTCCTCATCAGTAAAATAGGGCTAACTAATAATAGTACCTTTCTCCTAGGGTGTTGAGAGAATTGAATGCATTCAAACCTATAAATTGGTTAGTACAATACTTGGTGCAGGGCTTCCCTGGTGGCGCAGTGGTTGAGGGTCCGCCTGCCGATGCAGGGGACACGGGTTCATGCCCCGGTTGGGGAAGATCCCACATGCCGCGGAGAAGCTGGGCCTGTGAGCCATGGCCGCTGGGCCTGCGCGTCCGGAGCCTGTGCTCCGCAACGGGAGAGGCCACAACAGTGAGAGGCCCGCGTACCGCAAAAAAAAAAAAAAAACAAAACAATAATACTTGGTGCATATAAACCTCAGTTAATATTAGTTACAATTGTTTCCATAAAAATGGTTTCTGCTGAGCCTGCTCCAATCCATCACGTGATGAGCACTGTAGAGGGTTGGAGAAATGTGACTGAGGATCCCAGCACAGGGGTGGGGAGGGACTGGTGGTGAAGATTTTGTGCCCTCCAAAGGGGGGTGGGAGGGCCTCCTGCTGAATGCTGATACTTTCTAAACACAGAGCAGCCCTTGCAAACAGGACCTGTCAGAACAGAAACTGATTAGGCCACCAAAGGCACAGGGGTCTCTGGCTTTGACCACTGGGAGGGTTGGTACCAGCCAGTTACCTATTTCCCTAGAGATGGACGCGGCAGGGGGCAGTCTCCACTTACTCTGGCTTCCGCTCCTGTGGGTGCCGTAAGGGTTGGGGGGGAGGGGCTGCTAGTGTCTCTTACTGTGTTTGAGGGAGTGGGAGAGAGACACAATAATAACCAGACTTGCAGTTTTCTAAAACTGCACGTCTGGGATGTGTGCTTATGAATCACCAGCATGGGCAGGATTCCTCAGGAGGAGGCTGACCTCTTGAGATAAGGGGTGGCTATTTTCCCAGGGACCAGGACTCCTGATTTGTCCCACTAGTGTAGGCTGTCTGTGAAGATGTCATTTCACTGGCCAAGCCCCTACCAGGCCTACTGGTGAGGAGAGAGTTCAGAGATGGAACCCAGGCCTTCCACCACTGCCTCCCCAAACATGGCTCTGTTGACTCATGAAGAGTGGGCTGTGTTTAGATGTCAAGACACAGTGCACTTGTTAGAGCCCTGACAGAGAAAGGCAGTGCTGGGTGACAGTTCCTCTGGGCTCCCTGGTTGAACAAGAGCATGCAACCTCAGCTGGAGAGTAGGGCACACCTTCTGGACTGCAACAGAAGAGGCTATCTGTGGCTTTCTCGATTTTCCCAGGACTCCTACAGCGACCCGGGTACATTAGTGAGTGGATCACCTTTGTAGGAGCCTGCCATCAAGACATGTGGGCACTTGACTCCTGCAGAGCCAATGGAAATGTGTCTGCAACCCCTCTCCCCCGGCTGTGTTCAGCCTGGCTTGGGAAGCGTGGTTCCTTCCTGAACTATGAGCTTGGTACACTCTCAGACCTTAGGGAAGTCAAGCTCAGCCACAAAGCAGGCCTGCTCACTCTCCTCTGCTTCAGAAAGTGCAGCAGTGCAGTGTGTGCAGTGCTTTGACGCCTGCGTTGGCTGGTGAGTCAGCAGGCGAGAGGGATACCCACACCTAGGCATCCTCAGATGCTGTGTATTTCCCACAGAAAAGAACCGTGATCTGCCCTGTTCTGCACAAGCGCACGTTTGTAGGGGAGGGAGTGGTGAGTGGCATTTCCCTCACTGGCAGGGAATGCTGCCTCTGTCCCTACCACGGTCATCTACTCCCTGTGGGTCTGAGCTAGAAGGGACCTCAAGAGTCCAGGCCTCTTAAAAAATACCCCCTGTATGAGTAAAAACTTTTTCTATTATTGTTGTTTTTTTCTATTATTGTTGTTATTATTATTTAGATGGTGTCATTTACACAGCTTTGAAAGGGAAAGCTTTCCATGAAACATTAAGAAAACAAAAATATAGCAAAAGGAAGTTTTTAACTTCTCTTCTGTAGGAACTCTGACATCTACATTAATCCATAAGCATTTGAGTTGGAGATGATATTTATAGACATGAGGAAACCGAGGTACGGGGCAATTGTGACTTCGAGCTCAAGGTCATACAGCAGATTTGTAGCAGGGAAGCAACAGCATCGTGCCTTCCATATTCTAAAGCTTCTAACTCCCAGGAAGTTAAAGAAAAAACAGAACAAAAAGAGGTAGCGTGGAAATGATGCGCCTTTACGCAAAAATACCTCAAATGGCAAAATGTCCAATCCATATGTACTTCTGCAAAGCTGAACTGGCACGGGCCCGCCCGGCTGGGGCTCCCCTTAGTGCCAGTCCCAGCTGCACCGGAGAGGTAACCAGGGTCTGGTGTGAGAAGCAACACGACTGCTGCTGAGGATTAATGACTGTGGGTAAATTGGCAAAGCCCATTAGCTGAAGGTTAACAGCTGAGTGAATAACAGGACAGCAGCACTGATCAAATATTTATGCTGGGTATTCATTATGCACAACGCTTAACAGCTCTGTGTTGATTTGAATGGTCCACATCGCTAAATAATGTATTGAAACTACAGACAGAGCAAGAAGCGGAGGCCATACAGTGGAGGGGCTCAGAGTGTGGCCAGGGAGTGGGACGGATCTGAGAGAGAGCCCTGGCTCTGCCATTTCCACCCACCATGTTTCCCGGACTGTAAACTCTTCGAGTTCAGGAGTTAACCTTCTTGGCAAAAACCCACAGCACTGAGCACAGCAGCCTGGACACACTCAGGGCTTCACAAACACCATCTGACACCCACAGCACTGAGCACAGCAGCCTGGACACACTCAGGGCTTCACAAACACCATCTGACACCCACAGCACTGAGCACAGCAGCCTGGACACACTCAGGGCTTCACAGACACCATCTGACAGTTGACTGGCTGGTGGCATCAGCACTGCAAAAGGTCCTTGGGGGTATTCACTTAGGCTGGCTTCACCAGGTACAGGCACCTGGAGCTCTTCCAGCTGACGCTGCCCAAGTAGAAATTAATTTAGCGACATGACTACCCCCAGTAACTCCAGCCCCAGTCTCAGGGACTAGTCCCTAATACCAGACTCTAGACACATGAGGGATCACAATTCAGCCTCAACCCTGCTTCTGCTTCACGTCAGTATATGGGCTCCTTGGAAGGGATCTGGCTAAGGAAAGCAATGTCAGATTAATCTTATGTTTTGTACCTGCATACATTTCCTTAAATATATTATCATGGGCTCCAGCTGGGCTTGGGAAGCTACTGAATGATACAGTGGTATTTGGTGTTCCCATTTATACAGATCTAACATTTCAATAAACCACATTTTTCAAATACCAGTGAGAGCAGTAAGTCAAGGTCTGAATTTGGTCTATTGTTCAGTCCTGGTTGGTAAAACAGTCTAATTGTCAAGTGCTTTGGACCTGGTTGAATGTCCAGGATATTACGTGGATTATTGCAGCTTGTTTGTTTCTCTACAGTTGGTGATTTTTAATACTTTACAAGATGTCAGTAAATACATTTGGAGAGTGTTGGTCTTCCTGGATAACTAGTAACCTGGGAGCCCAGAGGCCTTTGTTTCTAGGGTAGGTCACTCATTCTGCCTCTACTTTGGCTCTTCCATTTGCTCCTTCAGTGGCATGAAGGAACATCACGTAGCACGCTCCCTGACCTGGACACGTACACCAACAACAACACTGGAAGGACGAGTGACAAATGCAGTGCTCCGTGGACCGTTTAGGGACACGCTGCACATGTACTAAGGGCCACTGTGCACTGTAATGGTGATCTGCCTCAGCAAGAAGGATCTTGGTGTCGCTTCTCATCGCGGATGTGGGGAAGGAGCAGCAAAGGAACCCTCCCCACTGCTGATAACATCTTACTTGTGTCCCTTTCTCTCCTTAGCTTGCCATGAAGCACAAATGCTGAGAAACTGCCTCTCCTGGTGACCTCTGAAGAGAAAATGAAGTTTGTTCAGCAGTTTTTACAAGAATTCTGGACCTCCGCTTGCTTTTTTTTTCCCCAAATGTGGACATTTAGGTTATTTTTCCTTTTCAGATGTTAATATGAGAGAAAAAGTGTTGTGTTTATACATTTCCCTAATAATCTTGCTAAGAAATGCTGCAAGCATCAGCTTCATTTTTTTCCCACTGTGTGTATGCGTGTGTCTGTATGTGTTTCCTCTTTAAGGCTTTCTCGTTTTTTTTTTGGTAGTTTGAATATGAAATTCGGACCAAATGATATATTGAGCTAGGTCTAAACTGTATTTTTTTCCTGATATTAAGCAGGAAGACATTTTAATGTGGTGACGTCAGATGTTATTGTTCCTGGTTGGAAATAAAAGTCAAGCAGTGATTGGCTTCACTCAGTCTCTTAGGTACTCTTAATTTGAAGGTTAAGATTCTAAATCCTGAGACACAAATCTGTATTAGAAAAAACAATTGGATTTATCAGGGGAAACAGCAGTCTTAGATTTTGCTTTTTGTGTAGGAACTTTTTGCATGAGCCATCACCAGCATTCAAAAAAACAAATCAGAGTCACAGATAGAAATCTACTTTCTGAGCTACAGTTTAAATTCTTCCATTACTTGTTTCCAGGCTGATTATTTAGAATTACCGTATAAAGGATAAAATTTTGAGATGAAAGACCTAAGGAAAAGCCCATTTAAAAACCTCTGTGCATTCATGAATGTTTCTTTGTCACTGTCCCAGATTACGGTAGCCGGTCTTGAAAAGAGCTTGGATTTTTATCAAGAATTGATTTGTCCAGATAAAGGTCTGTGTAAAGGATAATGTGAAAAGATACTACATTTTAAATCTTTTTTCTCTTTTTATGAAGTCATGCCTGTTTAGAGACGCCTTCATGATGTCCTTGGGAAATGGCCTTCGGTTTTTGGTATCTGATTTTTGGAGGTTTTGATGTTGTTATTGCTATTAATCTAATTTAAAGTGTGGGTTTCTTGACAAATTGCATTTCATGGCAATTGCAACTTGCCTGGTCTGACATAAAACAGCACAGTCATGAAGCCTTTACATTGCAGTCAGACTGAATGGGGTTGGTTCATACAGCTCCTGATTTTGTATCACTCAACACAGGCCTGGATTTTCAGTCTGGGAGTTTGGTTTCTTAGAAGGTTAAAATGCTAAATATAAAAGCTGTGCTTTGTCGTCCTGAAACAAGGAGGCAAGCTGTACATCCCAGATACATATGCTCAGCCTCCCGCTGCGATGCACTGATTTTTTTAAGCTGCCTGGATCTTCAGGACCCCTTTCTATTCCTTCCTACCCATTGAGGCCATGTGTATTGCAGGCTCTTACACAGCAGCATATGATGACTTTGGGATTATTTATGCTGATCTAAATAGCTTAAGTTCTCCTGATAAAAGCATTCCCAGGGAGATAGAAAATTGGGCTATTGTGGGGGAAAATGATCTTAGTCACTATGTGTCAAAAGGGAGATGGGATTTGCCAGAGACAAAATTTCTGAATCCTCTTAGGGAGATGATCCAGTTCAAGAAAACTCTCTGTAAAATTTATCGGGTAAACTATATACATGTACTATAATATTTTGTACTTTTCTTTTGGTGTCTTAAAAGTTTAAAGCAGCAAGGAACTTGCTGTCTGGTGAGTACCATTGGAAGCATTTACAATTTCTAAGAAAAGCTGAAAATCTCACGCCACATAGGTTTTCTTTGCAGGCCTCAGTATAGAAAATGCACGTGCGCGCGCGTACACACACAGATATATTCATCTTCCCAAAGTGAATTCTAGCTTCAGATAGACAGTTGGTATAAATAATTGAAGTGGTAAGTCTAAAACGCCCCGACAATCAGCCAAACTCGATTTGTCGCCACGTATCTAACATCAGTGTTTGTGAAGCTGCTTCTAGAGTAGCAGAGGGTGAGGTCATAAGCATACCGTGAAATTTGAGATTTTTCCCTCTCCGGTAGACTTGTGATAGTTACTCTTCATAAATATAAGTACTCCACATCTTGCCCTCTTTCCTCACTCTCTGCTTATCCTTTTAGACTTAAGTCTTCTTGGAAATATCCAGGATTTGAAGAAAGCCTGTCTGCATTGTTTTTACCTTCCTCTATGGATTTGCTTCCAGACTGTGGTCATGTCCTTGACCTCCCTGTGTCCAAGTCCTACTACCTAGGCCTCTGCCCACAGAAGAGGCCAAACAGCAACCCCAGTCCCTCCCGGACCTCCTGACTTCTTGCACAGGAGCGAGTCCTGTGATGACGTACATGAGGTTCTTTGCTATCCTTTTGTAGAAGGTGCTTCAATACAAAATATTAATACAATCTAACCTAGAGAAAATTGCTAAAATGACTCACATTATTTGGGACCAATTCAGTGGCTTGCTAAAATACATTTAATTTCTTTGTTTCATTTCTGCACCTCACTACTGAGTTTTGGAAATACTACATTTCAGTGAAGGATTTCTTAAATTGTATTGACAACTCGTAAAGAAAAGAGACTTGCCAGTGTTCTCACTTCTTCCTGGAATGTAGCTGTAGTATTCTTCCCTAGTACTATTAGGTACCTATGTACAGGAAGTAGACAGTGATTCAGGTTAATGTTTCATATTGAAGGTATTTGTAAAATGTAACAAGATCAGTAGTTAACTTTTTTAAGCTCTGAAAAAATAAAGATTATGTGTTAGACTTAAAATTACAGTGAAATCTGTCTTAATACTACTTTTGTGGCTAACAAAGGTTATGCATTTATGTAAAAATATTTACAGAATGCCCTCAATAAAGGATATTAAAGATAGGTTTCGCTTTTAAATTTTAGAATTGTGGCACTGCTGATGTCTGTTGTACAGTTATTAATTCTTCAGAAGTTCCCTAAGATGTCAAATATCATTTTTGTTCCTTTCAGAGACAAGTAACACCTGCTCTGTGATTCACTAATACAGCAAACTCTAATTTTGTCATTAAATATTTGAATTCTGTGATGAAAGTTCGTTTCTCTCCGTTATTTGGGAAATCTCTCAAACACTACCAGATAGGTAGGCAACGTCACACTTTTGTTGCTAATGGGAAGACCCTGTGTGCCTCCAGGAGACCTAAGAATTGGGATTAGCATTCTGATAACATTTCTTCATGGACATTCTAATGGGAGAACTTGAAATGTAAAAAAGACTAAAGAGCTAACTAACCTTAATTTAGACAATGAGCTTCTATCCAGCAAGAGTTAAGTTTTTTTATTTTCTTCTCATGGGCAAAGCAGTTAAGCTGATTAGTAGTTGCCTTTCTGCTGATATTAGTGATGTGCTCAACTCAAGTACATATTACTGCATGTGCCCTCATTCAGCAGACTATTTTCATGTCCTTTTAAACTGGAAAGAAGACTTGATCAAATTATGTCAATCTATTTTTATGGGAAAGCAAATGCAACTTATTGCATCGCCATTTGCTTTCAAGGCAAGTAGCTTTGGTGATCGCTGTAGCAAAACAACCCTCTGTAGGTTGGCATAGACACAGTGAAGCAGGCAGACTTTGAAATATTTCCTGGGAGGACTGCAGGTGGAAGGGAAAGGCTACCACCTCCACTCTCCAGAGAAAAAAGGATAGAGAGATGGTTTGCCTAGATGAGGACTTGGCCTTTAGTTAATTAGGTATTTAAAGGCACCGTTCTTGTGAACTAATTATAAACCCACTGACTTGCAAAGATGACCTTTTCTTTCAGTATAATTTTTGTTAGCAATTATACCACAACCAGCTCTCAAATTTTATGGGAGAATTAATACAAATGTATATTTTTTTAAATCAGTAATGCCTTTCCTTCTTGCTGTCAACGAGAACATGCTTAGAAAAAACTACAGTTGTCCCTTGAATAACGGGTTTGAACTGCCTAGGTTCACATGTATGTGGGGTTCTTTTCAATAGATGCATACTACAGTACTACGAAATCCACAGCTGGCTGAATCCAGATTCAACCAACCACACATATGGAGGACCAGCTGTAAAGTTATAGGCGGATTTCTTATTATTTGGGGGGTGACCCTTTCATTGTTCAAAAGTCAACTGTATTGACTTATCAATCATCATCTGCCTAAACAAGCAGATTGAGGGCAGGGTGAGACAGAAGAGGGAGGATAAAGATACCAGAAATAAATTTCAAACAAGTGCAAATGTTTCCATATGATTCCCTGATGATAGCCATCCTGTGTCCCTCCTTTCCCTGGCGTGGGCAAACCTGGGTGGTAGCTGGACATACGTATGCACATCCACATATGCATACACACAGCCGGCATTAGAAAAGATACATGCACCCTAATGTTCCTCGCAGCACTATTTACAGTAGCCAAGACATGGAAGCAACCCAAATGTCCATAGACGGAGGAATGGATAAAGAAGATACGGTATATATATATACAATGGAATATTACTCAGCCATAAAAGGAATGAAATACTGCCATTTGCAGCAACATGGATGGACCTAGAGATGATCATACTAAGTCAAACAAATATCACATGATATCGTATGTGGAATCTAATTTTAAAAAATGATACAAATGAACTTATTTACAAAACAGAAACAGACTTACAGATATTGAAAACAAACTTATGGTTACCAAAGGGAAAGCATGGGGGTGGGGGAGGGATAAATCAGGAGTTTGGGATGAACATACACTACTATGCATAAGATAGATAACCAACAAGGACCTACTGTATAGCACAGGGAACTCTACTCAGTATTCTGTGATAACCTATATGAGAAAAGAACCTGAAAAAGAATGAATATATGCATATGTATAACTGAATCACTCTGCTGTACACCTGAAACTAACAACACACCGTGAATCAACTATACTCCAATAAAATTTTTAAAAAGAGCTGAGCTACACTCCTAGATTCACCTGAATTCTCTTAGTGACCCCTTATTGCCTATCTGGACATAGATTGGCAGGAGACAATAGTTCCAGGGGTCAGTGAAATTTGAAAGTCCCTCAGGTGGGCCATGATCAGAGCATGAGAAATACAAAGACTGAGACATGGAAGAAACACACATCCCACCCATGAGGCAAGTCTTACTTTATTTCAGTAAACGTGAGTGTGCTAATGGCTGTCTTTCCACAAGATGATACAGAAGATGGATTTCCTTTAGGTTTGCTTTTTGAAAATCCAGGGAGTACATATACATAAAATGATTTTGTAGAGCCAGAGCCAGTCTGATGCAAAATTGATCTCTACTTATACATCACCCCCCTCCCCGTTCTCCCCTCCACGCTCTTCGCCTTGCTTTCCGACATTTCTTAAGTTCAGCTTTAAGCTAACCCCTCCTAAGGTGTTACCTGTATTACAGTGCTGGTTTATAGTGGCTTAGGGCAGTTTCTCCATCCAAGCTCTGTGTCACAGTTATTTGGGGAGGCTTTGGAAAATGTACACATTTTATTCCCAATTTTGCCTTCTTGTTGCCCCTAGTCATCTTGTCTTTTGCAAAGAAAATAAAATGCCTCCAGCAGGCCTGAGCAGTGGGGCACCTGGCTT
This sequence comes from Globicephala melas, assembly GCF_963455315.2. Classification (NCBI taxonomy): domain Eukaryota; kingdom Metazoa; phylum Chordata; class Mammalia; order Artiodactyla; family Delphinidae; genus Globicephala; species Globicephala melas. The sequence goes on along the minus strand of NC_083315.2, from coordinate 104,608,480 downwards.
CTCCAGATGCTTACTAGATTTAAACCAGCAAATTAAAGCCGTCAAGGAAATTAACATAATGTGCCTTTAAGCTGGATTACTGCTATAGTGTAACCTTCTGCCTTGACCCCCATTATATTTTCTCCCTTGAGCCTCATCTGGAGCCTCAGGATTTCCTGAGTCGGATTTTCACTTCCCAACCCCCTCCCACCCCTGAAGTTTTCTGCCACATTTTCTTCTTTCTGCTGATGAGTCATGGTCCTGGGCATTGCAGGTCTTTGGGGGGACTGCTTCAGTGGCCTGTCCCACTGGGCACTGCAGGATGTAGGCTGGTTGGGCAAAGCCACCTTGTTTCCCTCTGTCCCACAGGAACCAGTGGACAGACCTAAGAGATTCTAAAATGACCACTGAGGTGCACTGTCCCTGCGCTCACGTTTTGTCTATTAGGCATTTTAAATGCTATTGATTCTCTCAGATAGAGTGGAGCTGTTCCTATAGAACATACATTCTTTTCCTGTCTTTAAGTGCTCAACCCGTTCAAGGATGCCTGTTTCAGTGGGGTCTGGCCCCATCACACACTCATACCTAAATGTGTCAGAGGCTGGACAGGAATCGCCATTCCGACAAGTCCCAGGTTTCACTTATCAACACTGAATAGGAGCCTTTGTCCTATGACACTGTATCCCAATTGCTTTACCACTCGGGTTATTTGTCAGATGACATGGAATGAAGGGAAATGAGCTCATGAATTCTCAGCTTTCCCCTGAGAGCTAAAACATGGCTGGGATGGTTCACAGCTTCTGAAGAAAACTCCTCTTATATGCTCTGACCATGTGCACCAAGTGCTCTGTTTAATTATACTACTACATACTTGGTGATTGAAACCTGAAGCTTTCTGTTAGTTTTTCATAAAACCAATCCTTTCTTTCACTGCCCCAGGAAGGAAAATCTGGTTCCTACGATCAAACATACTTTTTTATTCACAGTACAGTGGCTTCCTTCAAGGAGTTTTGCTTTTTTTACACCTGGAATTACAGTGACCGATACTGGTGGACGCATGTACATTGGTCTGAAACTTTCCCATACTGAAATAGCCTCAGCATTCGGACAGAAACTGTGGGAACGAACAATGTGTAAACTGTGTCCCACCCCACACCCCCCGGGGACTAAAAATAAAACACACCTTTAACTGGAGTGGACATGGGCAGGACGCCCCCTTGTGGTGGTTTACTGGAGGCAGCATTGCCCTGTGGTCCTGCCCTGCTTTGAGTTCCAGCTCCAGTCTTACCAGGTGGGTGGTCGTGGGCAAGTTATTGACTCTCTCTGTGCCTGTTTTCTTAGCTTTAAAATGGGAGTGGCTATCTACTTTACAGGTTATCATAACGATTAAATGAAATAATGAATGTAAAGCCTTTAGCCCTGTGCCTGGTACATAAGGCTTCATGTACGTCAGCTCAGCTCTGGGCTATTCTCTGTGATGGATCCAAAATAAAGTAGTAAACCTTGCAGGCTGACGATGCCTGCCAGACCATACTGCTGGCTAGAAGAATGGACATGTTTTTCTTAAATCCGTGTTGGTACAGGGCACATGGGCAGACATTCCAGGCCTCTTTGGCCATTTTTATGATCTATGGACATAGATTCCCTTGATATTTCATATATTCCAGCCCTGGGATAAAGGAGAGGCTCTGGTCTAAAGGCGCCCAGGGGTAGCCATTTTCTGGAGGAAATATCCCAAAAGACTAAATTCACAAGAAAGAGGACAGAGAGAATTTGTCTTTAGTGTCTGTGGCATCAACTACAGGAATGGAAATGAGCGGTCTTATGGTCTAGGAGATTATCTGATATGCCCTTTGGGCAGCAATTCATACTCCTCTTTAAAAAGAAGTTCAAGGTTGGCCTACATATGTATAGCATTTCTTTTCTGGAAGCATCTTTAGACATTCAGCTAAAAGAAGGAAAGAAGGCCCCAGAAAAACTATGATGGCAGCATACTGTTTCCCCACGATTGTCATGGTGCTGTTATTTATGATGTCCAAGTAAACCCAACATGATTTGGGAAATAAGTCATTTGCAAAGGACCATCCAGGCAAGAAGGATCAGGCTAGTTATAACAATGGATCTGCCCCACCCCAAATCCCAAACTCTACTTTTCTAAAAATTACACTATGCATTATTTTTTAACAAATTGCAAGCCATGCAAGTTTCTTTATAAAAATCCTTTCTAGCTGAGAACCTCCTGGCTTTGTCATTAGCTTTTTGTTCTCAGGCAGATTACATAAGTTTTTTGTGTGGTTTTTCACCTTTCAAAGGAAAATAATCTACACCCTGCCTGCCTCAGAGTCCCGGTGAGTAAATTAAGATGTGTGGAATGTGAAAGAGCTCTGGGAAGTACAAAGTGCTAAAGAAGTGTGGGTTACACACTAAAACCTTGATCTTCAACTGTTCCCACCCAGTGCCTAAGGGATTCCTTTATACACCACCCCCCTTTCCTCTACAGGTCCATCCTTGTAGTACTAGATGGTATCACTACCCCTCTCTTCCCTCTCTCTCAAGGAAAAAAAATTCCCACAGACAGCTGGAGGCTACTTGCCATCTGGGAAGCAGAACAAAGGCAGGAGTAAGAGACAGTCCCAAACCGCTCAGGGAAGGGGACAACTGGGCTTAGAGGCAACCCCAAGGGAAAAGATTCAGAGCATTCCAGGGGCTCAGGGAAAGAACTCCTGGGCAAGTCTCCTGGATGCAGCTCACCCCAGGACCACAGGTAACTCTCGAGAGTTCTGACATCCTAGTATATAAAGTGCTCTCCACCCACGTGGGGAGACTGATTGAAAACAAAACATTTCAGGAACCAGTCAGAGAGGATGGACATACTCCTCAGGACCAGGGGCTACATGGAGGCACGTCCATGTCCTTACTGTGTCTGGGTGTCCTAAGGTAAGCCTGACATGAAGAGGGCCACAGAAACGGCCAAAGTCTTAGGAATTCACTGAGTAAATGTGAATGCAATGACAGTTATTCCAGAGACACAGGATACTGATTAAAGGATGCGATCTGAGGACGTTCTTTCAGACACAGGAAAGACTAGACACTCTTCAGCTCCACTCACTGGGAGCAGCGTTATTATCCCGACTAGGGAAGACCGGGGCCATCAGCTCTGTTCTCCCCTTTGGCGTGTTTCACCTGGCCTCATTTTCCCTTTAGAAAAAGCAGGATAAAGGGCTAGAAGTGGACATAACTGTCTCCTCCCAGGCCTAATGCCAAGTAGGTCTCAGCCACCTACTCATGCTTCTGTTCCTCTGGGCTCCACCAGATTCTCCATGGTGGGTGAGTTCCCCCCCCCCACCCCACACACACACGCGCGCACGCGCGGCTGTCCTCATGCACATGCCACTCACCAGCTATGTTAGATAAGAGAGCTTGAGGACCCCACATGGAGAACGGGAATGCGAACCGCAGTCGAACCCCCTTCCCTGGGCTTCCTTAGGGCCCGTTTAGTTTTCCACCTACTCAGTTTCTCCTCCCCGAGGTGGAACGAGGGTAGATGAGAGGCAAAAGGAGGCTGATGTTGCCACTGGGGGGATAGCAGTTAACTCTACCAAATAACATCCTTACAAAAGTGTGAGTGACAGGAAGGGGCAATTAGGGAAAAGGACTGACTCTTCTTTCGGAAGCCATTCAAACCCATCCTCCTCTGTGACGAATGGTCCAAGAGTAGCCTTGCCTGTGGGCAGATGTCAGCTTCTAAGCCATAATTCCACAAGTAAACCCACACAAGACACTGGCCTAAAATTTCATTGTAGGCTTTTTATCTAAGAAAAGCAAGCCTTGAATATAGTGCTCAGGTCTGCTTAAGCCTTCAAGAGTTCAATCCCCCCTGAGTTCAGTCAGGACAGGAAATAAATCCCACCTCATTACTCACTGTACTTTCACTGGCCTGGCCATCTTTCACTTCTCCAAAAATGTGAGGTTCTTTTGCACGTAAAATCTTCACATGCTGTCTCTGATGCCAAGAGTACTTCTTTCCCCAACTCTCCTCGTGGCCCTTCATTTCTCATCTATCAAGTCTACACTTAAATGTCTCCTCAGAAAGACCTTCCCTGACCACCACATCTCAAGGAGATCCCCTGCCTTTTCCTCTCACAGTATCCCTTCTTTCCTTTCATAGACCTGATGGAAACGTGTATTTATACGTTTGTTTTCTTCTTTACTGTCTTGCCCACATCCAGCTCGGAGAGGTCAGGAACCATGTCTATTTAGTTCACCAGGTTGCATCAGGACCTTGGATTTACCAGGCACTTAGGACACTCTTATTACATAAATGAACCAGTCCTCCACTTAAAGCCCTCATGCAGGACCAGTAGGAGTTCACAGGAAAAAAATAAAATCCAAATACCTAAACACATGAAAAGATATTAGCCTCACTCATAGTTAGATGACACTTGGTAATCAAATACTATTGAACAAGACCACATTTTTGAAGGCAAATTGTTAACATTTATCAAGATTCTCATCACTTGAACCTGCCCCCCTAACTCAGCCACACCTCCAGGCTCGTGCTCTGCTGGTCTTCAACCACCAGCTTTACTCGACCACCCACACTGTATCCACACTCAGATCGCTGTTTCTTAGCTCACCCTCATTAAAGCAGCTGAATTACAGTAAGTTTCTCCAGCTCTGGAAGACGGAAAGCAGTTATCGGGGGTGAGTTAATTCCCCAAAACAAATAAAATAAATACACTCTGTTTTTGTGTTCCTGTTTTATATTGGGTGTAGTCAGGTACTCCACTGCTCCCGTTCACCTTCTGCAGCAATGCATTCTCCTTGACTCTAGTACTTTCCTATTCTTTAGGATTCTGAATATGGAAAGGAAAGAAGGAATAATGCTTTTCTAAGCGTTAACTGTGGTATTGGGCAACCCTCTTATTCTTCTACACCAGTTATCAGTTAACTGTCTCTCAGTTCCAAATCCACACTTTTTTGCTCTACTCTGTGATGCTGGAGCTGGACTCTGTGAACATTGCACCTGCTGCTTTTGGACCCCTGAGCAATTAACCACTTTTAACTAATTAGTGATTACTGATGTTAAATTCTGCCTATTCCAATAACTGGCATGGTTTATTTTTCCTGCCTGATATAACATCTCAGTAGATTCTCAGGCAACTGGGCACAGCATCTGTTCCAGCCTGTAATCATTCTCCCCAAGTCTCTTTTGGCAAATCCCTTACTTCTGGCAAATGATCTAATTTCCTCCTTTGCTAAGATCAAGACTATCCTATTGAAAATAATTTCACTCCTCCCACCTCCTTATCTAAGTTCTGTTGCATCTCCTGCACTCCCAACTTTAGTACTCCTGTACCTATTTAATGAGTACCCCTCTTCCGGAGCCCTTGATTCCCACTTCCTTCTGCTTCTTCAAAGACCTACTCCATCAACAATAACCTCATTTTCTTATATCTCTAGTCTTTCCTCCTTCACTTTTCCTTCTCTTTTTTTCTTTTTTTTTTTTTTTTGTGGTACGTGGGCCTCTCACTGTTGTGGCCTCTCCTGTTGTGGAGCACAGGCTCTGGACGCGCAGGGTCAGCGGCCATGGCTCATGGGCCCAGCCGCTCCGCGGCATGTGGGATCTTCCCAGACCAGGGCACGAACCCGTGTCCCCTGCATCGGCAGGCGGACTCTCAACCACTGCGCCACCAGGGAAGCCCCACTTTTCCTTCTCTTAAAGGACAAATGTTTGCCTCCTCTATCGTGAAATCTGTTCAAAACTTTTTCTTGCCCTTGCTACCCGTTAAGATACCACCTTCTCGCGACTCCTGCACAACAGATTTCTTGAGTGAATGGTCTCGACTCACTAAGCCTTAAAAGTCTGGTTTCTTTCCCCATCATCCTGCTGGCACTGCTCTCTCAGGGACAACCCAGTCCAAAACTCAATGACCAGTTCTCTGCAGTCGCACTGAAGTCATCCACTTTCTAGCTTTCTGACTTGCCTTCTTCCCACCCCAATGGCATACTTTTCCAAAAATTCTGTACTTCCTCTCTCCTCTTTTTACACACCTTTTTCCAAGTCAATGAATTCATTCCACACGCTAATTCTTTTTACTTGTAGGCAATTCTACTACTCTAGCCTTGACCTTTCTCCTGAACTCCAGAACTGAATTTCTGGCTTCCTGCTGGAAATTTCCACATAGCTCAACAGGTCCAAATCTGAATTCATCTTGTCTCCTCACAAGCCTGTCTTCCTTCTCTTAACGTCCTACTTAGGCTGAAAAACTTGCTCTCCTTGATTTTCCTTCCTTTTCCTTTCCATTTTCTCAGTCATAAACTAGGAATAATAATAGTGCTCATCTCATGGGGATAAAATTTTGTTGTAAAACCATTAAGAGAGTTAATATTTTTTATTACTACGATCGCTTCAGTTAGTGGAAATCTGGCAATCATAATTCTTATACACCACCTTTCCTGCATGACTTTTTCCATCCCTGTCTCTAACCTAGCTCTGACCCTCACTAATGTTGACCTAACTACTCCAATTGGTCAACATTTATCAATAGTCTGCTGTATGCAATGTGTTTTTCATAATAAGATAATTCATACTCAGTCTCAAAGAGTTCTACTTTTTACTCCAGTGGGAAAGGCAAACACACAAATTGAAGACAACCCAAAATGAACTGAGGGCTGCACCAGAGATTGGGGGTTGCAGTAGCATTTCCCTGCCTCCCCAATCCAAACCTGCCTGAAAGTACTGTCAGATTCATCTTCAGAAACTGATCAGTTACATCAGAGTTCACATATTCTTATGCCAACAGAGGACAAACAGGGAATAAAATGGAATGAAATAGATTTGTAGAAGGAAGTAAAAAGTGGTGTGGACTGTGGCTAACTGAACGTGGTGAGTGTATGCCCTAAAAGGGCATGCTGGTACTCAGTTTCAGTCATTGTGGCTATATGGGAAGCAGGCGAGTCCTGCTATATCCTCCAACTTTTTAAAAGAGAAACCAGAGTAGACATTTTTATGTGAACCACCTCATTTGAGCCAAACAAAACACATCAGTAGGTAATATCTGGCTCATAGGCTATGGCTACCATTTTGGGAGCCCTCATTTATGTCACTTTTCTGCTCAAAAACGTTTAGAACATCCTCATTACCTGCAAAACTAAACCTGAATTCCTCAGTCCGACATGCAAGGTTCTAGGTGATCTAACCCCAGCCACCTGCCCAACCTACTCCTCACTCTCACATATGATAGTGCAATCCTAATTCTACTACAGGAGGCCGGTTCTCTCACCTCCTGGGCTTTGGTCACAATGTGTGCTGGCCCAGGATGCCATCCCCATTCAAATATTGTCTATTAATGAAAACACAATGACACAAAACCTAAGGGATGCAGCAAAAGCAGTTCAAAGAGGGAAGTTTACAGCTATACAGCCTACCTTAAGAAACAACAAACATCTCAAATAAACAATCTAACCTTCCACCTAAAGCAATTAGAGAAAGAAGAACAAAAAAATGCTAAAGTTAGCAGAAGGAAAGAAATCACAAAGATCAGATCAGAAATAAATGAAAAAGAAAAGAAGGAAATAATAAAACTAAAAGCTGGTTCTTTGAAAAGATAAACAAAATTGATAAACCATTAGCCCGACTTATTAACCAAGAAAAAAAGAGAGAAAACTCAAATCAATAGAATTAGAAATGAAAAGGGAGAAATAACAACTGACACTGCAGAAATACAAAGGATCATGAGAGGTTCCTACAAGCAACTATATGCCACTAAAATGGATAACCTTGAAGAAATGGACAAATTCTTAGAAATGCACAACCTTCCGAGACTGAACCAGGAAGAATTGGAAAATATGAACAGACCAATCACAAGCACTGAAATTGAAACTGTGATTAAAAATCTCCTAACAAACAAAAGCCCAGGACCAGAAGGCTTCACAGGCAAATTGTATCAAACATTTACAGAAGAGCTAACACCTATCCTTCTCAAACTCTTCCAAAATATAGCAGAGGGAGGAACACTCCCAAACTCATTCTATGGGGCCACCATCACCCTGATACCAACACCAGACAAAGATGTCACAAAGAAAGAAAACTACAGACCAGTATCACTGATGAACACAGATGCAAAAATCCTCCACAAATACTAGCAAACAGAATCCAACAGCACATTAAAAGGATCATACACCATGATCAAGTGCGGTTTATCCCAGGAATTCAAGGATTCTTCAATATACGCAAATCAATCAACATGATACACCATATTAACAAACTGAAGGAGAAAAACCATATGATCATCTCAATAGAGGCAGAGAAAGCTTTCGACAAAATTAAACAGCCATTTATGATAAAAACCCTCCAGAAAGTAGGCACAGAGGGGACTTTCCTCAACATAATAAAGGCCATATATGACAAACGCACAGCCAACATCATCCTCAATGGTGAAAAACTGAAATCATTTCCAGTAAGATCAGGAAAAAGACAAGGTTGCCCACTCTCACCACTACTATTCAACATAGTTTTGGAAGTTTTAGCCACAGCAATCAGAGAAGAAAAGGAAATAAAAGGAATACAAATCAGAAAAGAAGAAGTAAAGCTGTCACTGTTTGCAGATGACATGATACTACTATACATAGAGAATCCTAAAGATGCTACCAGAAAACTACTAGAGCTAATCAATGAATCTGGTAAAGTAGCAGGATACAAAATTCATGCACAGAAATCTCTGGCATTCCTATACACTAATGATGAAAAATCTGAAAGTGAAATTAAGAAAACACTCCCATTTACCATTGCAACAAAAAGAATAAAATATCTAGGAATAAACCTACCTAAGGAGACAAAAGACCTGTATGCAGAAAATTATAAGACACTGATGAAAGAAATTGAAGATGATACAAATAGATGGAGAGATATACCATGTTCTTGGATTGGAAGAATCAACACTGTGAAAATGACTCCACTACCCAAAGCAATCTACAGGTTCAATGCAATCCCTATCAAACTACCACTGGAAATTTTCACAGAACTAGAACAAAAAATTTCACAATTTGTATGGAAACACAAAAGACCCTGAATAGCCAAAGCAATCTTGAGAAAGAAAAGCAGAGCTGGAAGAATCAGGCTCCCTGACTTCAGACTATACTACAAAGCTACAGTAATCAAGACAGTATGGTACTGGCACAAAAATAGAAATATAGATCAAAGGAACAGGATAGAAAGCCCCGAGATAAACCCACGCACATATGATCACCTTATCTTTGATAAAGGAGGCAAGAATATACAGTGGAGAAAAGACAGCCTCTTCAATAAGTGGTGCTGGGAAAACTGGACAGGTACATGTAAAAGAATGAAATTAGAAGACTCCCTAACACCATACACAAAAATAAACTCAAAGTGGATTAAAGACCTAAATGTAAGGCCAGACACCATCAAACTCTTAGAGGAAAACACAGGCAAAACACTCTATGACATAAATCACAGCAAGATCCTTTTTGACCCACCTCCTAGAAAATGGAAATAGAAACAAAAACAAATGGGACCTCATGAAACTTAAAAGCTTTTGCACAGCAAAGGAAACCATAAACAAGACAAAAAGACAACCCTCAGAATGGGAGAAAATATCTGCAAATGAAGCAACTGACAAAGGATTAATCTCCAAAACACACAAGCAACTCACGCAGCTCAATAACAAAAAAACAAACAACTCAATCCACAAATGGGCAGAAAGCCTAAATAGACATTTCTCCAAAGAAGATATACAGATTGCCAACAAACACATGAAAGAATGCTCAACATCATTAATCGTTAGAGAAATGCAAATCAAAACTATAATGAGATATCATCTCACACCGGTCAGAATGGCCATCATCCAAAAATTCTACAAACAGGGCTTCCCTGGTGGCGCAGTGGTTGAGAGTCCGCCAGCCGATGCAGGGAACACGGGTTCATGCCCCAGTCTGGGAAGATCCCACATGCCGCGGAGCGGCTGGGCCCATAAGCCATGGCCACTGAGCCTGTGCGTCTGGAGACTGTGCTCCGCAACGGAAGATGCCACAACAGTGAGCGGCCTGTGTACCGGCAAAAAAAAAAAAAAAAAAAAAAAATCTACAAACAATAAATGCTGGAGAGGGTGTGGAGGAAAGGGAACCCTCCTGCACTGTTCGTGGGAATGTAAATTGATGCAGCTACTATGGAGAACAGTATGGAGGTTCCTTAAAAAATTACAAATAGAACTACCATACGACCCAGCAATCCCACTACTGAGCATATACCCTGAGAAAACCATAATTCAAAAGGAGTCAGGTACTACAATGTTCATTGCAGCTCTATTTACAATAGCCAGGACATGGAAGCAACCTAAGTGTCCATCAACAGATGAATGGATAAAGAAGATGTGGCACATATATACAATGGAATATTACTCAGCCATAAAAAGGAACGAAACTGAGTTATTTGTAGTGAGGTGGATGGACCTAGAGACTGTCATACAGAATGAAGTCAGTCAGAAAGAGAAAAACAAATACTGTATGCTAACACATATATATGGAATCTAAAAAAAGAAAGAAAGAAAAAAAAAGGTCAGAAGAACCTAGGGGCAAAATGGGAATAAAGATGCAGACCTACTAGAGAATGAACTTGAGGATACAGGGAAGGGGAAGGGGAAGCTGGGACAAAGTGGGAGAGTGGAATGGACATATATACACTACCAAACGTAAAATAGATAGCTAGTGGGAAGCAGCGCATAGCACAGGGAGATCAGCTTGGTGCTTTGTGACCACCTAGAGGGGTGGGATAGGGAGGGTGGGAGGGAGGGAGATGCAAGAGGGAAGAGATATGGGGACATATGTATATGTGTAACTGACTCACTTTGTTATACAGCAGAAACTAACACACCATTGTAAAGCAATTATACTCTAATAAAGGCGTTAAAAAAAAAGAAACAAATATTGTCTATTATTCAGGGTTTCAGTCAACATCTTTTCTTCCCCAAAATTTCCCAATTTTTTTGCTAAGCTGACTTTACTACCTCTTCTTATACACTCCCATTGCTTTTCCTGATACTCTGGCACATTTTGCTGTAATTTATAGATGTGCTCTCATTGCTAAACAGCCATCTCCCAGAGAACTGAGACTGAATTTCAATTATGTCTGCATATCTAAGAGCACACATTAGTAAATAACATATGTGTGTTCATGTATTACATGAGGACATTGTCTCAGTCAGCTCAGGCTGCTGTTACAAAACACTATAGACTGGGTGGCTTAAACAATATATCTCACAGTTCTGGAGGCTGGAAAGTTTAAAATCAAGGTGTCAGGCAGATTTGGCTCTTAGTGAAGACACTTCCCGGCTCGTAGAAGGCTGCCTCTTCATTGTTCCCTCACATGGCAGAGAGAGAGAGCTCTCGTGTTTCTTCCTCTCTTTATAAGGGCATTAATTCCATCATGAGCACCTCACCCTCATGAGCTAATCTAATGCTGATTATGACCCCAAAGCCCCACCTCCAAATACTATCACGTTGGGTATTTGGGCTTCAACATATGCATTTAGGGGTGTACAACATTCAGTTCATAGCATACATGAATGACAAATGTTACGGTAATGCTTTACCATGCCTCTACCCTCAAAAAAGACCAACCTAAAGTATTTTTCTCTTTCTTTAACATTGTTTACTGCTTCCATTTATATATTAATTTTTGGATTTTTTTTTTAACCTAAACTCTGCTGAGAATTGTGTATGTGTCTGTGTGGGCATGTGTAGTGTGCATGTGTGGTATGTACACATATGCACTGAACAAATCACTTTGCTAAACCTTAGTTTCTTCACTTGTAATATTAGAAAATACTACTCATCTCATAGGGGTGCTGTCAGCATTAAATGAGATAACTGCATGTATGGCAATTTGCATACTGTAGGCATCCAATGCACGGTGACTCTATCGTGGTAGTGGTTGTATGTATGTTTGGCTATGAGAAAGCTGAGGTCTTCCTTTTCACAAATAATAAATCTAAAATACTTTTGAAACTACAGACCAGAATTCCCTGGTGGTCTGGTGGTTAGGATTCCTCACTTCCGCTGGAGGGGGCGCGGGTTCAATCCATGGTCAAGGAACTAAGATCCTACATGCTGCGTGGCGTGGCCAAAAGAAAAAAAAAGGAAATTACAGGCACCTGTGAGCTGTGCCAATACATGCTGTACAAAGACTAACTGGTTGTGCAGAAGAAAGAGGATGAGAGCATAACATCCCTGGAACAGAAGGCAAGGGTGAGAGCTTAAGACAGAGGTGATATCAACAGGTCACCAATGAAACTGTGTGTGATAGTAGGTGGGGGAAGTGTGATAGATATTTTTACTCTGAAATACGGATGCCTGCAGCACAGCTGGTGCTTCCTGTCAAGTCAGGTGGAGCTGGGAATGAGAGTGGGGCAGAGAATGGGAGGAACAGACCTGATCCTTCCTAAGGAGGCTTAGGCCTGGGGAGAGGGTGCTGATGAACTCACATTCCAGATATCTCTACTGTTTTCTGAAGGTTTCCTCTGAGACCCTTCTTAGAAGAAGCATGTATGCAGACCATGAATGTAGGTACACCAAGGTATGCAAACCAAGAGCCAGAAGAGACCTTGAGAGTATGTGCTCAGTGCCAGCAGGTGAATTCCGAAGCCACCTGAGGAAGAATTTCTCTCTTTTCTTTGATCAACTTGATAGTACTTCTGTAGCCTACCACACACCAGCGTTCTTCATTCCCCCTGAATACCTTATAAAGAACATATTTCCTCTATTCAGACAGACTGGAAAGAACCTATGAGAACATTAATGATGGCTGTGACCTTTCAGTAACAAAGCGTCTGACCAAACAACCTTAAAGTCTGGTTTGAGAGGGCCCTTGTAGGCTGCATAAATGGCCTCCTAAAAGTGTCCATGTCCCAATCCCTAGAACCTATGAGTAAAAGGTGATTTTTACAGAAGTGATTAAGGATTCTGAGATGGCCAGATTATCCAGGTGACCCCAATGTAGTCATAAGGGTTCGTATAAGAAAGAGGCAGGTGGGTTAGAATCAGAAAAAAAGCAATGAGAGGGGGAGGGGGAGGGGAGGGGAGGGGAGGGGAGGGAGAGGGGAGGGGGAGGGGGGAGGGGAGGGGAGGGGGAGGGGGAGGGGAGGGGGAGGGGAGGGGAGGGGGAGGGGGAGGGACTGACTGACTGGAAGATGGTAAACCACTGGCTTTGAAGATGGAGGAAGGGGTACAAAACACGGAATGCAGATGGCCTCTAGAAGCTAGAAAAGGCAAGGAAACAGATTGTGCCCTGAGCTTCCAGAAGGAACACAGCCTTGCCAACACCTTGATCTGAGGACTTCTGACCTCCACAAGTATAAAATAATAAATTCATATTGGTTCAAGCCAATTTCTTACAGAAGCAAAGGGACACTGATATAGTACTTAACCCCAAGGGGAGGTAAGTGAGCTCTCAGGAGGGATCGCCCACAAGGTGGTGGCAGGGGTAGGGTTTCCCTCTGAAACCACAGAGAGCCAACCTCAGACCCCAACCTCAAGCACAGATCCACATGAAGAGAAATAAAAATTTAAAGCAGAATATACTAAGTGCCAAATGGATGACAAGTTCAGCTAGGGCTTCAGGCATTTAGAGGAGGTAATGAATGAATGCTTCTCCTCTTCAGCCTTTCCATGACAGGCAGGAGGTTGTGTGCCCAGGTTTTTCCAGGACAGTCCAAATTTGTAACTGTCATCCTAGTGTAATCATGAGTAGGGACTACTTTCATTCTCAAAAGTGTCTGGCACCATGATAAACCACATGGGCATTCTAATGACAGAGCACTAGACAGGACGCCACTGGACACTCCATACCCTGTTAGGAATAGCTTTGAACTTGGATCTCAATGCATAATTAAAAAATGATACCCAAGTTATCACGCCACTGAAATCTTAGAAAAAACTTTTGGTTGACTGTGAGTAAAAAAGACATTTCAACAATACCTGACATACAGTACTCAGATTCTCTTGCTGGCAAAGTTAAAGTGAGGAAATTTACATTAATTTACATTGTCTAATGAGAGTGATTTTAATGTATGACACCTCCTGCAGCTGAAGCAGCTGAGAAGGATTTTTGTTTTGTTTTGCTTTGAAGCATTACAATAAGCAGGATGGTGGTAGTGGGTAGAGAGTTGGGGAAAGGAAGAATAGGAAGAGTTGGAGAGGGAGATTATAAGACTATAAGCAACACTGAAAAGACAGTGAGTTCTAGGTTTCTTGCCACATTTACCTGTCTTAAAGAGCAATCATTGGATCCTACATTTGAACTTGATTCTCAAGGTGCTATCCTTCCAAAGACATTTCCTGCTCCAGATGGGAGGACAGACAGTGGGAAGGATAGACTCAACTCTGAGTCTGTGCCAGGAGGGTGCTTTGGAGTGCGGAGGTGAGAGCTATGTGTGGGGCTTCAAATCCACATGTCACATCAAACCAGGCACGGGTCGAATCGTGTCACTCAAATTGGTCCATAAAGGGATGAAAATTAAAATGCTGATAAATGAGGACATTTATCGAACTATGGGAAGCTACTTAGTGTGCTCAAGTTCACGCCTACCTTTGGGGGATTCTGATGAGCCTCCATGTCTTCTAGCTACCTTATTAGCCACGATTAATGCAGTATCTAATGCTGCATGTCTTTTGGGGGCACCTCGTCTTCTGTGTTCTTGAATTCCTCTTTGTATCCCTCCTCCCCTGGGATAATACCACCTAGGATTCCAGGGCTGACCTCTGGTTGAATTTGCAGAGGTTTCTGTCTAGTCTCCTTTGCACACTCTCCCTCAACACTCCCTTCTCTTCACTCCAGGCCTCCTGGAGGCAACAGTTAAGTCTTCTCCCAAGATATTTGTGTAGTTTTGTGAGAGGAAGAGAAAAAAAAAGAGAAAGGAGGAGAAAGGGGTGAGGAGAAGAAGTGGGGATGGGCGGAGGGGAGTGAGGAGGAGCGGGGAGGAAGGGATACAGGAAATATTCCGTATTTCGGGGTAGAGTGGCTGGGGAGAGGGGAAAAGACCACTAAAAGTTCCTGGTCAGTCACAGGCCCTGTGTCCGCTCCATGTTTTAACGTCTCAGACAGGCTGAAAACGGGTCTGTGGGAAGTCGTAACACCTACCAAACCCTCGACAGCCGCTATTCTTCACAGAGGCTGTGAACAATGGCCTGGCTGCCAGCGTCTGACTGAAATAATAGCTGTACCTACAGGATCATTTGGAAGACAGATGGCGGAGGCAATCCCCATTCATCTGCCAGCAGCCATTTCATAAATTCTCACTGTCCTGTCGGGCCCAGGAGGGGAAGGCACAATGCAGCCTTGCTAATTATCCAAGCTCATTAGATAATTATTTTAAAGACAGAACTTCTGTCCCACCTCTCCTGCTCCTCCACCCAACCCCCCCGTGCCAACCCTACACCAAGGCGCTTTTGAGAATACCTTTGGCAGCCTTAGAAAAAGCAGGTCTCTAGAGCGTAAAAGCCTTGATTTTTGCTAGGTGGGGGTTACATTTTCATTTTTTCACTCTGCCCTCCTTCCCAGTAAGTCTTGTAGCTCCAAAATTAGGTCGTTCGCCTTCCCTACTATTTACTGCTTCCATGGTCTGGCCCATCAGTATTCCATATTTCGAAGTCTGGATGACTTTTCCCATTCTGAGTTGCCATTCTCTCCTTAAAGTACCAGACACATCTGTTATCGTTTTTCTAGCACACATTAAGCCAAGACTTAACTCAAGGCAATGTTTATGGATTTAGAGAACTTTCGAGAGCTCCGTATCATTCCAGCACATCTGAGATCCTTCGTTGTCATTCAGAAGCAATTTATGAGAATCTACTAAGTGGATGTGAACAGAAATGAGGGTGGGGAGAAGCAGGGAAGCCCTACAACAGAGGGTGGCTTATTGAGCTTTGACCTGTGCAGTGACACGGACCCCACACTGGCTTCAGTACTCTGCAGTCACCATCTTGAAATTCTTAATCATTTTAACAAAAGCACCGCATTTTCATTTTTGCACTGGCCCTACCAATTGGCAGCTTGTTCTGCTACAATTGTTGGAAAAGGGGAGCATTTGGCAAGGGCTTAGGAAGAACTACCTCCTGGGCCAAAGTTGAGAGGCCGGAAGCTCCAGACAGAGCAGAGATGAACCAGTGGAGGAGAGGCAACGATCAGTACATGTGGCAAGGGAGACATAAATAGCATATATTATTAGTGTCTATTTGAGCACTACCCCAGGCATGGCCTGCTTTCAGGGTGCTGACAAAATCCAATGTGCAAGCCTAAAGCCTGGAGATAGATCCCAGATCACTGTAAATTCAGCGAACTAACAGCACCCCCTGTGATTCTTCCTGGGAAACAATTAGCTGGCTTCAACCACCACACTACCAATTTCACTATGTACCAGACCTCAGCAGAAGATGCATTACGTGGATTTGTGAGAAATAAGGCCAGAATGTAACTTGGAGACTGTAAAGGGAAGGCTTTGAACGCCAGACTGAGGAATACGGGAAACCTCTTGAAAAATTTGGTCAGGAGGGTGACTGCTGGAGCTCTGGTTGCCCCAAGAAAAGAAATATCCTTTCTAGATCCACTAGGCCATCTGTTCATAAGGCTTATATAACAAATAACTCTCCACCACCTTCCCCTTGTGGCACATTTCCCTCCCACTGCTCTCTTTCCCTATACTGCTTCTGCCACCACAAACACACAGCAGAAAAAGTGTAGCTGTTGTCTCCAATTCTGGCCCCACTGCTGCCTTGACCCACCTCGGACTCAAGTCACCGATCATGCTTTCAGTGCATTGCACTGCATATACCTGACCTCTCCCAAATTGCTTAGGTGAGCAATCCCATCCATGACCCTGTCTATGGTAGGCAGAATTCTAAGAATGACCCTAGTGACCCTTGGCCTGGTATAATCTCTCCACCAAGAGTGTGAGTAGAACCCGTGAATATGATGAGATACCATTCCCATCATTATGCTACGTTATATGGCAAAAGGGATCCTGCAGATGTGATTAAGGTTACTAATCAGAAAGAGTGGGCCTAATCTAGCCACATGAGCCCTTTAAAAGCAGTTTTCTCCAGCTGGTAGCAGAAGGGCAAGTCAGAGATGGAAGCATGAGAAGGACTAGATGCCCCGATGGGCTTTGAAGATGGAGGGGCCATGTGAGAAGGAACGTGGGTGGCCTCCTGGAGCAGAGTGACCCCCAGCTGATAGCCAGCAAGGACATGGAGACCTCAGGCCTAAAGCTGCACAGGCACTGAATTCTGATGACAACCTGAATGGCTTAGAAGATTCTTGCCCAGAGCCTCCTGGTAAGAGCCTAGTCTGGCCAATGTCTTGATTTTGGCCTTTGGCAACCCTGAGCATAGAACCCAACAAGTTGGCTGAACGTCTGACCTACAGAACTGGGTGTAGTTTTACATACAGAAATGTAAATATATGGTAATTTGCTAAATGTATGGTAATTTGTTGTGTAACAATAGCAAAGTAATTCACTACTTTAGCCCCTTCCCAGCACTGTCCTATTTGGTGGCTAAAGTCCTGCCACTTAAAGACAAGGTCATAATAAGTGAGCTTCAGGAGCTGCATCTGAAGGGACAATAAACTGAAAATGAGAGATGAGAGTCCAGTCAACCAGTTGGGACATTATTGCAAATGACCAGCATGAAGAAATAAGGTCCTAAATTTAGAGGCATTAGTTATGGATAAGAGCAATAGATTTGAGAGTCCTTATGAAAGAAAAACTGTCTAGATGTAGCAACTGACTGGACGGGAGAGAGAGAGATGGCTATTATGTTGGCTTCTGGAATGAGCTGAAGAGAACATTGGTGCCCTGTGATGGCATGTCCATTAAACTTAATGGAAATAAAATGTGTGTTCAGCTCCTAAAGATGACTCATTTCCTGTAAGAAGGTACCATGTTAGTTAAATTTGTTGGTGGCAAGTAACAGCACTAATTCAATTCAAACCAGTTTAGGGGGAAAAACGAGGAGGACGCTTCATATTGAGATGCAGGTGTTTCATAGACCCTAGAGACAGGAAAGCAGCAGAGCCTCTGAGAGGACTGCACTGCAATATGAAAGCCCCTGGGACCAGAGAGTGTGGTCCCTCCATCTCCCGTCTCTTCTTCCGCCAACGACCATCCTGTGTGCCAGTTAGCCCACTCGGCAGATGGAAGATGGCCACAGCACAGCTCTAGGGTTGAAGGGGAGCCAAGGCCAGACTGGAATTGCTAAACCCAACTCCTAATCTTCAGGGAAAAGGGTCAGGTTTGTTAACATGGTTGCCTCACCTCCCAGCCCACCACCACACTGCTGCTCTCAGGGAAGTGGGAGAAGTGCTGGCTCTTGAGCATGGCAGACACTCCCAAAGTTGCTGACGCAGAAAGCATTTTCAAATCTTAATTTCCACAGACACAAGAATGTACGCTCCTTTCTATGAGGGAAATGTAGCATCATGCCTCAAGCAGCTGGATTCTAATCCTGATGCTCCCTCTAACCAGGGGTGTGAGTGACACCGAGGAACTTCTCTAGGTCTCGATACCACTAGCTATAAAACAAGGAACTTCGTCCGGGTGTCATCGAGGGCTCCAGCTTTAACACCTGTGATTCTAAGTCCTTGTGAGCGGAAACGACGCTGCATTGATCCCGTCCTCTTGTTTAACTTTCCTTTGCCTTCCTAAAGATCAGAAGTAAAGCCTCTCAGCATTAATCCTCTCATCGGCTTACAACAGGAAGAAAGCCAGCCAAGGAAAACATACAGCTTGTATTCTGAGAGAGCTGGACCATCTGAAAATCTACTTAGTACTCAAAAGAACACTCACCCTGAGCCTGGCGTTAACTGGCTTTAAGTCTCTGCCTGGACAGAAGGAGCAATGGTTCTGTGCTCCTTGACAAAAGTGTGTCTCTGAGATCCACTGGGCGGCCGCAGCTGCCAACATCCTGACTATTTCCTGCAGTTTTCTTTAGATCCACAGAAGGTCAGAACTTCAGGGGCTTCGGTCTAATTCCTTCATTTTCTATATGACAAAACAGAGACTGAGAGAAGAGAAGGGACTTGCCCAGGGCCATATGGATAGTAGGGGACAAAATGGGGAGTAGAGCCAAGTGGCCTCACTCATGTCTTTGCACTGCCCCCTCTTCTGTGAACAGAGTAAGTAATGTGATCAACACTAGAGCCTCAGGGATGAATCAGCATCCTTCACTGATGGTACCTGTTATTGATGTGTTCAGTTGTGACTCTCCCCAACGAAAATTCATATTTTGAAGTCCTAACCCCCAATATATCAGAATGTGACCTTATTTGGAGATAAGGTCTTTACAGAGGCAATCAAGTTAAAATGAGGCCATTAGAGTACACCTTAATCCAATATGACTGTGCCCTTACAAAAAGTGGACATTTGGACACAGAGACACACATAGAGAGAAGCTGATGTGAAGAGACACAGGGAGAAGATGGCCTTCCATTGTTTTAATTTCCAAGTGATTGCTTCCCCCTCCCCATCTTTGTCTAAAAAACATGCAGATATGTATTCATGCTTTCATTACTGAAAACGTTTGCTTAATATTTGAATAGAAAGATACATATACACCAACCTGTTAATGTTCTCTCCATATTTCACGGCACCAAATAAGACAACTCCAACAAAAGCATAACACAGCGGCAACAGGAACATTCCTTGCCCCCCCCACCCCCCAAAAAAGAAGATGTCCTTCCACAAGCCAGTGAGAGAGACCTGGAACAGATCCTTCCCTCACAGCCCTCAGAAGGAACCAACCTAGTAGACACCGTGACTCCTGGCCTCCAGAACAGTGAAACAATAAATTCGTGTTGTTTAAGCCACCAGGTGCTTTTGTTACAGTGGCCCTAGCCCCAGAATTGTCTGTTAAACTCTCTTCATTTCAGGGCAACTTCTTTCACTAGGATTGAACATTGAAAGCAGTGCAAGCAACAGTAGGTTCAAGGAATTGTTCTCCCTCACTGTCTTCCTTAACCTCCTTCCTGACCTCTTACCCTTTCTCTCATCCACTACCCCCAAAGAGCCAAAAGATCCTAGCTTTCTTCAAGTGGCCCAATAGTCTCATAATCATCCCGCTATAACCTGAGTAACTGCCCATGCTATCATTCCTTCTTTTTTTTTTTTTGAGTTTTATTTATGTATGTATTTATTTTTGGCTGCATTGGGTCTTCATTGCTGCATGTGGGCTTTCTCTAGTTGCGGTGCGCAGACTTTTCATTGCAGTGGCTTCTCTTGTTGCGGAGCACAGGCTCTAGGCACGCAAGCTTCAGTAGTTGTGGCATGTGGGCTCAGTAGTTGTGGCTGATGTGCTCTAGAGCGCAGGCTCAGTTGTGGCTCACAGGCTTAGTTGCTCTGCTGCATGTGGGATCTTCCCAGACCAGGGCTCAAACCCATGTCCCCTGCATTGGCAGGCAGATTCTTAACCATTATACCACCAGGGAAGCCCCCATTCCTTCTTTTAAGCTACAGCCAGAAGCACAAATCAGTTTGAAAAGATAAAAATGATAAAAAAAAATTATTTTTGAAAAAGTACACTGTGACTATCTCCTATCATATACATGATTATTTCAACTGTTCCCTATGATGGCTGGCTGTACTCTTTTCACAAGCAAAGCTATCTATTTGGAGCCAACATAATATCTCACCCACAGTGGTCACTGAGGTGCAGCACCCAAACCCTGAACAAGGAAAAAGTATGTGGGAGAAATTAAGAACATTTTAAGGTAAAGAGAAGCTAGTTCCTGGCAATGTAACCTCCTCAATATTTTGGGTCTTTCAAATTTGTGTTCTATGTACATCATACATCCACTGCTTCTTCTTCTCCATGTGAAATCATGGGAGTAGACTCATCAGCCATGGATCTACTGTCACTAAATTGGAATTTATAGGAAACTTCTGGTGGCTGTAAACAATTCCCCCAATACCAGACCACCCTAGCATAACAAGAATTCCAGAGTCTTAAAATCAAGTGTGCCCAATCGTAGCAATATCTTTTTGGATCTGTCTCCTAGAGTAATGGAAATAAAAACAAAACTAAACAAATGGGACCCAATTAAACTTATAAGCTTTTGCACCACAAAGAAAACCATAAACAAAACGAAAAGACAACCTACAGAATGGGGGAAAATATTTGCAAACGATGCAACCGATGCGGGATTAATCTCCAAAATATACAAACAGCTCATAGAACTCAATATCAAAAAAACAAACAACCCAATCAAAAAATGGGCGGAAGATGTAAACAGACATTTCTCCAAAGAAGACATACAGATGGCCAACAGACACATGAAAAGATGCTCAACATCACTAATTACTAGAGAAATGCAAATCAAAACTACAGTGAGGTATCACCTCACACCAGTCAGAATGGCCATGGTCAAAAAGTCTACAAATAATAAATGCTGGAGGGAGTGTGGAGAAAAAGGAACCCTCCTAGACTGTTGGTCGGAATGTAAATTGGTACAACCACTATGGAGAACAGTATGGATGTTCCTTAAAAAACTAAAAATAGAGCTACCATATGATCCAGCAATCCCACTTCTGGGCATATATCCAGAGAAAACCATAATCCAAAAAGATACATGCACCCCAGTGTTCACTGCAGCACTATTTACAACAGCCAAGACATGGAAGCAACCTAAATGTCTATCAACAGATAAATGGATAAAGAAAATGTGGTATATTTATACAATGGAATATTACTCAGCCATAAAAAAGAATAATGTTATTTGCAACAACGTGGATGGACCTAGACATTATCACACCAAGTGAAGTAAGTCAGAGAAAGACAAATATCATATGATATCACTTATCTGTAGAATCTAAAAAAAATGATGCAAATGAACTTATTTACAAAATAGAAACAGACTCACAGACATAGAAAGCAAACTTATGGTTACCAAAGGGGAAAGGTGGGCAGAGGGATCAATTAGGAATTTGGGAGTAACATATACACACACTACTATATACAAAATAGATAACCAGCAAGGACCTACTGTATAGCACAGGGAACTATACTCAATATTTTGTAATAACCTATATGGGAAAAGAATCTAAAAAAGTTATATATATGTATATAACTGAATCACTTTGCTGCACACCTGAAACAGAAGATTGTATATCAACAATACCTCAATTAAAAAAAAAAAAAGTACGTCCATAATAGCTTCCAACGTACATTTGCAAACAGCCTCAAAACTAGGCATGTCAAGTTTCAGAAGCAGACAGATATATAAATTTCTACCCCACCAATTTTTGTGCTCTGACACTTCCCTCTACTGGAAATTGCCTTCTGTGTCCAGCCATGGAGTTCCCTCCCTCTGCTCTCCCTCTAGCTGAGACACTGGAATGCCTTTCTCCATCTCTCCAAACTTGGGTTAGAGTCTCATTTCTGCCCCCAAATTTTTTAAGGCTCTGACTACATTCACTCCCTCATCTATTTCCTCTGCACAGTGGCCCAAGCTTCTCAGGCAACCATGAGTAAAGCACCTTGTGAAAAAACCAAAGTCTGTTTCTAATGCTGGAGCAGTGGACCTGGGATCTGAGCAAGAGATGCCGTAGCTGGAATGTGGTATCCTGGGTCCTCACTTTCAAAGGGAGACTTAAATGTGGTCCAGTGCGAGTCCGGCACCATAAGATGCAAAACTGTCTACTTTGAGCGCTGGTGGCGTTTTTTAAGTTCTGAGATAAACTCAGGAAATTATCAGAAAGAAGGATGATGATAGACTTGCAAATTTTGTAGAGTATTATTTTTAAATTGTTGATGTGCATTTCTTAGAAACTGTCTCAGTCTAAAATATTTGTCAATCTCTGTGTCCCTGTCTATATAATTTGTTGATATAGACTCTTATAGCATGCTAGCTAATGTAGCAGCAGGTTAAAACAGGACACAGGCTCAATGTCAGCAGAGAATTCAAGACTGTTAGGTGTTATTCGACTACTTAAGGAGAACTGGAAATGGGGGTATGTGAATGCCAGTTTTTGTGACTCTTAGCCCATTACTCATCTGCAGCCTATAAAGAGGTTGAAGAGACCAAAAGGAAAGATGGGAATTGGAGAGAGCCTTTTATTTGGAGGTCAGTAGACTATGAACCTCTTTACCCTCTCCATGAGGGAGGCTGATACCTCACCTCAAGCCTAGTGATAAAGATATTAAGGAGGCCCTGCAGAGGGCTTCCGATGAGCCCCCTAGAGAGCAGTTCTCTGGTGTCTGACTCACAGATAAGAAATCTGAAGGAGCTAGAGGCTAGCAGAAGCATCATGAGAAAACAGTGTAGAAGTCCCTGCTTCGAAGTAATTTTCATGCCCTCTACTGAAGGATTTAAGATGAAGATATTTTCTGTGCAGCAGAGATAAAAGGAGGGAGAGAGAGAGAATGAGAGCATGAGAGAGAGACCAGAACCATCTCAGAGGGACCTTGCCCATGAGAACACCTGGAGGAGCAGTGGGAAAAGAAGTGGGGAGATTCTGTGTGGAGGCAGTCATAGAGAACCGGGATTGTTACAGACTGAATTGTGTCCCCTAATTCATATGTTGAAGCTCAATATGATTATATATGGAGATAGGGGCCTCGAACGGGGTCATTAAGGTTAAATGAGGTCATAAGGGTGGGACCCCAATCTGATAAGACTGGTGTCCTTATAGGAAGAGATCAGAGCTCTCTTTCTCTTCCCTCATGTGCACTTGATGACACAGTGAGAAGGTGGTCATCTACAAGGAAGAGAACCTTCACCAGAAACCAGCCCTGCTGGCACCTTGATCTTGGACTTCCAGCCTCCAGAACCGTGACAAAATAAATGTCTGTTATTTAAGCCATCCAGTCTGTGGTATTTTGTTATGACAGCACAAAGCAGACTAATATTGGGGTCTCAGGCAGTCAGCTGGAAAGTGCATCCCCTGAAGCAGAGGTTCATAGGTAAATAGTCCCTGGTGATGAGGGCATCTCCAAAGAACTCACAGAGCAATCCAAAAGAAATAGATTCATCCCACAAAGAAATCTCCAAGATTAATGTTTTCACTGGTGAGGTATATCAAACATCTAAGAAGAAATAACAATCTTACATAAACTTTTCCAGACAACAGAAAAAGAGTATGTACTTCTCAAGTCATTTTATGAATACATCATAACCATGATAACAAAAGCTGATAAAGACATTGCAAGATAGAAAAATGTCAGTCTTCTTCAAAAGTACAGATGCAAAACCTTAAACACAGTAAAAGCAAACCAAAGCCAGTGATTTGGGAAAGGACAACAACATCCTGAGTGGAGTTTAATCCAAGAGTGCAAATGTTAACATTTTAAAAATCAGTGTAATTCTCATAGTAACAGAATAAAGAAAAAAGACCATTTGATCATCACATGAATATAAAACAATTTTATAAAATTCAACAATCATTCATATTAAAAAAAAACTTTTAGCAAACTATGATAAATATGATAGCATCTCCAAACAAAAAAACAAAACAAAACAAAAAACCCTGAGATCAGAAATGAGCAACACTGTACTTACTGGAGGTTCTCACTAGCGCAATAAAGCAAGAGAGCACTGAACATCTGCCAGACCTGGAGACAGCAGTGCCAGCTCACGACTGCACCAATCAGGTAAGAACTTCCTAACCTCCTGTCCCTCCCCACCACTCCAGCACTGGAGAGGAACAGAAATCCCAACTAGCCAGTTGGGAGTAGAGTGGGGTGAGGGCACAATCAAGAAAGAAGAAACCAACCACTCAGCTGCTCCCACCTCATGTTCCTTTCCACTGAAAGCGTTCTATAATCAACAATGCCAAACTGGGGGAGGGAGGAGTTTTAAACATTATTTTTTAAATGAAGATTGGAATTTTGACTCTTACACAAGGCTGGAAATTTTAGTTACTGAGATAGTCAGTACTATTTTGTAATATGTAGTGGCCACAGGACTTTTCCTTATCTGAGAATGACCTGGAAACTAGAGAATCTGCTGTAGATTTTATCTAAGGGGTGAGGGAAAACTATATGAGAGCAGATGTGCATGGGGGAAATGGAAAATCAAGTTGTCTTCCATTCCACCCTATGACTAAAGTTCTTTCAAAATCCTGGTTATGCTGTTCTTGATGTTGTTAATGCGCTCACTGCTAGTCCTCAAAGGGCAAATGCTTCCTCTGAACCATACTTTCCTAGATTTGTTGGAAAAACAGTCTTCCTCTGCTGTCTTTCAAGACTTGCCTTTTGGCCTGGGCTGTTCTTGAGCAGGCAATGTACACATCCTACACTGACTGAGAAGGCAGAGGATTCCACAGGGGTCACAGATGGTGGTTTCTGTGTTGGGTGTGAGCAGAACATTGCCTTGTGCTAAAGCCAGCTCCAGCCTGACCATCCCAACTCCCTTACTCTGAAGCAGAGTAAGCAGGAGCAAAGCTCAAGGGCTATGGGAAATTCGTCACTGTGCGAAAATAGAGGGATGGCCCTGAAGGGTGTTGCTCTGCAAGTCTGAGACAATCACCAGTACAAGCAACTCATTCTAAGGGCACATTCACTGTGCAAAAAGTGCTTAACATATTATTGTCAAGACTTAATAGATATGGTCTCTATCCTCAAAGAACTATTTAAAACCGAAGATGGAACTAACACATAAAACACTATAAAATATATGCAAAATGAATATGCAAGATTATTAATATTGCCTAGAGCTTGATACATCATCTCAGCCAGTGGAGAGTCCAGTGTCACTAAAAACAAAATTATTTATTAAAAGTCATTTTCTCTATATCTGACCCCAGTCCGTGCCAGATTTCAGGGCACTGGGCCCATTCTGTTTTCTCTCTTTTGAAGTTAGTTTCTCATCTTACTCCTGTCTTGGAAATGTAACGTATCACTGAGGTGGTTCTGAGTTTACGTTTTGTTCACTTTTAATGTGTGCTAAATGACTGGAAATGGGAAGCAGGTGGACACTTGGCCCAGAGATTATAAACTCCATCTCCTTAATTAGATGGTGTTGATTAAGGCTTCCATGGGGTCCTTCTCCTCACTGCCAAGTAAAACAGCTCTCCAGTGGGGCTCCTCAAAGCATTTGGGAACTGATGGTTTACTCAGTTCCTCCTTTGCATTTATTCACAGATACTGACCAAACAGAATCCAAATTATCTTTATACCTTTGGTTTTTCTCTAACAGTTTCACCACTGGACTTTCCTTTCTGGCAAGAGTTGAAAGAGAATAAAGGGAATTCTGGATAGCCCCTGGCTGAACTTGCCTTCCTATTTTGAGTTAGCAGAATTTAGCTGGGAAGGGGTGGAGGCTGGGGGTCTTCAGAAGAGAAAGCTTCAGAGCCTTAGGAAATTGCTAGGTACTATATCAACCTGTGGCTTCTCTTAACCAGGGGAACAGAGCAAGAGTTTGGAGACTGACAGATGTGAGTTTGAATCTTGGCTCAGCTGGTTATTAGCTGCAAATTGTGGTGTTCTGGTAAATGTTTAACAACAGACTCTTTTTTAAAAAATATTTATTTATTTTTGGCTGTGTTGGGTCTTCGTTTCTGTGCGAGGGCTTTCTCTAGTTGTGGCAAGCGGGGGCCACTCTTCATGGCGGTGCGCGGGCCTCTCACTATCGCGGCCTCTCTTGTTGTGGAGCACAGGTTCCAGACGCACAGACTCAGCAGTTGTGGCTCACAGGCCTATTTGCTCCGCAGCATGTGGGATCTTCCCAGACCAGGGCCCGAACCCGTGTCCCCTGCATTGGCAGGCAGATTCTCAACCACTGCGCCACCAGGGAAGCCCTAAAGGAAATTTATTTCCCTAAAGGAAATAAATAAGGCCTTAATTTGTAACATGTGCCAATTTTTGTGGTGTAAATACTCTTACCAGGACTGATTTTAAGCTGCCAATGTGTTGTGACTAAAGGCAAATTTGAGAAGAGATTAGTACTACTGGTTCTCATAGCTATAAAAGCTGACATCCAGCTCGCTAGTAACCAAATGTAAGCAACAGTTTCACCATCTGTATGAAAGGGATATTTTGCATTATAGAGAGTAAAGTAATAACTGAAAAGTGGCCAAAACAGAGCCTGACCCACACTAGGAGCTCAATAAATTGTCACTACATATTATCATTTTAACCTGGGCTTTAAGGAAGTGACTTCACATTGCTGAGCACTCCAAGAAGTCACAGCAGGTCGAGGAACCAAGATGGCGGAATAGAAGGATGTGTTGTTCTCACTCCCTCTTGTGAGAACACCAGAATCACAACTAGCTCCTGGACAATCATCGACAGGAAGACACTGGAACTCACCAAAAAAGACACCCCACATCCAAAGACAAAGGAGAAGCCACAATGAGACAGTAGGAGGGGTGCAATCACAGTAAAATCAAATCCCGTAACTGGTGGGTGGGTGACTCACAGACTGGAGAACACTTATACCACAGAAGTCCACCCACTGGAGTGAAGGTTCTGAGCCCCACGTCAGGCTTCCCAACCTGGGGATCTGGCAATGGGAGGAGGAATTCCTAGACAATCAGACTTTGAAGCCTAGTGGGAACTGAGTGCAGGACTCGACAGGACTGGGGAAAACAGAGACTCCACTCTTGGAGAGCACACACAAAGTGGTGTGGGTATTGGGACCCAGGGGAAGGAGCGGTGACCCCAGGGGAGACTGAATGAGACCTACCTGCTAGTGTTGGAGGGTCTCCTGCAGAGGTGTCGGGGGGGTGGGCTGTGGCTCACCATGAGGACAAGGACACTGGCAGCAGAAGTTCTGGGAAGTACTTCTTAGCATAAGCCCTCCCAGAGTCTGTCATTAGCCCCACCAAAGAGCCCAGGTAGGCTCCAGGGTTGGGTTGCCTCAGGGCAAACAACCAACAGGGAGGGAACACAGCACCACCCATCAACAGTCAAGTGGATTAAAGTTTTACTGAGCTCTGCCCACCAGAGGAACACTCAGCTCTACCCACCACCAGTCCCCCCCACCAAGCCTTACATAGCCTCATCCACCAGAGGGCAGACAGCAGAAGCAAGAAGAACTACAAGCCTGTGGAACAAAAATCACATTCACAGAAAGACAGACAAGATGAAAAGGCAGAGGGCTATGTACCAGATGAAGGAACAAGACACAAACCCCAGAAAATCAACTAAATGAAGTGGACATAGGCAACCTTCCAGAAAAAGAATTCAGAATAATGATACTGAAGATGATTCAGGACCTCGGAAAAAGAATGGACGCAAAGATCAAGAAGATGCGAGAAACGTTTAACAAAGACCTAGAAGAATTAAAGAACAAACAAACAGAGATGAATAATACAATAACTGAAATGAAAACTACACTAGAAGGAATCAATAGCAGAATAACTGAGGCAGAAGAACGGATAAGTGATCTGGAAGACAGAATGGTGGAATTCACTGCTGCGGAACAGAATAAAGAAAAAAGAATGAAAAGAAATGAAGACAACCTAAGAGACCTCTGGGACAACATTAAACGCAACAACATTCGCATTATAGGGGTCCCAGAAGGAGAAGAAAGAGAGAAAGGACCCGAGAAAATATCTGAAGAGATTATAGTCGCAAACTTCCCTAACAGGGGAAAGGAAATAGCCACCCAAGTCCAGGAAGCACAGAGTCCCATACAAGATAAACCCAAGGAGAAACATGCCAAGACACATAGGAATCAAACTGGCAAAAATTAAAGACAAAGAAAAATTACTGAAAGCAGCAAGGGAAAAATGAAAAATAACATACAAGAGAACTCCCATAAGGTTAACAGCTGATTTCTCAGCAGAAACTCTACAAGCCAGAAGGGAGTGGCATGATATACTTAAAGTGATGACAGGGAAGAACCTACAACCAAGATTGCTCTACCCAGCAAGGATCTCATTCAGATTCAATGCAGAAATCAAAAGCTTTACAAACAAGCAAAAGCTAAGAGAATTCAGCACCACCAAACCAGCTCTACAACAAATGCTAAAGGATTCTCTAAGTGGGAAACACAAGAGAAAAGGAGGTATAAAAACAACCCCAAAACAATCAAGAAAATGGTCATAGGAAGATACATATCGATAATTACCTTAAACATGAATGGATTAAATGCTCCAACAAGATGTAGGCTTGCTGAATCGATACAAAAACAAGACCCCTATATGTGCTGTCTACAAGAGACCCACTGCAGACCTAGGGACACATACAGACTGAAAGTGAGGGGATGGAAAAAGATATTCCATGCAAATGGAAATCAAGAGAAAGCTGGAGTAGCTATACTCATATTAGATAAAATAGACTTTAAAATACAGAATGTTACAAGAGACAAGGAAGAACACTACATAATGATCAAGGGATCAATCCAAGAAGAAGATATAACAATAATAAATATATATGCACCCAACATAGGAGCACCTGAACACATAAGGCAACTGTTAACAGCTATAAAAGAGGAAATCGACAGTAACACAATAATAGTGGGGGACTTCAACACCTCACTTACACCAATGGACAGATCATCCAAAATGAAAATAAATAAGGAAGCAGAAGCTTTAAATGAAACAATAGACCAGAGAGATTTAATTGATATTTATAGGACATTCCATCCCAAAACAGCAGATTACACTTTCTTCTCAAGTGCGCACAGAACATTCTCCAGGATAGATCACATCTTGGGTCACAAATCAAGCCTCAGTAAATTTAAGAAAATTGAAATCATATCAAGCATTTGTTCTGACCACAATGCTATGAGATTAGAAATGAATTAGAGGGAAAAAAACGTAAAATCACAAACACATGGAGGCTAAATAATACGTTACTAAATAACCAAGAGATCACTGAAGAAATCAAAGAGGAAATCAAAAAATACCTAGAGACAAATGACAATGAAAACATGATGATCCAAAACCTATGGGATGCAGCAAAAGCAGTTCTAAGAGGGAAGTTTATAGCTATACAAGCCTACCTCAAGAAACAAGATAAATCTCAAGTAAACAAGGTAACCTTACACGTAAAGGAACTAGAGAAAGAAGAACAAACAAAACCCAAAGTAATCAGAGGGAAAGAAATCATAAAGATCAGAGCAGAAATAAATGAAGTAGAAACAAAGAAAACAATAGCAAAGATCAATAACACTAAAAGCTGGTTCTTTGAGAAGATAAACAAAATTGATAAACCATTAGCAAGACTCATCAAGAAAAGAGGGAGAGGACTCAAATCAATAAATTAGAAATGAAAAAGGAGAAGTTACAACAGACACCACAGAAATACAGAGCATCCTAAGAGACGTTTACAAGCAACTCTATGCCAATAAAATGGACAACCTGGAAGAAATGGACAATTTCTTAGAAAGGTATAACCTTCCAAGACTGAACCAGGAAGAAACAGAAAATATGAGCAGACCAATCACAAGTAATGAAATTGAAATTGTGATTAAAAATCTTCCAACAAACAAAAGTGCAGGACCAGATGGCTTCACAGATGAATTCTATCAAACATTTAGAGAAGAGCTAACACCCATCCTTCTCAAACTCTTCCAAAAAACTGCAGAGGAAGGAACACTTCCAAACTCATTCTATGAGGCCACCACACCCTAACACCAAAACCAGACAAAGATACTACAAAAAAAGAAAACTACAGACCAATATCACTGATGAATATAGATGCAAATATCCTCAACAAAATACTAGCAAACAGAATCCAACAACACATTAAAAGGATCTTACACCATGATCAAGTGGGATTTATCCCAGAGATGCAAGGATTCTTCAATATACGCAAATCAATCAATGTGATACACCATATTAACAAATTGAAGAATAAAAACCATATGATCATCTCAATAGATGCAGAAAAAGCTTTTGACAAAATTCAACACCCATTTATGATAAAAACTCTGCAGAAAGTGGGCATAGAGGGAACCTACCTCAACATAATAAAGGTCATATATGACAAACCCACAGCAAACATCATTCTCAATGGTGAAAAACTGAAAGCATTTCCTCTAAGATCAGGAATGAGACAAGGAGGTCCACTCTCACCACTATTATTCAACATAGTTTTGAAAGTCCTAGCCACGGTAATCAGAGAAGAAAAAGAAATAAAAGGAGTACAATTTGGATAAGAAGAAGATAAAACTGTCACTGTTTGCTGATGACATGATACTATACATACAGAATCCTAAAAATGCCACCAGAAAACTACTAGAGCTAATCAATGAATCTGGTAAAGTTGCAGGATACAAAATTCATGCACAGAAATCTCTTGCATTCCTATACACTAATGATGAAAAATCTGTAAGAGAAATTATGGAAACACTCTCATTTGCCATTGCAACAAAAAGAATAAAATACCTAGGAATAAACCTACCTAGGGAGACAAAAGACCTGTATGCAGAAAACTAATGAAAGAAATTAAAGATGATGAAAGAAAGACACTGATGAAAGAAATTAAAGATGATACCAACAGATGGAGAGATATACCATGTCCTTGGATTGGAAGAATCAATATTGTGAAAATGACTATACTACCCAAAGCAATCTACAGATTCAATGCAATCCTGATCAAATTACCAATGACATTTTTTACGGAACTAGAACAAATCATCTTAAAATTTGTATGGAGACACAAAAGACCCCGAATAGCCAAAGCAGTCTTGAAGGAAAAAAACGGAGCTAGAGGAATCAGACTCCCTGACTTCAGACTATACTACAAAGCTACAGTAATCAAGGTGATATGGTACTGGCACAAAAACAGAAACATAGGTCAATGGAACAAGATAGAAAGCCCAGAGATAAACCCACGCACCTGTGGTCAACTAATCTATGACAAAGGAGGCAAAGATATACAATGGAGAAAAGACAGTCTCTTCAATAAGTGGTGCTGGGAAAACTGGACAGCTACATGTAAAAGAATGAAATTAGAACATTCCCTAACACCATACAAAAAATAAACTCAAAATGGATTCGAGACCTAAATGTAAGACTGGACACTATAAAACTCTTAGAGGAAAACATCGGAAGAACACTCTTTGACATAAATCACAGCAAGATCTTTTTTGATACACCTCCGAGAGTAATGGAAATAAAAACAAAAATAAACAAATGGGACCTAATGAAACTTCAAAGCTTTTGCACAGCAAAGGAAACTATAAACAAGATGAAAAGACAACCCTCAGAATGGGAGAAAATATTCGCAAACGAATCAACAAAGGATTAATCTCCAAAGTATATAAACAGCTCCTGCAGCTCAATATTAAAGAAACAAACAACCCAATCCAAAAATGGGCAGAAGACCTAAATAGACATTTCTCCAAAGAAGACATACAGATGGCCAAGGAGCACATGAAAAGCTGCTCAACATCACTAATTATTAGAGAAATGCAAACCAAAACTACAATGAGGTATCACCTCACAGCAGTCAGAATGGGCATCATCAGAAAATCTACGAACAAAAAGTGCTGGAGAGGGTGTGGCGGAAAGGGAACCCCCTTGCACTGTTGGTGGGAATGTAAATTGATACAGCCACTATGGAGAACAGTATAGAGGTTCCTTAAAAAACTAAAAATAGAATTACCATATGATCCAGAAATCCCACTACTGGGCATATACCCAGAGAAAACCATAATTCAAAAAGACACATGCACCCCAATGTTCATTGCAGCACTATTTACAATAGCCAGGTCATGGAAGCAACCTAAATGCCCATCGACAGAGGAATGGATAAAGATGTGGTACATATATACAATGGAATATTACTTAGCCATAAAAAGGAATGAAATTGAGTCCTTTTTTGAGACGCGGATGGATCTAGAGACTGTCATACAGAGTGAAGTAAGTCAGAAAGAGAAAAACAAATATCATATATTAACGCATGTACGTGGAACCTAGAAAAATGGTAGAGATGACTGGTCTGCAGGGCAGAAGTTGAGACAACAAATGTATGGACACCAAGGGGGGAAAACCGCGGTGGGGTGGGGATGGTGGTGTGCTGAATTGAGTGATTGGGATTGACATGTATACACTGATGTGTATAAAATTGATGACTAATAAGAACCTGCAGTATAAGAAAACAAACAACAAAAAAAACAACTAATACTAAACTTTCTTTGGGTTATTTGTATGGAAATATGTTTATAAATGTTTCAGACATTACATGAAATTTCTAAAAATCTTATATGTTCTAGTATGATGTTATAAGTCATAATTCTAGCTATTACTTTAAAATGTATATTTCAGAAATTACTAAATTTCCTTGTCAATTGCATTATTATGAACTTTCATCAAATCTTTAACCATGGTCATTTTTAAGTCTTTTGTCATTTACAGAGAGTTCTGGGTGTACTCTGATGCTTTTGCAAAAGTGTTCCTATAAAAGGGTTTCATCTTCAAGGAATTCATGGAAAAGACTGACAAGTACAGGTTTCTGGTAACTGCCTATACTGCTGAACTGAATGAATAAGCATTTTCAGAACTCGAATGGAAAACTGATGAATTCATAAAAGTGCTAACAAAAGATCAAGATGAAAAAAAATTAATTACATGGGACTGAGTGAACTGATGAGGATGATTATAATTTTTGTGACTTTGAGTTTAAAAAAAAATCCCACAAGGACTCAGAGGCAAAAAGTATACAAATAAATTTTCACTGCAAGGTAAAGGAGCTGTTACAGTGGAGGAATACTGGACTGAATGTCAATATTATGACATAGTATGAGTGTGTTTCATGTTTGGTAATTGCAATCATTGTTGCTTTTGTTATGGTCATCCATTTACAATGCTTGGTGTCAATTTATTTATCTCTTGTAAAAATAAAATACAATGTGTGTGTGTGTGAATGAAAAAAAAAGATCGTCCACACTGAAAATGTAAAACAAATCAGAAACTACACTAACTCTGATTCACCCTTAGTATACCAACAGCTAATCAGGAGCCTTGTGCAAAAACATCTTGATTAGTTGCTAATAAAACTCTTTAGAAGCAGACCCCTCCACATGCCTCAAAGGGAAGACGCAGACCTGTATGCTTCAGGATTTCTCACCAAAACCCCACACAATTTCTTTACTATTCCAGCCAAGTATAGCCTAGCCCTACCCTCATACCTGTTTTTCTTGGTTTAGTAATAAAGAAACACAGATGGAAATAAAGAAGAGATATCAGGTAGAAAGATATAAAATAGTGGGAAAAATAATATAAGTGAAGTCAAGTACCACCACCATTTATAGAAGTGAACTTTCAGCACCAACATTAATATTTTTTCCTGTTATATCTGTAAATGATAATATCTAATATGTATATAACAATTTTTAATCAAATCTCATTTTTATAACTAACTACTTCACAACAAGTAACATGCTAAGGCAACATCAACAGATGAAAAAAGGTAGTCCCTGGCCCCAAGGAACGTTGCCCAGGAGAAGACAGAGATATGTGAAAAATACAATTACAATACAGTGTAGCGAGTGCAACAATCAGGCATGCAGAAGTGCAAGGGAAGCCAAAAGGACTGTGTCATCACAACACTAAAAAGAAGACTGCACAAAATTGAGTTTTGAAAAATGAAGTGGGTTTCCCAGATGCCCCATAGGGAGAAAGGAATTCTTGGAGGAGAAAAAAGCATAATTCAAGACAGTGAATTGTTCATATAATCCTAGAAGTGAAGTAGGCAATGGCAGGAGAAATGACTGGACACAGGCATCATGAATACTTGTATGTCTGCATTTTAGCAAGTCCATTCTAAAGGAAACTTTGAGGATCAACTCGGGGGTGGGGAACGGCGGGGGGGACAGAACTAGTCATTCCTGCAAGAAACCCTGGAACCAGTTTCTACCAAACCACCAAAAAAATGACTTCAAAGGCAACATGGTATCACAGAAAGGGCTTGTTCTTTTGTTTTTAGTTCATTAGGTCTCACTTAAAATTCTGATTCCACAATGTACCTGCTTTGGGATCTTGAACAACACTCGTAATCTCTGCAAGTTTCAGTATAGTAAGTTTATGTGATTACCTTCATCTGTAATATCCCTGTGTTGCAATCTTAATGGAAACTCAAGTTCAGGTCAAAGACTAGTTTCTCTGCGACTTCTCCTCTGAATTGATTCAAAAGCCATCCCTCCTGTCCTCATTTGGCTTCTCTTATGGAATCTCATTAAAACTTCTATGACCTCTTTGGGGTTTTTTTGTTGTTGTTGTCTGTTTTTTAATTGAAGTATAGTTGATTTAAAATGTCGTGTTACTTTCAGGTGTATAGCACAGTGATTCCTTTTTCACATTCTTTTCCCTTATAAGTTATTACGAAATATTGAGTATCATAGCTCCCCGTGTCATAGAGGAGATCCTTGTTGTATCTATTCTATGCCTTCTTTGAATGACCGTAGCACTTGTTATATCATTTTTATGTCTGTTTTTGCTGCTTTGTGACTGAAAATGAAAAATTTCTATTCGTTCAAAAAAAGAAAAAAAAAAAGAAGTCACAGCATCCGCCTTGAACATTTAACTAAATTTTATTACACAGGTGTCCAGGGAATGGATCCACACTAATCGAATGCATACAGGGCCGTTATATAAATCAAAATGCCAATTTACTACTTTAATTTAGCGTGTATATAGAATTATAATTTTCCAAACCTAAATTGGATTGCATGGCCCAATAAAGGATTTCTTTTTGTGGTTTAGGAATGTGCTTATATGCAAAGTGCTACACAAGCATAAGTGTTAATTATATTCAAATATGCTTAATTAATGATCTGGATTAAAAATTAAATTTCAGTTGCCCCAGAAAATCCCTGGCCTCTGCTGACATTGGCATATCCCTGGTCTGGTGCTCTGCACCTGTCCCCTTGCAAACAGCTAGCTCTCATGTTGACCCTGTGGAAGGCTGGATGGGTGAACGTTAAGTGGAGAGTATATATAACCACCCCTGAGGGAGTTCTGCCTGGAGTTTCCCCAATCACAACTATAACGATAGATTTTAAACTCACTGGGTAAGGGAGGAAGGATAGCGATTACTGGTTCCATTTTATCATTATGCAAACTGACACACAGAGAAGGGCAGATAGAAAATTTACTAGGAGGGCTGAGAACAGAATTCAGATCTCTGATGCGTACTTTAGTGCTCGTTCTTCTGCCCCTGGGATGATCAGTTGGGCTACATAAAAACCTCACTGTTCAGTGCAGGAGAAAACTACAGGAGTAGATAAATATTGAGAGAGACAGAGAGAGAATTTCTGTGATGGAACCATACACAGGATGTTATGGAAACACTAACAAAGGAAAACTAACCCATTCTGGAAGGGGAGATTGTATGGGTATAGTTGTGGGGGGGGGGTGTTAGATACGGGGACCTCTGGTCTGAGTTCTTAAAGGATGAGTAAGAATTACATTGGAAAAGAGGGACATTACAGGTTGGGTTCACCAGGAAGCAGATTCTAAGGTGGCAATTAGCACATGAGATATTTATTAGCGAATACTCTTGGGAGCAGAAGGATACAGAATTGGGGAGAGGGAGGAGTTGAGCAATGATACAATCTAAACACAGGCTTCAGCCAATTCAGTAAGAACTCCAGGACAGATGTGGTTCCTTCAGAGTTTTTCCAAGTAGGAGTGAGAAAGCCAGGTCATCATACCATGATGTGAATCAGCCAATTGGATGCAGGCTACCCCTAGAAGGAGGTGTGACTTAGGATGAGTCATTTTCTTCAAAAGAGGGCTGTTTCCCAGTAATGATTTCAGGTGATGGGGAAATAAACCCTTCATTCCTGAAGGGGATCTAGGCAACAGATCACCCAAGAGGGGAAGGGTTTTCTTCCCAGAGAAAAGCACTGAAGAAAGAAACAGTGATGCATGTGGGTGTCATGCAAGTGGTTCAATGTTTGCCATGGAAAGGGTTTCATGGGAAGCAGATTCTGAGCCAGAGACAGACATCTGTGTACAGGGCGTTTACTGGGTAGTGGTCTCAGGAACAACATCTTTAAGGGAGTGAGGGAAGCAGGATTAGGTAAAGGGAGAAGTTGAATGGCCATACAGTTAGTTGCCAGTTGGCCAGTGAATAACTCATCTCTAAAATCTCATTACAGAGCTCATCTCCTTGGATCGCCCAGGGCACCAATTTTCGTAAGTAGGATTGCCAGAAAACCAACTCTGAGATGGAGACTTACATACAAAAGACTTAACTGAGAAGAGTGCTCAGGAACCTTTAAGTAAGTGAGGACAGAGGGTTGGGGTTTAGTCCCGTGGGAGCTCTGAAACTTAAGATGGCCCTTCAGAGACAGATTAGAGAAATTGTTAGGAGAAAAACAAAAAAAGATATGAGGAGTGAGGGAGAGGAAAGAATCAAAGTTTGTCTATTAGAATTCTAGTTTGGATGGCTGAATGGATGAAGGTTAAAAAAAAAAATGAGAGCATTTTGGAAAGAGAATCAGCTTGAGAAAGAGGATGAAGGAGCATTTTTAGACATCTTGAATTTGAGTTGAAAATGTCCACAGAGCAGTTGGCTCTATGATGATGAAGCTGGGGGAGCAGCCTAACCTAGAGATTGGCTGACTCATTGAGAGGGGATGAGATCACCTGGGACAGTGAGTAAAGTGAGAAGATGAGAGGCCAAGGATGGCACCAGGGAACAACAACATTTAAAGTCAGCAAAGAAGAACATCCTGTTAAAGGAGACATGAGAAATGACCTCAGGTAGCAAGAGAAGAAAGCCAAGAAAAGAGGAATTGAAGTGAGCAGAAAGGTTCAGAAAGAAAAAGTGGGGGTTTTGTATTTGTTAAATTTTAGGGTCATCATGATCTTAAATTAGTTTGGTGTAGCTTCAAATCGTTCGATGATGGGACTGAGGAAGATAAATCAGATTGCAGTAAGTGAGACATTTATAGGAGCTCAGCACAACTACCTCAGCCATGGTGTGAGTGTGTGGGCAGATGGGATTCTCTTTAACTCTTAATATTAACATTTAACTTTACAATTGCAGAAATATCATAGAGGAAAGAAATTCTTGAAGTCCCCTAGCCTCCCTCTCAATGGAATCAACGAGAAACAGCTCATTATTGCTTCTGAACGAGAAAGTATCTCTTTTCATAATGGAGACATTTAGATTTCCACAAACCAACTGCTTAGACTGGTTGAATATCTGTGGGCACTTTATCTTGGTTAATGGGGATGTTTCAGAGTCTAGCTTAAGGGAATTTTATGACTGGGCAAGTTTTATTCAGTGTTGGGTTTCCTAACTGCTATGCTATTACACCCCTTTCTTTCCTCCCCATCCTCCTCTCCTTAACTTACCCCTTCCTCCTACCTCTGCTGCTGGAAAATACTTCAGCTTATCTGGATACAAAACTCAGTGCATTTAGATGTTCATTTCTTTTTATGTTTATATATTTATATTGTTTTTATTTATGTAAGTTCCATTTATATTTAGCTATTAATTTTGTATTTAATCAACTTATTTAATGAGGATCTTGGAAAGGGGGAGGAGTGGCATTATCTCTTAGCAGGGAAAGGGAAGTGCAGACACAGCGATTAGCTGTGAGTTTGTGGTCCGTATCAAGTGGAATTACAGAAGGGCTCTCCAAGCTTCCAGAATTTGAGACTATAGCGGCGGTCACTTTGCCCTTCTGCAGTACTCAGCAGGACACTTCGGTGTGTGAACTTTTAATACACTTTGCCTGGTGGTGCTGCTGCCGCCGCCAAGCCCACTGATGATGCTGATGACGTTGTATAAGGAAGATGCGTTATATCCTTCTGCACACTTGTTCTGACTTCTTTCTTGCCAGCTTTAACTCCCTTTTTTTTTTTTTTTTTTTTTTTTGCGATACGCGGGCCTCTCACTGTTGTGGCCTCTCCCGTTGAGGAGCACAGGCTCCGGACGCGCAGGCCCAGCAGCCATGGCCCACGGGCCCAGCTGCTCCGCGGCACGTGGGATCCTCCCAGCCCGGGGCATGAACCCATGTCCCCTGCATCGGCAGGCGGACTCCCAACCATTGTGCCACCAGGGAAGCCCCCTATCTCTCTTAATGATCATGGTTTTAAGGCCTGAGAGTACGCCCAACTATTCTCAGGTGTCAGCAACCTGGAAGGACTTCATTGGTCTTTAGCGGGGAGCAGATCTATATTCTTTCAACTGAAAACCTGAGAAAGCTATTTACCCCAACGATCCTGCCTGGGGGAAGACGTTTCTCGCAGCAGGGATTCCCTTAAACTTCTCTGCAGTAGACTTTCCTACAGCTCTCCTCCTTTCCTCATTCACTCATTTATTCATTTTGTTAACAAATATTTATTGAGCAGTGACTATTTTCCAGGCACTGGAAACTACCATCCTGGAGTTACAGCACTGATAAATACTGACCCTAGCCTCATGAAGATCACACTCCATCATACTGCTTAATCTCATGTTGCCCCTACTCACAAGTACCCCTTTCTTGGGAGAGAGAACACAGTGTTCTACAAAGCTTTGATATGAAAGGGCTGAGCTCAGAAAAGTTTGTGATAATACCTACCATTGGTTGAATACCAATGGAAACAAAGATGATGCAGTTAAAAAGGAAAATGGATGGTGATGCTGGTATGGTGGGGAGATATGTGCCAGTGTCAGAGCGTGAGGGAAACTGAGAAGCCTATACTTACCCATAAATCAAGTGGATTGTGAAGGAAGATAAAATGGTAAAAGAAATACAGAAGAGTTACACTTGTAACTTTAAAGTACAAAATAGCACTCATAATCATTCTTTCTATTTATTTTCTATCCTCCTGAAGATTTATTTATGCTGTCATAGAATGAATAGAATTGTCACTTTCATTTCACACATCATCTGATTTTAGGTACTTTTGACTGTCGCATCAAGTTTTCAACAGGACATGCTTCTGGGAGACCAGGGAAGTATATCTGCCCCACCCCACCCCAGTCACCTGTTTCAACTCTTCGATGCTGCATATATGCAAGAGGACATTCCCTGGGGCTACTCAGTCCCTGATGTGAACCACATCTATTACAATTAGCAAACATAGGTCCAGAGCAGCCCACCATCTGCCAGTCTCCTTTGACCTTCTGACCTGTTTTATGAGGTCTTTCCTTTTCATGCCTAACACAGACACAGTAGATGCACAATAAATATTTATTGATTTAATAAATTTTGTTTCCACTTTCATACGCTTTCTCAGGTAAGAGACGCTTGTTACCTTCATGGAAGAAGCATTCGAATAAATGAAAAGGAAGAGCAAGTCAAAGTCTACATTTATATGTTTCCAGCTGGGAGTGCAAAAAACAAGTTGATTTTCCACTCCTGTTCCTTTATTCTAGGTACTGACTGGTTCTTAAATCTAAAAAGGCACATTGGCTTGTGGGCTTGGATTATCTTCAGCACACCTGGAGAGAAGAGAAGATGGTTTGCTAGATCCAGCAATTCCCAGGAGCTTGTCTCCATTATTCAAGAGATCATTAATACGGAGTGTCAAAGCCACAGCTGAGCACTAAGACACCTAAACCAAGGACTGGTTGGTCCTTTGCCTTCAGAGAGATCGGTAATTATTAGATTTCTCACCATCAATCAACTCAATAAAAGAATGAAAGCTGAAAAACAAAAGCTGTCTTCCACAATTTCAAAGACCCCTGACAATATGATACATATAGGATAATGGGATGGGGATACTCCCACACACCCCCACTCTTAGAGGATAAGATGTGAGGAAAACTCTCTTGTCTAGGCCTTTCTCAATTCTGTGTAGGACTTAGAATTCCAGTGAAATGGTGCTTCAGTGTGCAGCAGCCAGAAGAAATTTTAGTGATTATCTTGGCAACTTCATTTCCCAGAAATCTGTAATTCTTAAATCACTGAACTGATACAAAACACCTGGAAATTTAAAAAAAACACCTGGAAATATAGCATAAAATATATCAAATATTTTTTAAATGCTTGGTTGAATTCAGAAGGAAGTAGAAAAATTCCAAGAGGATCCTGCAAGCAGAGCTGTAAGCCAAAATAGGAGCCCGTTTAACAGGAACTAAGATCTAGGTTTGATTGGCAGTGCTGGGGGCAAGAGACAAAGCCTTAGGCCCACGCAAAGCAGGTAGTGGGAGGTCCCACATAAATTCAGGTCCCTCAAAGGCCTACAAAGACACAATAGGAAAAAAAGAGTCATCTCACCAGCAAAGGATGACAGGGAAGCTGGCCTATCTTGACGTGGATTCTGGTTGGAAATTTTACAAAAATTTCCTGTGAGAATTTGTAACCTTAAGCCTGCCTTCATGTGGGTTTGGCATTCTAATTTACCACCTGCGGGATCCAGGGCAACCCCTATGAAAATTTTTTTTAATCTATTCCTGGGCAAGTACCCATACCTGAATCAGTAAAATAACGTGACTTAGTAGCTAATGCTTGATTTAGAAAGAAACGGTGGACGGTGAGCACACTGCTGGTTTATTTGTATAGTGCTTATTTTACATATCTGTAAGTCTTTATCTACCTACCTACCTATGTAGGCTTGTACAGAATTCATCCATAATGTAATTGAGCCCCTCTCAAGCACCTCCTCTTATTGTCATTCAAACTCGAGGTAGAAAAAATGTCTCTGTTATTGAAAGATACTTGAATCTGGGTGGCTCCAGCCAACTCTGTATGTTGTCACATGTCCTGGTACTTTGACAGGGAGAAATCCTGATTATACAGAACAGGTTACAAGCTGTTCTAATTGATGAGAACTCTTTTAACATCTAGGAACATGTGCCCCTCCTTCAAGGCAACATAACTGAGTGCTTAAAATGAGCATTGCACCCACAGTGAAATAAAGCCAGTATTATCGTCTCAGAAATGTTCAGATCACCCAACTTTTCCATGACCTGCCCCTTGACATCCTGACCTGGCTCTGGGTCTTCCTTTCCTTCTCCCTCCTTCCCCCCTCTCTCTCCCACCCTGCAATGCAACCTGAAATCTCAGCTCCACACCAGATCGCGCCAATCATCACTGCTCACCCTGTGGGGAGGTTTGTCCTGCACCAACTCCATGAACTGGTCTGCTAAAATCCACTCCTTATATGGTTCTGGTTGAGAGCTGGCCAAGAGAGGAACTTGCATGGGACTTGGAAGGGGGAAGTGAAGCAGTGTCCGTTACTTGGCGAAGGTCACCAAGATTAGAATGCGGAGGTGCCAGTGGGGTCCAGCTTGTCTGCACTCTCCTCCCCTCTGTGTACTCTTCTTCTATCCTGACTGTTGATCCTGTTGACCAAGGATAGCTCCAGGTCCTCCCCACGCACTTGCCAGCAGACTCAGACAGAGGCACAGCTGCCCACAGACCTCCCATGAACTTCTCCTTTGCTAAGTCCGATCTTAAAGGTCAGACGTGCTTGGCATTTCATACAGACTGCATAGGCTCCTTCTCTGATCCTCCAACTCCACTCTGCACCTTCACCTCCTCAGATCCTACCATATAATTGAGTTAGGTCTAGTTTCTGTAATAAACCCTTTATTCCATGATGAATAGTGGTTCTGTTCCTTTTACTGAACCCTGACTGATTCATCCTATTATCTGGTGCCCAAGAGAGGCCTGTAATATAGAACTGGGTGATAAATATTTGATATATCAGGATTTAACCTGAGCATTTTTTCCTGAACTGTGGAGTAATGAAATCAGACAGAAAAGATGGGATGGCCTTTCTCCAAAAGGAGGAGTATTGATTGCTACAATCTGTAAAGTTCTTATTAGCTCATTTTCCTGGTTCAAAACATCATTTTCACGTTCTGCTGTTTCTGTCCCACCCCTCAGACCATTTAATGCTCAGATTCACAGGTTTCAGGCCAAGGCAGAATTGCCAGACCGTTTTCCTCTCACTGTTTCCTTCCACTCCCAACCCCATCCCCATTTATATCCTTTGTATTTCTTTCTCTCCCGGGCCAGGGCCAGCAGAAATTATGCCACTCTCCCACACTCTGGAAAGGACTGTTTTCGAGCTGTCCTTTTTAAAGCTGTCTTGCTGGTATTGTGGAGCAACAAGCCCATCAGCTGAAAAATGGGTAACCTTCATCCCGGCACACATTTCTCACTCAGTGAGTACACCCCAGCAATCCCCATTTAGACTTTTAAACAGAACAATTTTGCAGCACTTCCATTTATTACACGGTTAATTGCCTTTTAATTGGTGCAGCTGTTTTCAGCATGTTTAAGGCATACTGGAGCTACCTTCCTTAGAACACATTTCAGGCTAACTTCCTGTCTTGGATTACATTACTGTTGGCCAAACCTCTGTGCTTGTGCCTCCAAATTTAATCAAAGACTTACTGTCTAATATAAAGGCTTCTGATATCATTAATTCCTATGGGCAGTGGAGAAAGAACAATGGAAAATTTTGGAGGCAGTCTCAGAAGCTAAAACTACCACTGCCATACACCAAGTTTATGTCAACTTGTAATAACCATCACTGGATCTTGGAGTCCAGGCCCTTAAATTTAAGTTCTAAATCCATTATTTTCAAGTGATATGTCTTAGGCAAGAGGTTTAGCTTTCCTGGACTAAGGAGTTTGGGCCGTAGAGTCCTTTCTGCATTTAATATTCTCTCAATCTGATTATAACTTGACAAAAGATGCTTATGACGTGTATACTTGAAACCTTTTTAACATTAGTAACATAGTTTTAAATTTTTGTGTTTGGATTATTTTCACCTTCGGGACAAATAGGCTTTTCGTATTTGTGTATTTCACTTAGTTATTCGCTTATTACACTAAGGAATATAGTGGTAGGGCAGGTTCTGAAGAGGTCTTGGCTAGGAGAGTCTCTGAGCCTTGGTTTTCACACTTGTAGCCCTGGATTAATAATATCTACATCACTGGAAGAAGAGAAAGAGTGATCAAAGATGTATCTGAAGAAATTACAGCTGAAAACTTCCCAAACCTAAAGAAGGAAACAGATATTCAGGTACAGGAAGCACAGAGGGTGCCAAACAAGATGAACCCAAACATACCTACACGAGATATATTATAATTAAAATGGCAAAGGTAAAGAGAGGATTCTAAAGACAG
This sequence comes from Globicephala melas, assembly GCF_963455315.2. Taxonomy (NCBI): domain Eukaryota; kingdom Metazoa; phylum Chordata; class Mammalia; order Artiodactyla; family Delphinidae; genus Globicephala; species Globicephala melas. Next base: position 104,564,512 of record NC_083315.2, on the reverse strand, counting down.
CAAGAGAAAAACAAAGAGTTAGTTGCAAGGGAACCCCCCCTAAGACTATCAGTTGATTTCTCTACAGAAACACTACAGGCCAGAAGTGAGTGGCAGGATATATTCAAAGACCTGAAAGGGAAAAACATGCAACCTAGGATACTCTACCCAGCAAGGTTATCATTTAGAATAGAAAGAGATAAAGAATTTCTCAGATAAGCAAAAACTAAAAGAATACAGCAATGCTAAACCTATCCTCAAATAAGTATTAACAGGTCTTCTCTAAATAGAAAAGAAGCAAGAATCTATTTTCCTATAGAGAGAGAAAATCACAATTGGATAGTGAACTACTTAAGCCAGTACATAGATTTTTTTTTTTTAATTGTGAAAGCGGAGCCGCGTCTGCTGTCCGGGGCCTTGGGAGCCTTGCCAAACCTGAAGTTTTTCATTCAAGTGCTCCCTACAAGTTTGGTTCTATCTGAGACAGAAGACTGAAACGTCACTCCAGTGCTCTCCAGCACAACTGGTTTGAAACTGATGGATGGAATATCAGTTTCTATATTCAAACTTAACAGTTGGTGGTGTTTTGGTTGTTCACCTAATGAGACTACCTGTTCCATTGACAAGTGAAGAAACTAAAGATGCCACTAGCTAACAATGGGTAATGAACATTAAGGACTTCAGAGGTAAGGTATTTGATTCCTGTTACAACAACTTACTTACATTTGTGTTAACTGAATTTCACTGGAGTCACACTTAACAGAGCAAACAACTTGGGGAAAGAAAAAAAAAACTGGAAGAGAGGAGGAAATTAAAAATAAAACCGTTTGGGCTTCCCTGGAGGCGCAGTGGTTGAGGGTACGCCTGCCAATGCAGGGCACGCGGGTTTGTGTCGCGGAGCGACTGGGTCCGTAGGCCATGGCAGCTAGGCCTGCACGTCCGGAGCCTGTGCTCCGTGGCGGGAGAGGCCCCAACAGTGAGAGGCCCGCGTACCGCAAAAATAAATAATAAATAAAACCGTTTGGTTCCCTCTTTGTTTCCTGGTGCGGGAGGAGAGGGGATTAAGAGCGCTGCTTAAAGGAGCTTCAGAGATGGGCGCGAGCCGCAGCTAACAGCGCAGACCCCAGAGACGGGCATGAGACGCTAAGGCTGCTGCTGCCGCCACCAAGAAGCCTGTGTGCGAGCACAGGTCATTCTCCACACCCGCCTTCCGGGGAGCCTGTGCAGCCCGCCATTGCCAGCGTCCCGGGATCCAGGGACAACTCCCACAGGAGAACGCACGGCGCGCCTCAGGCTGGTGCAACGTCACGCTGGCCTCTGCCGCCGCAGGCTCGCCCCGCACTCCGTACCCCTCCCTCCACCCGGCCTGAGTGAGCCAGAGCCTCCGAGTCAGTGGCTACTTTAACCCCATCCTGTCTGAGCAAAAAACAGACGCCCTCCAGCGACCTACACGCAGAGGTGGGGCCAAATCCAAAGCTGAACCCCGGGAGCTGTGCAAACAAAGAAGAGAAAGGGAAATCTCTCCCAGCAGCCTCAGGAGCAGCAGATTAAATGTCCACAATCAACTTGATGTACCCTGCGTCTGTGGAATACATGAATAGACAACGAATCATCCCAAATTAAGGAGGTGAACTTTGAGAGCAAGATTATTATTTCCCCTTTTCCTCTTTTTGTGACTGTGTATGTGTATGCTTCTGTGTGAGATTTTGTCTGTACAGCTTTGCTTTCACCACTTGTCCTAGGGTTCTATCCGTCTGTTTTTGTTACTTTTTAAAAAAATTTTTTTCTTAATAATTATTTTTTTATTTTAATAACTTTATTTTATTTTACCTTACTTTATTTTATTTTCTTTTATCCTCTTTCCTTCTACTTCTTCTCCCTTTTATTCTGAGCCGTGTGGATGAAAGGCTCTTGGTGCTACAGCCAGGAGTCAGTGCTGTGCCTCTGAGGTGGGAGAGCCAACTTCAGGACACTGGTCCACAAGAAACCTCCCAGCTCCACGTAATATCAAATGGCGAAAATCTCCCAGAGATCTCCGTCTCAACACCAACACCCAGCGTCACTCAACAACCAGCAAGCTACACTGCTGGACACCCTATGCCAAACAACTAGCAAGACAGGAACACAACTCTACCCATTAGCAGAGAGGCTTCCTAAAATCATAATTAAGCCCACAGAAACCCCAAAACACACCACCGGACATGGACCTGCCCACCAGAAAGACAAGATCCAGCCTCATCCACCAGAACACACACACTAGTCCCCTTCACCAGGAAGCCTACACAACCCACTGAAACAACTTTAGCCACTGGGGACAGACACCAAAAACAACGGGAACTACAAACCTGCAGCCTGCAAAAAGGAGACCCCAAACACAGTAAGATAAGCATAATGAGAAGACAGAAAAACACACAGCAAATGAAGGAGCTAGATAAAAACCCACCAGACCTAACAAATGAAGAGGAAATAGGCAGTCTACCTGAAAAAGAATTCAGAATAATGATAGTAAAGATGATCCAAAATCTTGGAAATAGAATAGAGAAAATGCAAGAAACATTTAACAAGGACCTAGAAAAACTAAAGATGAAACAAGCAACAATGAACAACACAATAAATGAAATTAAAAATACTCTAGAAGGGATCAATAGCAGAATAACTGAGGCAGAAGAATGGATAAGTGACCTGGAAGATAAAATAGTGAAAGTAACTACTGCAGAGCAGAATAAAGAAAAAAGAATGAAAAGAACTGAGGACAGTCTCAGAGACCTCTGGGACAACATTAAACGCACCAACATTCGAATTATAGGGGTTCCAGAAGAAGAGAAAAAGAAAGGGACTGAGAAAATATTTGAAGAGATTATAGTTGAAAACTTCCCTAATATGGGAAAGGAAATACTTAATGAAGTCCAGGAAGCACAGAGAGTCCCATACAGGATAAATCCAAGGAGAAATACGCCAAGACACATATTAATCAAACTGTCAAAAATTAAATACAAAGAAAATATATTAAAAGTAGCAAGGGAAAAACAACAAATAACACACAAGGGAATCCCCATAAGATTAACAGCTGATCTTACAGCAGAAACTCTGCAAGCCAGAAGGGAGTGGCAAGACATACTGAAAGTGTTGAAGGAGAAAAACCTGCAACCAAGATTAGTCTACCCAGCAAAGATCTCATTCAGATTTGATGGAGACATTAGAACCTTTATAGACAGGCAAAGGCTGAGAGAGTTCAGCACCACCAAACCAGCTTTATAACAAATGCTAAAGGAACTTCTCTAGGCAGGAAACACAAGAAAAGGAAAAGACCTACATAAACAAACCCAAAACAATTAAGAAAATGGTAATAGGAACATACATATCGATAATTACCTTAAACGTGAATGGATTAAATGCTCCAACCAAAAGACACAGGCTCACAGAATGGATACTAAAACAAGACCCATATATATGCTGTCTACAAGAGACCCACTTCAGACCTAGAGACACATACAGACTGAAAGTGAGGGGCTGGAAAAAGATATTCCATACAAATGGAAACCAAAAGAAAGCTGGAGTAGCAATTCTCATATCAGACAAAATAGACTTTAAAATAAAGACTATTAGAAGAGACAAAGAAGAACACTACATAATGATCAAGGGATCAATCCAAGAAGATATAACAATTGTAAATATTTATGCACCTAACATAGGAGCACCTCAATACATAAGGCAAATACTAAAAGCCATAAAAGGGGAAATCAACAGTAATACGTTCATAGTAGGGGACTTTAACACCCCACTTTCACCAATGGCCAGATCATTCAAAATGAAAATAAATGAGGAAACACAAGCTTTAAATGATACATTAAACAAGATGGACTTAACTGATATTTATAAGACATTCCATCCAAGAACAACAGAATACACATTTTTCTCAAGTGCTCATGGAACATTCTCCAGGATAGATCGTATGTTGGGTCACAAATCAAGACTTGGTAAATTTAAGAAAACTGAAATTGTATCAAGTATCTTTTCTGACCACAATGCTATGAGACTAGATATCAATTACAGAAAAGATCTGTAAAAAATACAAACACATGGAGGCTAAACAATACAGTACTTAACAACGAAGTGATCACTGAAGAAATCGAAGAGGAAATCAAAAAATACCTAGAAACAAATGACAATGGAGACACGATGACCCAGAATCTATGGGATGCAGCAAAAGCAGTTCTAAGAGGGAAGTTTATAGCAATACAATCCACTTAAGAAACAGGAAACATTTCGAATAAACAACCTAACCTTGCACCTAAAGCAATTAGAGAAAGAAGAACAAAAAAAACCCAAAGTTAGCAGAAGGAAAGAAATCATAAAGATAGATCAGAAATAAATGAAAAAGAAATGAAGGAAACAATAGCAAAGATCAATAAAAATAAAAGCTGGTTCTTTGAGAAGATAAACAAAATTGGTAAACCATTAGCCAGACTTGTCAAGAAAAAAAGAAGACTCAAATCAGTAGAATTAGAAATGAAAAAGAAGTAACAACTGACACTGCAGAAATACAAAAGATCATGAGAGATTACTACAAGCAACTCTATGCCATTAAAATGGACAACCTGGAAGAAATGGACAAATTCTTAGAAATGCACAACATGCCAAGACTGAATCAGGAAGAATTAGAAAATATGAACAGACCAATCACAAGCACTGAAATTGAAACTGTGGTTAAAAATCTTCCAACAATCAAAAGCCCAAGACCAGATGGCTTCACAGGCGAATTCTATCAAACATTTACAGAAGAGCTAACACCTATCCTTCTCAAACTCTTCCAAAATATAGCAGAGGGAGGAACACTCCCAAACTCATTCTACGAGGCCACCATCACCCTGATACCAAAACCAGACAAGGATGTCACAAAGAAAGAAAACTACAGGCCAATATCACTGATGAACATAGATGCAAAAATCCTCAACAAAATACTAGCAAACAGAATCCAACAGCACATTAAAAGGATCATACACCATGATCAAGTGGGGTTTATTCCAGGAATGCAAGGATTCTTCAATATACACAAATCAATCAATGTGATACACCATATTAACAAATTGAAGGAGAAAAACCATATGGTCATCTCAATAGATGCAGAAAAAGCTTTCGACAAAATTCAACACCCATTTATGATAAAAACCCTCCAAAAAGTAGGCATAGAGGGAACTTTCCTCAACATAATAAAGGCCATATGTGACAAACCCACAGCCAACATCGTCCTCAATGGTGAAAAACTGAAAGCATTTCCACTAAGATCAGGAACAAGACAAGGTTGCCCACTCTCACCACTCTTATTCAACATAGTTTGGAAGTTTTAGCCACAGCCATCAGAGAAGAAAAAGAAATAAAAGGAATCCAAATCGGAAAAGAAGAAGTAAAGCTGTCACTGTTTGCAGATGACATGATACTATACATAGAGAATCCTAAAGATGCTACCAGAAAACTACTAGAGCTAATCAATGAATCTGGTAAAGTAGCAGGATACAAAATTCATGCACAGAAATCTCTGGCATTCCTATACACTAATGATGAAAAATCTGAAAGTGAAATCAAGAAAACACTCCCATTTACCATTGCAACAAAATGAATAAAATATCTAGGAATAAACCTACCTGAGGAGACAAAAGACCTGAATGCAGAAAATTATAAGACACTGATGAAAGAAATTAAAGATGATACAAATAGATGGAGAGATATACCATGTTCTTGGATTGGAAGAATCAACATTGTGAAAATGACTCTACTACCCAAAGCAATCTACAGATTCAATGCAATCCCTATCAAACTACCACTGGCATTTTTCACAGAACTACAAGAAGAAATTTCACAATTTGTATGGAAACACAAAAGACCCCGAATAGCCAAAGCAATCTTGAGAAAGAAAAACGGAGTTGGAGGAATCAGGCTCCCTGACTTCAGACTATACTACAAAGCTACAGTAATCAAGACAGTATGGTACTGGCACAAAAACAGAAATATAGATCCATGGAACAGGATAGAAAGCCCAGAGATAAACCCACGCACATATGGTCACCTTATCTTTGATAAAGGAGGCAGGAATGTACAGTGGAGAAAGGACAGCCTCTTCAGTAAGTGGTGCTGGGAAAACTGGACAGTACATGTAAAAGTATGAGATTAGATCACTCCCTAACACCATACACAAAAATAAGCTCAAAATGGATTAAAGACCTAAAGGTAAGGCCAGAAACTATCAAACTCTTAGAGGAAAACATAGGTAGAACACTCTATGACATAAATCACAGCAAGATCCTTTTTGACCCACCTCCTAGAGAAACGGAAATAAAAACAAAAATAAACAAATGGGACCGAATGAAACTGCAAAGCTTTTGCACAGCAAAGGAAACCATAAACAAGACCAAAAGACAACCCTCAGAATGGGAGAAAATATTTGCAAATGAAGCAACTGACAAAGGATTAATCTCCAAAATTTTCAAGCAGCTCATGCAGCTCAATAACAAAAATACAAACAACCCAATCCAAAAATGGGCAGAAGACCTAAATAGACATTTCTCCAAAGAAGATATACAGAGTGCCAACAAACACATGAAAGAATGCGCAACTTCATTAATCACTAGAGAAATGCAAATCAAAACTACAATGAGATATCATCTCACACCAGTCAGAATGGCCATCATCAAAAAAATCTAGAAACAATAAATGCTGGAGAGGGTGTGGAGAAAAGGGAACACTCTTGCACTGCTGGTGGGAATGTGAATTGGTACAGACAGTATGGAGAACAGTATGGAGGTTCCTTAAAAAACTACAAATAGAACTACCATATGACCCAGCAATCCCACTACTGGGCATATACCCTGAGAAAACCATAATTCAACAAGAGTCATGTACCAAAATGTTCATTTTGCAGCTCTATTTACAATAGCCAGGAGTTGGAAACAACCTAAGTGTCCATCATCGGATGAATGGATAAAGAAGATGTGGCACATATATACAATGGAATATTATTACTCAGCCATAAAAAGAAACGAAATTGAGCTATTTGTAATGAGGTGGATGGACCCAGAGTCTGTCATACAGAGCGAAGTAAGTCAGAAAGACAAAGACAAATACCGTATGCTAACACATATATGTGGAATTTAAGGGAAAAAAAGTGTCATGAAGAACCTAGGGGTAAGACAGGAATAAAGACACAGACCTACTAGAGAACAGACTTGAGGATATGGGGAGGAGGAAGGGTAAGCTGTGACAAAGCGGGAGAGAGGCATGGACATATATACACTACCAAACGTAAGGTAGATAGCTAGTGGGAAGCAGCTGCATAGCACAGGGAGATCAGCTAGGTGTTTTGTGACCGCCTGGAGGGGTGGGATAGGGAGGGTGGGAGGGAGGGAGATGCAAGAGGGAAGCGATATGGGAACATATGTATATGTGTAACTGATTCACTTTGTTATAAAGCAGAAACTAACACACCATTGTAAAGCAATTGTACTCCAGTAACGATGTAAAAAAAAAAAAAAGTCTACAAATGACAGAAAGTCTACAAACTCATAGAGCAAGAGAAGTATAAGTCAATTGAAGAAGCAGAGGAACCACTCCCAATTAAAAGATCAAGAGAATTCCCCTGAAAGAACAATCAAACAGACCTCTTCAGCCATCATTAAAACGTCTACAAATATCAAGTGCTGGTGAGGGTGTGAAGAAAAGGAAACCCTTCTACACTGTTGATGGGAATGTAAGTTGGTGCAGCCACTATGGAAAACAGTATGGAGGTTCCTTAAAAACCTAAAAATAGAGTTACCATATTATCTGGCAATTCCACTCCTGGGCATGTATCTGGAGAAAACGCTAATTCGAAAAGATACATCCACCCCAATGTTCATAGCAGCACTATTTACAACAGCCAAAACATGGAAGCAACCTAAATGTCCATCTACGGATGAATGGATAAAGAAGATAAAACTGAATCACTTTGCTGTGCACCAGAAACTAAGACAAAATTGTAAATCAACTCTGCTTCAATAAAAAAAATATATATATATGAAGAACTTCCATGATTACTGTCTTCATTTTTACCTTCACAACAACCCAGTGAGGTACCTGAAAGCTGATGCACAAATACAAGCCATCATTATTTTAACAAGAAATACATACCTAGGTCATGAGAAGAGTTCTTTCTGGGAAAAAAAAAAAAGTCTAGGCAGATTACGGTAAAATCTCAGCTATTCTGGGACTTCTGTTTCCGGACTCTTTCTCTGCTCTATACTGAGTGGATATATAAGAAGAGAAACCAGTTCAGTTGGCTACTTGAGAAAAAGTCTTAATGCTTTAGTGTGGATGCAAACAAAGCATTGGAACTACATACCCCAGAATCCCCTTCCCTCTGGCTCCTGGCTGGAGTCTACCTCTGAGAGGCTCTCACCTGAAAACACAGGTGGGCGAGAAGGCGAGGCCTTGCTCTCTGTCGGCAGTGGCAACCTGGGATTCCCAGCAGCTTCCCAGCAAGCTCTTGATGTTTGTACTTTCAGCGTGACTTAGATTGAGATCACTGGTGGGGATGCCCCAGAAACTGTTGAGAATTGCCATGATTTCTGGTGAGCTCATGAGAAGCCCCCCACCATTAAATGCTTCAATCTGAGATTTAGGGGATGGTTTCCCTGACCCTTGGCTCCCCCAGCAATTCCAGTGATTGTATGAGCCCCTAATTCTCTATATTAAGAACTGTAATTCCCAGACTACATAGCATGGCTTCTGTTTTCCCTATTGGACCCTGACTGATACAAACCTCTCCCTTTCCACCAAGGCCATGTGTAACAAAAATTTGTTAAGCACTTACTATAAAATACCATGAGCCAGTCACTTTGCTAAGTGCTCTACATGTATTATCTCATTTTAGCCTCATTATAATCTTATCAGATCAATCTGGTTACTTCCTCCACTTTACAGATAAAGAAACCAAGGCTTGGAGAGGCTAATTTGCCCCCAAAAATCACACAATATAATATGCAGAGCCATAGACTTTTGGAGCTACAATATCCTTACGAAATTGGCCAGTTGAGTAACATTTTTCCATGATAATACATTTTGATAGTACAACGGAAGATTTGAGTGAGCATTTCCCAAATAGTGTGGCCATTCTCACTGAGCTAAGCTCTAAAAAAACCACTGTTGGAGTTGGAGTGATCAGAGATCTAAAGTTACTGGTGAAATTAGGAACACAGGAGGGAAATGTTTGGTGCCAATAGGCATTGTTTAAAAATAAGAACTGGTTTTTGAATCAGGTGAGGCCAGGGGAATGATGGTGGTGGTGGCGGTGGTGATGTCACCTCTTCAAGAAGCTCTGCAAGAGGGTCTTGAATTCTGATCACTGTCACCTTTCCTACTGAATTGAGACCCAAAATATATTCTTACCTGACTTTCAGGTTAGGGTTCAGAAAGATCTCTTCACTCTAAAGAGACACTGTTTTGAGCCTTATTATATTAGCTGAGCAGGAGCCCACGCGGACGTTGATGTGACTAAAAAGTACAGCTGTCCTCACGAGATATTTTTAGTAATTAACACCATTTCCTGAATCCAGTCAAAATAGTAGGTATTCCTTCCTAATATGACTATTATAGGGTTGGATTGAAGGAAGAGGAAGAAATGGAGAATAAACAAGGAAGTTAAAGAATTGCTTTTGTAGTAGACATCTGAATCCTACTGCACAAACTACAATGTGCAAGAAATGTGACACTTTCTTTAATGAAGCTGACTCTGAGGTCCCCATTCCTCTAACCTGGTGGGAAATTCAACTGCTAGGGTTCCCTCTCCTCCTGCCCTCCCCGACCCCAGGGACATGTGAAAGTCCTGAAGTTCATTTGCAGAGCAGGCTATTCAGAAAGGCCCCTCTGGCTATTGCTCCCTGGGTCACTGCTGAACGTCATCTTTCAAGCTCACATATCTCCTTGGAAATGAGAGGCTCTGCTGCGACTGTACCACACACAGGCTCAGGAATCTTTACACATCTGGGTCCTCTTTCTGGGGCTGTACTCGCATGGAAAGCATGAGCCATTCCTCACTGAGAACCTGGGCCTCCCTGGAATGCTTTAAGGGAGTGGGGCTCTGTCCCTGGTACTTTGCATCCATAATCCTCGTATCACTCAAGTCATTTTCTTCAAAGTGCTTTTTTTTCTATCTAAATTAGTATGGTTCATTTGGATCATTTAAGTGTCTATTTCCCATCTTTCTCTAGTCCCCTCCTATTAACAACATCAAACATTTATTGAAAGTTTACTATAAACCTGGTATGAATCCAAGGATTTTTAAACGATGCTCTTTTAATTATCAAGATAATCCTACGATATGGGTTCTGTTTTACCAATCCCATTTTACAAGTGAGGCAACTGAGTCCCAGAGAGGCTAAGTAACTCATCTAAAGTCACACAGCTAGAATGGCCAAGGCAGGATTTAGACCCAGAGCATGTGGCTCTAGAGTCCTACTGCTTAACCATGATGCGTTCAATCTTTTCCTGTTACTATCATCCAAAATTTTACTTTTGGATTATTAAGAATATGCCCACTCCTCCCTCCCTCCCTCCCTCCCTCCCATTCTTCCTTCCTTTCTTCAGTGCTTATTCAGAACAAACTTAAATTTACTGTTTTATTTTCTCATCCTCACAACCATAGCCTTTGATTTTAATTTCTCCTCTAGCTGAAATTCTTTTAATGATTTTCTCCAGTAGCCTTTGTATGGTAAATCTTCTGGGTCCTGGTATGTCTGAGAATATCTTTATTTTACCCTCATATTTAGATGATTAATTAGATATAAAATTCTGGATTTGAAGGTCTCTTTTTTATTTTTTTAAGAGTTTTTTTGATGTGGACCATTTTTAAAGTCTTTATTGAATTTGTTACAATATTGCTTCTGTTTTATATTTTGGTATTTTGGCCGCAAAAAATGTGGGATCTTAGCTCCCTGACCAGGGACTGAACTCACACACCCTGCACTGGAAGCGGTGGGGGGCAGTCTTAACCAGTGGACCACCAGGGAAGTCCCTGAAGGTCTTTTTTTTATACTTTAAAAATATTATCAGTTTTGTTATATCAGAATTGATGAGAATTCTGATGTTAAACTGATTGCTTTTCCTTTGAAGATGATCTGCTTTTTCCTTTCCAAAATATTTTAGAATTTTCCCTTTGCCTTTTATGTTTTTGTTATAAGGGTGTATGTGTGTGTGTGTTTAAATCTGTCCTGTCTAATCCACTTTGAGCCTTCTCAGCCTGATCTATTAACATACTCTGTATCAGCTTTCTATTTCTGTGTAATAAACACACCAAAACTTAGTGGCTTAAAGCATAAATTTTTATCAACTTATATTCTATAAGTTGGCAATTTGGGCTGGGTTCTGCTGGTGTTTCCTCTGTGGTGAGCTGCTAATCAGCTAAATAGTTCTGCTTCTGGGTGTTAGCTGGATGTCAACTGGAAGAATAGGTCAACTGGGCCATATGTCTTTCCTTATCCATCTGGCTATCTTGGACTTGTTAATGTGGTAGCTCAGGCATCTAAAAGCAACAAAAGATGGCAAGTCCCAGTATGCAGCAGTTTTAAATTCTCTGCTTGTATCCATTTTTCTCTTACCCCATAGGCTGAAACAAGTTACTTGGCCAAGCCTAGAGTCATTGTGGAGGGGACTACCACAGGTCATGAATATAAGGAGTTGAAACAACCTGGGGACCATCACGGCAAAATCTATCATATCCTCCTCTAATTCTGGAAAATTCTTAATTGCTTTTTTTCTCTCCTATACTTATCTTTGCTCTCTCCTGAGATTTCTAACATACTGATGTTAACTGCTATTTTTATCCTCCATCTCTTCTAACTTTCACTTTTATAGTTTCAACTGTTTTAATCTTTCTTAAAACCTTCCAGGAGAGTTCTTGACCTGAGCTTTCATTTGTTCATTCTTATAGCTATATCCATTCTGTTATCCAAATAATCCACTGAGTTCCTTATTTCAACAATTATATTTTTCACTCTTAGCATCTTCAGTCAGTTTTTCTTTGTTTCTGGTTCATGTTTTCCAAAATCCTCCCTTATCCTATTGAGGGTATTTCCTATGCTTATTTTAAATCTGATTCTGCTTGGTTTATTAATTCTACATCCTTTGCTATATGTTTTCCTTTTGTAGCTTTTCTTTGAGAGTATAAATTTATTGTCACCTTTTCCCTGTGACTAATATTACCCTGGGAGCTTCAACTGCCTTGGCTGATAGCGGGTATCTGGAATAAGGGATGAAAGCTCAGGTCCTTGCCTGTGCCTTTTCTGGTGAGCTTAGGAAACAGGCATTGTGTGAAAAACATACTTCTGGGCTCCACCATTGCCTATTTACTCCCCAACTCCCAAAAAAATGACACTGCCCCTCAAGGGAAGTTCCTCCAGTTTTTTTTTTAAAAATTTAAAAGCTAACGTTTCTTGAGTATTTGCTACGTACCAGTCCAGGTTTAAGTCCTTTTACATGTATTTCATCCTTTAAACCACCCTAAGAGTTAGGTAGTACTATTATGCCCATTTTAGAGATGAGAAAACAAAGACAGAGAGAAAGCAGGTAACTTCCTGAAAGTCACAGAGCAGTAAATGGTAGAACCAAGATTAAAATCTGGACTTTTTGGCTTTAGAACCCATGGTCTTAATTTATACTATGGGGTGGGGAGGTCTGGGAAAGGAACTTTCCTGGCCTTCCACTGCCCCAATTATTATCTGCTCTCCACTCAGGTGGGCTCTGATACTTCCCTGATGTCACCCTGATGTTCCCAGCTGGTGCGGGGCCATCAAGGCTCTTTTTCAGCCTGGCAAGTAATTTTCTGCCCCAGCACTGCAAGATACCCCAGGATACAATTAGAAAACTTCTGTTTCCATTGTGACACCAGATCCTCTCTCCCTCTTCACACTCTCCCCCCATATTTCATCTCTCCCTGCCACCCCATCACATTCTGCCTCCCAGGATCTTTTATTCATTCATCCATTCATTCATTCATTGCCATGTTATTAGATGCATCAAACTTGTTTATGTGACATCTTTGGGGCTGGTTCAAGGGAGGCAGCCAACATCTCATATTAGGTCATATTAGGCAGGAAACATCTGTATATGTAATTTCCGAAGTAATTTATTCACTAACACAAGCCCCCAAAGAACACCTAGCTCCATGAGTGCTAACCTCTGCTCTTCAGCAGATATTTCCTTTCAGCCCATATTCAGTCTCCAAAATCAACACAGGAATTCTATTATTATAATATCAATCTTTAAACTTTCTCGGTCTCCTGTAGAAATGGATCCCAGAATACAGTTGCATACATGTAAACACCCGGATTCAGGGCAAAAGTTAACTTTATCAACAGCAACATTTTTGAGTCCTTCCTACAACTGCCTCAGACAATTAACTTTCTCATTCTTGATACTGATGTTTAATGCCTGATGCTTTTAAGCACTTTTAACCGTTTTCTTGAGTAAGACATTTAGCTCTCACCCTAGCCACATTTAAAAGGGCGCCAGGCTTCACACTAATTGCAGTCCTTCTACAAATGTCTAGGACTCACCTTTTGACCCAGGCTGGGCCTGCTGGTCCTACTATTGCTCCTCACCTGAATTATAGCCAACTTTTGTAGTTCAAATGTTCCTACCTCTAGGACCCTTCCCTCATTGCTCAGCTTAAAGTGATCCCTCTGAGCCTACCCAGCAGAGAGGTTGTAAAGTGTTTGCATTCAGACTCTCCAAACCATCTGCTAGGCTGTCCACAGTCCCTCCCAAGGCTAGCCACAGAGGTCAGACATGAAGACATTTGAGTTCTGGCCTTCCCCCTGCTCTCACAACCCCCTTCCTTTTCCAGTTTATTCCAGCGTGCACACACAGTTTAGATTTGCATTGTGGTTACAATTACGAATATGAGCTGTAAGTTAAATGCCAATCCTGGCTCTTTTACCACTTATTTTCATCACTGAACCAGTCACTTTCCTTATCTGATCCTTATTTTCCTCAACTACCAAAAGAGAAGTCTGGTCTATGTGTTTTCTGAGGCTCAGTCTATGATTCAGGCTGTAGGTTCCTTTAGGTCGGAGACCTCATGCCCTGATTTGGGGGGGAGGGGTCATGGCAGGGGGAGCTTCTATAGTACTGTGAGCAAATACTAGTTCTTAATATTATTAGATTAATCAAGAAATCAGTGATAACCTTAGGTCCGTTTGTAGTCCTAGGTCTTTAGTAGGTGGGGCCTAAACTAGTGGATTGCCATCACGGGCACATTTTCAGAAATGATCTCTGGAAAACAGAGACAGCATTGGCCAGCTGGCCCTCTTTTTTCAGGGGAGTCCAACTTTCTTAAGACTTACTCATGCTGAGCAGCTTCCCTGAAAAACATGTCCTCTAGGTAGCATAGATAAATTGACATGTGGGCTTCCCTGGTGGTGCAATGGTTAAGCATCCACCCACCAATGAATGGGACACGGGTTCAAGCCCTGGCCCGGGAAGATCCTACATGCCACGGAGCAACTAAGCCCGCAAGCCACAACTACTGAGCCTGTGCTCTAGAGCCTGTGAGCCACAACTACTGAGCCCGCGTGCCACAACTACTGAAGCCTGCGTGCCTAGAGCCTGTGCTCTGCAACAAGAGAAGCCACTACAATGAGAAACCCGTGCACCGTGACAAAGAGTAACCCCCGCTCACCACAACTAGAGAAAGCCTGTGCGCAGCAACAAAGACCCAAGCAGCCAAAAATAAATAAATACGTAAATAAATTTATAAATAAATAAATAAATAGAGATGTGCTACAGGTCACTTATCCCCCTATCTAAATTACACAATTCCCATTTTTCCAGAAATTCAAGTCAAGACCCTGGGCAAAAACCAATTCCATCCAAGGTATTTTATGTTTTGTGGCAGGGGGGCTTCCTGGGAGACCACAACCTTAGGACGTGGTCTGAGGGTGGTGGTGAAGAGAGAAATTGGATTCTTTCCTGAGGTTGAATCACTGGTTCCAGAAAACCTCCCCCTACTGAGACTGCAGAGAAGAGAAAAGAGCTGGCTTCAAATGCAGAAGCCCAAACTCACATGGGGATTTCTGAAAATACAAGGAGCAGACAATCATCTAGAGACAACCCAGCAAGAAAAAGCCCCCTAGGGCCACCCCAACCAGTAACTGTGTGACTCCCCCCCCGACCCAGGGTTTCTAAGAGAGTTTAACAGGCCAGAATCTTCACAGCTAATTCCCCACATGTGCACACAGTGGAGGGGCTGGCTCTCTGCTGTCACATCAGTTAAAACCTAGCCAAGCACTGGGAATTCTCTGTATTTTGTTCTATTATTAGAATCCAATTACCATCTGGTGGTATGCTATAAGGAAGTGCTATTCTTCTGCGTCAGCAAACACAAAATGCAGCAATTTGGTGAGCAAGCTGGGAGCTCAGAGCTTAGAGCAAAAGGTAGAGAAATCATTTTATTTCTGCCCAAAGAACCTCATGCCCATGGGGAGTCCCCTGGCTTCAGGATACAGTTAGTTGAGCTTAGCCTTAAAACGGCAAAGACCTTATCCTGGTGTCATGCTGACCTTTAAGATGTCAAACCATTTGCCCAGGCCTAAGCCCATGTATTCTGGTCTGTTCTATTTACTATACCCACCTGTTTCTGTCCCTCCTGAATGCAGCCCCACTAGATACCTTTTCTTGTGAGGTAAGAAGCTGCTACTTCTTCTTGAACTGCTATCTTGAGGCAAGACTGAACAGCCCCTGGCCTTCACGCTCATCCCTCTTCCATTTTCTTGACTGACGTCCCCCTGGTGAGGGAAGCCACAGGCTGCCTCACGGGAAATGGTTTGATGAATGTGGAAAGAGTTTGATGCATTTTTGATGGATATAAACAGTCTGATGGATGTTCAGTTCAAAGATTCTCTCAGCAAACTCCTGAGATCACTTGTTCTACCAAGGATGGAAAAGAAGTTATGCCTAGAATCTCTTTTAGACAACCTGAAACTTCCTTGAATGTTTAAAGAATTAAAATAAAAGAAGTATTGCTAGAGTGATGGAAAAGGAGGATCTACGAGAGACAGCAGGGGCAGAGTGTCTTCTAAGTATAACTAAGGGACAGCACTTATTTACGTCAGGTCTTCTAGATGCCTCTGAATTACAAGATTTTCTTTGTCCCTTTCAACCACTGAAATTCCTAATTTGATTCTTTTTTATTCACTCCATTCTGTCTTTTCCTTCACGCAAGTACACCAGATGTTGCAAATAGAAAGGCACTGGAAAAGATCAGGATACAGGCTCCTGAGTCCTTAAATTTTATAATCAGTGGGCTGTCTCCAAGCCCATGTTGTCCCTCTGTGGCTAGGGAATTTCCTTGTCTAGATTAGAGACAGACCTAGGTCTTGAATCAAAGCAGAACAATGGGCTACCGTGTTCCCTTTCCCCTAGGCCCACACCCAAATCTCAGTGCCCTTTGTCCCACCTCCCCTGTGTGTGAATAAGAAGAAGCTAATGCAGAGCACATTCGTCCCAATGTCTGGAGAAGAGATTGTAGGAAGCCACCCATGCAGGTGTCCTAGGACAGGTTAGCAGTCTTAGGCCATCTGATTTCACCTTGGACTTCATGACTTATCCTCGAAATCTCTTGGGTTCTTTTTTTCTTTTACTTGTAGTCAAAATAGTCCTATATAATATAGCCAGGAATCACAGGAAACCAAAACATGGTTCAAAAACATTGTAAATTTCAGGCTACCTTCTATCTCCTGGGCCAGGCACAACTAGGTAAAGCTTTTCCTTACTCTACACTCCCGTTTTTGCCATTGTCCACTTTTCCAAATCACCAGCTTTCTTTTGATGCACAGGATCTTCCGGTACATATACTTCTAATGTTAAATCCTGCTCCCAGAAAATATTATCAACACATAATGGTGTGTTTTATAATCAATGAAATAGAGTGTTAAGATGGACTATGTATTTGAACTATTACATATTATCTCACTTAATCGTCACAAAATTCTACAAGGTTGGTAATATTCCTATTGAAGAGATTTGGGAAGTGGGGACCGTAAACATTAATTGAATTGTTCAGTCGTATGTCTGGTAAGCAACAGAACTGAGTTTTGAACCCCAGTCTTTCAATCCCAGAGTCCACGTTCTTTCCATGTTGTGTCTCAAAAACAAATGAGCACTTGCCCCCATACAGGTCAGCTCAGAATGAACAATAAGATGGCAGAGAATACTCTGCTGCAAACGCACACAAAGGCAGCACGTGGGGGTGAGCAGCACAGCCGAGAGCTCTGTGCACAAACTCAAGGCAGAGAGTAAAAGTGAGAGGAAAACAGCATGTTTATCACCATGTGCAGGGGGGGAAAAAAGGCCCTCATTAGAATTTGTAGCAAGCATAGCAAATCTCTCTTAACCTACGAGTTGTACACTGGATACCTTGAGGAGGGAATCTTCTGAGTCCTCCGCAACATAAATTTTTAAAGGACAACATATTAATACATAATGGTAGAGAAGTAGAACATGGACACTATATCAGGATGCTCCTGATAAAGAGCTACGGCCAGCCCTCTGGCAAGAGGAACTGGTGGTCAAAATTAAGCTCAAAATTGTTGAAATGCTGATTTAAGGAATCTAGTAAATCCAAAAGAATATGCATTCTGATATTTCACTTAAAAAGAAACCCTCTTGATATGGGGAGGGGGAAGGGTAAGCTGTGACAAAGTGAGAGAGTGGCATGGACGTATATACACTACCAAACGTTAAATAGATAGCTAGTGGGAAGCAGCCACATAGCACAGGGAGATCAGCTCGGTGCTTTGTGACCACCTAGAGGGGTGGGATAGGGAGGGTGGGAGGGAGGGAGACGCAAGAGGGAAGAGATATGGGGACATATGTATAACTGATTCACTTTGTTATAAAGCAGAAACTAACACACCATTGTAAAGCAATTATACTCCAATAAAGATGTTAAAAAAAAAAAAAGAAACCCTCTTGGTTATAACTCTATTTTAAGAAGCCCAATACCACAGTGTTACTGTCATGTACACGTGTTCCTGTGGAGTTTACCATTCAGGTGTTTCCTGTGCTGAGGCTCAAGTAAGGACCGTTATCCCTGCCTGCCTGCACTCCAGCACACCTCTGAGAAAAGGCGATTAGAAGTTGGGACCAAGAAGGGAAACTGTGGGGCTTCCCTGGTGGCGCAGTGGTTGAGAGTCCGCTTGCCGATGCAGCGGACACGGGTTCGTGCCCCGGTCCGGGAAGATCCCACATGCCGCGGAGAGGCTGGGCCCGTGAGCCATGGCCGCTGAGCCTGCACGTCCGGAGAATGTGCTCCGCAACGGGAGAGGCCACAACAGTGAGAGGCCCCCGTACCGCAAAAAAAAAAAAAAAAAAAAAAAGAAGGGAAACTGTGCCCTAAATTGAGTCTATGTTAAAATGATAATGATGACCAGTTCTCCTGTTCTTTACAGGGATAATGTGAGGACAAAAGGAATAATGCATATCCCTTCCCAGTTGTGGATTAGTTTTCTTTGTAACAAAGGAGTTAGTCAAGGTAATTCCATTATAGTCAACTCATCGGTAGTATTTATTTTAGAAAAAAATGGTATAAATATTATGTAGGTCACCCAAGTTAAATGAATTGGGCAATAAAGGATTTGTTAAATACCTTTCTCTGCTGGGCGCTGTACAAGCTGCTGTTTTTATTAAAGACTAATTGGGCATTTAGTTGGCTGGGGAGTAGCAATTGCTCTGTAATGTGAGCTATTCTGAATAGCTATCAGTTTAATATGGGCACAGAGGGAAAGGGTTTCAGAAAAAGACTTGAGCTTATAGGGCCCATGCAATTCCATCAGACAATTTTTCCCATGAGTCCCTGGAAATGGATATTGCTTTCCCCCATGGAGTCATAGGGCCTGCGTTTGTAATTAATCAGAAAGAAATAAAATGTTTTGATAACCCAACAATTGGCTAATCTGATCTTTCCAGGATGGAGTTAGCTTAAGATCTGGCCTCTCACTTGTGGAAGAGAAGCTCATTTTCAAGGAAACAGAGCTAAACCAAGTACCAATTTTCCATGGAGAAGAAATGTTTTTTGTTCATCCTTTACTCTCATCTGTATTTTTTGTAAACTGAGAGTTAGATCTATAGCCTTGATCAGATTCAGATTCACTATTTTGCCAAGATCCCTTCAGCAGCGATTTTATCATTTCTACTAGGAGGCCCTAATGCCTGCTTCTCTCCCTATTTGTGATGTTAGTAGCCGCTGATTATCAGTGTCCAGATTCATTAACCCACTAGGGCTTGCAGAAGGTGATATTCTGATTCTGGCATTCCTTTTCTATTTATTAGGTGAAGTACTGATACTCCCATAAAGAAAAATCTCCCCTCAGCAACTACTTGGTTGCCTTGAGGTATCCTGAGTTCACAGGAGAAAGGCAGGATTCAAGGTCTAGAAGTCATAATGAGAATATTGGTAACTGCAGTTTTGCACACACACTGAACCCTCCCCAAACATACACACACACACACACACACAAGCTTCTGCATGATCAAAAATACCATAAGCAAGGTTAAAATACAAATGATAAACTGGATAAATAGTTGCAACACAAATCACAAAGGGCTAATCTCTCTAATATGTAAAGAACTCCTAGAGATGGATAAGAAAATAATCAGCCATTAGAAAAATCAGCAAAGCACACTCAGAGAGTTCACAGGAAGAGGAATAGAAATAAAATGCCACTTTAAGAAATGAAATGATGTCCAAACTCAATCACAATAAAAATCTAAATTAAAAATTCACTGAGATAAATCTTTCTTCACATATCAGGTTAGCAAATATAGAGCAATTCTGATAACACGCTCTCTCAGCTGGGCGTGGGGAAATAGGCAGCCTTGCACCTTGTCAGCGAGAGGGTAAATTTACTCTCTCCTATAGAGAGAAATTTACCAACTTCTATCAAAATTGCAGATGCATAGACCCCTTTGTCTCAGCTTTCCATAACTGGGAATTTATCCTACAGATACTTTGCATGTACGCAAAATTACATCAAGTATGAGTTGCTCACTGCAGCACACTTTGTAAAAATAAAAGATTGTCAGCAACCCTAAAAGACCATCAACTCTCCTCGATGGACTAGGTAAATAAATTGTTGCTCTTCCACACAGTAGACTATTTTGCAGCTATAAAAATAGAGTTCTCTCTCCACTAATATGGAAGGATCTGCAGAATATTGGGAAAACAGATGTAGTAAGACCAGAGTGGGGGTAGCACTGTGCCACTGATACAGGCAATCCAAGCTTCACTGTCTGTAGAAATTTTAAAGCAATTTTTAAAACAGGCTAAAAACTAGTCTTTTTTTAAAAAATAACCATGTGCCAATAATTCTAAGCAAAGTAAGTCAACACTCCTTCTTCCAAAACTCTTTTATTGGTCTAAGTTGCTGATGAAACAATTGCTGACATTTCTCTTAAGCCTATATGGGACACTTCCACCACTCTGCCTTTGGCAGGCTACTGGTACACAGTGGTGTAACAGTATGTTACCTTTTGGGTAAAAAAAGGTGGGAAAATAAGAATATATGTTGGTAACAGCTTGAATCTGAAGAAAGATGTGCCTGATGGCTAAACAAGCAATTAATAACAATGATGCCATTGGTGGTACGGATCTGAGCAGATGGGAAACAGAGGTTGGGAGAGAGTCACTTTACTGTACACGCATATATATACACACACAAACACATGTATACAATTATATACGATTTTTGAACCATGCGATTTTTCTACCTATTAAAACTAAATTAAAACAATAATGAAAAAAGCAACAAGACAGATATGGGTAACTCAAGGGGACCCCCCTCCCATTAATATATTTTGGGGAATGCTTACCAATTTTCCTAGATGTTTTTTATAAATTTGTAATTTTTCTCATGTCTTACAAAAAGGAGAAATAAAAATACTTGAACTTTAACGACTGCATACAAGGGTTATCTAAAAGTACTTCTTTTACATGTGCTCAGGCTTGGGAAAAAAAATCACATATGCTTTCCCTGAACTTTATCATTGAAGACTCTGATGATTCTGAATAGAGCTTCTATTTGCCTCATTTGTCTCAGTTCCAGTCAGACTACATGTTGCATAATGCATCAAAGTTATATTTATTTATAGCCTATTAGTCACACAAGCTCTTTACGGAAATGCTGGAAGAACTTTTTTGAAAATTGGGAAATAGATTTTATGGTCTAATTCTCACCTCCTCTGTATATACCTATAACAGTGGGATATTCCAAGGTAATTTTCAACAATTGTGTCTATAATCAAGATTCTGATTGCCCTAGTTCTAGGAGCAGAGGCCAAATGGTTATATTTTACATAAAAATGTATAGGGAAAGAGGATTTGAGCAACCCCCAACCAAAGACCAGGAGTCCTCCCAAGGCTTCTGTCTGTGAACCTACCATCTATCTTCTAGAGGAGAAGTGACTGAGGACCATAAAATAGCTGCTTAATAACACTGGAAACTGATGTAAATAAACAGTATCAAGAAAAAGGGTCAAATCAAAGCAAGTTATAGACATAATCACCTAAGCCGCCTCCGCACCCTCCTCTCACAAATACACACTGGGATGTAGCCCCGAATATTGTAGAATGAGAGACGATCACAAAACACTGCAGATGGTGGGGCTGACAGCAGCCCAACCTCCCTCAGTCCTTGCCTCCTGGATCCCAGCAGGGAAGGAGTTATGCCTGACCCTGTTAGGGTTCAGAAGAGGCAGAGGGAATTCAAGGGACAGAAAGTGGACTTGCTAAGGTCCTGGAGGGACATGCAGTATTAATCCCATACAGTATTTTTTCTAAATATGTATTTTTCATCTCTAGAAGTTTCATTTGGTTCTTTTTGGTTTTTTATATCTTCCATGTTTCTCCTCATTATGTAAAGGTTTTCCTTAAAATCCTTGAGGATATAGAATAGCTGAAGTCCTTGTCTGCTTATTGAATCATCTCTGTTATTTCTGGGTCTGTTTATATTGACTGATTCTTCTACTGGTTATGTGTCCATTTCCCTATTTCTTTGAATATCTAATAACTTTTAATTAGGTGCTGAACACTGGTAAGTTTATGTTACTGAGTGCTAGATTTGTTTCATTCCTCTAAAGAGTGTTTGCCTTTTTCTGGACGACAGTTAAATAAAATTGTCTTTATTCACAGATGACATGATCATATATAGAAAATATTAAGGAAGCTACAAAAAAGCTACTAGAACTACTAAATGAGTTTAGCAAGTTTATAGGATACAAATTCAATATAAAAATAAATTGCTCCAGCTAACATTAGATGCAGCTTATTTTGTGTAATGGCTACAACCAAAACTTGTATAGAAATTATATCATTTAGATAGTCTCATGTTATTTGACTGAATATACAGTACACAAAATACACAGTAAATATCACGAGTAGAAATTAAGCTAGGAGGATGCTCTCATTCAACATGAAGTGTTGAAATCAGTTGTATATCAAACTTTTAAGAAAAAGTCCTGTCTACAGATGATATGTATTTTTTTTTTACAAGAAGACAAAAGCTAAACAATTATCCCCCAACATTCTTACATTGTTGACAAGTATTTGAATTCTTGAGGACAAAAAAATTTATTGAAGTTCACTTTCTGCACTAAAAATGCTAAATGCCATCAGGGCTTCCCTGGTGGCGCAGTGGTTGAGAGTCCACCTGCCGATGCAGGGGATACGGGTTCGTGCCCCGGTCCGGGAAGATCCCACATGCCGTGGAGCAGCTGGGCCCGTGAGCCATGGCCGCTGAGCCTGTGCGTCTGGAGCCTGTGCTCCGCAACGGGAGAGGCCACAACAGTGAGAGGCCCGTGTACCGCCAAAAAAAAAAAAAAAAAGCTAAATCAGATCAACTGAGATTTTTTTCTTGGTGTCCCAGAATTTTAATTTATTAATTCATTCAACCAATATTTACTGAATGTGAGCTATGTGTATATTATTATTAGGAGCTAGAAGGAGAGATTAATGAATCAGACACCATTCTGGCCTTCAAGAAGCTTGCAAATGAAAGAGGAGATGAACAAGTATAAAAGCAACTTTAAGATAAGATTAAGGATGTCATCATTGTTTCTGCCCTGCCCGTGTGTCTTTAAATGTAATCTGTCCTCACTCCTCCCTCACTTTACCCTCAAATGTGTCAGAGAGAGGAAATAGGCAGTTTTGGGTGACTGCTAGGCCTGTTCCTGGATTACCTTCTTGTCACTCTTTGGTCTCTCCTGCCTGGTGTTCTAATTTTAGCTCTGGGTATCTATATTGTGATGAATGGTTTAGGCCCCATTCATTCACTCATCAAAGATTACTGAGTGCCCATTACCTGCCAAGCCCAGTTCTGGTACTGGGGACGAAGAAAGCACTGCGGTGAACAAGGCAAGATGCTGTCTTTCAGACCTTACCCCGTACCCTACTTTACCTTGATTCTGTGTAGTCCCTTCAGCTGGGTCACCAGCACTCCGAGAAACTGAAATATACCCTGCTGACCTCAGCCCTGAAGGCAATAAAGACCTAAGGCAATAAAACTGATATAAAGAAAGGGGGTGAGAGAAGGATTTACTTCATTAAAGAACGCAATCCCAAAGGTCTAGAGAGAGATGTGCATGTATGTATGTGTGTATATACACACACACACACACATCTTCGTACACATACATATGATTAAAGGCCATATCTGTCTTTTTTTTTTTCCTTTCCTTCCTTTTTCTATTTCCCCTTAGAACCAAAGGGTGAATCTGAAACACGTTTGTAATTGTTTTGCAGGACTGTTTATTCGGCCAAACCTCTGGGTCCTGTGTGTCCATCCCATCCTCCTGGCAGGGGTGGACCTTTGCAGTCATGTATATCCATAACCCCTTCTACTGTGATAACTGATCAAATCAGGGTGACCATATGACTCAGGTAACATCAGGTGGCTTCTGCCTCCCAAGAATTTGGATTTGGTGCACAAATGCTATTACTACTCTCTGTTAGGAACTTTTAGAGCTAGGGCTAGAGGGGCCATCCTTAACCTGAGTTCAAACGGATCAGAGAAAGGTGGTAGCAAAAAGAGGGATAAAAGGAGCACTTTCCCAGAGGAACACAGAAGTAAGAGACTGTGACACAAAGGAACAGAGACGGCAGCTGCTGCCCCACCGACTGGTCCTGCTTTGGATCCTTCGAGAGCATTGGCTGCACTTCCAACCCACGGGCTCTGTAGCTATCACGTTATCTTTCCAACAACCCTCTTTGTTTGTTTAGTTGATTGGGTTTTTTCCCATCAACAAACAATCTAAAATACAATATTTCACTGTTCTGGCTATTGTGACTTTTGAGTAATTTCTACTATCTCCCAATGGCTAATCAATCTGAGAACTCAGACTTAAATACAGGGTGAAGGCCAGAGAAAATGCTACTAAAGAGAATTTAGCTGGTATCTGCTGAGATAAAAACCTGTCCCAGGATGTGATGGTCTGTATGTTTGTGTCCTCGCAACATTCATATGTTGAAACCCTAACTTTCAGTACGATGGTATTAGGAAGTGGGGCCTATGGGAGGTATTAGCATAGATGAGGTCATGAAGGTGGCGTCCCCATGATGGGACTAGTGTGCTTATAAGAAGAGACTAGACCTTATTCTTTCCTCATTTGAAAACACAACTGCAAACCAGGAAGAGAGCCCTCATCAAGAACCCAACCAAGCTGGTACCATGACCCTGGATTTCCAGCCTCTAGAACTGTGAGAGACAAATGTTTGTTGTTTAAGCCACCCCGTCTATGGGAATTTGTTACAGCAGCCCAAGCTAAGACACAGAATGTCATGTTCACGTCACTTGAGAGATCATTCCCTAGACACCTGAGCTGTCCCAGGGCTGGGGAGGGGGTCGAGGTTGCTTCTGCAGAGCTGTCTCTGTACAGAGACACAGCCCCTGACAGAGTCCACCAGAGTCCACCAGAAGAACACAGGCCCAGCCCAGAAAGAACTGGAGAGACAGCGGGCCAAGGTAGAAGCACAGATGTGTCACAGTCAGCTAGGATTCATTCTTCACAGGAAGCTGTGGGACTCTGGGAAAAATTCTGAACTCCTTTGAGCCTCATACTTTTCAACTTCACAAATGAGGAGGATCAAAATCAAATTATAATGCCTATTTCTCATGCTTAAAGTCAGTAATCTACTTATGACTTTTCTGCAAGAAAACACTAATACAGAGACTCTCATAATTGTAAATGGAAAACTTAGCGGTATACCTGAAACCAAAATGCCCATTTACTATCCTAAAGCCAAACTAAAACACTTATTTTTGAGTAACGTACTCTCATGCTAGAATGGAAAACGCTTAAAACAACCCTCTCCTATCACCAAACAATTAATAAGGTTGCTGACACATGGCGGTTTTTGTATAACTCGTAATTCAGCCCCGTGGTCCCAGCAAGGCTGTGTTGACACTGCATGTGCTTTCCAAAACACGGAACTCTGGAGCTCTGCCGATTATATTTGGAACTCAAGACTTCTTCATGCCATTTTGTTAAACGTGATGTACTGATTTGGAGGGATGTAATATAAATTTTAAAAATGTAAACATCAATCAAAAATGTTTTAAAAAATATGTATGTTTTGTGAGGTTTGGGTTTTAATAAACCAAGAGAGAAATTTCTACTGCAAGATTGGTAATGGGGTATGCAGGGTAGGACTGCATACGTGAAAGCACTATTAAACGGAAGAGCTTACCACTACAATCTTTGCCTTGTATCTGAAGAATATCAGCTAAGGTGTATAAAAGAAGGGAAAGCAGGCAAAGCAAGCAGAGGCTGAGAATATTAATGCAAGAACAAGAGCGACAGTCTCTGATGTCTGATTAGTGATTTTCAATTTACAAAGCACTTCCAGGCACATTATCACCGTAAAAGTCCTGTGAGGCAGACGGGAAGTTTTTCTAATCTCCTTTATTTATGAGGCAGCTAAGGCTCAGCCAGGCTAAGCCACAGCCCAAAGTCACACAGTTAACATCCAAGGCAAGAACTGAGTCCTCACCCCCAGGCTCTTGACACTAGTTCTCAAGTCACACTTTGGAGTTCAGCCCCAGGCAGAGTCCCTCTCTTCACTGGCCCCATAGCCTCCCAATCAACTTGGCCAGGTGGGAAGCTGTACCTTCATCCATCTCTAGCCAGTGGCCTTTGTCTGGCGTGTGATGCCCTGCTGAACGTGGTCCATCAGTCTCAAGTTCATAAAGAGATTTATCATAACTTTTCTGAAACAGCAAAGTTTCCTTATAAGCCCACGGGTCTGGGCCAAGACCAAGCTGTGAGAACCTACAAGCTGTCTTTACCTTCCTCTCCACAATGTTCCCCTGAGATCTTCACATACCATCGCCTTCCCCAGAACCCCTTCAACCCCTCTATTTCCCTCAACAGACTCATGGGCCTCGATGGGACCATAGGAGTATTACCAGTCAAGAGAGCAGGTTATGCTCTGAGAACAAATAAACCCCAAATCTCAGTGACTTAAAACAACAAAACTGATTTCTCACTCCTTCTACACGTCTAATGCAGGCCAGCAGAGGGGCTCTGCTCCCAGGGGTCACTCAGGGCCTCAGGCTAACAGAGGCATCACCTCGGCATTGCTTCTATGATGACTAAAGTAGTGGGAGTCGGATTGGAAATGACACACATCACTTCTGCTCCCGTTTCTTTGGCCAAAACCAATCACACATTGGTGCCTAACTTCAAAGAGGGTGGGAAGTGGTTCTCTGTGTCTGTGGTGGGAGAGGCAGAACATTAGTGACCAGCCTAATGACAACCACAAAGTTCAGTCCCCATCAGATGCTTGAAGCTCCCCAGTAACAGCCTCACAAAGGAGTTCAACCTTTACCTGAACTTCTCCTGTAACAGGAAGCGCCCCATCTCATAAACAGCTGATTTAATTTTAAGGGAGCTATATTTGTTAGCAACAAAAAATTTCTAAAAATAACCAAAATTGGCCTCCCTGTAACTTTTGCTCCTTGGTATTTACTTCTTCCTCAGGGTCTTAGGATAAATCACTAATATGTTGAATAAATAAAATATCTTCAAACATTTGATGAGAGCTATTGTTCTCATGTATTTACTCATTTAACCATGTTAGATCCCTGCCCTGTAAGAGATCTTGGGTGTAAGATGGGTAACCAAGACTGCAGTACCTTATGGCATGGGATATGCCATAGATAATCCCCTAATGTTACTAGAGGAAAAAAATCAGGGTTCTCAAAATTGAGGAAGGTGGGTTAAAGGGAGGCTGTGGAGAAGGCTTTCTGGAGAAAGAGCATTGCTGTGAACACAGCAAGGGAGGGGCCTGCTCGGAAGATGAGACTATAGCAGGCAGAGGAAACAATCTGTATTAGGTAGCCTAGGTGCAGAACTGCACGATGCATTCAGGGAAATTACAAGGAAGACTGTAATGCAGGATGTCTTCTGGGGGGGGGGGGAAGGGGGGGAGGGAACTGAGATGGCATCTCAAGGGGGGCCCTAGCACTAAGCTAGAAGTCTGGAATCCTGAAAGGTACTGAAGAATTTCAAGTATAAAACTGACATGGGCTGCTTCACATTTTAGCAGCATTATCCTGGCAGCAGGAGGCAGAATGGAACACAGGAGACCTGCCTGAATCTGATCCTGGGTGGTCCTGGACAATGAGACCAGAGCTAATGCTGTGATCCTGTCAAGAAGGGGGCAGGTCTGAGGAGATGAGATGGGATGGGCAGCACTTGGTAGTTAATTCCAAAAGGTGAGGCAGGGTGCAGTGGGGGCCTGTGATGCCTCTCGTGCTTCTGGCTTGGGCAACCAGATGGGGTAATTCACTGAAGTAGAGGTATTCAAGGAGATGGGTAGGGAAAGTTTTGTTGAGTTCAGTTTTGCACAGGTTGAGCTGAAGTTGTGGGTGTGACTTAGTGATGATGTATTAGACAATGAGGTGCATCTATGAAGAGAGATCTAGCCAGAGGTCATAGATTAGGGAGTAAGCAGTTACTGAAGCCATGCATGTGGCTGACAAGCAAACTATAACTTTTCTACCTATATAGGAAAATGAAAATATTGATACAATTTTCCAATTTGACCTATCCCTTTCCAGTGGCCAGATGCTCCATATCTACGTTCCATGGTGCCTTCTTACAATCAAGAAACCTAAAAAAACTGAATCACAATCAGTGCCTTGTTGGTAACCACAGAATCAGACCACAGAGAAATGGAGAATTGTGAGAAATATTTCATCCAAACATACAAAGGTCTGATGAGTCATTCCTGCTCCACAATGGAGAATACCTCTCGGATAATTCAAATACTCACTTCTCCTAGATCCAGGTTATTTCTCTCCCCTGCCTGTGCTGAACGAACTGTACCTTACCTTTTTCTATCTCATAGGATAACTACATCTAATCTTTTTAAGACACGTTTTTTTTTTCTGTCTGTTTATATAAATTGATAAGGTTACTGCTTTAGGCCAGCAAAAACTGACATATATTCAAGAGACTGACCTGGGTTAATATTTTTCTAGCTCAGTTGTTCTTGAAAACTACCCATCACACATTCCCAGATTATTCCTTAGAGATTAGGAGCCAATACAATTCATTACATGTTTGGTTTGTCTAATTTCATTCTCAAAGGGAAATTTGAACATCAATATTAGAGGCCACCTTGCTGTCCCCTATGGTGTAATAAAAAATATATTTGATGTTTGTCCCTGGTTCCTGGCACAAAGCTCCTAAACCCTTGAAATTTCCTGAGTAATAGGTAGGAGGGTTGTTTGTCATTCACAATGAGCTCCTTTCCACTATTCCTGAGTTTATACTAATGAGATGACTCACAGTGGAGGTCCCTAGATAGTTTCCAAATGAAGACTAGTCATCAGAAAGACCAAACACAGTGATTAGAGTGTGGGAACTTCCAGCCCCCGCCCACCTCAATCTCTGGGGAGAAGGAGGCTGGAGATTGGGTCATAACAACACTTGAACAAAGAGATTCAGAAAGCTTCAGGATTGGTGAACACACTGATGTGCTGGGAGGGTGGCATGCCCTGAGAGGGCATGGAAGCTTGGAGCCCCTCCTCGCCATACCTTGCCCTATGTATCTCTTCCATGTGACTGTTCCTGAGTTGTATCCTTTATAATAAACTGGCAACCATTAAGTAAACTATTTTCCTGAGTTCTAGGAGTCATTCTAGCAAATTATCAATCTTGAGGGTGGGTCATAGGAACCTCCAAATTTGTATTCATCCAGACAGAAGTGTGGGTAGTTGGCACCCCATGTGCAACTGATGTCTAAAGTGGGGGTAGTCCTGTGGGACTGAGCCCTTAACCTGTGGGGTCTTTGCTAACTCTGGATAGTGTCAAAATTGTATTGAATTGTTGGACAGCAAGTTGGTGTCAGAGAATTGAAGAATTAATGTATTGATAGAAGTAAAACACATATTTCATGTCATAAGTGGTATCAGAAAAACCACCAGGCACACCCCCCTGTGTGACAGAGAAAAGCCACAAAATCTTTACTGAGCTCAAAAAATATCTTACCATAAAAAGCAAACCTTTATCACCAGCTGTCCATCACTAAGGAATCATCAGCAACTACTAGTTGTATCTTTAGTAGATGCACTCAGTTGGAGCTAAGAGATGTGGTCAAACCCATGTGGATACAATGATAGAAACTACTTAAGCACATAAGGTCCTTTCCTCACCCTAGGGTGATGCAACAGGGGCTATCAGGGACACTTTGCACTCTGTTCTGAACCCACCTCTTAGCTGGTTTCTGCTTCTTGGCCCAGTTACATTAGATTCAAATGCTGTGCTTGAATTTTCAGCTTGGCCTTGGATCCAAACTTTGCATAAGGTCGTTGACTTTTGCCTTTCTCTTTGCTGCAAATCCTGCAGCCCCATGATCAGCCCAGACTCACCTCCATGCCAGCCTAAGCTCCTTGAATCTTCAAAAATCTAGTCATCTCCTTATCTGGTAGAGGGATACAGACAGAGTTAAAGAGATACTGACAAATAGAAAATTTTTGTTCATGATGACAAAGGAGAGAAAAGAAGCTCGTGTCACATAAGACATTATTAAAGATCTTAGACATGTTCAGTCTTCAGGAAAGAGAAAATTAGAGGCAAAATTGGATAGTGCTTTTCAAAGATCTGAAGTACAATTGAGAGGAAGAAGATCAGAAGTGGGATCTATTGTTGGACAATTCAAAGAAGATTTCTATTTAATATCAGATGACCAGAAATCTTGCCTTGTGAGTTACAGCACCCTCTCCTAACCCCATCATTAGAAGCATTCAAACGTGAGGAAGATGACTGAGCTGTTAGGGATGCCATAGAAGGCGTTGCCCATTCTATTTCTCTTACATGGACTC
This sequence comes from Globicephala melas, assembly GCF_963455315.2. Lineage (NCBI taxonomy): Eukaryota > Metazoa > Chordata > Mammalia > Artiodactyla > Delphinidae > Globicephala > Globicephala melas. The sequence goes on along the minus strand of NC_083315.2, from coordinate 104,534,129 downwards.
AGAACAGAAGGGTTACATTTCCAATTGTGTAGCACTTATTCAAAATAGAAAGAGAGAAGAAAAAGTCTGAATATATAAAATTAGCTTGGAAGTCAAGTATCCAGCTTGAGTAAACAAATTTGAGCACTGTAGGAACATGTAAAATGTGAAGAAATGATGAGTGCAAGAATTCTTATAATTAAGTAGGTTAAATGCCTTAACGCAACTCGATGTGAATCTGTAGAGTAGTGATCAGTGGAATGTGTAGTTATAAAAAAAAGCAGTGAGACAAGATGACCCATGCTCAGTTTCTCCAGAAGGAGACAATCAGTCTTGCAGAGGAAATGAAATGATGGTGTGCAGACGGTCCTGTGTGTGTTCCCTGCCACAGAGCCTCCTTCAGGATGACAGAGCAAGTTGCATTTTCCTTATACATTCTGGGCAGGAAGCAGTGCGAGATTTATACCCCCGACCAAAAAGAACCTCCCTTTCCAACATGTTAATGCCTGGAATACTTTTGCCAGGGTTCGCCCTGGAGGAAGAGTAGAGAGAGGAGGAGGAGGAACCAAGCCCAGAAATGTCAAGACAACTCCACTGTTTTAACATGTTCATACCTGCTTTTGATGACAATGACACTTCAGGAGGTCAGAGGTGGGCTTATCCATGGTGCTACGCCCTAAATGGACAAACACTACCTCTGAACTATTGTGAGCAATTAAAGAATATGATAAAAACAGTGCCGCCATGAAAAAACTGTTCCTTCCTTGTTGCGTGTTACATCTCCGACTCCTTCAACACTCTTACATGAAATGGACTTGCCATCCCAGTGTGGTCACTCTCCATCCTGCAGGGGCCTCTTCCTCTGGTCCAATCCTCCTCTCCTGAGTTATCTAGTGCTCTTGAAACAATGGCTCTAGGGAATAATTTAATTCCAGCGCCCTCTGCTGGCCCTATAGAAGGGCAAGACATTAAACTAGATGGGTAGTTGCCAAAGTTTTCACAGTCACAAAGCCAATTTACTATTTTATTAACTTCAGGGACCTCACATTTTGAAACTGATCTTTCGAGAAAACTCATTCTGCTAAACAATAATTAATTCCTTTACCATTCTGCATTTATCATAGTCATCAAAAACTGTCAATTAGAACTTGTGATCAACAGGCAATAACCAAGTTCACTATACAAAGATTATTTATTTCTAATCAAACCAAAAATTTTACCTTTTACCTAACCTGTAAACCTTATTGTTGATGACAAGGCAATTTCTGTGAGGCTTTTTAACATTACTACAAATAATTTAAGGACCTTTCTTCCTACCTAGAGATCCAGGGGCCCCAGGTTTGGAACCACAGAGTTAGAATATACCTCAGTATCTAAACAATAAGCGTACTTCTGAGAAATTTTTACTTTATTAGTAAGCACTTCTGTATGATGCTGGATACCACTTGGTTATAATTCTTCAAATTACTCTGGTGTGGTAACTGATCATATAGTGGCCTGAAAGGTTAATACACCATGCAGGGCTGCAAATATCAGAGCTGAGTTTTCACGGGATCAGCTTTTAGCAATGAGTAGCTGAACAGCGGTTGTGGTGGTTGAGACTCATGCATCTCAGAGTGGAGAGGGGTACATTCTAGCGATACCTGAAATCCAGCTCTCAGCTGACTTCCTGCCCCAGTGCGCTAGCTGTCTCAACTCTGCTGCAGTGTGGCTCCATGAGTGGAAAGTTGATGTATTCACAGGACACAAGAGAGGAAGATGGAGAAACATGGTAGGCTCAGCAGAGTGTGTGGGATGGGACCTGGGTGGAGCAAAGTAGGAGACTAGGGAAGTCTAGAAATAGAGTAGACAAGGAGTTCTCTGAGGGTAGGTCTGGGTCTCACCCATTTTTCTAACCCCAGTAACTGACACAACACCTGGTACACAATAGGCTCTAAAATATTTGTCAAATTTCTGTAGGTATTATGCTCACCAACCCTAGAAATGCTTTTAGCTAGGTGCAAAGCTTTACCACGGACACTAATAACTATGACTACTAAGATAATGCCATGGGTAGCTTGTTCAGTGGTAGAACTGAGCTTGCTGTTTGGTTAAGTTTTGTACAGAAATGGTTCTATTTTTGGAAAAAGATGAATGTATCTCAGAGTGATTTTCAGTGTTTAATTTTTTTCTTTAAAAATATATATTTTGTAATATAACATACAAATGGAAAAGTACACAAAATGAACACAACAATATAGCCAGCACTTAGATCCAGAAGCAGATCATCTTGGAACACCAGAAGCCCTAGTAGTGTCTCCTTCCTGCCACTATCTGACACCCCATCCCTACTATTCTAACACCATAGATTAGTTTTGCCATTTCTGAAGTACACCCACACTCTATACTCCTGTGTCTGGCTTCTTTTGCTCAACATTATTTTTGTGATGGTAATTCATGTTGTTAGTTGCAGTTTGTTCATCCTCATCTTTGTATTTTATTTATAAATGTACCACATTTTAAAATCAATTACCTATGATGGTAAACTAGTTGATTCCAGCTTTTTACCATTCTGAACAGTGCTGGTATGAGTATTCACGTACATTTCTTTTGTGTGCATGTATACCCATTTTTGTTGGGTACAAGCCAAGTGGTAGAACTGCCAGGTCAAAGGATGTGCACATGATCAGCTGTTGCAGATACTTCCAGTTTCACAAAGTGATTGTGCCAATTTTGGGAGTCAGCTTTTGTACAAAGCTAGATGCCAGAGACGTTGAGAGGGCATAAAGGACAGTGGGGAAGTTATCACTAGGCCTATGACTTGGAACCTAAGGGGATTTTATGGAAAGGAAGAAGATAATATAATCCTCAAATGGACAGGTCCCATCAATTAGCAACTCATCACTGGAATGCTTTGGAAGCCTGCTTCCTAAGGAGAAAGGAAGGCAGAATAATAATACAAAAGGTAGAGGAAAAGAAGAAAAAGAAAAAAGAGCAGAATAATTGGTAACCCCAAATGCCAAGGAACTGCTAAAAATTTTACCTTCGTAAAAATGGCACAGTGGTTTCCCAGAGCCCTGACTCCAGTAGAGCAGATTAGAACCAGAATGCAGCAAAAGGCACTCTGTATTTATATGTTTGTGTTTATCACAAAACTTCCTGAACTTGTTTGGAGATTTGTGAGTACTTAACGTTATTAATCAGGACGGCTCCTCTTTATGAATTTTGGGATAAGGCCTTTTACCACTGCTGATACTCACAGGAAAAGAATAAAAGCTTATCACTGAGTTTCTCCAAGAGATTTCTGTAAAGTTTAATTTGCAAATAAGTAAGCCAAATTGGAAATGCCAGATGCTATCAGACAGGAGGATCAGATTTTCCATTTAAATGTGATTGTCCCTCTTTCAGCTGGATTCAGGGCTTTCCTCTGAAAGTCTCAGGAAACTCATTTGCAAGAGTGACTCAGAATGAACCCACTCTATAAGACTTTGTTATCAAAAGGCACTTAAACATTGCAAAGAGGAATGCAATGTTCTGTTTACAAGAGGAATTTGATTGCTAATTATGAACCCCTAAAAAATATGCATTTCATACTTATCTCTTTGCAATTCAGCAATGAATCCTACAGTAGTTCTGGTCTCCTCTCAGCTGAGGTCCTCTGACACTCTGCTACGACAGAGAGCTCCTATGTGAGCACTGACCCCTAGGTATCTGCCGTTTCTCAAATTGTTTTTCAGCTCCAGGACAATTTGCTCTGCAGCAGCTGTTGTCACAGAACAGATCGGGAATGCCTTTCCTTTCAGAGAGCAGCCAGGTTTACATTTGCATTCATTTCCTTGCGGCCATTTCCGTGAATTAGACCTGGCACAGCCCTGGCCGCTGGCTTTTGATCTGACATGTGGACAAGGAGTTCAGTTCATTTGCTGCCTCTCCAGCAACCATGTCCAAGACCATTATCCTGCAGGAGGTCTAAGCAAGCTGCCACTATCAACGGCCGACAGGCACACTTGAAAATTCATGAGTAATGTGTAAAAACGCAGGAGTCCTTCCCCTTGGTGCTTTCACCGCCCTTACATGGAGATGCTGGCTGAGCCCATACAGAGAGGGGGAAATTGATACAGACCAAGAATTCAGTGGTGGCTCCAAGGCACCACAAGGATCTAGAAGCTTCTGATTTGCCTCCAAATATTAACCAAGGGTACAAAGAAATGGCATGCCCCAAACTTAGCAGGTCTAGCTGATATGCAAATCAATCTGACTGCAACCTCCTAGTGATGAACATTCACCGTATGAGCTCCCATATGCACAAACAGATGTCTGCAAGGCACCGACCACCCAGCTGCCCAGAGACTGCCTGAGTTGCCCTGCAAATCAAGAAGTGATGGAGATCAGCTTGGTGCTTTGTGACCACCTAGAGGGGTGGGACAGGGAGGGTGGGAGAGAGACGCAAGAAGGAGGAGATAAGGGGATATATGTGTATGTATAGCTTTGTTATACAGCAGAAACTAACACTCCATTGTAAAGCAATTATACTCCAATAAAGATATTAAAAACAAAAAAAATGAAGTGATACAGTTCTAGATGAACACCTAGAAGCAATTTAATAAATTATGTATCTACCTCATTCAACCGAATGTTCATCAGGGACTTCCTTGGTGGTCCAGTGGCTAAGACTCCGCGCTCCCAATGCAGGGGACCCAGGTTCAATCCCTGGTCAGGGAACTAGATCCCACATGCATGCCGCAACTAAGGAGCCCACCTGCCACAAAGGACCCGGCACAACCAAATAAATAAATATTTTTAAAAATAAATAAATAAATAGCCTCCACAGGGCCCATGCTACCAGCCTCGCATTTCTTTAGACCCTCCTACTTTCAGACTCAGTTAATTCTACCTAAGCATCTCTATTTTTCACATCAACACACACACACACACTTTAACATAACCCCTTCTTCTGCTCTCTCTTTCAACTCGGGCCTGGTTACCTTAGGGAGACCTTTTTTCCCCTCTTAAAAGGCTCTTTGTCTTCAAAAAACAAAAGCAATTACTTAAAGTTCCCTAGAAACTTTAGGTAAAAGAAAACTACCCTGAAGGTATCAGTGTTGTCAAATTCTACAACACTTGGAAGTACACAGACATCCTGTTTGGAATCTTATCAAAATTATTCTTCTATCCCTTTATCCTCTAAAACATCCAAAATAAATAACAGCTATTTTATATTTATTATTTCTTTGGGGGGGGGCTGAATTACTGGTGCTACAATAAAAACACTACTTTTACTACAAATGTATAGTATTTCATTGTAACAAATGTGCATTCAAATTATGGATTAAGGGATTTCCCTGGTGGCTCAGTGGTTAAGAATCCACCTGCCAATGCAGGCAACACGGGTTCAAGCCCTGGTCCGGGAATATCCCACGTGCCACAGAGAAACTAAGCCCGTGCGCCACAACTACTGAGCCTGCGCTCTAGAGCCCACAAGCCACAACTACTGAGCCCACCGTGCCACAACTACTGAAGCCTGCACACTCTAGGGCCTGTGCTCTACGACGAGAGAAGCCACAGCAATGAGAAGCCAGCACTGCAATGAAGAGTAGCTCCCGCTCGCCGCAACTAGAGAAAGTACGCACGCAGCAACGAAGACCCAACACAGCCAAAAATAAATAAATAAATTTTTAAAAAATTATGGATTAAATGTGTACTAGACAGGGGCCCTAATCTCTGTAAATAAGAAAACCTTCAAGCTTTTTAAGTTCTGAACAACTGACAATAAATGAAGTTTTGGAGCACAATCAGCATAACATGTTACCAAGCCGAGGACAAACTGCAGTAAACTTCTGATCAGATTTTCTCTCTAGGTGTCAATCTTGATGGGTCTCGCCATCACTTTTGGACTTCTTACTTAATTTAATCCATCCTGAAGGTGGGCCTCAGTGCTGGGCCTATTTACACAGAATCCTGGTGGGCAATTATGCAAGATTAGTTGTATTTCTAGGTTCTGCATGTCAATAACTAGAATGCCTGATTTTTTTTTTTTTTTTTGGCCTCCCCGTGCAGCTTGTGGGATTTTAGTTCCCAAACCAGGGATTGAACCTGGGCCACGGTAGTGAAAGCACCGAGTCCTAACCACTGGACCATGAGGGAATCCCCTATAATGCCTGATTCTGAACAAATATTACTTTAGCAAAAAAGTTAGGGGACCAAGCCCCTGAGAAAAGATTCAGTGAGACACAAAATCCTGCACTTAACTGCCATGATATATATATTTTTAAATTTTATTTATTTAGTTATTTAGTTATTTTTGGCCGTGTTGGGTCTTCGTTGCTGTGCGAGGGCTTTCTCTAGTTGCGGCGAGCGGGGGACCCTCCTCACCGCGGTGCGCAGGCCTCTCACTGTCGCGGCTCTCTTGTTGTGGAGCACAAGCTCCAGACGTGTAGGCTCAGTAACTGTGGCTCACGGGCCTAGTTGCTCCGTGGCATGTGGGATCTTCCCAGACCAGGGCTCGAACCCATGTCCCCTGCATTGGCAGGCGGATTCTCAACCACTGCGCCACCAGGGAAGCCCTGCCATGATATTTTATCTTCCTCCCTGAGGCTGTGTCCTCATCTGAACTTAAACACTAGGAAGTAGCACAGTTTTGTTGAAATAGTAAAAATATAGAGTTTATTGACATGTAACTAATTTAATCTTAGATACCCAGAGACTATAAAAAGAAAAAAAATTGCATAGTTAATCACAAAATACTGTCATAGAAGGGGAAATTTACATGTTTGGAATCATAAAACATGGCAATCAGGTTGAAGAAGTTTCCAGCTGCTTGTTTCTATCCAATTTTGGAAATGTCTTACATTTTATATCTCTCCCAAGTTTGACTGACTCTTGATTATCTGTGATCATGAATGGACAGTAGTATATTCCATATATATTTCATAGAGAATCCACAAGGTGACATGGGCCACTACTTTTGAATGCACATCTGGGTCTAGCAGACAACATAATGAACTTGAGTTTTCGTCCCTTCTTGCTCTTGACTAATTTCTAATGGACAGCCTCCAGTCTATAATGTAAATAATATTCTTCTTGACTGTTTCAACAAAGGAATTCATGGCAGTGGACTGTTTAGGAATGCTCTGACAGAACACTGTGATTTCTGTTTGCTTCCCATTCCGTATCCACACACCCAAGCACCTTCATAGAGCAGGATGCTTAACAGGGTTCAAAACATCTTAATTACCCTAATTCAAGGATGGCAAATATGCCACACCTCCCCCATAGGTTAGAATTGAGGGGACCTAATAAGTATTATCCCTCTTCACTGCCCAAGTTCAGAAACAAATGAGAGACAAACACAAACACAGGAGTCAGACAGACAGAAATGATATTCATGATACAGTCCTTGGGCACCTGGCTTGGGCATGAAAGGCAAACGGACTTCTTACTGTTGCCTAAATTAAACTTCCCAGGCTTCAAGCCTCTCTGATTGGGGGCAGTGCCTGCTCTTCAGTCTTCCCACATAGTGGGGAGAATAGGCCAAAACAGCATATTCTCCATACAAAGGCAGTTTCCAAAGAAAGAGAACCAGAAGGGTCTAAAGAAAGAAGTACCAGAAGCACCTCATATGCCCACTTTGTTCTCTCAAATGTATTAATCTGATAGGTCATTCCCACCTTCCCCTCACCCACTAGGAACAGGCAAGAAGGTAGCAAGAGACCAGCAGAATTACTTCACTGCTGTGGTTCACAAACTTGAGCATGTATCAGAATCACCTGGAGGGCTTGTTATAAACACACATCACTGGGCCCACTTAAGAGTTTCTGATTCAGTGGGGCTGGGTGAGGCCTGAGAATCTGCATTTATAACAAGTTCCCAGGTAATGAATCACCGCTCTAATGCAATGGTTTTCAACCTTGAACAAGCAATGGAATCAAGAGAAAGGAGTGTTTCCTCCTATCATTCCTCAGCTTTTTTTTCTTTCTTAACCCATTGGGTTTAACCTCTAATTCTGTGGTCTAGCAGAGGTGTGGCACTCCATTCAGGGGGAGGAATCAGCAGTCTCTTGGAATAGTGTAGCTCTCAGTTCATGAGGTTTCTCTCTCAATATTGACCACTATTCTTTCATGGCACTGTTAATGCACAGTGATGATTTATGTCCCTAGAAATCTATGCAGTGGGTGATAACATAAATTTTAAAACCCCAAGCCATACTAGATGCATGCACTCCACATTCTATTTCCCACCCAAAATTAAGTCCAGCCACGTTACCCAAAAGAGCTCATTAGATATTAAGATATTCCAATAAAATGACAATAAAAATTTTCCAAATTTGAGTATAAACCTTCTCTTATCATGGATTTCCCAGGTTGACATTATACGTCCAAAATTAAATTCCTTGAATATTAAAGTCTAAAATCAAATTATCTTTCCTTTGTGTTAAAAGCCAAAAGAAACTAAAGTCCCAAATTCTATCCTCCTATTTCTTATTCTTCTGACTCTATCCAGAGGATATCCCTATGCAGGACTGTGGTTCTTTTAGCAGCTGCAGTTGAGTTCTCTTCCACTGGAATAGGTGTAGTTCTCTTAGGATCTTAAAAGTTCAACTGCACCCATATGTGCCTCACTTTTGAGGAGACCAAAGAGAACACTAAAGATTATCAAAGAACCTGTCTCATATCCCCTTGTTTTAGAAAACACTTCAACCCTTACCACTTAGCGGCTATCCCAGACAAAATCATATTCCCAGACCCTCTATTTATTATTGCCAAAGACCATAGCAGAGACTCAGTGACATCTGAGAGAGGGAAGTAGAAATGGGACAGAATTCTTGACTGCAGCTTTGCCAGGAGGCTGGTCATTCTGTGTCTTTGTTGGAAGAACATGACCTTTACGGCACCATTTCACCATGTTAAGGGGGAGTGGATGGGAAGGCCTTTTATGCATATTTTCTCAGTCATTAGAGGGTGGAATTTGAGACCTGGTTCCCTTCTAACAAAGTTTTAAAACCCTCAATGGTGGCAGTGCCAGCCACTAGGTCTTATTTTATTTACAATCTAACATACTGAAAACATCTTAATTTCCATTTGCCTTGGAGCCCTGTGTTGCTAGCATCCCACTGCTGAAATGAATGAGGGTTCCGCCCAGTTACTTAGTATCCACTATTTCTTGTGAAGACATATTTTCAGCCCTAGGTCACAGATTTTAAGTACACGGATGAAACAATTGTTGTTGTTGCTGTTGCTTAGCTGCAAATCTACAATCCAAGACTTTAAAAAGCAAAGAAGCTACACTTCTTGTGGGGGTCAAAGAAGACTTCACCCCAAAATTAATGTTTTGAACTGAATAAAAATGAAACCACAACATATCAAAATTTTTGAGATGTACCTAAAGCAGTGTTTAGAGGGAAATGTAGAGCATTAAATGTTTCTCATCTAAAAGAAAAAATATTTCAAATAAAAAATCTAAACTTACACCTTAAGAAACTAGAAAAAGAGTAAGTTAATCTAAAGCAAAAAGAAGGAAGGAAATAATAGAGATAACATTGGAAATCAGTAAACTAGGAAATGGACGTACAGTTGAGAAAAGCAATGAAATCAAGAGCTGATTGTAATAGGCTGTATAATGGTCCTCTGAAGATGTCCATGTCCTAATCTCTGGAACCTGGGGCTACATTACTTTAGCTGGTAAAAGGAATTTTGCAGGTGTGATTACTTAAAGATCTTGAACCAGAGAGATTATCCTGATCATCTGGCTGGGCCCAGTGGAATCACAAGCATCCTTATTAGGGAGGACAGAAGGCTCAGAGTTAGAGATGTGATAGTAGAAGCAAGAAGTTGAAAGATGCAAGAAGGGAGCCTGGGTCAAGGAATGCAGGTGGCCTCCAGAAACTAAAAAAGGCAAGAAAATGGGTGTTCCCCTCAGAACCCGCAGAAGGAACTGGCCCTGCCAGTACTGTGACCTCGGCTCAGCTGGGCTGATTTGTAACTTCTGACTCCCAGAACTCTAAGGTAATAAAGTTGTGTTGTTTTAAACTACATTCGTGGTAATTTATTACAGCGGCAGTAGGAAACCAATACAATAATCCCTTGAAAGATCTATAAAATAAATAAACCTCTACTCAGACTTACCAAGAAAACTAGAGAGAAAATACAAATGACCAATATCAAGAACCAAAAAGGGTATCACTCCAGATATTCAAAGGATAATAAAGGAAAATAATAAACAACCTATGTCAAATTCTACAGCTTAAATGAACAGGCGATTTAAGACTCAAATTACCAGTTTAGTCACAAAGAAATAGATAACCTAAAATGATAAACAACGTATACCTATGAAAGAAACCGAATTCTTATTTCAAAAGCTTATGTCACCAACAAAGCTCATTCACAATTCCTGGGAAACAAAAATAGAATCTGAGTAGTAAAATAAAGTCTAACCTTTTATTTTTCTCTTGTGCTTCATCTCGTTTCACTTGCTCACAGGTCGCTGCAGGCAGAGAGGCCTCTGACCAGAGCTCCTCACGCAAAACCGCCGCGCAGGACAACTCAGCTCTGCGGCCCGTGCACAGAAGTACTGCGCCCGACTCGTCAATTCAAGATGGCGGCAGCGGGCCGTGTGCAGAGACACTGCACGCGGCACCTCAGTCTGGAGCCGTGAGCAGCACACCTGCACGGACTTGGGAGACTCCGCCCCCTGCCCTCTCCGCTGACGAGATCCCTATAAAGAAGCCCCTCCCACATCCTGTGGGGAGAGATAGGACTTCAGAGTGCGAATCTCCCGTTATTAGGGTCATATCCATTTAGAACAGGTGTGTCCTCTTGGTGAAATGACCACATTATCATATCATATGTATATCATATATAATGTCCATCTCTATCTCTGGTTATAGTCCTGTTGAGTTTTCAAAGGACCAGAAGCTGTGTGGCTGATCTAGCCCTGCCTATCTATACCGGGCACATCATTTTAAAGTGAGAGCCTCACACATAAATGGCTTTTAGGACACATGAAATGTAGCTTTCTTTGCTTTTTTTTTTTTTTTTTTTTTTGCGGTAGGCGGGCCTCTCACTGCTGTGGCCTCTCCCGCCGCGGAGCACAGGCTCCGGACGCGCAGGCTTAGCGGCCACGGCTCACGGGCCCAGCCGCTCCGCGGCATGTGGGATTTTCCGGGACCGAGGCACGAACCCGCGTCCCCTGCATCGGCAGGCTGACTCCCAACCACTGCGCCACCAGGGAAGCCCCACTTCCTTTGCTTTTTAAAGCTGGATTGTAGATTTACAGCCAAGCAACAACAAAAATTCTTTCATTCCCTATGAAACCTTTTTCTTTTCCCTCTAATCAAAACCTTGCCTCAGCTGCTTGTGTTTACTGAAGCCAGTGCAGCTCTAGCATGGTTGTGAGGCTGAGCACTCGCTGCCCTGCGTGTTTAAAACCAGCTACTTGCTTGTGGATAAAGTTGCCATTAACTGCTAGGTCAAAATCCCACTGGACTATGCTTACTAAAATCTAAAGCCTTAAGCTACCAGTCCAACCCCACTAGTCAAAAGAAAATCACATAACTGTAAAAACCAGCCATGTGTCACAACAAAGCCCTACAAACCCGCAAAGCAAAAAAGATAAAATAAAATCATGTGACCCATGTTTATTTCACCTAAGGCCTAAAGCTACTTACTCAAAGCCTCACATATTTCTGGCTCCCCAAGTTGCAAATTCAACGATTTGTCTGTCTCTCAAGCTACCTGGATTATGCTCCAAATGCTGGGGGAAAGGATATTGGATTCCTTCAAACTCCATCACCCTCCTCACCCAACAGCCAATCATCATAATTGATCACAGAGAATGTGTAATAAGGCGTCTTTTCCCCACAACCCAGCCCCACACAAGTCTCAGAATTTTTTTTTCTTCACTATTCAAGGTCCTGAAACCAAGCAGGACCTTGTGGGGCTCCTGGGCACAAAAGTCTTTCTGTGTACCCCTTTTTCTTGATTATAGGAAAGAAGCTTCTTTCAGAACTCCATGACCTTTCCTGAGTTCCAACAGAGCAGGTTCAAACAATTGTTAATCAGGGAAGGGAGGGGATGCAGAGACAAGGAACAAACAGTCGCGGGTGGGGGTGGGTGGGGGGAAAACAATAGTGCAACCTTGGGGCAGGGTCCTGGTTCCTCCTCAAGAAATATACATAACAATGTATTTGAGGGGTTTTGCAGATACTGAAATCCTCACCAGGTGAAGGAAGTTAACTGTATGCTGCCCAGGAGCATACAGACCTCAAACTGGTTGGAACCAGAAGGTTGATGACGCTGACTCCCACTTACCTCACCACCAACCAATCAGAAGAATGTCCACGAGCTGATCACGCCCTCTTTGAACCATTACTATAAAACTCCTCACTATCCCCTCCAGGGCAGGCCACACAGTTTTGAGGGCGTTAGCCTGCTGTGGTCCCCTTTGCCTGGCAAAGCAGTATTCTTTTCTACTTCAGCCAAAACTCTGTCTCCAAGATTTAATTTGGTGTCGGGGTACAGAGGCCAAATTTGGCTTCAATCCCTTGCTCTATTTCATGAAGGAGGAGCTTACTAGGATCCTGGAATGATGACAAGGGTGAGAGATGTCCCACACAGGACAGTTTGGATGGAGGCTTGGCCACATCTAGGATCCCAGTGGGTGTCCGTCTGCTGGATGAGCCACAGGCAGTGAGCAGGGCAGCAGGCTGTGTCATGCTCTTCTGTAGTAACTGCTTTCATTCATGGGGCCCCTCACCTCAGTCAGCTACTTAATATAGCCTCTGGCTGCCTACACAGCTGTGTCCAGGATTACCTTCGGATTCCTGCACCCTCCCCACCCCAAATGACCCTCATACTCTGTCCTGGAGAGAAAGGCATGGCTCTCAGCCTCACCCTCCATCTCTTATTAAACTCTGTGATGGCGTATACTATGCTCTGCACCCCTCAAGGCCTTTCCTTTTAATTCTTAAGAACCTAGTTTGGAAGTCAAATAAAAATGGATATCAACAATTTCTTTCTCTTTCCATTTGAATGTTCTAACTGGGAGAAGGGTCTAGACGTATAGTAAATTACAGACAGCGCAGAGATTAATATTTCAGGATTGCAGGTTAGCACACGTGCTTACCCACACTACCCCAAAGGGTCTCACGATCCTTTCAAATGCCTATTCTATTAGAGTTTTTCCACACAAGGAAAACTATTCATCATCTAGTCTAGTCAAATGACAGTGCTGGCAGTTAAGCAAGTCAGGAGGTCTTACAAATGGAGGTACTACTGCTGGGAGAGGTTAAGATGTGCATCCAAGACACACTGCTAGTTAGAAGCAGGGATTCAACTCCAGGCTCCTGAAGCATCACCTGGGGTAACTTGACAGGACTGGCTGGCAGCCAGCTCAAGGCAAGATCTGGAGACAGGGCAGAGGTCAAAGCAGGGAAGACGCTTCCTTCTACAATCAAAGGGCCACAGGGGAAGATGGGAGAGGAAGGTCAAAAGGAAGGTGAGCCTGATTTTGCATTATGTGTGAGTGAGCGGGCCACCCTTCCAAAGCACCAAGACCCAAGGGGGCTCCCTTTAGATACTTTTTGATTGTTTCTCATCCAAAGCTATGTTCCAAGACCAAGAATTTTCTATCTACCTTTATAAATAGGATATAAGTGTAATATAGAAAATGTAAGGAAAATGCATATCCTAGTGAGGTAGACCTATGTATGGTAGAGCCTGTGGCTGCAGCAGGTACTAAAGTCCCACCACTGATGTCATTACCCTTCAAAGCTATTCTTTAGTTAGCTACAATAATATGATGCTTTCTTTTACTGAGCTCTGCACACCAAAGCAACACCCAGCTCTACCCACCACCAGTCTCTCCCACCAGGAAACTTGCACAAGCTTCTTAGGTAGCCTCATCCACCACAGGGCAGACAGCAGAAGCAAGAAGAACTACAATCCTGCAGCCTGTGGAAGGAAAACCACATTCACAGATAGACAAGATGAAAAGGCAGAGGACTATGTACCAGATGAAGGTACAAGATAAAACTCCAGAAAAACAATTAAATGAAGTGGAAATAGGCAACCTTCCAGAAAAAGAATCCAGAATAATGATAGTGAACATGATCCAGGACCTTGGGAAAAGAATGGAGGCAAAGATCGAGAAGATGCAAGAAATGTTTAACAAAGACCTAGAAGAATTAAAGAACAAACAAACAGAGATGAACAATATAATAACTGAAATGAAAAAAACACTAGAAGGAATCAATAGCAGAATAACTGAGGCAGAAGAACGGATAAGTGACCTGGAAGACAGAATGGTGGAATTCACTGCCACAGAACAGAATAAAGAAAAAAGAATGAAAAGAAATCAAGATAGCCTAAGAGACCTCTGGGACAACATTAAACACAACAACACTTGCATTATAGGGGTCCCAGAGAAGAAGAGAGAGGGAAAGGACCCGAGAAAATATTTGAAGAGATTATAGCCGAAAACTTCCCTAACATGGGAAAGGAAATAGCCACCCAAGTCCAGGAAGTGCAGGGATTCCCAGGCAGGATAAGCCCAAGGAGAAACATGCTGAGACACATAGTCATCAAATTGACAAAAAATTAAAGACAAAGAGAAGTTATTGAAAGCAACAAGGGAAAACGAAAAATAACATATAAGGGAATTCCCATAAGGTTAACAGCTGATTTCTCAGCAGAAACTGTACAAGCCAGAAGGGAGTGGCATGACATATTTAAATTGATGAAAGGGAAGAACCTACAACCAAGATTACTCTACCCAGCAAGGATCTCATTCAGATTTGATGGAGAAATCAAAAGCTTTACACACAAGCCAAGAGAATTCAGCACCACCAAACCACCACTACAACAAATGCTAAAGGGAATTCTCTAAGTGGGAAACACAAAAGAAGAAAAGAACCTACAAAAACAAACCCATAACAATTAAGAAAATGGTCATAGGAACATACATATCAATAATTACCTTAAATGTGAATGGATTAAATGCTCCAACCAAAAGACACAGGCTCACTGAATGGATAAAATAACAAGACCCATATATATGCTGCCTACAAGAGACCCACTTCAGACCTAGGGACACATACAGACTGAAATTGATGGGAAAAGATATTCCATGCAAATGGAAATCAAAAGAAAGCTGGAGTAACAATACTCATATCAGATGAAATAGACAATAAAATAAAGAATGTTACGAGACAAGGAAGGACACCACATAATGATCAAGGGATCACTCCAAGAAGAAGATATAACAATTATAAATATATATGCACCCAACATAGGAGCACCTCAATACATAAGGCAAATGCTAAGAGCCATGAAAGAGGAAATCGACAGTAACACAATAATAGTGGGGGACTTTAACACCTCACTTACACCAATGGACAGATCATCCAGACAGAAAATTAATAAGGAAGCAGAAGCTTTAAATGACACAATAGACCAGATAGATTTAATTGATATTTATAGGACATTCCATCCCAAAACAGCAGATTACACTTTCTTCTCAAGTGCACACAGAACATTCTCGAGGATAGATCACATCTTGGGTCACAAATCAAACTTCAGTAAATTTTAAAACATTGAAATCATATCAAGCATCTTTTCCAACCACAATACTATGAGATTAGAAATCAATTACAGGGGAAAAAAACATAGAAAACACAAACACAGGGAGGCTAAACAATTCATTACTAAATAACCAAGAGATCACTGAAGAAATCAAAGAGGAAATCAAAAAATACCTAGAGACAAATGACAATGAAAACATGATGATCCAAAACCTATGGGATGCATCAAAGGCAGTTCTAAGAGGGAAGTTTATAGCGATACAAGCCTTCCTCAAGAGACAAGAAAATTCTCAAATAAACAATCTAACCTTACACCTAAAGGAATTAGAGAAAGAGGAACAAACAAAACCCAAAGTTAGTAGAAGGAAAGAAATCGTAAAGATCAGAGCAGAAATAAATGAAACAGAAACAAAGAAAATAATAGCAAAGATGAATAAAACTAAAAGCTGGTTCTTTGAGAAGATAAACAAAATTGATAAACCTTTAGCCAGACTTATCAAGATAAAGAGGGAGAGGAATCAAATCAATAAAATTAGAAATGAAACAGAAGTTACAACGGACACCACAGAAATACAAGGCATCATAAGAGACTACTACAAGCAACCCTATGCCAATAAAATGGACAACCTGGAAGATGGACAAATTCTTAGAAAGGTATAACCTTCCAAGACTGAACCAGGAAGAAATAGAAAATATGAACAGACAAATCACAAGTAATGAAATTGAAACTGCGATTTAAAATCTTCCAACAAACAAAAGTGCAGGACCAGATGGCTTCACAGGTGAATTCTATCAAACATTTAGAGAAGAGCTAACACCCATCCTTCCCAAACTGTTCCAAAAAATTGCAGAGGAAGGAGCACTCCCAAACTCATTCTATGAGGCCATAATCACCCTGATACCAAAACCAGACAAAGGTATTACAAGAAAAGAAAATTACAGACCAATAACACTGATGAATATAGATGCAAAAATCTTCAACAAAATACTAGCAAATAGAATCCAACAACACATTAAAAGGATCATACACCATGACCAAGTGGGATTTAACCCAGGGATGCAAGGATTCTTCAATATACGCAAATCAATCAATGTGATACACCATATTAACAAATTGAAGAAGAAAAACCATATGATCATCTCAATAGATGCAGAAAAAGCTTTTGACAAAATTCAACACCATTTATGATAAAAGAAATCTCCAGAAAGTGGGCATAGAGAGAACCTACCTAAAACATAATAAAGGCCATATACGACAAACCCACAGCAAACATCATTCTCAATGGTGAAAAACTGAAAGCATTTCCTCTAAGATCAGGAACAAGACAAGGATGTTCACTCTCACCACTATTATTTAACATAGTTTTGGAAGTCCTAGCCACAGCAATTAGAGAAGAAAAAGAAATAGAAGGAATACAAATTGGAAAAGAAGAAATAAAATTGTCACTGTTTGCAGATGACATGATTCTGTACATAGAGAATCCTAAAGATGCCTCCAGAAAACTACTAGAGCTAATCAATGAATTTGGTAAAGTTCAGGATACAAAATTAATGCACAGAAATCTCTTGCATTCCTATACACTAATGATGAAACATCTGAAAGAGAAATTAAGGAAACACTCCCATTTACCATTGCAACAAAAACAATAAAATACCTAGGAATAAACCTACCTAGGGAGACAGAAGACCTGTATGCAGAAAACTATAAGACACTGATGAAAGAAATTAAAGATGATTCCAACAGATGGAGACATATACCATGTTCTTGGATTGGAAGAATCAATATTGTGAAAATGACTATACTATCCAAAGCAATCTACAGATTCAATGCAATCTCTATCAAATTACCAATGGCATTTTTTACAGAACTAGAACAAAACATCTTAAAATTTGTATGGAGACACAAAAGACCCCGAATAGCCAAAGCAGTATTGGGGGAAAATTACAGAGCTGGAGGATTCAGACTCCCTGACTTCAGACTATCCTACAAAGCTACAGTAATCAAAACAATATGGTACTGGCACAAAAACAGAAATATAGATCCATGGAACAGGATAGAAAACCCAGAGATAAACCCATGCACCTATGGTCAACTAATCTATGACAAAGGAGGCAATGATATACAATGGAGAAAAGAGAATCTCTTAAGTAAGTGGTGCTGTTAAAACTAGACAGCTACATGTAAAAGAATGAAATTAGAACACTCCCTAACACCATACACAGAAATGAACTCAAAATGGATTAGAGACCTAAATGTAAGACTAGACACTATAAAACTCCTAGAGGAAAATATAGGAAGAACACTGTTTGACATAAATCACAGCAAGATCTTTTTTGATCCACCTCCAAGAGTAATGGAAATAAAAACAAAAATAGGGTCGTCCCTGGTGGCACAGTTGTTTAGAATCCGCCTGCCAATTCAGGGGACACGGGTTCGAGCCCTTGTCCGGGAAGATCTCACATGCCGCAGAGCAACTAAGCACGTGAGCCACAACTACTGAGCCTGCATGCCACAACTACTGAAGCCAGCACATCTAGAGCCCGTGCTCTGCAACAAAAGAAGCCACCACAATGAGAAGCCCGCGCACCGCAACGAAGAGTAACCCCCGCTTGCCGTAACTAGAGAAAGCGCATGCACATCAACAAAGACCCCCACACAGCCAATAAATTAATTAATTTAAGAAAAAAGACAAAAATAAACAAATGCGACCTTATGAAACTTAAAAGCTTTTGCAAAGCAAACTACAAACAAGACGAAAAGACAACCCCCAGAATGGGAGAAAATATTTACAAATGAATCCATGGAAAAAGGATTAATCTCCAAAATATATAAACAGTTCATGTAGCTCAATATAAAAAAACAAACAACCCAATCAAAAAACGGGCAGAAGACCTAAATAGACATTTCTCCAAAAAAGACATACAGATGGGCAAGAAGCCCATGAAAAGCTGCTCAACATCACTGATTATTAGAGAAATGCAAATCAAAACTACAATGAGGTATCACCTCACACCAGTTAGATTGGGCATCATCAGAAAATCTACAAACAACAAATGCTGGAGCAGGTGTGGAGAAAAGGGAACCCTCTTACACTGTTGGTGGGAATGTAAATTGATACGGCCACTATGGAGAACAGTATGGAGGTTCCATAAAAACTAAAAATAGAATTAGCATATGACCCAGCAATCCCACTACGGGGCATATACCCTGAGAAAACCATAATTCCAAAAGACACATGCACCCCAATGTTCACTGCAGCACTATTTACAATAGCCAGGTCATGGAAGCAACCTAAGTGCCCATTAACAGACTAATGGATAAAGAAGAAGTGGTACATATATACAATGGAATATCACTCAGCCATAAAAAGGAATGAAATTGGGTCATTTGTAGAGACATGGATGGATCTAGAGACTGTCATGCAGAGTGAAGTAAGTCAGAAAGAGAAAGACAAACATTGTATATTAACGCATGTATGTAGAACCCAGAAAAATGGTACAGATGAACTGGTTTGCAGGGCAGAAATAGAGACACAGATGTAGAGAACAAACGTATGGACACCAAGGGGGGAAAGTGGCAGGGGTGGTGGTGGTGGTGTGATGAATTGGGAGATTGGGATTGACACATATACACTAATATGTATAAAATAGATAACTAATAAGAACCTGCTGTATAAAAAGTAAATAAAATTTAAAAAATAATAATATGATGTTTTAAAAATTGTTCAGGTCAGCAGAGAGTGCTGCTTTTATGGGACTCTGAGGAAAACCCTCAGATGCGTTTTAGAAATATAATGGGGAAAATTACTGGTGCTTGGGAGATTTTGAAATATTGTCCTTGAATTTACAATCCCAGAGAAAATGGATGCTTGATGGGCTTTTCAAAGTTGATTAGGACAAGAGTGGCTTTTTTTTCTCCCAGCTCACATGTGAGAGAATCATTCTGAGGGGGTTTTGGCCATTCCTGCCAACCGTAATTATGGTTGGATTCTAACTGGTACCCTGAGTGAGGCTCAATTCGAGCAATAGACTCAGCAGTAGTGGGTGTCCTGAAATGCCCTCTATCCCAACGAGGACCATAATAATATAAAATTTGGATGGCAAGGACTTCCCTGGCAGTCCAGTGGTTAAGACTCTGCACTTCCACTCCAGGGGGCATGGGTTCGATCCCTGGTTGGGGAACTAAGATCCTGAATGCCATGATGTGCGGCCAAAAAAAAAAAAAAAAATTGGGGTGGCAATTTTCAGTCTGTTACACACCTTTATTAACATCTTAATCCTCACACCACTTAGGGAAACTGAGTCAGTGGAGAAACTAAGGAAGGCTGGGTTCCCCAATACCAGCTACTTAAAGAGTGATCCAGAAACTTGGTGTGCCCATCTGCAACCATGTAAGTATAGGAAATGAGAGCCAGCTTTTAGATACTTTCATAGCAATTTGACAGAATAATGTTATGTCTTATAACAAAAAGAGGTTTATTAAAAAGAAAAAAAAAAAAAAAGCTGGTCTCACCGTCCACAGTGCAGTCAAGATTCAATTGCTCCCCAGCCTCTCCCGCTGACCTCATCTCATACCCAATCTTCTCCACTCATGACACACCAGCCCCAGTGGCCTTCTTTATGTTTCTCGAGCCCACGGAGACTTCCACCTTATGGCCTTTGAACTCACTCTGCCCTCTGCCTGGGATGTTCTTGCCCACCTCTGTGCCTGGCCGGCTTCTTCTCATTCAACCCACTCCTCAGGGAAGCTTCCCTCACTGGCCACATTAAAGAAGTTACCCAGAACCTCTCTTTCCCACTTCCACGTTTTATTTTCCTCATAGCAGTTATTACTATTAGTTTCTTATTTATGCATTATTTTACTGTTACTCTCTCCCATTAAAATGTAAGAATCTTGTCTTCCTTGTTCAGTGCTGTATCCCACACACCTACAACAGCGCCTGGCACATTGCAGACACTCAGTATTTAACAAGTGAAGGAAACGATGACAGTGGACAAAATGTGCGGTGCCACTTGATGCAGGGACCGCTGCTCTACTTATCCGTGAACGACCAAAAACTTGGAGTGTTCTGCAGGCCTTGGAGACGTGCGTCAGTGTATCAGCCTGGCTGTTCCCTTGCTAGGGGGCCGGCATTTGGGCTCACATTTGAAAAAAAGAATTACAGGGCTTGTGCTGAAAATTGCATCTGTCATTACCAGCTGGTTTTTGAGATAGTGAGGAGGGCCACAGAGCTTTCTCATTTTAGGTACAGCTACGATTTCCTAACGCATTTCTCTCAGTGGTGACCCATTTTGAATGACTGTAGTTTGTCTCATTTTTCTTTGAAGTATTGTTCACAGCTTGTGGCCTGTCCTAGTTTGCAGGAGTTTGAAAGTGGGACTGGGAAAGGCTGAAGAGCCCCCTGACATAGCGCAAGAAGGTTAGGTCACTGGTCCCGGCGCTTCACAAGATCATATGATGGACTTTGTAAAGGCTACAGGCAATCACCATTCATGTTCTTCATTCACAAGAATCTCGGAACCTTCCCCAGGGGTCCTCTGGTCCAACTTTCCACCTAGTGCAACACCTTCCATGACACGGCTAACAAACAATTGTCCACCCTTCGAGTGAATAGATGCAACAATATTGCAAGGCAGGCAGCCCATATTTAACCCTGGGAAAACTTTTCTGAGGAGATTTTCCAATAAAATGGATTCTTTCTTTTTCTTTTAAAAACCTTCTCTGCGGGCAGTTGGTAGATATTTTTAAGTTTGGGATTCAGGCCATATGGAGTGTAATATTTAGAAATGTTTAGAGCTATTTCGTCCCTTATGAAAACGAGATTGAGAATAACCTAAGAGAAAATATAACACCATTGGCTTTTCCATTCATAAACACATTCTGCCGGGCGCTTCTCTGACATTCTGTGAGGGGAAGGAGCCTGGAGTTTAAATTCCATTTGCATGTTATCCCACTGTGATAGGAAATTATTTCTCCCCAGCCTACTCTTATCATGCAGATTGCTCTAAAATCAGATTACAGCTGTTTGTTTTGATTGATTAGTTAGTTCTGCCTTTTTAAAAAAAATCACTTATATATTTTATCAGTGAAAATAAGGCCGAGAAAGCAAATACAACACTTCCTTGTAGGTTTCTGAGAGTGTTTTAATGAGAAGCTGGGCAGAAACAACTTCTATATACAGGTGAGACAAACAAAATTTTTTAAATCATGAGTAAATCTGTCAAATAACCCAAGGGGTCACAGAATTTAAGTGCAAATTATTCAGTCTCTGCAGCACTGAGCACCCATTAAAGGCCAGGTTATTCCAGGAGCTGCAGAGGATGAATAGAACTTGAAGTTTGCCCTCAAAGTGCCCAAAGAAGCAGCCTACCCCTCTGCCCTCAACGAGAGAAATCATTTAGTGCGTGCACTTCATGTTCTAACCAAGTGTCATGGGCAACTTACAGGGATAAGAGCAGTAGGGACTCAGCTTTAGGGAGATGCCGTGTATATTCCAGGCTTTGGGACCAGTCATCCTGGTGTAAGTCCCAGCTCAGCACTTACTAGTTTCATGACCTTGGACTTTTTTTTTTTTTTTTAACCTCTCTGTATTTGTTTCCTCACCGGCCACGTGGCAATACTATTCTTCTTGCAAAGCGGTTGGGAAGATTAGAGATAATATATGTAAAGCCTCTAGAACGGTGTGAAGCCCAGGGTAAGATGCGCCAGCTGCTGGGGTCTGGGTTTGGTTTTCCCTGATCAGTTTCAGCTGGCAGGGAAGGCAACTTTCAGGGATTCCTAAGTTTATCTTGCTGGAAGGTGACCTTGGAGAATCTGCGCCGAGACAAGCTGCAGAAACTTTTTCTGGCCCTTCGTTCCTTAGCAAGGGTTGCAGCTCTGCAGAGGGACTGACTCAGGGCAGGGGCTGAGACCCACGCCGCGCAGACAGACGCCGCGGAGAAGGCGGGTGAGAGGAGGCGAGGGAAGAAAATCCGAGATAATGTGTTTAATTTGATCCGTTCCCTGGAGTCATTAAAATGCATCCTCCCCTGGACTCTGAAATTCTTGAGCTGAAATAATCAGTCCAACAGGCTTTTTGCTGAAGATAGTGGAAGCACACATTATGATGCAGGCGAAATCTCAGACCTGTTGAAATACTGCCCTCTTGTGTTCCGGGATGGCAGCAGCCTCTTTGGGAACCGGCTCAGCCTTCCAGCCTCTTACCAGAGGTGCTAAGAGGTGTTTGGAAGCCTCTCACGCTTCCAAACGAAACCCCCAGGCAAGGCCGACCCAAACGTTCCATCTAATGTGTGAGGTTGGAATGGGAAAGCCAGGAGTCCAAGCCCTTATTCACATGCTAAAGAAACACGAAAATCTCTATCCTTCATTTTCAAGGGGTCCCCAAATGAATTCTGAAGGAATTACTGACCTCTACCGCATCCTCTCAACAAGGGAGAAAAAACGTACTTTAGAGAACTGACAAACTCCAGACAAGAGCTCCCTGTTTCCCTCCCTCTCTGCCTCTACTCTCTAAGAGAGTAGAACTTAAATGTTCACACACACACACACACACACACACACAGAGTAAAAAAAAAAATTTAGAACAAGACCTGTTCTTGTAAACACTTAACAGTTGTTATTAGTCATTATTATATCTTTTTGTATGTCTCAGGCTTTATCCTAGGTCCTAGGGATGCAGCTGGGGCAGATAAACATGGTCCCTGCCCTCATGACAGGTACATCCACAAATCCTGGTCTTCAAGCTACTTGGGATCTTATCCACACTGGAGGGCAAAGAAAAATAATGCGCCCAATGTCTAATAAAAAATTCCAAGGCAAAACAATCCATGATAGTTCAAGGCTCACTAGGAAATATTAGTGCCAATTCTCCCTAACAGAGCCAGAATTTCCACAGGTAGGTGTCTGTAGGTCTTGGAGAATTCTTCTCTTCTCAAACATCATTCATGAAACACAATTCTCCTCTTTCCAGTTCCAGGGTTTACCCACATTTTTAGCTAAAGAGAAAGATTAGTCTTGGGGCAGGTGGAATATGGAGCTACGTGGTTTGAGTCATGCTTGTCTTATTCTCCTTGAAATTATATTCCTTTATCTTATAGAATTACTGTCTCTAGGGGCTTCCCTGGTGGTGCAGCGGCTGAGAATCTGCCTGCCAATGCAAGGGACGTGGGTTCCGGCCCTGGTCCGGGAGGATCCCACGTGCCGCGGAGCAACTGAACCCATGTGCCACAGCTACTGAGCCTGCGCTCAAGAGCCCGCAAGCCACAACTACTGAGCCCGTGTGCCGCAACTAGTGAAGCCTGTGCACCTGGAGCCCATGCTTCGCAACAAAGAGAAGCCACCGCAATGAGAGGCCTGCGCACGGCAACGAAGAGTGGCCCCCGCTCGCCGCAACTAGAGAAAGCCCGTGCACAGGAACGAAGACCCAATACAGCCAAAACATAAAAAATAAAATAAAAAAATAGAATTACTGTCTCTAGGAGTCCTCTGCGAGAGTGTGCATGTCCCTGCACATGTAGCCTCATTCCTTATTAGTCATTAACACTCACTGTGAGATTGAGTTGTTAAATCCTTCCTAACTTGATGGCTAAAGCCAGGGAGGTTCAGAATGAGTCCATTTAAAAAAAAATGTTGACTTTTTCTGACTTTAAAGATAACAAATGCTCATTGTAGAAAACATGGATAGTAGAGAAAATTCTAAAGCAGAAAATTATCCCCACCGTAAGAGAACTCATCTTAACATTTGATACTTCCTTCCAGCCGTGTCGTTATAGATCTTGAGGTCTAGGTAAAATGGTGCCAGCCCCATTCCTCTCCTTGTCGAAGTCCAAAGCCCTCCTCTCAATTTCTGCAGATTGAGAAGGTCACTCTTTCATAGTCAGTTCTTACGTTCAGATTTTACCTCCACAAATGCTGTCTCTGCTCTTTGCCAGGTCTACCTCCCTCCCCACAACACGCACACTCATGTATGTGCGCGCACACACACACACACACACACAACCCCACTCGCATCAAATACTTGTGCCTGTGGCATGCTGAAGGTTGGGGAGAGAAGTATGCGCTGCAGCGAGCAGCTTCAGATAGGACATCCCTCGGGCCCTTCTTACGGTTCTCTGCCGGAGAATCCCCACCTGCCACCGTTGGCCCTACCGCCCTCAGCCTGGGAGGACGTCCCTTGCTCTCCTTGCCTGATCCTGGCCTCATGCAGAGCAATTTAGCCACTTCCTGCTGTTGCTCAAGCTCCTACGAGCTCTCCCATCCCCAGGTCTTCCCTCTAACTCAAGGACTTATATCAGGTTATTTTCTAAAGCGTGGATACTTTGCCCCCTAAGAGGAATATTACTGTCAGCAGTTAAAATAATGCAATTTCCACCCCATTACAGTTTTTAATATTGTGGATATTGTCTGGTTTGGGATTCTTTCTTTTTTTTTTTTTATTTACCATTTTAAACTTCTTAAAAAATTATAGTTGATTTATAATGTGTTAGTTTCAGGCTTATAGCTGTTTTGGGGTTCTTTTAAAATTAAATGATATTGTTAGCATTTCACCATGCCAATAAAAGGTGCTCGAAAATTTATATATCACAAAATATTTCATCATCAGGATGAGCTAGTGTTCCAAGGACACGAGAGGGAGCAAGCCTCGATGGACGTAGGAGGACTGAGGTTAGTTACTGGGGAATGTGATGCTCCTATTTCCCCTGGGGAAAAGATGTTAGCTTTTATATATAGATTCGATAAACAACAAGGTCCTCCTGCATAGCACAGAGAACTATATTAAATATCCTATGATAAACCATAACAGAAAAGAATATAAAAAAGAATGTATATATATGTATAACTGAATCACTTTGCTGTACAGCAGACATTAACATAACATTGTAAATCAACTATACTTCCATTAAAAAAAAAAAAAAACTAAAAATTCTTCTTAGTCTGACACTTAAAAAACTCAAAACCTGCTTCATTTACCATTGTCTCAGGCATCCTCTCCTTGGCCCTGAACCCTGTTCTTCCACTTTGTCTAATTTTTGCTACAGACTCTCCTTTTGGGATCTGTTTCATCTCTCTCGACCACCCCTTTTGAATCTGATGCTGTGGCCTGTCCCTGGATTCCTAAGCCTTTGCCCTGGCATTTGCTTTAGACCCCCCCTTGTTCCATGTCCTCAAGCCACAGGCCAGCCCTATTTTCCTACTATTCTGATTCTCTATCTCTACGTACCAAACCCCCTCAAAATCTCACGGTACCACAATAACATTCATCTGTTCTTGATTCTGCAATTTGAGCCAGTCTCACAGGTGTAGTTTGCCTCTGCTCCGTGGGCTGGCAGCTGGGGCAGCCTGATTGAAGTGGGAGGGTCCACTTCCAAGATGGCCTTACTCACTTAGCTGGCAGGCTGGCATGGGCTGACAGCTGGGGCTCAGCTGGAGCTGTCAGCTAGGGCCTTGAGTTCTCCTCCTTGTGGCCTTTCCAGATGGCAAGGTTGAGATTCTCCTGCCATGGCCATCTGAGTGAGGACAGTTGAACTTCTTTCATGAAAGCTGGTCTCCTCCAAAGAGCAAAAGTAGAAGCTGCCAGGCCCTTGTAATGCCTGGGTTTAGAAGTCCCAGAACATCTCTTCCACTACATTGTATCTGTCAAAGGAGTCACCAGGTCAGATTCAAAGGGACGGGAAGTAGATTCCCCTTCTTGATGGGAGAGTTGCACATGGAACGAGAGGTAGTGTTGCGGCCATCTCTGGAGATACAATGTACCGCCCACCCATGCCATACCCATTCCCATCCCTAACTTTCAGAACCTCAGCACAAAAATGAGAGTTGTGGAACTCTCTATAGAGACTTTGGACAGAAAGACTGTTTTGGTAGACTTCATGAAGTATCGTGCCTGATTAATTAATGGCTGTGAGATAGTACAATTCTTTCTCTCTCTAGGCTGAGAGCATTCTAGGTCAATGCTCTTTGGCACCTGTCCTCTCTCTCCCATGATTAGCTTTCTTCCCTGTACTGTGGCAATGTGTGGGGTGTTTTAAATTGCCCATTTCAGATTAGAATCAATTCCTGTTTGTACTCTGAACTGGAAATAGTTTTTCCCTTGATCTATGCCGTGACTCGTAATTTAACACCCTTCAACCTTCACCTGTAAACAGAAGTTCACTGGCCTTGTAGGGGTTCACTGATATCCACAAGGCCTCCAGAATCCAAGCCTGTTAACACTTGGGCATGCAACTTTACACTTATATCCCCAGAACAAAGCAAATGAGAGTCTCTCATACCTGAGTGGTATGTTTATAAACATAGAAGCTAGTTTTCCACTTACTGCTGCTGTGTAACAAACTGCCCCAAGATTTTGTGGCCCAAAACCACAACCATTTTACAATCTCTTACAGTTTACATAAATCAAGAACTCAGTCAGGTTTGACTGGGCAATTCTTTTGCTTCCTGTGTCATACTTTGAGGTTACTCAGTGATGTCCAACTGGCAAATGGAATGGTTCAGAGGCTCCAAGATGGGGTCACTCACATGTCTGGCTGGACAGCTGGGTTCAGTTGGCACTGCCAACTTGGAGTCCTACATGTGGCCTCTCTGGCACAGCGGTCTCAGGGTAACTATGCTTCTTACCTGGAGGCTGGCAAGTGTTCCAAGAGAACCAGACAAAAGCTGTGTGGCCTTTCTGCAGTTAGCCTTGCAAGTCACACACATCACTTCGGACACATGCTATTCATCACTAGAAAGTCATTGGGCAGTCCAGATTCAAGGGAGACACCACCTCTTGATGGGGGATAATAAGGTCATGCTGTAGAAGAGCTTGTGGGACATGTGATATTGTTTCCATCGTCTTTGGAACACGCCATCTGCCGTAACCAATCCGGACCTCAGCAAGAGTGAAGTTAGATGAAGTTGCCCCTCCATTCCTGCAGATCCAGCCCCATGTTTCTCTTCCTGTTGCCCTTACCCACAAATTCCCCCCAGCCCCAGATTCTACTTTGCTTTCCTGACATTTCCTGGTACTTTCTCTCATACAGAACTTACATATTTTGTGTCCCACTTCCTCCTGACCCCATTAGATGACTGGAGGCAGCACTTTGCAGTGGAAAGGGTGTTGAACTGAAAAGGCACATCCCAATGCTTCCAGCAGTGAGCTAGGTTAGCCTAGGCAACTCAAAACTATTGCAGTTTTCTCATGTACACTGGAATACTGGAAGTGGGTTTGGGGGATAAGACAAAACCACCTTCAACGTCAATTCTAATCATTCCAAATCTAATCTGACAATTATATGCCAACAAATTCAACAACCTAAAAGAAATGGACAAGTTCCTAGAAACATACAGTCCACCATAACTGAATCAAGAGAAAAGAGATAATTTGAACAGACCTATCGCTAGAAGTGAAATAGAATCTGTAATAAAAACAAAAAACCTCCCTACAAACAAAAGTCCAGGACCAGATGGTTTCACAGGTGAATTCTACCAGACATAAAAGAACTTTTACTGATTCTTCTCAAACTTTTCCAAAAGATTGAAGCAGAGGGAACACTCCCAAAGACATTCTAGGAAGCTGCCATCACACTGATATCAAAACCAGACAAAGACACCACCAAAAAAGGAAATTACAAGCCAATATTTTTGATGAATACAGATGTAAAAATTCTCAACAAAATATTAGCAAACCGAATCCAACAACATATAAAGAAGATCATACACCACGACCACGTTGGGTTCATCCCAGGGTCACACGGATGTTTCAACGTACAAAAATCAATCAATGTGATAAACCACATCAACAAAAGAAAAGATAAAAACCATGTGATCATCTCAATAGATGCAGAAAAAACATTGGATAAAATTCAACATCCATTTATGACAAAAACTCGTACCAAAATGGGTATAGAGGGAACATATCTCAACATAATAACAGCTATTTATGACAAACCCACAGCCAATATAATACTCAAAGGTGAAAAGCAAAATCTAATCTGAGTTAAGGAATAAATGGATAACCACAAAAGATGACCATTTAACCCTACTAAAAATGTTTACTTATCATCTACCTTAAACAATTCTGGGTTACTATAGGAGAGAGGAGTTTGAATGTTCATTGGCAGGCAAAAATAAGTAAAAAGTTAGCAAAAATATGAAAAATGCCACTGAATGACTAACCATGAATGGCTCATTGCAAATAAGTAATCTAGGGAATGTATTCTAAGTTCCTTCAGTAATGTGATAGTTCACTGAATGCTAACATGGTTGTGGAGGTGACACTCTACTACAAGCACTGACCCAGGGATGTATGTTCTTTCCAGTTAGTAGTTATACAGTAGTTATACTGTCTGGAACATGTGACCATGGTAGAAGAAGTAGGAGTGGAGAGAATGGGGGATCACACAGGCAGTTTTATATTCAACCCGGAAGTGGAGCATGTCACTCCTTCCCACATCTTATTGGCCAAAATGCTGTCACATGGTTTGAACCCACCTGTGACAGAGTCTGGGAAACATAGTTTTTCTTTGTGCCTGGAGAAAGAGAAATTGATTGGTAAACATTTAACAACTGACAGGACCACTTACAAATGAGCTGTTCCTTGTTTCTATCTTAACATCATTTGTTGTTTGGGGCGATTTAAAGAGCTATTTATTGTACAACCAGTTGGATTCCATAATCCCGATCTCTTCTTGATGGCTAAAATAGCCAGAACATGGTGTATGGAAGTACATACACACACATTCTCTCTCTCCACTCTCTCTCCCCTTCTCTCTTTTTGCTAGCAGCAAATGTGTTAACATCATTGTTGAGTTGGGTATATTAATAATGGGTCCCCATAAAAAGCATAGCTCAATATCAAACACTGGGCTGTGCTTTACTTTTTTTGTCTGTTTGTTCTATATTTGTTTTTTATTATACTTAATAAATTCCACTAAGTTTCTCCTACTTTTTTCTTTTACTTTTTTTAATAGATCTTTATTGTAGTATAATTGCTTCACAATACTGTGTTAGTTTCTGTTGTATAACAGTGTGAATCAGCCATATGCATACATATATCCCCATATCCCCTCCCTTTTGAGCCTCCCTCCCACCCTCCCTATCCCACCCCTCTAGGTGGTCACTAAGCACCGAGCTGATCTCCCTGTGCTATGCGGCTGCTTCCCACTAGCTAACTATTTTACATTCGGTAGTGTATATATGTCACTGCTACTCTAACTTTGCCCCAGCTTCCCCCTCCACCCCTGTGTCCTCAAGTCCATTCCCTATGTCTACATCTTTATTCCTGCCCTGCCACTAGGTTCATCAGTACCATTTTTTTTTTTTAGATTCCATATATATGCGTTAGCATACTGTATTTGTTTTTCTCTCTTCTTTTTAGTGATTTATTTATTTTGTTTAAACATCTTTATTGGAGTACAATTGCTTTACAATAGTGTGTTAATTTCTGCTTTATAACAAAGTGAATCAGCTATACATATACATATATCCCCATAACTCCTCCCTCTTGTGTCTCCCTCCCACCCTCCCTATCCCACCCCTCTAGGTGGTCACAAAGCACGGAGCTGATCTCCCTGTGCTATGTGGCTGCTTCCCACTAGCTACCTATTTTACATTTGGTAGTGTATATATGTCCATGCCACTCTTTCACTTCATCCCAGCTTACCCTTTCCCCCTCCCTGTGTCCTCAAGTCCATTCTCCACATCTGCGTCTTTATTCCTGTCCTGCCCCTAGGTTCGTCAGAACTTTTTTTTTCTTCTTTTAGATTCTATATATATGTGTTAGCATACGGTATTTGTTTTTCTCTTTCCGACTTACTTCACTCTGTATGACAGACACCATCCACCTCACTACAAATAACTCAATTTCATTCCTTTTTATGGCTGTTGTGCTTTACTTTCGTGCATTACCTCAACTGATCTTCACAAAATTATGCGAGACAGTCATTAATTATTATTCTCATTTTACAGAGGGAATGAAACTCGAGTGAGATGATTTGCTCAAAGTCATACAACGACAGATTGGCAGGGCTGGGACTCCTATCTGAGTCCATCTGCCTCTTGAACCAGTGCTCTTAACTGCTGTACTGTACTGACCTCCCATTTGTAAAGACATTGCCAGAGTGAAGAGGAAGAAAAGCCCATGGGGAAGGAATTTCAGGCTTTTCCGATCTTACACCCACACTGGTTCTAAGTGTGACTCTCTGACCCACCCAACGGTCTTGCATACATCACCTGGACTGAAGCCACACGTTGCCCAGCTTTATGCTGTGTGGTGGGATGATGTTCTCATTGCTCTGCTCTGCCTCAAAGCTCGCACCCTTTTCCACCCTGGCTCGTGGAATGATCCCAGTGTGGAGTATGGCTATAAAACAACACGGACCACACTTGCTCATGCTTGATATATTGCCATATGCTGTCTTTAAATCCTTACATGTGCGGTTTTATCTCTCCACCAAGAGGGTAAAAGCTTAAGACCAAAGTTGTGCATTTCCCCCAGCACCTAGCACAGTACAAGGCACAGCAGAGGCATCTGAGGAACGCTTGCCGATACAGGGTGGGCAGCCCTGACGTCACCTCTGTATCTCAGTTTCCTCCTCTGTAACATTAAGGGCTTTGGCAGGAAAAGATCTAAGGGCTCACCCAGCTCTATGATTCTACACATCACTGGGCATTGCTCTTCAAGGGCACCCTGTCCAAAAGCCTCATAAATTTTTCCTGCAAAGCCAAAGTCACTGTATGGTCACAGGGCAAGTAAAGTCACATACTCACCAGCTAACCTTTCCAAGTTCATGCGACTATAACTGAGTTTCCATAAAGGAAATTGCATTTTAAAGTGACAAGAAGCCATTATTATAAAATGACTAATAATGCAGCAAAGAGCCGTAACGTGATTCTGGCCCAAGTCATTAATCAATTGGTGCACTTTAATGAGGAGCTTCCTTATGCCTGTCGCTAGTCATTTATTCAAATCAAGTAAATATTGTCCACTGAAAAAGTACAGAGTGATTTCTTAAGGAAGTGAGCAGATCACATTTCTTAGAGAAATTTCACAATGAAGGATTCTTTCAACAAAGTGTTTTCAAGGTGTCGGGTGGGCTTTTTTTTTTTTCTTTTTGCTGTACGCGGGCCTCTCACTGTTGTGGTCTCTCCCGTTGCGGAGCACAGGCTCCAGACGCGCAGGCTCAGCGGCCATGGCTCACGGGCCCAGCCGCTCCGTGGCATGTGGGATTTTCCCAGACCGGGGCACGAACCCGTGTCCCCTGCATCGGCAGGCGGACTCTCAACCACTGCGCCACCAGGGAAGCCCCCAGGTGGGCTTTATGGGCTGTGTGATGTGTTTGCTCATCTTGGGGCCTCATTGGGTTCTGTCTCATGGCCTAAGGCAGTGAGGTTCAAGGCAACCTCCCTGTCTCATGGGTCAGCTGCTCTCACACATGGGGCAACTCCATTCAAGAGGCAATAGTGTGGGGACAAAGACCCTGACACACACTTGTACTTTCTTTGAACTCAATGGCTTGTCTCCCTTTCTGGTTTATCAAATAAGTAGTCACTTTGCAGAACCACAAGCCTCAAACTTAGGTGGGTTTCATCGGGATGTGATGGCATCTCCTAGAAGGATGTGCTATTTCGGGCTTATTCTGTAGCTGTTATCACCACCACAAGAAGAGGATGAATAGAGGCAGGATAGTTCTAGGACCCGCAACCAATAACCTTTTGCTGCTTAGAAGGAAATGCTCAAAACAATCTCAACTGCGAGGCTTCTGGAAAACTACACGTGATGATCCACTTTATCACTAGCCAGGATATAATAATAGCTGGAGGTCAGAGCAATCAGTCGGTGCCAAGTTAGGACAAAATTTAGACCAGGTTATATCCACTCAATGGCAAAACATCTAGTAAATTCAAGTAATTTTTCTTAAAGCACATCCTTTAAGTTCAAGTAAGCAGTTGATTTCTTTCCTTTCATATGGGCTGTTGCAACATCCTAGAAACACTGCCTGGGACTTCTCTCAGGAGTTTTGCGATCTGATTTTGCAAACTGGCTTCAAATATACACAAACACACACTCGGAGACACATACACCAATACACAGGCAAAAAGCCTCTTCCCTTTTTGCTGTGTCCTCCAAACACCTGCAGGATTCCTTGACCACACCCCCTCCCACAGAATGAATATTTTCAAGGTCTCTACAAGTATGGAAGAGTGTACCTCTTTCCTTTTGAAGAAATGATGGCACTAAAAGGGAGGCTCAAAAAACAAAAACAGAAAAGGAGGCACTACATGGGCAGCTTCGTAACGCATTCCACCTTCATTCTCATCATAATTTATTAGCACTCTCAAATGAAAAATGAATGACTTTAGCAGTGGATTCATTGGTGAAGGAACGCTTTGTATAAATGTTTCTTTACAATCTGTCCTTCCTGCTGGCATTCACTGAGACTCCCTGAGTGTGTGTCACCACAAACTTTACCTCCTAAGGGTCCTCTGACCCGCCCGTTTCTCTCCATCTCCACTCCTTCACCAGCAGGACTATAACAGTCTCATAACCACTCTCCCCACTTCTGTATTTGCCCCACTTCTCCTCACAGCAGGCACAACGAGCTGGATAAGCCCCATAGGTTGATTCTCAGAGCTCTTTAGACCCAGTTGAATCCTTCATATGGACGACAAAGTCATCTTTCGGCCTGTATCTCTTCAACCCCATCTCTCCCTGATCCCCCATGTTTCTTTTTTGTATGTGTGTGGATTTCTTTTTTTTTAACATCTTTATTGGAGTATAATTGCTTTACAATGGTGTGTTAATTTCGCTTTATAACAAAGTGAATCAGTTATACATATACATATGTTCCCATATCTCTTCCCTCTTGCGTCTCCCTCCCTCCCACCCTCCCTATCGCACCCCTCTAGGTGGTCACAAAGCACCGAGCTGATCTCCCTGTGCCATGCGGCTGCTTCCCACTAGCTATCTATTTTACGTTTGGTAGTGTATATATGTCCATGCCTCTCTCTCGCTTTGTCCCAGCTTACCCTTCCCCCTCCCCATGTCTTCAAGTCCGTTCTCTGGTAGGTCTGTGTCTTTATTCCCGTCTTACCCCTAGGTTCTTCATGACATTTTTTTTCCCTTAGATTCCATATATATGTGTTAGCGCACGGTATTTGTTTTTTACTCAGCAAAGAAACCAGGCTCTTTTAGGTCCTTCACAGAACCAGCACCCTCCCTCCCCTCAGCCTTTGCCTAGCCTGCTCTCCCACCCTCACCCCCTTCCCATCGTGCTCCCGTTCCCCCTTCAGGCCTCCGTTTAAGTGTTACCTCCCTGGGGAAGCCTTTCCTTCCTCACCAGACTAAGTTAGTCCTCCTATTTTATTTCCTCATAGTACACTGTGCTTTTCCTTCATAGCATTTCTCAGTTGCAATGAATAACTCTTTGCTCGTGAGATTCATAGCCTGTCATCAATACAGCAGAAAAGCCCAGGGCCTGGGTTCTGGAGTCAGACCGCACAACTCCGATCTTAGCTCTGCCGTTTACTGACGTCCTGGGCAAATCACATCACTTCTCTGGCTTCTGATTCTTCATCTGCCAAACAGGGTTAATAATAACATCTATTTCGTGGGGTCACTTTGGACATTAGATGAGTTAGCAAGTAGCCCATGCCTGGCATATCGTAAGCACTCCATAAACACAGGAAGAAAACCTTAGTAAGTACCCAATACTTATTTACTGAAAGAACAAATGCTTTTCACATAAGGTGAGGATAACAGCCTTTGTCCTGCCAACCACTCGAGACGGATATAAGATGAAATAAATTACTAAGTGTGAAAAGGCTCTAACTTGTTAGGTTCTACAGACGTGGAGTCCTGCCATTGCTGTTTACACTTTCCAGTCCTAAGCCTTATCTCGCTTGACCAAAAAAAAATCTCAGTGATCTGATTTTTTTTTTTTTTTTTTACAAGAGCAAGGTTGAAGCAGAAATGGATGTTCCATTGTCTTCTATGCGAAGTTTTCCCAGAAGCGCAAAGACCACATCACCCTCATTCCCACCAAAGAGAGGCACCATGGGAAGCACAAAACTCCTTCCCAGGAGGGTGCAGAGAAAGCAGGGGCAAGGAAACTTCCTTAAGCTCTGCTTGTACTGTGTAAACACAGTCTCTGAAGCCCAGGGGCTGACTGGCTAGCACTTTATCCCCTGGGGAAAATATTAGCCCTTAGCAAATGAATGGACCTTGAAGTTTTTCTTCAGGGGAAAAAGTACTATTTAAATCTCTGCAACAGCTGAATGCTAACGTACAGCCTTGGCAGGAGCAGTGAAGGTATACTGTAATACATGATATAGGCCCCTAATTAACCAAGCTACTCCCAAGCCTGTCCACAGCCAGTGCACTTCCTCTAATTTAATTCAGTGCCACACGGAAGTATATATTCCTGCTATGAATAGAGTTCTAGAGGTTTATGGATTTTAAGGGTTGGAAGGCATCTTAGAGTCACTGAACCCAAAAGCCTGTTCCATGCACATCCATGATTCTCTCCTTGATATGTGGCCAAGCTGCGGGTCTCAGCCTTCCTGGATGGGGTCCCCTTGCACAAGGATAGGCTGGCCCCAGGCTGAGGTCCTACCTGATCTACCCAGTGAGGCTCTGGGAAGAGAGTGGAGAGCCCAGTGAAACAGCAGTGACACAGCCAAGGTGTGTCGTTAGAACCAAGAAAGGATGCTGGAGGCAAAGGAGAAAGGTGAAGATTTTAACAAGGGAGAAACAGAGAAAAGTAAGACATGGACACAACAGGAGATGGTGGCGAGAGATCATCCCCCAAACCGGGCAAGGACTCCTTTCAGATACATACCCACACGTCCTGGGGTGAAATCACAAGCCAGGTTGAAGTCTTCAGGGGTACAAACCACCCCCAAACAATGAGAACTGAAGGGGACAGTGAAATATCATTTAAAGACACTGAATGACACGCTGGATTGGGAGTCAGGAGCCCTGGTTTCCAGGTCTGACCCTGCCATGTGAGCCTTTGAGAAAGGATTCAATCAGGGTGGAGAGATTTCACAGTTGTCAAAGCACTCCCAACGCTGGCCAGTAGACACGGGGCTGAGGGATTTTCTATTAAAGCTGGTGTGGTTGGTACTTCCCTTCCTGATCAAGAAGGTCCACACACAGCTGCCCCCAGACCCCAGCTGGCTATGACAAGTAAATATTTTATAGCGTGAGTATCCTAGAGAGAGGACGTCTAACAGGAAATGGCAAAAGACCCTCTTAGTAGAATGCCTTTCTCACAAGTCTCCTAAGCATCGTTCTAAATGTCACCACATATAAACCCCCTTGATCATTTCATTGCAATCGTGCCTCTCAGAGGCCCCTCTGACTGCGGCCCCAGCTGCTGCTCTGAAATCCATCACCGAGTTGTGAGGAGGCCACACCGCCTCCAGGCTGCTCTCAGCCACGACGGAGCATGAAGGGGTACTGAGGCAGGCCAATCCCTGGAAGATGCTGGACGCCTCTAACTGCCGATTTTGACTTGAGGACACCCAACAAGCAGTCTAAGACGCTTCCATCCAACCTGACTTTCCTCCCTCCAGGGGGGTCAGATCTGCATCTCAGACCGACAGCCTTCCCAGCACACCCTGTTTCCCCTCCCACCTTCCTCACAGGTGTTTCCCTAATGAATCTCTCACACCTGTCATCCCCCCTAGGTGCCTGCTTCCCAGACGCAGCACCATTAGTAACCACTTCTAGTTGAATGAGTGATTGACTGTTTCTCATGGAATTGTTCAGCCCATTCAGTTAGAGCCATCAGAGAGTCCAGGGAAACGTTTTTAAAAGGTGTTACTGGGCTTCCCTGGTGGCGCAGTGGTTGAGAGTCTGCCTGCCAATGCAGGGGACACGGGTTCGAGCCCTGGTCGGGGAAGATCCCACATGCCGTGGAGCAACTAGGCCCGTGTGCCACAACTACTGAGCCTGAGCTCTAGAGCCCGTGAGCCACAACTACTGAGCCTGCGCGTCTGGAGCTTGTGCTCCGCAACAAGAGAGGCCGCGATAGTGAGAGGCCCGTGCACTGCGATGAAGAGTGGCCCCGGCTCGCCGCAACTGGAGAAAGCCCTCGCACAGAAACGAAGACCCAACACAGCCATAAATTAATTAATTAATTAATGTTTTAAAAAGGTGTTACTAGCTGAACTCATGTAGAGACTTGTGTATAGAGCTGACAGTGGGTGTCCTTCTCTAGGGTCCTCGTCTATTGACTGATTTGTATTAAGGCTTAAAAGATTTCTGGAGCTAGAACTCAAACAGTATCAATGCCTGGGGGTCAGGCACAAACGGAGTGAGGGGTCAGGCACAAACGGAGTGAGCTGGAGGAATAAAAAGAAGCCGGATTAGAACGGGGCACTGGGTGCCTGTGAAGCAAACACCAGTGGACTAGTGGCTGTCATTTGAAGCTGCCCCCTCCGAGCAGCCCTCCCAGAGTTTGCCTGCCTTGGCGTAGGGATGGGGAGTACTGTTTGTATAAAAGCAAAAGCACTGACCCTCATGCATCGCTGGTAGGAACGGACAAGGTGGAACTGCTGTGGAAATCTGTCTGGCAGTTCCTCAAAAAGCTAAATTTAGAATAACCACAAGATCCAGCATTCTAGTCCTAAGCATATACCCAGAGGAATCGAAAGCAAGGACTCAGACAGACACTTGGACACCAATGGTCATAGCGGCATCATTCACAATAACCAAAAGGTGGAAACAATCCGTGTCCATCAATGGATGAATGGATAAACAAAATGTGATACGTCCGTACAATGGAATATCATTCCACCAGAAAAAGGAATGAAGCTCTGGCACATGCTGTAAACTACATGAACCTTGAAAATATTACGCTAAATGAAAGGATCCAGACACAGAAACATAAATATTGTATCGTTCCACTTATATGAAGTACCTAGAGTAGGCAATTCCATAGAGACAGAAAGTAGATTAGAGGTTACCAGTAGAGGGGAGGAAGAAACAGGGAGTTATTTTTTAATAGTTAAGAGTTTCTGTTTGGGGGTGACTTTAAAAGTTTTGGAAAGAGATAGTGTGATGGTTGCACAAAATTTTGAGTGTAGTCGATGCCACTGAATCATACACTTAAAAACTGTTGAGATGGAAAATTTTGTCACATATGTTTTTGCTATTTAAAAATTAATATACCCAAAAATTGAACTTTCCATGGGCAAATTTTATGATATATGAATTATATCTCAATAAAGCCGTTTTTTAAAAAGTGAAAGCACTATAGCAGCCCTGGGCCTATGCAAATTTGCTGCTGAACCCAAGGGTCAAATCCAAGCAAGAGGGTGGCTGTTTCCCTGTCCATTGACGAGGTGATGCAGTACAAGGGCCCAAGAGCAGGGCAGGTGACATTTCCTGAGCAGGTAGGCAGCCCCAGTGGTGTGCGTGTTGACCTGGGGAAGCACCTGGACAGAGGCTTGGAGTGAATGAGGCACAGAGGGTGCCCTGAGGGGTAAGAGCAGTTCACACATCACCCTAGGCAGCCTGTGTTGTTTCCCATATTGATTCTTAAGAGAAGTGTGCCCCCTGTGAGCCTCCTTAAGGTAGCCGTTGTGGGTGGAAGCTTGAAAGGGGGCAGATGTTTCTAATTCCATTGGTGAGGGCTATCAAGCCAGCTAAACCACAATGTGCACATCAACGTGACCCCAATCACACCCGACATCATTTGTCCCCCCATGTGGTCCATCCAGGGATACTTGGTACACAAGCGAAGTCAGGGATTAATACAATTATTTAGATGACTTAAAAAATAAGAAAGGATGAGGTAGGAGGAATGGGGAGACTGGGATTGACACATATACATTATTGATACTAGGTATAAAATAGACAGCTGATGGGAACATACTGTATAGCACAGGGAACTCTACCTAATGCACTGTGGAAACCTAAATGAGAGGGAAGTCCAAAAGGGAGGGGATATCTGTATGCGTAGGGCTGATTCATTTTGTTGTGCAGTGGGGGCTAACACAACATTGTCAAGCAACCATACGCCAATAAAAATTAATAAAAAATAAAAAGAAAGGAAATTTGCCTAGTTATCTGAATTTCCTATTTTTATCCATTTCTAGTACAGGGGGTACACCCACGGAGTGCAAGCAAATGTGGAAAATAAGGCGATTTTTATCAATGTGGAAAGATATCTGGACCGTGTAAAAGACAGACTCATAAACCTGACTGTGAACCCATAACTTCTATCAGCATTTGAAAAGAAAGAATGAATCTGCATGTTCCAGATTCTAGAAGGACACAAAATTATTGAGGTAAGTATAATGATGTTAAAATAGGTCTCTGCATTCTCAGTGTTGGCCATGCTTTCTCCCATCCAATGTCCATGTTAATGTAAGAAACAATGGACAGACTGTCATTACAATTCTGAAACACCTACCTGTCTGC
This sequence comes from Globicephala melas, assembly GCF_963455315.2. NCBI lineage: Eukaryota > Metazoa > Chordata > Mammalia > Artiodactyla > Delphinidae > Globicephala > Globicephala melas. Next base: position 104,495,186 of record NC_083315.2, on the reverse strand, counting down.
TGCTGTAATGCACTGGAATTGAGGTATTTGGATCTCCATAAACATATAAGCTACATATATGGCACGGCTAACAGGCCTAAGCATTATGGGAAAACTGATTATTTGTGATTATTGTTACTGCCAATGCATGTTTTGTTTTTAATTTTTGGAAAAGACAATACGTGCAATTAAACATGGGGGTATAGAAGAAATTCTCCCCCTCAGCCCTTCCTTAGAAACACCACTGCTGCCAATTCCTCCCAGGTACTCAATACGGCTTTCAACAATGCTAAAAGTTTCTCTGCACTTGCGACAGATCAGTAGTCATCCTTAGGGAGACATACCTCTCTTCAGATGGGTATTTTGCCCACAAACACAAATATGTGTATTTGTAAACACATAAACACACACAGGTTAATTGAAAGTCTCTTAACAGATTGGAAGAAAAACATAACAATGGATTTATCACTGTCTACATGTAGAAAAGAAAAATCTCAAAGTTTATGGAATTCAAAGCACTTAACCATATTATTAATGATTGAAAGAACTTCTCTGGCTGTGTTTCATTTTTAAAGAGCAGAGTTGTCCTGTGGTTGTAAATGCACTCCCTTAGTGACTTGTATTCCACATTCTGTGCATGTGTGTAGAAATATCCACACAAAATAACTGTAGCTTTTAAACCATTTTTCTCCTGGTCCATTACTCCGCAGGTGTAATTTGAGTAGGCATTGATGATGCTAAACACCATAGTTTAGGAGATGTTAAAGCAAGCTTATCAGAGCTCACATAGAGAAACAAATTAGGCAAACTGAAGTAATTTGAGCTAATGAACTTTGATTCCAAACATCCAGATCAATTAAGCTTCAAGTACTTGCTTGGGCTCCTGCTGTGTAAGGCAGCCGGGAGCTATTGTCTAGAGGAAGAGGCTAGGAGTGCTGATTGAGAAGGTCTGAAAATAAACGTGACAGATCCGTGCAGTGCTTCATGGATGTATTTCTCAGGCCTTACTGTTTGAGGATCACATCATATGGAAATGCATCCACGGGGACCCTGCTCATAGGAGTCTTATAGGAGGCTGGAAACAACAAGACTCAAGATACGCAGTGGTGAAAGGTTTGGTAGTGTTTCTAATGTACTTGTTGTATATGGGCAAACAAACTGAAAGAGAGAACTCTGGTAACATGAGCAAGAGATGGGCTCAGAGGGGATCTGCCTGTTTCCATGGATGGAAAGTAAAGTAGAGAGCTCAGAACTTCTGGGTCCTGAAGGTTGAAAAATGAAACTGTGCCCATCTACCACCTGTAAAAGATAAAACTGAATAGAATATCCTTTGGAATAGAAAGACCTTTTACTACTACATCTCAGGGTGAAGACCAAACCAAGGGTGTCGCCAGCAAACCGATTAAGACTTCTGATGGGATTAAGGCGGCTCCCAGTAATTTTTTTCCCATTGGGAAGAATAGGTCAGGGAAAAGAGATCAAGAGTATGTTCCCATGGAAGCATGATACGCTCAAAGTACCTGTAATTAAGTCTAGAGAGAGAAGTATGTCTCAAAGAAAATAGTGGCTATGTCTACTGAAACATGGATTCAACCAGAATCAAATAGATTAAACAAACACAACGAAGTGTCTGAGAGAGTTATACTGTCGAAAGTGCCGCCAGCCGGTGACTGCTTGAAATACCAAACAACCCTTGGGCCAATTTTTCTACGGGCAAGAATGTGATGTATTCAGGAGGGAAGTAAATATATGTGATCAATGATGGATTATGGTGGATGGAACTATTGTTCTCAATTACTTGCTACTGTCTTCTAATAGGATGATTTATCCTCATTCATTTTCAGTCATGTGAGTCATCTGTGCACCCTCAGCAGGGAAAATATGTCTCCACCTTGCATGTTTGGATACGGATATGATTTGGTCAATGAAACGCGAGGGCATGCACATGTCTGAGCAAAAGCTTTAAATGCGACTTCATGGTTTGTGTTGCACTCTCTGGCTCTGCCTTCACCATAAGAAATGCACAGTCCAGAAAAGGGCTACCCAGCCTAGAACGAGAAGTCATACTGAGTCCAGCCAAGTCAAGCAGAGCCACAGTTGAACCATAGCCTTCATGTGACATTAACAGGAAATACGTGTTTGTGGTAAGGCATTTAGATATTGGAGTTATTTGCTACTGTAGAGAGAGTTGATAATACAGGAGTCATCAGTGTATAGGTAACGTATTTAAGGCCACAGAACTCAACGCCATCACTTAGGGAGTGAGCGTAGATAAAGAAGAAGACTGAGCCCAGGGAAGAGGAGAGGCCAGGAAAACAGAATGAAAAGCCATGGACAAAGATATCAGAGGAAAGTCACAAGAGAGTGAGCTAGAGGCCAGTTTAAAAAAAAAAAAAAAAGTGCTTTATGAAAATGGGCGAAGACGGTGATGTGAAAAAAACCTGAGGGTACCTGAAAGAAAAAGACACAGAAATGACATTAAATTTAGCAAGAGGGAGAATATTGATGACTTTGACTAAGATGATCTCAGCGAATTGTGGAAAAAATTAACTGGCAAGAATTGGATAGAATATGAGGTGAGAACTGGTGGCCGCAGTACAAGTGACATTTTTAAAATAAATTTTCCATAAACAGAAGCAGAGAGATGGAGAGGTAACTGGAATGAGTTGAGAGGTTTAGGAAATTCGGTTTTATTTTGTTTTCCAGATGAGAACAAATACAGAAGGTTTGCATGTTGATGGGGAAAATCCAATAGAAAGCCATCATTTCAAAGGGAATATGATAAACTAATTGATGCTCAGATGAGTGATGACTATTGCCAGATTTTATATTTTAGTTTTTACATTGATATTGTTTACCATTGCCAGAAATCCAAAGAAAAATATTAAAATCCTGCAACGCCAATTATTCTCTTCCCCCCAATTCCTTAAGGATCCAAAAGGAGCCACAGACAATGAGTAACAAATAATTTACATGGTTGTTCAAGTGCCCAATACACCAGTTCAAAGGCCTAATAATGGTTGACTAAGACCTCCTTCAAGTCCTGAATCTATTTCTTGGGATCTTAATCTCTCTAGAAAACTTCAGGAAGAAAGTCAGTCAAAGACAGTGGTCAGAATCCAAGTGGTCTTGAATCCATTTACACATCCCCGTAGAGCGGAAGAGAGAGCAAAGGAGAAGGAGCTATGTTTGCACTTATGTCACAGCGCCCCATCCATTACCCATTAAGGCCCAGTCAACGTCTTGAGTTCCAAAAATTCACACTAGTGACTCTTCTACCCTTAAAGGGGCAGCCAGCAAGGGTGTGGGCAGAGTCGGTCATGATATGGCAAGCTCTCCTCGACCTGCATAGGTGGATGACTGGGCTATCCTCCGTGGGCAACTCATTCATATCCAACTGGCAACCTCTGCAAGACCATATCCTAATCCAAAGGCACGGCCTTCAGAGTGGAAATTTCAGACGTGGAGGCACAGGACTGACAGAAAGACTGGGGCTAATGCTCTGAGGCCCTCCATCCTCCCTCAGAGTAAAGCTGGCTCACCCGAAGTTCTGTCTCCTTTAGGGACCCTTACACACCCATCATGTACAGGTTCTTCACTATAAAGCTTCCATAAAGCTCCCTTATGACGTCTGCTCTCTCCCTCCCAGGAAGTTTGGAATATTCTCTTTCGAAACAGCCCATAATTATCAAATCACTTGATTTTTACTGCAAAGAAAGAATAATTGCACCAGAATCCAGTGACCATGCTTTTTGGGTGGCTCAAAGGGAATTTCAGAATTCAGAATTAATTAGGCGATAAGAGAGAACAGGAGGCACGCTTTAGTGTATTAATTCATGCCAAGTTCAAACTCATTGTGAGTAATTATGCCATTAATTCAAGGCAGGAGGAGAACTATTGTGACTGCAACATATTTCTAAGCAAATAAAGAAAAACGTCGCTTCTCTCCTTTAACTAATGCTCTGAATAGAGCTACCTTATAATAATACTTTTATTTATTTATAAGGCATAAATTCCCTAGAGCTCAATAGACTACGGGATAAGCAAAATGTTAGTTAAAGAGGAAAAACAGAACTTTTCTAGCTAATTCTGAAACAAAACATTAGACAGGGAAAATGACTAAGGAGAGAAGCTGAAAATTTAAGGAGAGCATGGAAAAGGGCTAAAAGGAAAAGGCCGTGATGTGGCTTTTTCATTTCCCTCTCCCCTTCCACGGCACACTCTCCCCACTGTGACTCAGACAGGTAGCAGTCTGGAGGAGAAAAGTTTCAGGCATATTTAATCTTCCTTTGCTGTCAAGGTGTTGCAGGTCAGCCTGCCCCTTTCCCCCCTTCCAGATGCCCTTCCAGTCCATGTAGAGTTTATTGAGCATAGAAGAACTGGGGGATCAGTGTGGTTTCCCACCCATACCCTCTTAGGATGGATCAGAAATGCACTGGGTGGCCTGTGTGGGCCTTCCAGCTTCACCGTGTTGAACAGGATACTGGGGATGGACAGAAAGTCAGCAGAATGGGAGGGCGGTTCACATGTCCTCTGGGACCAGAAGGAAGGGGGTCAAGGTCCACTGCAGGCAGGCCCCCATGTGCAAGGAGTTGCAGAGGCAACGGGGAGCAGTCCACACTGTTCAGACACTGGCCCTTCTGCAGAACCTTGGTGTAGCTCGGCGTACACATAGCCCTACTTAGTCCTGCCAGTCAGAGCAGACAGGAGACCCTGCGGCCACAAAGGCAGAGGAGATGAGGCGGGAGACAGGTGGGGCAAGACCTTCTTCGCAATGGCCTCTAAACCTAGCACAGTGTCCAGAACACTTAAGAGTTCTGTCCGGGGCTTCCCTGGTGGTGCAGTGGTTGGGAGTCCGCCTGCCGATGCAGGGGACACGGGTTCGTGCCCCAGTCCGGGAAGATCCCACATGCCGCAGAGCGGCTAGGCCCGTGAGCCGTGGCCGCTGAGCCTGCGCATCCGGAGTCTGTGCTCCGCAACGGGAGAGGCCACAACAGTGAGAGGCCCATGTACCGCAGAGTTCCGTCTGTGTTGCGTTGAAAGAAATGAAAAGCTCCAAGTCTGCCTCTCATTCCTTTTTAAATTTGACTTAGTAAAGGAAAACTGTTTCTCTACTCACAATACTTCTGACACCAGCTGTGTAAGTTTTTCACATGAAATAATTCTTTAATTCTCTGTGGAATTCAGCTAGGTGCCCTACAACTGAATCCATTCTGACACTAACAACCCAGAGTTAGTGAGACACCACAGGTTAAGGGCTCAGGCCCAGAAGACTGTCCCCCACTTCAGAATCCAATTGCTCATGGGTCCCAGGTTACTCACATTTCTGTCTGATTTGGCTAACAGGTCAGGGGTTCCCATGACCCCCTCCTCAGGTACAATTATTTGTTGTAACATCTCACAGAACCCAGGGAAACACTTTACTTACTATTACCATTTTATTCTAAAGGATATTATAAAGGATACAAATAAAAAAACACATGAAGAGGTACTAGGGTGAAGTCTGGAAGGGTCCCTGAGCATAGACGTTTCTGTCTCCGTGGAGTTTGGGTAGCATCATCCTCCTGGCACATGGATATGTTTACCAACCTGGAAGCTCTCCAAACATTTTCACTTGGGGTTTTTAATGGAGGTTCCATTACATAGGCATGATTGGTTAAATCATGAGCCATTGGTGATTAATGCAAACCCTTCTCCTCTCCCCAGAGGTCAGGGGGTGGGACTGAAAGTTCCAACCCTCTAATCACATGGTTGGTTCCCCTGGCAACCACCCTCCAACCAGAAGCTATTTGGGGGCTTCCAGTCGCCAGTCATCGCATTCATATAAACTCAGGTATGGTTGAAAGAGGCTTGTTACTGAATAACAGAAGACTCTTTATCACTACCATATGACCCAGCAATCCCACCACTGGGCATATACCCTGAGAAAACCATAATTCAGAAAGAGTCATGTACCACAATGTTCACTGCAGCTCTATTCACAATAGCCAGGACATGGAAGCCACCTAAGTGTCCATCGACAGATGAATGGATAAAGAAGACGTGGCACATATATACAATGGAATATTATTCAGCCATAAAAAGAAACGAAATTGAATTATTTTTAGTCAGGTGGATGGACCTAGAGTCTGTCATACAGAATAAAGTAAGTCAGAAGGAGAAAAACAAATACCGTATGCTAACACATATATATGGAATCTAAAAAAAAAAATTTTTTTAATGGTAGTTCTGAAGAACCTAGGGGCAGGACAGGAATAAAGACACAGACCTACTAGAGAATGGACTCGAGGACACGGGGAGGGGGAAGGGTAAGCTGGGACGAAGTGAGAGAGTGGCGTGGACATATATACACTACCAAATGTAAAGTAGATGGCTAGTGGGAAGCAGCCACATAGCACAGGGAGATCATCTCGGTGCTTTGTGACCACCTAGAGAGGTGGGATAGGGAGGGTGGGAGAGAGACGCAAGAGGAAGGAGATATGGGGATATATGTGTATGTATAGCTGATTCACTTTGTTATACAGCAGAAACTAACACAACATTGTAAAGCAATTATACTCCAATAAAGATGTTAAAAAAAAAAAAAAAGACTATCACTCAGGAAGTTTCAAGGATTTTAAAGTTCTGGGCCAGGAACAGATGATGAAGACCAAATACATATATTTCTTATTATATCACAATGTCACACGTGGGAAAGTCACTTTACTTCATCGAGCTTCAGTTTCATTACCTATAAAGTGGAAATAATAAATGTTGTGAAGATGAACTACTTGAATTCCTATTTTTATAAGCCAGAATTTTTAAAATGTCAACAATTTCACATAATTCAAGCTAATAATTAATCCATTCCTTCATTCATCATTTTGTATAAACTATGTGGTTTGTTTGTTTCTTGGCCACACTGCAGGGCTTGAAAATCTTAGTTGCCTGGCCAGGGATCGAACCCCGGGACCAGCAGTGAAAGCACCAAGTCCTAACCACTGGACCATCAGGGAATTCCCTAAACTATGTGTTTAGAACTGAGAATTTTGTTCAGAAAGGAACAAAACAAAGTCACTGGTCATGAATCTTATATCATAGTCAGGGTAGGGTAGACAAGAAACACAGAGAGAGAGATGTAATATACTATCAGGTGATAAGCAGTAAAAAGAAAAATAAATCAAGGCAAAGGAATAGAGAGTATGGAGGTGGCTCTATTTGACCAGACAGTTGGGAGAGTCTGTGATGAGGAGGTGACAATTAAATAGAGACCTGATGGAAGTAAAAGAACTCTGAACATGGACCATTCCAGAGAGAGGAAAGAGCAGGGGCAAAGGCCCAAGGAACAGCAAGGAGGCCAGTGTAGCTGGAAGGGAGTGAGGGCTGGAGAGAATGGAGGAGGATAAGATCAGAATGTAGCCCATGGGAAGAGCGTTTGAGTTTAATTCTAAATGAGATGGGAAGTCCCTGGAGAGTTTTGAATAGAGGCAAGATGTGATCTGACTTGGAGTTTTATAAGATCACTCTGGTTGTTTGAGAAGAAGATGACAGAGTGGTCTTGGGGAACAGGCGGAGAAGAAGGAGGTTGACCACTTAGGACATCACTGCTGTCATCAGGAGAGAGACAAGGGTGGCTTGGACTAAGATAGCAGCCGTGTCAATGGTAAGAAGTACTTAGTTATATCTGGTATATATTTGAAGGTGGACCTAACAGGAATTCTAGTGGATTAGAAGTACGATGCGAGAAAGAGAGGGATCATTCCTAGGCTCTGGACCCACGCAACTAAGAGGATGGTGGTGCCAAAGGGGGGAGGAAGTGTGGAGGGAGGACCAGGTTTGGAAAGAAGGGGATGAATCAAAAGTTCTGTTCTGCACACAGTTACATGTGCTGTGCCTACTAGTCATATATGGAGAGTTTGGGCAGGCCAACTGGAGTGCAGACAAAAGGTCAAGGCTAGAGATAGTATCTCTAGCTATTTGGAGCTGAAATGAGTTAAAAAGACTTTCACATACGTGGGGATCTCTAATGAGCTGTGTGAGCATGAGGAATAAATGAGTAAACGCTTCCTCTCAGTTGCTATATCAAATGCGCTCATTAATAATTTAGTAACTAAAACTCTCTTCCCATATTCTGAATGATCTTCTAGTCAATAAATTGGATTATCTAAGTTTTAAGAATGTACATTTCTTTTTAAATCCCTATTATTAGTATTATTGTAAAACTTCTACTATTAGTAAAACTTCTATTATTAATAAAACTTCTACTATTGGTTTTCCCTGAATTGCTCCCTCGTGTGGGGAAAAAAAAAAAATGCCCGGGACTAGATAGTGAAGTAACTCAGTCTGGACACAAGAGGGCGCCGTGCAAACAGTTAGTGCGCGAAGCAACTGAAAAGGTGGGGGCGAGGGAGAGAGTTCCCAGATCCCTTCCCTTCCTTCTCCCATAATTTGTAAACCAGGGCTCCTGGGACCATGAATCCAGGAGGGCAGCCCCCAGGCCACCGGCGTGTGACCATTTTGGTCAGGGTGTAACAGGGCCAGACAGGATTTTTCCAGAGCGAACCCCTGTCAGTCCTAATGTTCATTAGAGGAGAAAAAGGAAAATAAGAAAGGCATAAAGGAGAAAAAGAGGGAAAAATAAGAAAACAAGCAAAAAGGAAACCAAGAGGTACCTATTTTGGGAGTCGGAGAATTCCAGGAATTCAGGACCAGAGGGGCCTCAGAGACCATCTTGTTGAACCGTCTGTGTCCCAGGTAAAGGGGCTGAAGTGCCTTCCTGGGGTTAGAGTTCAAAGCCTTCCCAGGTTGCTTTTTCTCAACCAGTGCTCTTCATCTACCCCCTGTGTTATCTGTATGAAGTGTATAAAGTTCATCAGGTGCCTGCTGGATCATTTTATCCTCAAAAAGCCTGAATATGATCATATACCTATTTTGTATATTTATTTTGCAGAGTCCCCAGTGCACTGTGGTGTACCAGTATAGAGTGCTACCACGTCATCAGTGTGATGACACATCTCAGGCTAAGGTGCAAGATACAGTAAATCTGAATCTTAAGTTGTCATTTCAATGATTGGTCTTGTGGTTTAACTTTAGGAGGACTCTGGGGATGACCTTAGATTTCCTAGCAGTCTTAAAAAATTAAAAACTTTTCCCAGCATGCAGAATGGTAAATAAAGAATTGAAGTTTTGGTATCACACAGACTTGGATTTAATTGTGGCTTTCCTGTGTTGCTGGCCCATGGGCAGTATTTCTAAACCCTCCTGCCTTCTCATCTATAAAATGAAAATAATACTATATTGGAGGACTGCTGTGAGGATTAACTAAAATATTGTTGATAAAGTTCCTAGCTTATTGTATCCTCTCAATTAGCAATTTGTAATGTTTGTGTCAGACGAAAGGTTAATATCCTTAAACAATAAGGAGTTCTTATAAATAGTAAAGAAAATGGACACAGGGTATGAATGGACAATTCACCAAAGGAGATAAACATATGTAAATAAAATAAAGCTCACACGTAATGAGAGGCTGCAAATTAAAGCAACAATGGGAAACATTTTTCTCCTCCTTGGTTTCAGTTAGATGCAGCCTCACCCATCGGTTGTTTAAGCCAGACACCTAGGCTTAAAACTGACTCCTTTTTCAAATATGGGACAATTTGAGCATCAAAACAAATGACAGGAAAGGACTGAATAAGGTAAAAATTCACAAGTCTACACTGATATAAATGAATGTATAAATAAAAAAATAGGAGAGAAGAGACTTTTTCTTACATAAGGAAGTCAACTAACGAATGTATAAGGAGTGAGAGAATTGGAAAATCACCATTTGGCAGCCATCCTAATAATAATTTTTTGAGTCAAGAACCATCCCAACTAGTAAGTGAACATTTGAGGAGTAACAGGATATTACATAGTTTCAAAGTATCTCCCCACAAGAAACCTATACATTACAAAGATAAAATAGTAACTTTACTATTTGACTGGAGAACTTTGGCAGGTATGACCTTAACTGAATAATCAAATGTAACACTACCAGTAACAGGATTAATTGACAGCAACTGCCTCCTGAAGTGATGCACTGAAAAGCACTCAGCATCACGTCTGCAGTATCCCAGCGAAAAGTCCATAACCTGGATCTAGTCCTGAGGAGGCATCAAACCCAAACTGAGAGCTGTGCTACAAAATAACTGGCTTGTACTCCTAAAAATTGTCAAGGTCATGAAATATAAAGACAGACTCAAAAACTGCTCCAGATTAAAGGAAACTAAAGAGAGACAAGATGAAATGCAATGCATGATCTTGGATTTTTTTTTTTTTTTTTTGCTACAAAGGACATTATTGAAATAATCGGAGAAATATGAATAAGTTCTGTAGATTATATAATAGTATTATAGCAATATTAATTTCTGATTTCAATAATGGGACTGTTTTTAAAAGAGAATTCCTTGCTTTTGGGGAAACACACTGAAGAGTTTAGGTATAAAAAGGCAATGTATCCACAAATTACTTTTAAATGAGAGAGAAAAAAATGTAGTAAAATATTTACAATTTGGAAACTTGGTGAAGGGTATTCAGGCATTCATGTATTATTCTTGCAGCTTTTCTGCAATCCTGAAATGATGTCAAAATAAAATATTTCTTTTTTTTAGTCGGTTCCTTCCTTTTCCTCACCCCACAAATGCAGTCAATCAACAAAGTCCTTATGATTCTATTTCCTAAATATCTCAACAATCTAGTCCCTTCTCTTCAGCTCCACAGCCGCTATCCTAATACAAACCACCCCCCCTCCCTTGCATGGATGACAGAAAACTAACAAAAAATAGCAAATATCTTAACGGTATAATCTTAGAAGCTTTACCTTTCCAGAATTCCTTTTAATCAAAATTGTATTTGGGGTCCTAACTTAATAAGACAAGAAAGGGAAGTAAATGTTATAAAGGTTGGAAAAGGAAAAGAAATAGTCAATTTTCACAAATGATATGACAGTCTACCTCTCTATGGGTGACCCAAGAGAATCTACAAACTAATACAACTAATCAGACTCAAGATCAATATATAAAAATCAATTCATGTACAAAAACCAATTTGAGTATGTATTTTTTTAAGAAAATGACATAATAGCAATAAAATTATAGGGTTCCTAGGGATTAATCTAACAAATGTATGTAAAACATATGCAGAATAAAATAATAAAAATATATGAAGAACGTAAAAGAAGACTGAATAAATTCAAAAATATAATGTTGATGGATGGCATAGCAAATCTACAAATTGCCTACTTGAAATCTATTTACCACCTTCTTTTTTGCTAACAAATCTGAATATTTAGAAAGAGAGGGATAGAAATGTATTTTGCTAAATTTTCACGCAGATAGGCATACTTTTTGATAAAGTTCTGGCCAACAAGAGGTAAATAGATGTCTGGAATAGTTTTTTGTTGTTTGCTTGTCTGTTTTGCTTTCTTGGAATAAGCATCACTGCTCTTTCTTCTTCCTTTTTCTTGATAGAAATCAGATATGATGCCTGGAGTAGCTGCAGCCATCTTGTGACATGGAAGCAATAAGCATAGGGATGAAAAATCAACATGTACCAATAGAAGAAGTCAAAGACTTCTTCTCTACTTATGAGAAACATCGTGCAGTCACTGCAGCAGCCCTGGACTGTTCACCTCCAGACTGCTTGTCATATGGGAAATGTACACCATTATTGTCTGCACTGCTGTAAATCAGGTTTCTCTTACTTGACCCCAAAATATTGCTAAATGTTGCAGTTTGAAACACCTACTGTTTTAAAGATAGCAATTCTCCCCAAATTAATTTATAAATTCAAGCAAACAGTTGTGGCTGATAATCATTGTTATTCTTCTTGGAGCTGTGTGAAATGTTAAACAGGAAGCTACCACATCCGGTCCTGAGCTTTTTTGGCTTTTTCTAGGACCAACCCAGACACCTAGAAGCTGTTTGCTTCACTTATTGCATTTGTCCCCCTCCTTACACCCCAACCAGTTCATGAGCTCCCTTTGCATTTATCTATACTCCAGAGACACCCCTCCTCAGCAGTGGCCTGGGCCCCAGGTTCCCCCCGTCCCCGACCTTCATTGACACTCTGATTTGATGTGAAGGGGAATGCTGAGGGGGCTTCATCAGAGCCGATTCACAGTCAGGGGCAAGAATCCACCCTCAGTGCGCTGAGGGTGGGACAGTGGGAATGGGGGTGGAAGGGAAAATTGGCTTCCCTCACTCACTTCAAAATGAGAAAAGAGGCTGTGTTTTCTCAGAAATAACCACCTGATTCTGGTCACTCATGGGGGGCTTCTGATAAGTGGTTCACCAGGCGCCTCTTCTCCACCTACTGCCGTGATGGCGCACACACCACGCCAAGGTGAGCCATCCTTTCCGGGAACACCCTCCACTCCACAGGCTCGTACTTGGGCCCTTGTCCCTGTAGCTTGGGTCCACGAGGTATCTGTACTTTGTGACTTCTAACACAGAACTGTCAGGGTCCAAGTACCTCACTCACGTCCTCACCCTTCCTGTCCCATAATCCCTGGATGTCCCTGAAAGGAACTGCATCACAAGTGCTCACAAACGGGTGCTCTGCCTACCCACGGAGCTCCAAATGTCCTCTTCCCTGGCCCTGTCTTGCTCTCCCCTGCGGAACCTGACAGCCTGCGATGCTACACCAAGGGACCTCAGCACACTCCGTCGTGTCACCACGGAGCCCTCAGCTTCTTTAATGTCTTATGAATGACACGGACCACTGAGACCAAAAGAATGCTGTGTTTTCTCTGAAGTTCTAAAAGCACACAAACCCCACTGCGTCACAACCTCAGTGTCGTTAGCATCTCTTCCCCTGCTTTCCTTGGTAAAGAAGTTTGATATTCCAGCAGCAATTCTGCTCAGGCCTCGGTGTCTCTCAGAAAGTTTTAGGGGAAAGAATGCTTTTGGTTTTGCTCATGACTTTTCTCTTTCACAAGCTGAGCTGGGGCAGAGACCCTGTGCTGTCTCCCTGTCCTTCTCTGTCTCCTTGCAATATCCCTGCTCCTTTAACCGAAGCCAGGCGCTCCACTTTGAAGCTTTCAATAAAAGGGATTGCTTTAGTCCCTCTTCTAGTTTCTAGAGAAGGAAGACACCTCGCCGGCCGGACCCAGGTGCATCACCTTACTTGGTTTCTAGCCTCAATTATATAGAATTGGAATCTAGCTCCCTCACACATTCAGCCACTTCCACTTTCATTTCTCCGAGAAACCCTAACTCCTCTCAAACCATCTTTTTTCAGACCCTGATATGGTTTCTGGAAAAGTCTTTCTCTAGCCTCTGCACTTTCAATCTTCCATTCAACAACCAGAGGAACATTTATCAAGCAGCATCACTGACACGTACCACCCAGTTTGGGTATAATCAAAAGACATTTAGCCATGGATGAGGGCAAGATTGTAGGTATAAGGATGTTTATAGCAGGAGTGTTAATAAAACAATGAAAATGTAAATAATTTGTCCCCAAATAAGTAGTCGGTTGAATAAATAATGGTACATTCACCACTGTAAAAACTTACAACCAGTAAGTCTAGTTCATTGTGAGGGGAAAAGGTGACAATATGTTTTTAGATTAAAACTATAGATTATAGAAAATAATTTACAATAAAATTCCATTTAAAATAGTATAGCTAAAATAATAAATGCTGGAGAGGGTGTGGAGAAAAGGGAACCCTCCTATACTGTTGGTGGGAATGTAAATTGGTGCAGCCACTATGGAGAACAGTATGGAGGTTCCTTAGAAAAAACTAAAAGTAGAATTACCATATGACCCAGCAATCTCACTCCTGGGCATATATCAGGAAAAGAGGAAAATTCTAAGTCAAAAAGATACATGCAGGGCTTCCCTGGTGGCGCAGTGGTTGAGAGTCCGCCTGCCGATGCAGGGGACACGGGTTCGTGCCCCGGTCTGGGAGGATCCCACATGCCGCAGGGCAACTGGGCCCGTGAGCCATGGCCGCTGAGCCTGCGCGTCCGGAGTGTGTGCTCCGCAATGGGAGAGGCCACAACAGTGAGAGGCCCACGTACCACCAAAAAAAAAAAAAAAAGATACATGCACCCCAATGTTCATAGCATTATTTACAATAGCCAAGACATGGAATCAACCTAAGTGTCCATCAACAGATGAATGGATAAAGAAGATGTGGTATATATGCACAATGAGATATTACTCAGCCATAAAAAAGGACGAAATAATGCCATTTGCAGCAACATGGATGGACCTAGAGATTATCATACTGAGTGAAGTAAGTCAGAAGCAGAAAGACAAGTATTATACGATATCACTATATGTGGAATCTAAAAAAATATTATAAATGAATTTATTTACAAAACAGAAACAGTCTCACAGACGTAGAAAACAAATTTATGGTTACCAAAGGGGAAGCGGGATCAGGGGAAGGTAAATTAGGAGTAGTGGATTAAGAGATCCACAGCACTATATATAAAATAGATAAACAACAAGGATTTACTGTATAGGACAGGGAAATATATTCAATATCTTGTAATAAACTATAATGGAAAAGAATCTGACAAATATATAGAGATATAACCGAATCACTTTGCTGTACACCTGAAATGAACACAATATTGTAAATCAACTATATTTCAATTTTTTTTAAACTGAAGATTTTCAAAAGTAGAAATTGAAAAAACATGTAGCTAGCTAGATGATAGGTAGACAAGACTAAAAGGATACATGCCAGAATATTAACAGTAGTTGACGGTGAGTTTATAGAAGATTTTTATTTTACTCTTTTTACCTGTTTACTTGTTGTGTCCGATTTCTAAATTTCCAAAATAAGCATGTATTTCATGAGTACTTAGCAGAGCAATAAAAGCTGCTTTGTTTTTACAGCATTATATAGGAATTAAACTATATAAGATTTTTTTTTTACTTTTACTTTGGATTTCTAAAAGCAAATTTGAGGCAGCTTGCAAATTCTAATTCTTTCTAATGAAGAATTAGAAATAAAGGGAAAATGCAGGTATTAATATAAAATGAAGCCAGGATTAAGTTAGTTTCCAAGAATCCGTAGCCATAAACGTTAGTATTGTTTCTAAAGTTAAGAAATTCGGCTCCTCCTACTATTACATGATAACTGAGTGGAGGTAGGTGGTTAGGGAGAAAGAGGAATGGAGGGTCACTGAAAGCTTTTACCTTGGAACAACTATGTGGATTATAGTGCCCTGACCAAGACAAAAGATTCACTGGGAACTTAATTAATGTTACTACTCCCCTCCTGAAAAGAGAACAAGGAAACAAGGATGGAAGAGAAAGCTCCCTCTGCGGCAACTGCGAGGCACTTGGCTAAGTGACCACCCCACACAGCAGGCTTGCAGCCTGACACTCAAATTCAGGTCTCAATAAAAAGTAGGTTCTTCATCACCTAGGGGTAAGATGGGAATAAAGACACAGACCTGCTAGAGAATGGACTTGAGGATATGGGGAGGGGGAAGGGTAAGCTGGGACAAAGTGAGAGAGTGGCATGGACATATATACACTACCAAACGTAAAATAGATAGCTAGTGGGAAGCAGCCGCATAGCACAGGGAGATCAGCTCGGTGCTTTGTGACCGCCTGGAGGGGTGGGATAGGGAGGGTGGGAGGGAGGGAGATGCAAGAGGGAAGAGATATGGGAACATATGTATATGTATAACTGATTCACTTTGTTATAAAGCAGAAACTAACACACCATTGTAAAGCAATTATACTCCAATAAAGATGTTTAAAAAAAAAGTCAGGATCATTATCAAAAGGGAGCAAAGGAGTTGAATACAAAGATAGACAAAGGCAAACAAGCACCTGAAAAGATGTCAATGTCATTAGTTATTAAGGAAAATGCAAATCAAAACCACCATGAGATACCACTTCACACCCACCAGGATGGCTAGAATTTTTAAATAGGAAAATAAGTGTTGGCAAGGATGTGGAAAAATTAGAACCCTCATACATGGCTGTGGGCGTGCAAAATGTACAACGTAAATGTAAAATGGTGCAGCCACTGCAGAAGACAGTGGGGCAGTTTCTCGACAAGTTAAACATAGAACTATCATAGGACCCAGCAGTTCCACTCCTTGGTATACACCCCAAATAATTGAACACAAGCAACAAATACTTGTACACACGATAGTCGTAAAGGGGGAAAAAACCAAATGTTCATCAACGGATGGATGGGTAAACAAAATGTGGTATATCCATACAGCAGAATATTATTCAGCCACAAAAATCTATGAACTACTGATGCTACGACATGCATGAGCCTTGAAAGCATTCTGCTGAGTTAAAGAATCCGGACATAAAAAAATCACATATTTCCTGATTCCATTACATTAAACATGCAGAGTAAGCAAACCCATAGAGACAGAAAGTTGGCTCTAGGGTTTTCTAGGGCCTGAGGGAGGGGGAAGCGGGGTGTGACTGATTAATGGGCATGAGATTTCCTTTTGGGGTGATGAACATGTCTTGGAACTAGATAGAAGTGATGGTTTCACAACACTGTGGATGTACTAAATGTCAATGGATTGTACGGTTTAAAATGGTTAATGGTTAATTCTGTGTTATGTGAATTTTGCCTCAATTAAAAAAAAGTCAGGGACTTTCAGGGTCACTTAGTAATCGTTTGTGAAAGTTAAATCTGAGGATACTGGGATTTTCAGTTAAACTCTGTTTGGAGAGGAAGTGGAAATAATTAGTTCCGTTTTGAACATTTGAGTTTGATGTGTCCTTAGGGCATCTAGGTGAAGGTGCCGGAGCCAATTAGGATCACAAGTCTAGAGCTGGTCTCTAAGTTTGGACTGCAGCTGTAGATGTGAAGGTCCTCAGGCTGGAGGTGAAAGTTGAATCTATAAGCCTGTATTCTCTTCGGAGGTCCAAGCACAAATGGAATGGAATGCAGGCCTGAGGGGAAGAAATCCCGTCATTGGCCCTGGATCATTCTTCCTTGAAAAGTTTCCTCATAGGTGTGGGCTTTATCTTCTTCATTCACTGTTTTCATTGAAACTGGAGTGTAGTATGTCAATTTCCACGTTGCAGAAAAGCCTTTGCTGGGCTGTGGTTGGCTTTCTCCGACACGCCAGCATAGTAAAAACTGTGACGTGTGTTGGCACACCACCGAAACAACTGACCACAGGTCCTTCCTCCTCAGCTTTCATCTCTCTGTCCCCGAGGAAGTGTGAAGAGGGTCCTCCCTCGCCTTTCTCAGCATTTGATCCCAGGTGTTTGTGGTGGGCTTACTGGAGAGCCCACTGATGTGTCACAAGAGATGTGATGCTGCGGCTGACAAAGCCGGGTCCCATAATTTTTTCCAACTTATTTCTGACGTTTGAACTGGAACAAATTTCAGGGCCCAAATAATATTGAGAATGGCATTTTAAAAAGAAAACGTGATAAATTTGGTGACTGGTTGTTCTGGGTGAGGAGTGTCTGGGCATTTATTGCACCATTTTCTCCATGTTTTACGTGTTGAAAATATAAGAACTTTTTAACAGAATCTTTGACGTTATAGTCAGTTAGATTTCACACAAGTTTATTAAGCCTCAGTTTTGTTCCAGGCACTAAGCTAGGACGTTTCAGACATGACTAGTGCCTGCATGATGGACCAGTTTGGGGATATTTCCTATTCCAAATAAACACCCTAAGCCTTGGGTTACAATAAATAATACTGTGCAGTAGGAATGTGGTTAACAGTTATCCCTTGAGTCAATAAGAGGTGAAGGTGAAATTTGGCATGGATAAGAAGTTTGGGGATAGGAGGCATTCCCTACCCTCCAAGGGATAAACTTAACTTTTTTGTATATCTCCCAAAATAATATTTGGGGGACGGAGGGGTTCAATCACATAGCTACATTTCATAGAGAGAGGAGTTGATTCCCCCAGCTACAAGCTGAACTTCCCAGAGCAGGCTGCCCTTGTCCACCCTCTGCTGAGTATTCTCAAGGCAGCCTCATCTGCTGGGTGCTGTCTGAGGCAGGTCCTGCCGACAGCACCTAAATCTGGCCTTCCTGACACTGCCTTGATCACTGTGGGCTGTGGCGACCACAGGCCTGAGCAGGCCTATTCTCCTTATGGCTTCTTGGGTGTGCAGATCTTTTTATCACTTAGGCAAATATATTAATATTTTCCTTTATGGTCTGTATTTTTTCTATCTTGTTAAGGAAACCTCTCTACCATAAGGTCATAAATATATTCTATATTTTCTTTTAGAGTTGTAAAACATTGTTTCTTACATTCAGGTCGCTAACAATCTTTCGTATCTTTGGTATGAACTGGGGATGTCATTTAATTTTGGCCCCTGTGCATAACCAATCGTCCTGCACCACTGATCAGAGTTCATCTTTTCTCCACTAATTTTTCATGTCTCTGTCATCTATGGAGTCTAAACACGAGGAGATCTGTTTCTGAACTTTCTACTTTCTTCCACTGGTCTTTTTTTTTTTTTAAATCCTTGTGTAAATACTGCATTGTCTTAATATAGCCTGGAACAAATATTGATATTTGGTAAGGTAAGCCTCCATTTTATTCTTCTCAAAATTTTTCTTGGTTATTCCAGGCCTTTTACTTTCATATTGAAATCTTAAAAACAACTTGAAGTGCTTGAAGAACTCTGTTAGGCTTTTGATGGGAATGTTATTCCATCCATGAGTTAATCTGGGGAGAACTGACACCTTGAAGAATATTGAACCTACTCATTCAAGGACAAAGTATATTTCACCATTTCTTTTTTAAAAATAACTTTCCCCATAAAAGTCTCACAAACCTATTATTTATTCCAAGATACCTTAGAGACTTTGCTCCTGTTGCAAATAAATTATACTTTATGACTGTTTGTTGTAGGTGTCTAGAACCCAGTTGATTTTTCTATTTTCATCTTGTACCCGGAAACATTGCTGAACTCTTTTATTAGTTTGTAGGTCCTATTAGATTGTCCAATGACTTTTTTTTTCCACTAATAAGTATTGCATTGATATAGGCACTCAAAATTATGGCTATACATGTATAAATTTTTTAAACTCCAGAATTTGAAATATATCACCTCGCTTATTTTCTATAAATCAATGTAATTTTGATTTGAGCTGGCAGGGAATCTAACCTTAATCAGCCATTCTTGGGACTAACTTCACTAACTATGAGGGTCATGTCATAGTCCCAGGGTCTTCAACATGGCCAGACCTGGGGGCTTGGGAGAGCTCTCTCGAGTCACGTGTCATCAGTACAGTCGGTTCACTGCTGAGACATCTGCTTTCTCTGTGCAGTCTCCTTCAATCTCGTGGCTCTCTGCAACGTTCGTGCCCTTTGGTGATTGTCTGGAAGGTGTCATGGGAGGTGAATCCCTGAGCGTGCTTCATCAGGCATCAGCAGCTATTCCGTGGACAGACTGGAAACAAGACATTGTGATGGAGAGAGAAGGAGAGCAGACTAGTAAAAGGGAGAGAGAGGAAGGGAGGGAGAAATCCATCTTATCGTCTGACGGTCACACGTCATAAGTAGTGCTCCTTCTTGGGCATGAAAGGAAGGGACAGAAGACTGAAGAGAAGGTGCCCTTTTAACAATCTCTCCTAGAAACCCTGCTCAGTGACTTTCCCGGGCTAAAACTGTGTCACACATAAACCCTTATGTGCAAAGGAGTCTGGGAGGGTGTGTATATTTCGCTGGGTACATTACAAAATGTAATGAGCAAATTTCTGAGCAAAATTGGAGTTCTTTAGTGAGGAAGAAGCGAGGATGGGCATTGGGCAGGAAACTCTCAATGTCAGCCACAAATAATAGCCTCCATTTTTAAAAGGAGGACACTAAGTCTTAAAGCTTCATCCACACACAGGAGCCGGGAAATCTTTGGGGCTGCTTGGGCGAATCTTAATAAAACTTATCTCCTAAGGGAGTCAGGGATGGACTCTGAAATGAAACTGTGTACCTCAGTTTGCCGCCTGTATATCATGAAACACTGCTAGAGCTTGGAGCTACAAGAGATGTTTTGATGTGGTTGCTGTGTTACCGGGGAGGAAGCTTGTAAGGCTAGACCTGAGGTTGTGCACAGGAAGTAATCTGCCCACCCCACCCCACCAAGTCCTCGGGTGGTGGCAGCTGAAGAGTTAGTGGGGAAAGTCACACCTGTCATTTTGTTTCTGCACCAGAGTGTCCTAAACAGCTATGGTGCTATGCTGTCTCCCCAGCCGGTGATAGGGACCCTGCTCTGGGACCACCAGGAGGTTTTTTATTGGATTAATGAGGTCTTTGGACTACTTGCCTGGGCAGAGTTGGCTGTCCCCCCAGGGCCACAGCAGGAGCAGTTTCCCTCAGAATCTCAGGATATAGGTCCAAGCAGTGGCCAGCTTCCAAGGTCCTCAGACCCCACCACTTCCTCTAGCCAGGCTGCCGGTGAGGGCCTGAGTGAGGTATAAAATTTCTTTCTGACATTTTTCCAATTTAACTCAGAAAGCTGCTCAAGGATACTCCTGACACAAGAAAATCACTTGAGACTACCTGCTCTCACCACCACCCCCAGGATGTGCAGAAGACCCGACCTTGTCCTGGAGATCGGGGCAGCTCTAAGAAGACCAGGCGACAGTCATCATGTGGGTGGTAGAGAGAATGCTCAGGGAGCTTGGAATTCACAAGGATACACACAATGTATTAAGTTTTCCCCAAAGGAATTTTGACTTGGATAAAAATTTTCTGTGTAGTGGTTAAGTGTGCATACTCTACAGCCAGAACCACCGAAGTGCGAATCCTGGCTCCACCCCTGCCTAAATCCACAACCATGGAAGAGCTGCTTCACCTGGCCGTGCCTCCGTTTTCTCAACAGTAAAATAGTGATAATAACAGTACAACCTCATGGGATTGTTGTAGGAGCAAAGAAATGCATATAAAGCACTTAAAATAGTACCTAATGCAGAATAGGTGCTCCATAAACGCTGTCTGTTCATCATTTTCCCCTTCTTGCTGCAAGGGGCTCACAAGAGCTCACAGCTCACACCTCCCTGGGTTGCTGATTCCCCTAAGGCTTCGCTAAGAAGCGAAAGCGGGATTGCACCGTAAAGTGGGAGGGAGATTTTCTATCACCGTGTAACAAGTTACCACAAATTTAGCAGCTTAAAATAACACCCATTTATGAGTTCATAGTTCTGTAGGTCGGAAGTCTGGGTGGGCTCAACTAGGCTCTCTGCTCAGGGTCTCTGAAGACCAGATCACGTTGTCAGCCAGGCTGGGGTCTCATCTGGAGGCTCTGGGAAGCCTTAGCGCCAAGCTCACTAAGGATGTCAGCATGAATCAGTTCCTGGCAGTTGTAGGACTGAGGTGCCATCTCCTTGCTGGCTATCAGCAGGGGGCAGCTCTCAGTTTCTAGAGGCTGCCCTCATTCCTTGCCACGTGGCCCCCTCCATCTCCAAGCCAGCAATGATACATCAAACCCTCTGCATGCCTGGGATTTCTATGACTTTTTCTTCTGCAACCAGCTGGAAAAACACTCTCTGCTTTTGAAGAGCTCATGTGATTAGGTTAGGCCCACCTGGATCATCTCCTTTTTGTCATATAACATAACATAACCACAGTCACACTCAAAGGCGAGGAGATTATACAAGGGTGAGAGTCACCAGGGGTCATTTTAGGATTCTGCCTGCCTCAAATGCCATGAACTCCAAGAGTGACAATGACAAAGACTTTAAATGGAATTAGGGAGAAAAACGGGGCAGGGACAGTTCAGGGTCACCTGAAGAGTTGAGTTTGGTCATCTCCATCCTAAGACATTAGACCTTCTCTGTCTCAGATTCAAGATCACCTCCAGGGGTCAGACACTCAGGAAACACAAACAGCAACCCAAGTAAAAGGCATGTAGGCCATGAAGATGCAAGAGCAGGTTCCTGAGCAGGTGGAACTGTGAGCAGGCCTCAGGGGACATGAGGCAATGCTCACCTGGTTCTGACCTGAGGGGTCCTGATACAGTGGTCCCAGGACTTAGACATCATGAGATATCAGCAGAAGCTTGGGACATTCAGTAGACATTCAATGGATTAAGAAAAGGAGGATTTGCTTCTCCATGGGCTTCTTTAAGAAATTTGAAGACTATCTCAGGCAGAGGAATACTCACTGGCTCCTCTTCCAGTGGGAGGACTCCAATCCTGCCTACCTCACACTGTAGCTCAGAAACGCAGCTCAGAAACAGATCTGGGGGCTTCTACTCCAACAACTAGGGAGCAGACCCTGCCCCTGACAGGACAGTGATAACCACAGAGCAAAGAGGAGGTCCCGCTCAATATCCAGTGCAGACTCTGGTCACCACAACACCAATCACACTCCCTACCAAGGTGATAAAGGCCAACATACACTGAGGAAAGAGGCAGCAGGCATCCAAACAGCCCTTGCACCAAAAATATTAAACCCACACAGGCTACACAGGGACACTCCCACATAAAAATAGCTCTCCAAGACCACAGTAGATAGTTGTTTCTCCTAAACTCATGGAGCAAGAGAAATATAAGTAAAATGAAGAAGCAGAGGAACAACTCCCAATTAAAAGATCAAGAGAATTCCTCTGAGAGAACAAACAATGAAATAGACCTCTTCAGCCATCATTAAAAAGTCTACAAATAACAAATGCTAAAGAGGGTGTGGAGAAAAAAGGAACCCTCCTAGGCTGTTGGTGGGAATGTAAATTGGTGCAGCCTCTACGCAAAATGGTACAGAGGTTCCTCAGAAAACTAAAACTAGAACTACCACATGATCCAGCAATCCTACTGCTGGGCATATAGCCAGACAAAACTATAATTCAAAAAGATGCAAGCACCCCTATGTTCATAGCAGCACTATTCAGAATAGCCAAGATATGGAAACAACCTAAATGTCCATCGATGGATGGATAAGGAACATGTGGTACATGTATACAATGGAATATTACTCAGCCATAAAAAAGAATGAAATAATGCCATTGGCAGCAACATGGATGCAACTAGACATTATCATACTAAGTGAAGTAAGTCAGAAAGACAAATACCATATGATATCACTTATTTGTGGCATCTAAAATATGGCACAAATGAACATATCTATGAAACAGAAGGAGACTCACAGATATAGAGAACAGACTTGTGACCTTATCCTCCTGCTGGAGGGGACTAAGACATACCAACTACAGAGCTGAACTCAAACACACCAAGGTTTAGAGATCTGAGCAGGTCACAGTGTAGACATCAGCCAATTTATACTTTTATTATGACAACATATAAACAGATTTCAGCAAAGTGCCTTGTTCCAACTCAGCCGGCATATTGTGATAATTTTCTGACAGAAGGAAATAAACAAGCTTGAGGAGGAAGGAGAACAGCTGACGAGATCAGCCAGAGGAGCTGGGCTTTCCAGAGAGGCTGTCCAGGGCAGGAGCTGCTCTGCACACCAGGTGTTTGCCCTCAGCAGTGAAAGGAGAGTGGGAACTCAGTGGGCCCAGCCTCTCCCAGCTTGTGTGGGTTGTAATATTTCACTGGTCTTCGCTATATTTTTCTTCCCCTGTTGTCTTTATTGTCAGAAGCAAATAATGGAAGAAAACCAAGAGCTTTGGTTTCCAGCCAATGCAGTGGCTCAGGTTCAGAAACCAAAGTGGTGGGTCTGGACTCTGAGTTAAACTGTGAGCAGTCTGGGTGGTCGAAACAATGTAGGGAGCAGAAGTGACCTGGTTGTTCTTCACTGTGTCTGTTTTTAAACTTTTAAAAAATAATACATCCTATATTTATCCTATAAAAGCCCTCTGCATCCTTTTTATTGTTTAATAATAAATTAAATTTATTGAATCATACATGTTATTGAATCATAAATTTATTGAATCATACATGTATGTATTTTTTCAAAAAGAACTATGTTTAGTTGGTACAAAATTTAGGTTCCAGAAGCATAAAAAGTAAAAATACTTCTCTCACCTCTGACTCCTAGTCATCCAGTTTCCCTCCGTGGAAGAAACAAATCAATGATGTATTTACTGAGATTTAGTCATGTTGATACATGTAAGTATAATTCATTCATTTTAATGAATGCATAATATTTCAATATGTGCAAATAGCACAATTTTTTTAATCCATTCTTTGGAAACTTAGGTTGTTTCCAATTTCTGCTGATAAAAAAGATTGCAGTGAGCATTCTTTACCATGCCTCTAAGTTTACATGTGCAAGAATTTCTCTGGGGTATATCCTTAATGTGGGATGGCTGGGCTGTACAGTATATGTACCTTCACTTGTCTTTGATATTGCCCAATGGCTTCACAAAGCTACTGTTCCATGTGATACTCCCAACAATACTTGTTATTGCAAAGCTTAATCATTTTTGTCAGTCTACTAGGTGTGAAATGGTAAATCCTAGTGATTTTTCTTACCACTTCCCTGACTACTGGTAAGGTTTATTATCTTTTCAACTATTTATTAGTCATTTGAGTTTGCTCTTCCATGAGCTGTCTGTCCTATCCCTTGCACATTTACCCTTGAGTCATTTGTCAAGGATTTAAAGACTTCTTGGTATATTCTAGATATCGATTTTTTAACAAATACTGTAAACATCATCCCCCAATCCAAAGGGGGTTTGTTTGCACTATTATGATGCCTTTGGCTAAACAGAAGATTTAAATATTCAAAGATTCCAATGTATTCATTTCTGCCTCTTGTCTTTGAATTCCACATAGTTTCTGGAAAACAGAAGAATTTAACTTTTGGTAAAATCCCTCATTACTTCTCATAATGCTCAGGCCCTCCAGAACCTCTGTGTGTGTGACCACCTCGAGATAGTTACTTGAACATATCAGAGAACACTTTTCATCCTCAGCTGCGTGTGAGCATGCCTGGCAAATCTTACCTCCTTGGGAAGGTCAGGTTAGCCTGTGATAGTCTCCAATGATCTTTTTCCTTCAGAGTATTTGCCACCATTCATAATCATATACATGTGTGTTGATTTGGCTAATGTAGGTCTCACTCCTCAAGCTTAGAAATTGTATCTGTTATTTCTCACCATCTGATTGCCAGTGCTCTGTAGACTGCCATACACAGAGAAAGTACTTAACAGTACTTAATACATATTTTTGAATGAAAGAATCGCCCAGACATGGACATTGCATCTCCACCCGTATCATATTAAAACCCTTCCCTTAAGGACTTCTTCTCCAGTCTTCCTATGATTTGGCTTCCCATGTCAGTTTAAGCAGTGGAAAGGCTCAGAGGCTGCAGGAAATAGCACCTCTTCCTTTGACCTAAGGCCCACAACAATCTCTTTATGAGGTTCCCACTGTGGCAACAATGGCTATAAAGAGTCAATGGCGCTTTTGACTCAGTGAACCCTAGGAGGGTGATTTGTGGTGACAGCAGGTAATTGCAAGATTGTGGTTACTGACTAATAAAAATGAGTCCTCAGCCTTAGCTCATTCCCCAAGCATTTTGTATTTTTCTTATGACACATTTTCAAGGGATTATCTTAAATTTTTTAGATTTAGGGCAATTAAAGGAATGTCAAGGTTATATGATGACTGATTTGGTCAAGTTGGAATGTCTGTCTTCCATTTGGATGCTATAGCACAGGGTTATGACATATGGACCCCACCCATAACCCTCCCATTGTCTGCCCATTACCGGTTTCCCTGAGTATATCATATGTACTCTCCTTCCCTTAGTTTGGCTAGAGTTTGGATTAGAAGCAAGATGTCAGAATGTAACATTGATGTGGAACATCAGATACATGGTGTACAGTCACTTTATATAATGAAGGAAAAAGAAGGATGGAAATCACTAGGAAAGAGGGAGTCCAGTGGAATTCCTGAAGATGAAAATTTATTCTTCATGGAAAAAGGCAAAACTGAGGTTACACAATTGGTCTCTACTTTTAGAATGGCATCCTCCTAGAAAAGAAACTTAATGGTGGAAGGTAATGATACACAGGAAGGGGTATGCACATCACACCATTTAAAAGTAATCCAAAAAAGGCAAAGAGGATGAGAGTAAATGCCAGAAATGAAACAATCTACAAAGAGACAGAAAAAGTAAGAGAGAAAGTTTTTGTTGCACAGATTGAGAAAAATGCAAAAAAGTGCTTGGAGACAATGAATTCTAAAAGATTCCTCCAAGTCTGATTTCCTGGAGATCCCAAGAAGCTCTTGCAAAGTCAGTCTCTTTTTCTATCACTGACTCTTCAACAGTCTTCTGAGTATCAACTAAGTAATTTATAAACTATCAGTTTATTTCTCACTATCCCTCCCCTTCTTACTCCAGGTTCATCCCAAGCCTTAAAGTTCACATCTTTTCTATTTTGCCTCATTTTTATCATCCTCATTGTTCCCTGACAACATTAAGTAAAGCTCTACATGTGGGTGGTCCCCAAGGCTGGCATTGAGCATACAATAGTGCACAGTGTGTTATTCTTTGCCTGTTTTTGTCACTGTCTGATTGAATAATCACACAACTGTAAAACAGGAAGAATGAAGAATATGGAATAGTGGAGGAAAATACAACCTCTTTTGAGGCCAGCAGTTTTTTTGGTGACTTAGTAGCACTGAACCGCAATTCTTCTTTTATTACTAAAGTATTTGCCAGTATAGACATCTTATTTTCCCCCATGAGATGCTGTGCCCTTAAAAGGCACAGGATGTGCTTCCTTCCTTCAGTGGGGCTGAGAATCTCTGAACGCTCTTTGTAAGGCGGCAGTACTGGCTTTACTCTACCAATAGAAAGTATTTAGGTGAGATAGCTGGTTGGTCCCCCAGAAACAGATTGTAAAAAGGGATAAGAAAGGGGTTTCCATCATAAACCTTGGTTAAACAGAGGGGAGAAATATCCAAGAACTACCAGGAGGGGATGACATTAGGAGGAAAGATTTTAATGGAAGTATATCCCTGGGGATTATCTTCTCTGTAATTTACGAGAAGACTCCCTCTGAGTTTTAACTTCCAGCCTGAGGTACAGGGAAACAAATGTCACAAATTGTACTTTACCACCTTATCCTATCTGGACTCCTGTAGATAACAGAGCCTGAAGCAAGGATTACAGGGACAACAATTTATTTGGGAGGTGCAAGCCCCGGGCAATGACAGTTGAGAAGAAGAATGGAGTCAAGGAAAGATGCAATGCTTTCTCCCTTGGATCTCCTTTTTACATTCTCCCCCATTTTTTATCTATAGACATCCTTGAAAGGATCCCACTTGTGATATTTTCTAAACTCAAGCCTCCCAAGGAAAAGAGCTGAGAGAAGAATACCAGTGTCACACACCTTATTTGCAAAGCAGCCTGGAGAGAAGGGCTTTCTTGCATTCTTGTGGGGAAGATAGAAACCCCAATTTCCTTACTAGATAAGCAGTTGACTAAATGGTTTCTATAGGTTTTAAAGATATCATTAGATTAAGGAAACTTCTCTCCATTTTGGTCTGCTAAAATATTACCTTTGTTATCAAGAGAGGATGTTGAATTTTATCAAATGCTCTTCTGTTTATTAAGATAATAATATGGTTTTTCTCTTAGATCTGTGTGGCAAATTAATTGACCTAAGGTTAAATGAGGTCTGCATTCGTATAAACCTAATTTGCTCATGATGTAGTGACCTGTTTATATATTGCTGGACTAATTTCAAGAGTTGATACTTTGTGTAGGATTTTTGTGTCTATGAATCATGCATGAGATTAACCTGTAAATTTCCTGTCTTATTCTGTTATTTGTATCAAGACTATGCCAGCCTTATGAAGTGAGATGGGTAGTGTTCTTTGTTTTACTCTTTTCTGGAAAAGTTTGTAGATGAAAAGTTTTCCTTCCTTGAATTCCAGTGGAAATATACAGTAAAGCCATCTAGGTTACTTGGAAAATTTTTGATTACTGATACAATTTCTTTGGTAGATTCCATATTACCTGGAAAGTATGCAATTTCTTCTTGAGTAGGTGTTAGGCAATGATATTTTCATTTTGTCTAAAATTTCAAATTTATTAGCAGAAAGTTTCTTATAACATTCTTGACTTATCTTTTAATGTTCTGTGGCATTGGTTAAAAGAAAATTCCCTTTTTAGTTCCTGATATTAAATATTTGCACCTTCTTTTTTCCTGTGATAGTTTTCTATGATTACTATAAATATGGTATATATCCATTTCCTTGTTTTTACTTTCAACTTTTTAAACCTGTCTATTGCACAGAGCATATATTTATGGTTTTATTTTTCATAGCTGATCTGATATTCTTTAACTTTTAATTGGAACATTCTGTATGTCTATATTTAATATATTTATTGATACACTTGCTTTTAAATCTACTCTTACTTTATCCTTTGTATTTGTCTTAACTGTTCTACAGGGTTTATTTCCCTCTCCTTTCTTACTTTTCCTTGGATGGATTACTTTTTACCTTTCCTTTTTTCCCTTCTACTAATTTGGAAGTTATACATTGTTTGTATTATCTTGGTGGTTACATAAAAGTACTGCATGTTTTCTTAACTTATCAAAGATTAAATTTAATCAATAGATTTACCCTCCTCCCTGAAAAAACAAGAAACGCAGGACTTTTAATCTCATTTAATTTCTCCCAACATTTTTGCATTTTATTTCTACCCTGTTTTTTAAGTGCCATTAGACAATGTGATTATCATTATATAAACAATGTTCATTTTCCTTTAATAGTTACTAGACTAGTTTCGTTTTTTTCTGCATTGTACTCTAATAATTTCTTCTACTATTTCTTCCAGTTAATAATTATTTTTTCTGCTGTCTGCAATCTGCAAGCAAATGATTCATTTAATTTTTTATTTTGTTATTTCATTTTCTACTTTTGGAAGTTCTGTTTAGTCCTCTATCAAATCATAATGACACTTCATATTTTCCTGTTCCCTCCAGTTTCTTTTTTAATAAATTTATTTATTTTTATTTATTTATTTTTGGCTGCATTGGGTCTTCGTTGCTGCACACAGGCTTTCTCCAGTTGTGGCAAGTGTGGGCTACTCTTCGTTGTGGTGCACGGGCTTCTCATTGCGGTGGCTTATTGCGGAGCACAGGCTCTAGGCGCATGGGCTTCAGTAGTTGTGACACACAGGCTCAGTAGTTGTGCCTCGCAGGCTCAGTAGTTGTGGCTCGCGGGCTCTAGAGCGCAGGCTCAGTAGTTGTGGCGCACAGGCTTAGTTGCTCTGCGGCATGTGGGATCTTCCCGGACCAGGGCTCAAATCCGTGCCCCCTGCATTGGCAGGCGGATTCTTAACCACTGCGCCACCAGGGAAGTCTCCCCTCCAGTTCTTTTAAAATTTGTGCTATAATCTGTGCTAGATAATTCCAAAACCTCAAGAACTTGCTGATCTGTTCCTGCTAAAAGTCATTTCTCCTGGATCTCATTCATTGTGCCATGTTTTCCTGTGTTCTCTGGTATTTTGACTATGTGCCACTTATTATGTTTAAAAAGATATTGTGTGTGTGGTGAGGGAGGGTAGGGGATGGCAGGATTCCCTAGACTAAATGTATCTTCTTCGGAGAGGATTTGCTAATGCTTCTACCTGGCATCTGAAGGCATTTCCCCTGTAAACCACCTGAAAACCAAGACCACTGCTTCAGACCCAATGAGAACCTAAGCTGTAAATCATGAAGAAGACAGGCCCTAGGTCATAGCTTCTCAGAGTCTTGTTGTTTTTCCCTTTTTTTTTTTTTTTTCTGCTTTGCTCAGTACCAAGGCTATCTTCTCTGTTGGGGCCCCAGATGAACACAAGGAGAGTTTCTTTCTTGACTCTCCATATTGGTTGGACCCAAGGCCTTGACTTTTATCCTTCCGTCCCAAGAAATCACCAAAACCAAAGGCCAAATTGTTTAGATGACAAATACCTTTAGATACCCCAGACTTACATTTCTTAAAACAAAATTGGTCAACCGTAGCTGTAAAACTTCCATAACTGAATGGAATGTCTGTCTTGTTTGGTATTTCAAGGCTTCCTCAAGTTACTGGGAGCCTAAAATTGCCTCCCTGCCAGATAAGATTTTAAGATTCACTGAGGCAAGCAATAATTAAAGCAAGCTAACATGGCTTCTGACCTCACTCTTTTCTTCCCTGGCTTCTTTGTCTCAGGCTCCGCCTCTGGCACCATCATCCTCCTTCCCTCCTATACCACCTATGCCTCCTCCATACCCTCAGTTCCCCCTACTAATTCTCTCATTGAACCTCCCTCTTTCCCTGAAACTCTCCCCGCTCCTATTTCCCCTGAACCTAACAGAACCTATCCCTTTAAAATTAAGCCTTCTGAGGACCCAGAGGCTAAACCCTGAATTTCTTATATTCCCTGGACTAAAGCAGAACTGTGAGACATAGTCAAAGATTTTCCCCAATTAACCAAAGATCATCACAGATTTGCTGAGAAATTTAATATAGTCATTCAAACTTATCAACCTGGTTTCTCTGATTTAATCAGCTAGTTCATATGCTTGTCAGTGAAGGCCAGGCCCAGCATTGGATGAAAACTGCTACTTGGGAAAATCCTGAAAGGTCTCTAGAATTATAACTGAGACACCAGCCCAACAACATATTATATGATCAGGCTCAGGAAATTCTTAGGCAACTTTATCAGGCAATTCTCAGGGCTTTCCCATAGAGATTCCTACTATTTGAATTGTCCTAACTGACCCCAGAGCTACACTCTTGGTGCTTGACTACTACAAAATAGTCCTTGCCTCGGGAGTACCAAAACAATTCAAATAGTAGGAATCTCTAATGAACCTCAAAAGGTTCCTGTCTCTGAACCTATTCCCTTTCATCTAGGCTCTTTGAAAGATACACACCACTTTCTCTTTAGTTTATCCACCCCTATCCATTTATCAGGCTGAGAAGTATCATGCCAGAATTTCTTTCTCCTAAAAAGGGAAAATAATTCTAGAATTTGACAGTAGAATTTGACAATTCACCACCAAGTGAATTAAATGACCATTTGACATCTTTTATTTGCTCCATCTCTGATGATACTAGAGCTGAGTCTGGAAACACTGATCATTTGTCCCTATTGAATCAGCCACTACCCTTCTTACGGGCAAAATTTCCAACTGATATCGGCAAAATTCACAGCACACCTTCCATCGTGATTCAAACAGATTCCTCAGAACCTCTTCCCAGAATTGATCAATACCCAATGAGTAATGAAGCCCCTCAAGGCATAAAACCCATAATAGAAGATTACAAGCTTCAAGGCCTCATTATCCCTTGTATTGTATGTAACACTCCCATTTTAAGGGTGAGAAAAAAAGGGCTGAGGGTGGAGGTTTGTCTGGGACCTCCAAGTAATAAACAACATTGTTATCTCTTCACACCCTGTTGTTCCCAACCCGCATAAGCTACTAACATCCATTCCCACTGGAAACAAATCCTTTCCTGTAAGTGATTTATGCAGTGCATTCTTTAGTATTCCTGTTGATAAAGCTTGCAAATACTTTTTTTGCCTTCACTTGGGAAGGAAATCAATTCAGTAATGCCTCAGGGTTTTAATGAGGAAATGCCTCAGGACAGTTTTTACTGAGAGTCCTAATTTCTCACAGACCCTGAAGACTGGTCTAGATGATATAAAATTCTCTAGAGGTTCTACTTTGTTGCAGTATGTGAATGATTTGCTTCTTTGCCCTCCTTCTCAAGCCTCCTCACAAGAAGACAGCATCCACTTGCTAAAGCTTTTAGTCTTAAAGGGACATAAGATCATCAAGGAAAAATTACAGTTTGCCCAAAACCATGCTTCTTAGTTCCCTGTGAAAAGACCTAGAAATAAGATATATACATTTTCAACTTTAAAAAGTAATGCCAAACTGTTTTCCCTTGTAAATATAACATTTTACACACTCAACAACAATAGATGAGAGTTCCTGCCACTCTACTTCTTTGTCAATACTTGATACTGACGGATTTTGAAAGGTTTGATAATCTGTAAAATGTGAAATGTATCTAATTGTGGCTTAATTTTCACTTCTCTTACTATTAATACAACTTAGTATCTTTTCATCTTCATGAGCTGTGTTTCCTATTTTGTTTGTTTCTGTTGTTTGTTTATTTTTGTTTTTTGGTCGCACTTCATGGCTTTGAATCCAGGGGACGGCATTGAAAGAGCCAAGTCTAACCACTGGATTGCCAGAGAATTCCTTTTTTTTTTTTTTTTTTTTATTTTGGCCTCACCACATGGCTTGCAGGATCTCAGTTCCCCACCAGGTATTGAACCTGGGCCGCAGCAGTGACAGCACTGAATCCTAACCACTAGGCCACCAGAGAACTCCCTCCTATTTTCTTTGTCTTTTCCTAATCTTAATGTAGTTAAATTTATCAGTATTTTATCAATAGTGAATTTTGAGACTTGTTGAAGATTGCTAACAGTTTATCAAAAATTTGTTTTTTCTTCTTCCTGGGCACACAGCTAGACTACATTTCACAGCTTGTATTGTTAAATGTGTCCAGGTGGCTGAGTTCTAACCAATGGAATGTGAGTAGACATGATGTGTGCCACTTCCTGGCTTGACCCAAAAAGCCCTACCAACACCTCAATGCTCTTTTCTCCCTTCCAATTGATTAGGTTAGAAAAACCCCAGGCGATAGTGGAAGCCACGTTTTGAAGATGACAGGGCTGCCATTGGATTAACTGCTTGGAGTAGAGCCACCCTTCCAGTCATGTGTACCCTCTTTAAACTTACAGAAGTGAAAAATAAACTTCTATAGTGTTTGAGAAACTATACCTTAGTGGTCTATTTGTTAGAGCTGTTATCATTAGGCTGACAATACATGTTTAAGATATTCTTCATTAATCTGAGATCAGAACAATAACGCCTACATTTTTTGCTAAAAGACTGAAGCATTTCAGTAAAGAACCAGATGAATTATTGGACAAATAAGTAATCTTGATCTTTTGCCCATTCCCATCTGTTACGGGCTGCGTTGTGTAGTGGTGTCACCCAACCCCCACCCCTCCCAGCCCCAGGATTCATGTGTTGAAGTCTTTATCCCCAGTACCTCAGAATGTGACTTTGTATGGAGATGGAGCCTTTAGAGAGATAATTAAGTTAAAATGAGATCATCAGGGTGGGCCCCGATCCAGTCTGACTGGTATCCTTATAAAAAGAGGAAATTTGAGTATAGGTCTATACAGAAGGAAGACACTGTGAAGGCACAGGGAGAAGACAGCCATCTTCAAGGCAAGGAGAGAGGACTCTGAAGGAACCAGTCCTGCTGGCACAGTCATGTTGGACTTATAGCCTACAGAACTGAGAAAAGAAATTTCTGTTCCAGCTGATTTAGTTTCTGGTGAGGTCTCTACCTGGCTTGTGGACAGCTGCTGTCTTCACATGGCCCTTCCTTGGCGAATGTGTATGGAGAGAAAGAGAGAAATCTTTCTGGTGTCTCTTCTCCTAAGGACACTAATCCAATTGGATGGGGCCCCACCCTTATGACATCATTTAGCTTTAGTTGCTGCTTTGGAGACCCTGTCTCCAAACACAGCCAC
Source organism: Globicephala melas (assembly GCF_963455315.2). NCBI lineage: Eukaryota > Metazoa > Chordata > Mammalia > Artiodactyla > Delphinidae > Globicephala > Globicephala melas. The sequence goes on along the minus strand of NC_083315.2, from coordinate 104,461,763 downwards.
ACAGGGATTAGGGCTTCAAGACATGAATTTTAGGGGTACACAAACATTCAGTCCATGACAAATGTCTACTGCTACATGCAACAATATGGATAAATGTCAAAAATGTAAGTGAAATAAACCAGACACAGAAGAATACATACTGGGTGATTCCATTCACATAAAGTACAAAAATAGGTAAAAGCAATCTATGTTTCTTGAAGACAATTTAATGCTTTGGATTGGGAGACAGTGACTAGAGTAGAGCACAAAGTGGTGGGACTTTGGGGGGCTGGTAATGTGTGGGTTATTGATCTGGATCCTGGTTACATGGGTATGTTCAATTTGTGAAAATTTATCTAATATGTTTATATTGTAAATTGTACTTTATTAATAAATTTTTTAAATGTGCTAAGATCATGTTCAGAAAAAAAATGAAGGAAACAAACAAAAACATACTATACACACATGCACACACAAATGTACACATATATACATGTGTGTATGTAATCATATAAAAAGTGTACATAAAACAATATGCATACTTGTGTCTATATACATAAGTATAAATATACATATAAGATATAGGTATAGATATAGATATTTGACTTCAAAAAGCTACCTTCGCACATATATAATCCATTTGAGGAACCGTTTCTATGGTTAACATGTTTAAGAAGCCTCTACTATAGCCCAATCCTCTTTTATGAGATGAAGACAATGAGGCCCAGAGAATAGCAACTGCGCCACATCACTGAACAGGAGACCAGGGCTCCTAACCCCCAACTCAGGTCTCTTCCTACTGAGAGATAAAGTCTCAGAGCTGCAAAAGGTCTTAAAATTGATCTTATGCCCCCAGCCATGATAACCTCCCAGACTCCAATGCCATGCATGAGTGTGGGAAGGTGAGAGTGAGGCAATGTCATGTCATTGAGCCATTGTCATTGCCTGCCAGAAATGGCCCTACCCCCTTCCAATAGGCACTAATGATGAGAGGTTAAGGCCCAAGGGGATTACACATTATGAGCCAAGCATGACATTATCTTGCATGTTGGGGAAAACATCAGGATATAAAGGATAAAACCAAAGAGAATATGTGATCCAAATGAACTTTTCCAACACAGTATGGTAGCCACTGAGGCACCTTTCATTTCTAAGAGAACCAGAGGCATACATTATAGACATAGACAGAAACTTTTATTATTCAGCACCCCCTTAATTTTTCCCCAGAATACAGGGGGAACAATATAGGAAATGGTCAAGTTACTGGAGCTATGGCTAAGATCACAGACTTTGGAATCAGATCTATCTACTCTCACAAGCTGAGTGAGGTAAAACAAGTTCCTTTCCCTCTCAGTGTCTCAGTTTTCTCATGTATGAAATGGAACAAATGTCCATAGCTAACTCGGAAGGTAGAGTGAGGACCTATGATCAGTGATCAAAAATATTAACCACCCAGTCACCCCCATCAGGAAACTTGAATAGCCACTTAGATAGCCTCATCCACCAGAGGGCAGACATCAGAAGCAAGGAGAACTACAATCCTGCAGCCTGTGGAACAAAAACCACATTCACAGAAAGATAGACAAGATGAAAAGGCAGAGGGCTATGGACCAGAAGAAGGAACAAGATAAAACCCCAGAAAAATAACTAAATGAAGTGGACATAGGCAACCACCCAGAAAAGGAATTCAGAATAATGATAGAGAAGATGATCCAGGACCTTGGAAAAAGAATGGAGGCAAAGATCGAGAAGATGCAAGAAATGTTTTACAAAGACCTAGAAGAATTAAAGAACAAACAAACAGAGATGAACAATACAATAACTGAAATGAAAACTACACTAGAAGTAATCAATAGCAGAATAACTGAGGCAGAAGAACGGATAAGTGACCTGGCAAACAGAATGGTGGAATTCACTGCTATGGAACAGAATAAAGAAAAAAGAATGAAAAGAAATGAACACAGCCTAAGAGACCTCTGGGACAACATTAAACACAACAACATTCGCATTATAGGGGTCCCAGAAGGAGAAGAAAGAGAGAAAGGACCCGAGAAAATATTTGGACAGATTATAGTCAAAAACTTCCTTAAAATGGGAAAGGAAATAGCCACCGAAGTCCAGGAAGCACAGAGAGTCCCATACAGGATAAATACAAGGAGAAACACACCAAGACACATAATAATCAAATTGGCAAAAATTAAAAACAAAGAAAAATTATTGAAAGAAGCAATGGAAAAATGACAAATAGCATACAAGGGAACTCCCATAAGGTTAACAGCTGATTTCTCAGCAGAAACTCTACAAGCCAGAAGGGAGTGGCATGATATACTGAAAGTGATGAAAGGGAAGAACCTACAACCAAGATTACTCTACCCAGCAAGGATCTCATTCAGACTCGATGGAGAAATCAAAAGCTTTTCAGACAAGCAAAAGCTAATAGAATTCAGTACCACCAAACCAGCTTTAGAACAAATGCTAAAGGAACTTCTCTAATTGGGAGACACAAGAGAAGATAAGGACCTACAAAAACAAACCCAAAACAATTAAGAAAATGGTAATAGGAACATACATATCAATAATTACCCTAAACGTGAATGGATTAAATGCTCCAACAAAAAGACACAGGCTTGCTGAATGCATACAAAAACAAGACCCATATATATGCTGTCTACAAGAGATACACTTCAGACCTAGGGACACATTCAGACTGAAAGTGAGGGGATGGAAAAAGATATTCCATGCAAATGGAAATCAAAAGAAAGCTGGAGTAGCAATACTCATATCAGATAAAATAGACTTTAAAATAAAGAATGTTACAAGAGACAAGGAAGGACACTACATAATGATCAGGGGATCAATCCAAGAAGAAGAAATAACAATTATAAATATATATGCACCCAACATAGGACCACCTCAATACATAAGGCAACTGCTAACAGCTATAAAAGAGGAAATCAACAGTAACACAATAATAGTGGGAGACTTTAACACCTCACTTACACTAATGTACAGATCATCCAAAGTGAAAATAAATAAGGAAATAGAAGCTTTAAATGACACAATAGACCAGATGGATTTAATTGATATTTATAGGACATTCCATCCAAAAACAGCAGATTACACTTTCTTCTCAAGTGCACGTGGAACATTCTCCAGGATAGATCACATCTTGAGTCACAAATCAAGCCTCAGTAAATTTAAGAAAATGGAAATCATATCAAGCATCTTTTCTGACCACAACACTATGACATTAGAAATCAATTACAGGGAAAAAAAGCAAAGAACACAAACACATGGAGGCTAAACAATACATTACTAAATAACCAAGAGATCACTGAAAAAATCAAAGAGGAAATCAAAAAATACCTAGAGACAAATGACAATGAAAACATGATGATCCAACACCTATGGGATGCAGCAAAAGCAGTTCTAAGAGGGAAGTTTATAGCTATACAAGCCTACCTCAAGAAACAAGAAAAATCTCAAATAAAATATCTAACCTTACACCTAAAGGAACTAGAGAAAGAAGAAAAAACAAAACCCAAAGTTACTAGAAGGAAAGAAGTCATAAAGATCAGAGCAGAAATAAATGAAATAGAAACAAAGATACTACAAAAAAAGAAATTACAGACCAATATCCTGATGAATATAGATGTAAAATTACTCAACAAAATACTAGCAAACTGAATCCAACAACACATTAAAAGGATCATACACCATGATCAAGTGGGATTTATCCCAGGGATGCAAGAATTCTTCAACATATGCAAATCAATCAATGTGATACACCATATTAACAAATTGAAGAATAAAAACCATATGATCAGGCTTCCCTGGTGGCGCAGTTGTTGAGAGTCCACCTGCCGATGCAGGGGGCACGGGTTCGTGCCCCGGTCCAGGAGGATCCAACATGCCACGGAGCGGCTGGGCCCGTGAGCCATGGCCACTGAGCCTGTGCGTCTGGAACCTGTACTCTGCAGCAGGAGAGGCCACAGCAGTGAGAAGCCCGTGTACCGCAAAAAAAAAAAAAGAAAAAAAAACAACATATGATCATCTCAGTAGATGCTGAAAAAGCTTTTGACAAAATTCAACACCCATTTATGATAAAAACTCTCCAGAAAGTGGTCATAGAGGGAGCCTACCTCAACATAATAAAGGCCATATATGACAAACTCACAGCAAACATCATTCTCAATGGTGAAAAACTGAAAGCATTTCCTCTAAGATTAGGAACAAGACAAAGATGTCCACTCTCGCCACTACCATTCAACATAGTTTTGGAAGTACTAGCCACGGCAATCAGAGAAGACAAAGAAATAAAAGGAATACAAATTAGAAAAGAAGAAGTAAAACTGTCACTGCATGATACTATACATAGAGAACCCTAAAGATGCTACCAGAAAACTACTAAAGCTAATCAATGAATTTGGTAAAGTTGCAGGATACAAAATTAATGCACAGAAATCTCTTGCATTCCTATACACTAATGATGAAAAATCTGAAAGAGTAATTAAGGAAACTCCCATTTACCATTGCAACAAAAAGAATAAAATACCTAGGAATAAACCTACCTGCGGAGACAAAAGACCTGTATGCAGAAAACTATAAGACACTGATGAAAGAAATTAAAGATGATTCCAACAGATGGAGACATATACCATGTTCTTGGATTGGAAGAATCAATATTGTGAAAATGACTATACTACACAAGCAATCTACAGATTCAATGCAATCTCCATCAAATTACCAATGGCACTTTTTATGGAACTAGAAAAAAAAAATTTTTAATTTGTATGGAGACACAAAAGACCCCAGATAGCCAAAGCAGTCTTGAGGGAAAAAAACGAAGCTGGAGGAATCAGACTCCCTGACTTCAGAGTATAGTGTATAGCTACAGTAATCAAGACAATATGGTACTGGCACAAAAACAGAAACATAGGTCAATGGGACAAGCTAGAAAGCCCAGAGATAAACCCACGCACCTATGGTCAAATAATCTATGACAAAGGAGGCAAGGATGTACAATGGAGAAAAGACAGTCTCTTCAATAAGTGATGTTGGGAAAACTGCACAGCTACATGTAAAAGAATGAAATTAGAACACTCTCTAACACAACACACAAAAATAAACTCAAAATGGATTAGAGACCTAAATGTAAGACCGGATACTGTAAAACTCTTAGAGGAAAACATAGGAAGAACACTGTTTGACATAAATCACAGCAAGATCTCTTTTGATCCAACTCCTAGAGTAATGGAAATAAAAACAAAAATAAACAAATGGGACCTAATGAAACTTAAAAGCTTTTGCACAGCAAAGGAAACTATAAACAAGACAAAAAGACAACCCTCTGAATGGGAGAAAATATTTGGAAACGAATCAACAGACAAAGGATTAATCTCCAAAATATATAAACAGGTCATGTAGCTCAATATTAAAAAAACAAAGAATCCAATCCAAAAATGGGCAGAAGACCTAAATAGACATTTCTCCAAAGAAGGCATATAGATGGCCAAGAAATACATGAAAAGCTGCTCAACATCACTAATTATTAGAGAAATGCAAATCAAAACTACAATGAGGTATCACCTCACACCATTTAGAATGGGCATCATCAGAAAATCTACAAACAAGAAATGCTGGAGAGGGTGTGGAGAAAAGGGAACCCTCTTGCACTGTTGGTGGGAATGTAAATTGATACAGCCACTAGTGAGAACTGTATGGTGGTTCCTTAAAAAACTAAAAATAGAATTACCATATGACCCAGCAATCCCACTACTGGGCATATACCCAGAGAAAACCATAATTCAAAAAGACACATGCACCCCAATATTCATTGCATCACTATTTACAACAGCCAGGTCATGGAAGCAACCTAAATGTCCAGTGACAGACGAATGGATAAAGAAGTTGTGGTACATATATACAATGGAATATGACTCAGCCATAAAAAGGAACGAAATTGGATCATTTGTTGAGACGTGGATGGATCTAGAGACTGTCATACAGAGTGAAGTAAGTCAGAAAGAGGAAAACAAATATCGTATATTAATGCATATGTGTGGAACCTAGAAAAATGGTACAGATGAAACGGTTTGCAGGGCAGAAATAGAGACACAGATGTAGAGAACAAACGTATGGACACCAAGGGGAGAAGTGGTGGGGTGGTGGGGTTGTGGTAGTGGGATGAATTGGGAGATTGGGATTGACATGTATACACTGATGTGTATAAAACTGATGAGTAATAAGAACCTGCTGTAAAAAATAAATAAATAAAAGAAAATAAAAGAAAAATAAAATTTTAAAAAAGGAAAAAGAAATATTAACCAGCATTATGATGTTGGATATTATTCTTTCATTGGTTCAGTGGGCTGATTAATCATACCTCCTTTTACAAATATATGTTTTTATTATCACTTATTTTTACTTAGACACAGATTCTTAAAGTTACAAGTCCCAAATGGTTTTCACTACCTCTTAGTGTGGCTCCCTTTGGTCACATCTAGGAAGAAATTTGGTCTCTCCACTAAGGCTTTTTCCAGGTGGGGGTTCTTTCTTAGGAAGTTTCCTGTATGATGCTCTTCTCCACATGTGTCCACCTCAGTAAGCTTTCCTCTGCCTTATATTTGTGTTACTGTTTCTGGATTTGGGAGGGATACTACACAGTCTTGGCCATTTGACTAGCCATTGAAGTTTAGAGAAAAATTTTCCCAAACTCCCTACATCCTCCCTCTTCAGCCTAATCAGCATATCATGTCAACATGGCTATATTCAGGACCTCAACCCAACTCTTGAATAATCAATCCCAATAGGGAGGGGGATAGAAATGAGGGTGGCAGGAAAGGGCAGGACCTGAGACTCTGAAGTTCCAGGTCCTCCTGTAACATCTCCTTCCTGTATGAGAAGCTGATACTAAAGCAAGGGAGTAGTTAGTGAAATTGTGGGACCTCTAGCAATTCAGAGAGGAGTCACCTGGGCAGGGATGGACACAAAGCCCTGAAATTCTCCAGCTTAAAGACAACAGAAATGACACACACACACCATAGACACAGAGCAAATAAATGTTTCATAGAGCTGTGCTCTGCTGACTCTGTTACCCCTCATCTTGTCTGATCAATCTGTCACTTTAGTCTTCAGACAACAATGAAAGCCACGAAAAATATTCTGAAACATCTCCCTGGTTTCTGTACTTACAGAGATTGAGCCAGTCTTTGCAGGGGCAATTAGACAAAGATAAGGTAACAGAGACTTCAGTGACCACACAAACATGGAATATAGTCCTTGCAAAAATAGTTCGGAAAAGTCACTAGACAAATGGATGACTGTATCATTCAACAAACAATACAAGCAATCCCTGGGGGATGGGGACAATGCAATTCCCAGAGTACAGTATTGTATTCAAAATATCCTGTTTTCAATGAAAATATGCAAATACAAAGGAACAAGAAAATATGGTCCATGCACAGATGGAAAAAAAGAACTTGACAGAAAACATTTTTGAGGAAACCTGGACACAGATTTTCAATTGACTGTCTTAAAAATACTCAAAGAGCTGAAAGAGACAATGAAGGGAACTAAAGCAAATCAGGAACAATATATGAAAATGTAGAGAATGTCATAAAGAGATAGAAATTATAATTCTGGAACTGAAAAGTACAACAACTGAAATGTAAAATTCAAAAGACAATTTCAAAAGTAGATCTGACCAGGCAGAAGAAAGAAACAATGAACTTGCAGGGAAAATAAAATAACCCAGTATGAGGAGCAGAAAGGAAAAAATAATGAAGAAAAATGAACAGAGCTTAAGGGATCTATGAGACGATATCAAAAGTATCAACATAAGCATTATGGGAGTCATAAAAGAAGAAGAAAGAAGAGTCAGAAAAAACACCTGAAGAAGTAATGGCCAAAAATATCCCAAATTTGATGAAATACAGGAATATGTGTATCAAAGAAGCTCAACAAACTCCAAGCAGGATAATCTCAAAGAGATCCACACTGAGACACACTACAACCAAACTGTTATGAGCCAAAAACAGAGAGAAAATCTAGAAAGCAGCGAGAGAGAAGTGACTCATCATGGACAAGTGATTTCCAATGAGATTAACGGTCAATTTCTCATCAGTAACCATAGAGGCAGTGGGATGATATATTTAAAGTGCTGAAAGCAAAAACAAAAAACTGTCAACCAAGAATTCTATATTGGCAAAACTTCCCTTCAAAAATGGAGAAATAAAATGTTCTCAGACAAACAAAAACTTTGGGAATTAATCATTAATTCCTGCCCTGTAGACCTGTCCTACAAGAAATGCTAAAGGGGGGTCCTTCAAGTTGAAACCTAAGGACAAGAGATGGCAACTTGAAGCCAAATGAAGAAAAAAGATCTCTGGTAAAAATAACCACATAGATAATTACAAAAGCTAGTAGTATTGTATTTTGGGCTTGTAACTTCTTTTTGTTTCTTGTAGGATTTAAAAGACAAATGCATAAAAAGAAATTATAACCTATGTAATGGACACACATGTAAAAAGATATAATTTGTGTCAATAACAAGATGGAGATGGAGCTGAATAGGATCAGAGTTAATGTATGTTGTTGAGGCTAAATTGGTATATATTCAAACTATATTGGTATAAATTTAGGGCATTAAATACAGTAACCATTAAGAAAGTAACTTTAAAATATACAGAAATGGAAATGAAGAGGTATTTAAAATAGTACAGTAGAGGGTCTTCCCTGGTGGCGCAGTGGTTGAGAGTCCACCTGCCGATGCAGGGGATGCGGGTTCATGCCCTGGTCCGGGAAGATCCCACATGCCGCGGAGCAGCTGGGCCCGTGAGCCATGGCTGCTGATCCTGCGTGTCCGGAGCCTGTGCTCCGCAACGGGAGAGGCCACAACAGTGAGAGGCCCGCGTACAGCCAAAAAAAAAAAAAAAAAGTAGAAAAAAAAAGCAAACAAAAAAGAAGGCAATATTGGAGGAATTGAGAAACAGAAAATATATAAAAACCAAATAGCAAAATGGCAGAGGTAAGCCTATCATTATCAGTAATCATTTTAATTTTAAGTGGATTAAACTAACCAATTAAAAGATAGAAATTGGAAGAATAAATTTAAAAATATGATTCAAGTCTATGCAGCTTTCAAGAGACTCCCTTTAAATACAAAGACAAAAATGTTGGAAATGAAAAAGTAGAAAAAGATATTCTATGCAAATAGCAACCCAGAGGAAACTGGAGTGGTTATATCAATACCAGGTAAAATAGATTTTAAGTGAAAAATTGTTAAAAGAGACAAAGGACATTATATATTGACAAAAGGTCAATTCATTAAGGATACATAACACACCAAACATCAGAACTCCAAAATATATGAAGAAAACATTGAGATAATTGAGGAGAGAAATAGACAGTTTTATAAACATAGTTGGAGACTTCAATACCTTACTTTCAATTGTAGATAGAACATCTATAAACCAATTAGAACAAACAGACATACAAAACACTCTGACAGCAGTATGCTACACGTACTTCTCAAGTGCATACAAAGAATTCTCTAGGATACACCATAGGTTAGGCCATAAAACATTTCTCAATACATTTTAAAAGATTAAAATAATACAAATTATCTTCTTCAACCACAATGGAATGAAGCTAGAAATCAATAACAGAAGGAAAACTGGAAAATTCACAAACATGGAAATTAAACAACACAATCTTAAGTAACCAGTGGGTCTAAGAAAAAATTGCAAGAGAAATTAGAAAGAACTTTGGGACAAGTGAATATGAAAACACAACATACAAAATGTATAGGATGCAGTAAAAGCAATGCTCAGAGGAAAATATATAGCTATAAATGACTACATTAAAGAAAAAGAAAGATTTCTAATCAACAACACAAATTTAAGCCTAACAAAACTAAAAATAGATCAAACAACCCAAACCAGCAAAAGGAAGGAAATAATAAAGATTAGAGAAAAATAATCAAAATAGAAAGCATCAACAATACCAAAAGTTTGTTCTTTGAAAAGATCAACAAATTTGACAAACTTTTAGCTAGACCAACAACAACAAAAAAAGAAGACTCAAATTAAGAAAATCAGAAATGAAGGAAGGGGTCATTACTACCAACCTCAGAGAAATTAAAAGGATTATTAGAGAATGCTATCAACATTTCTACACCAACAAATTAGATAATTAAGATGAAATGAACAAATTCCTGGAAACACAGAAACTACCAAAACTGACTCAAGAAGAAATAAGAAATCTAACCAGACTTATGACAAGTAAAGAGATTGAAACAATAAACAAAAACCTGCCAACAAAGAAAATCCCAGGACCAGATTTCTACACCGGTGAATTCTACAAAACATTTAAAGAAGAATTAACACCAATCTTACCCAGACTGGTTCCAAAAAATTAGAGGAGGGAACTCTTCCTAACACATTGTATAAGGCCAGGATCACCCAGATACCAAGACCAAATATACCAAAAGAAAAGAAAATTACAGACCAATATCCCTTATGAAAATAGATGCAAAAATCCTCAACAAGATACTATCAAATTGAATTCAACAGCACACTAAAAGGATTATACACCATGACCAAGTAGTCAACCCGTGTGGATGGGATGTTCTTCTGGGGTTATGAAAAAGTTTTCAAGCTAGAGAGAGTAGGTGGTTGCACACTTGGAATGCACTTAATGCCACTAAATTGTATTTCAAATAGTTAATTGTAGGTTATGTGAATTTCACCTCAATTTTAATAAAGGGTCACAGCCTTGTATTTAGCATAATCCCCTTATGATTTTTAAAAATGCAGATATACATGAGAAAAAATGTTAGATCACCCTTCAAGACATTAAAGATGATTATCAATGAGTGATGGGAAATCAGGTATTTTTAATTATTTTCTTTCTGCTTAAATTATTTTTTTAATTTTCCAACAATTTTAGAAATTAATTTCATGTTAAAATTTTTAATAATTAGAGAAGAGAGACTATGGTGATATTGACTAATAGATGTTTAGGAATGTGGGGGAAATGCTTAAGTTGCAGGGTTTAGTGAGGATAATAGAAAATTACATTGTATATGTAACATGATCCCAAGTATTTTATTTTTTTTTAACATCTTTATTGGAGTGTAATTTTTTTTACAATGTTGTGTTAGTTTCTGCTGTATAACAAAGTGAATCAACTATATGTATACATATGTCCCCATATCCCCTCCCTCTTGCGTCTCCCTCCCACCTTCCCTATCCCACCCCTCTAGGTAGTCACAAAGCACTGAGCAGATCTCCCTGTGCTATGCAGCTGCATCCCACTAGCTATCTATTTTACATTTGGTAGTGTATACATGTCCATGCCACTCTCTCACTTCATCCCAGCTTACCCGTCCCACTCCCTGTGTGCTCAAGTCCATTCTCTACTTCTGTGTCTTTATTCCTGTCCTGCCCCTCGGTTCTTGAGAACAATTTTTCCTTTTTTTTTTTAGATTCCATATATATATGTGTTAGCATACAGTATTCGTTTTTCTCTTTCTGACTTATTTAATTCTGTATGACAGACTCTAGGTCCATCCACCTCACTACCAATAACTCAGTTTCATTTCTTTTTATAGCTGAGTAATATTCCACTGTATATATGTGCCACATCTTCTTTATCCATTCCTCTGTTGATGGACACTAGGTTGCTTCTGTATTCTGGCTATTGTAAATAGAGCTGCAGTGAACATTGTGGTACATGACTCTTTTTGAATTATGATTTTCTCAGGGTATATGGCCAGCAGTGAGATTGTTGGGTTGTATGGTAGTTCTGTTTGTAGTTTTTTAAGGAACCACCATACTGTTCTCCATAGTGGCTGTATCAATTTACATTCCCACCAACAGTGAGAGAGGGTTCCCTTTTCTCTGCAACCACTCCAGCATTTATTGTTTGTAGATTTTTTATTTTTATTTTTTTGCAGTATGCAGGCCTCTCACTGTTGTGGCCTCTCCCGTTGCGGAGCACAGGCTCTGGATGCGCAGGTTCAGCGACCATGGCTCACGGGCCCAGCCGCTCCGCGGCATATGGGATCTTCCCAGACCAGGACACGAACCCGTGTCCCCTGCATCGGCAGGTGGACTCTCAACCACTGCGCCACCAGGGAAGCCCTGTTTGTAGATTTTTTGATGATGGCCATTCTGACTGGTATGAGGTGATACCTCATTGTAGTTTTGATTTGCATTTCTCTAATGATTAGTGATGCTGAGCATCCCTTCATGTGTTTGTTGGCAATCTGTAGATCTTCTTTGGAGAAATGTCTTTTTAGGTCTTCTGCCCAATTTTGGATTGGGTTGTTTGTTTTTTTTGATATTGAGCTGCATGAGCTGCTTACAAATTTTGGAGATTAATCCTTTGTCAGTTGCTTCATTTGCAAATATTTTTTTCCCATTCTGAGGGTTGTCTTTTCATCTTGTTTATGGTTTCCTTTGCTGTGCAAATGCTTTTAAGTTTCATTAGGTCCCATTTACTTATTTTTGTTTCTATTTCCATTTCTCTAGGAGGTGGGTCAAAAAGGATCTTGCTGTGATTTATGTCATAGAGTGTTCTGCCTATGTTTTCCTCTAAGAATTTGATAGTTTCTGGCCTTACATTTAGGTCTTTAATCCATTTTGAGTTTATTTTTGCATATGGTGTTAGGGAGTGTTCTAATTTCATTCTTTTACATGTAGCTGTCCAGTTTTCCCAGCACCACTTATTGAAGAGGCTGTCTTTTCTCCATTGTATATTCTTGTTTCTTTTATCAAATATAAGTTGACCATATGTGTGTGGGTTTATCTCTAGGCTTTCTATCCTGTTCCATTGATCTATATTTCTGTTTTTGTGCCACTACCATACTGTCTTGATGACTGTAGCTTTGTAGTATAGTCTGAAGTTCAGGAGCCTGACTCCTTCAGGTGTGTTTTTCTTTCTTAAGAGTGCTTAGGCTATTTGGGGTCTTTTGTGTTTCCATACAAATTGTGAAATTTTCTGTTCTAGTTCTGTGGGAATGCCATTGGTAGTTTGATAGGGATTGCATTGAATCTGTAGATTGCTTTGGGTAGTATAGTCATTTTCACAATGTTGATCCTTCCAATCCAAAAACATCGTATATCTCTCCATCTGTTTGTATCCTCTTTAATTTCTTTCACAAGTGTCTTACAGTTTTCTGCATGCAGGTCTTTTGTCTCCTTAGGTAAGTTTATTCCTAGGTATTTTGTTCTTTTTGTTGCAATGGTAAATGGGAATGTTCCCTTAATTTCCCTTTCAGATTTTTCATCATTAGTGTATAGGAATGCAAGAGATTTCTGTGCATTAATTTTGTATCCTGCTACTTTACGAACTTCATTGATTAGCTCTGGTAGTTTTCTGGTAGCGTCTTTAGGATTTTCTATGTATAGTATCATGTCATCTGCAAACAGTGACAGCTTTACTTCTTTTCTGATTTGGATTCCCTTAATTTCATTTTCTTCTCTGATTGCTGCAGTTAAATCTTCCAAAATATGTTGAATAATAGTGGTGAGAGTGGACATCCTTGTCTTGCTCCTGATCTTAGTGGAAATGATTTCAGTTTTTCACCATTGAGAACGATGTTGGCTGTGGGTTTGTCATATATGACCTTTATTATGTTGAGGTAAGTTCACTCTGTCTACTTTCTGGAGGGTTTTAATCATAAATTGGTGTGGAATTTTGTCGAAGCTTTTTCTGTATCTATTGAGATGATCATATGGTTTTTCTCCTTCAATTTGTTAACATGGTTTATCACATTGATTGATTTGCGTATATTGAAGAATTCTTGCATTCCTGGGATAAACCTCACTTGTTTACGGTGTATGATCCTTTTAACGTGTTGTTGGATTCTGTTTGCTAGTATTTTGTTGAGGATTTTTGCATCTATGCTCATCAGTGATATTGGCTGTAGTTTTCTTTCTCTGTGACATCTTTGTCTGGTTTTGGTATCAGGGTGATGGTGGCCTCATAGAATGAGTTTGGGAGTGTTCCTTCCTCTGCAAATTTTTGGAAGAGTTTGAGAAGGATGGGTGTTAACTCTTCTCTAAATGTTTGATAGAATTCACCTGTGAAGCCATCTGGTCCGGGGCTTTTGTTTGTTGGAAGATTTTTAATGGCAGTTTCAATTTCAGTGCTTGTGATTGGTCTGTTTATAGTTTTTATTTCTTCCTGGTTCTGTCTTGGAAGGTTCTGCTTTTCTAAGAATTTGTCCATTTCTTCCAGGTTGTCCATTTTATTAGCATGTAGTTGCTTGTAGTAATCTCTCATGATCCTATGTATTTCTGCAGTGTCCGTTGTTACTTTTCCTTTATCATTTCTAATTCTATTGATTTGAGTCTTCTCCCTTTTTTTCTTGATGAGTCTGGCTAATGCTTTATCAATTTTGTTTATCGTCTCAAAGAACCAGTTTTTAGTTTTATTGACCTTTGCTATTGTTTACTTCATTTCTTTTTCATTTATTTCTGATCTGATCTTTATGATTTCTTTCCTTCTGCTAACTGCGGGGTTTTTTTGTTCTTTCTCTAATTGCTTTAGGTGTAAGGTTAGGTTGCTTATTTGAGCTGTTTCTTGTTTCTTGAGGTAGGATTGTATTGCTATAAACTTCCCTCTTAGAATCACTTTTGCTGCACCCTATAGGTTTTGGGTTGTCGTGTTTTCATTGTCATTTGTTTCTAAGTATATTTTTACTTCCTCTTTGATTTCTTCAGTGATCTCTTGGTTATTTAGTAGTGTATTGTTTAGCCTCCATGTGTCTGTATTTTTTTCCAGATTTTTTCCTGTAATTGATATCTAGTCTCATAGCACTGTGGTTGGAAAAGATACTTGATATGATTTCAATTTTCTTAAATTTACCAAGGCTTGATTTCTGACCCAAGATATGATCTGTCCTGGAGAATGTTCCATGAGCACTTCAGAAGAAAGTATATTCTGTTGTTTTTGGATTGAATGCCCTGTAAATATCAATTAAGGCCATCTTGTTTAATGTATCATTTAAAGCTTGCATTTCCTTATTTATT
This sequence comes from Globicephala melas, assembly GCF_963455315.2. Taxonomy (NCBI): domain Eukaryota; kingdom Metazoa; phylum Chordata; class Mammalia; order Artiodactyla; family Delphinidae; genus Globicephala; species Globicephala melas. Next base: position 104,446,743 of record NC_083315.2, on the reverse strand, counting down.
TTCATTTTGGATGATCTGTCCATTGGTGAAAGTGGGGTGTTAAAATCCCCTACTATGATTGTATTACTGTCAATTTCCCCTTATATGGCTGTTAGCACTTGCCTTATGTTTTGAGGTGCTCCTGTGTTGGGTGCATAAAAATTTACAATTGCTATATCTTCTTCTTGGATTGATCCCTTGATCATTATGTAGTGTCCTTCTTTGTCTCTTGCAATAGTCTTTATTTTAAAGTCTATTTTGTCTGATAGGAGAATTGCTACTCCAGCTTTCTTTTGATTTCCGTTTGTATGGAATATCTTTTTCCATCCCCTCACTTTCAGTCTGTATGTGTCCCTAGGTCTGAAATGGGTCTCTTGTAGACAGCATATATACGGGTCTTGTTTTTGTATCCATTCAGCCAGTCTATGTGCGTGGGCTTTCTGTAGTTGTGACAAGCTGGGGCTACTCTTCGTTGTGGTGCGTGGGCTTCTCATTGCTGTGGGTTCTCTGTTGCGGAGCACAGGCTCTAGGCCCATGGGCTTCAGTAGTTGCATCATATGGGCTCAGGATTTGTGGCTCACAGGCTGTATAGCGCAGGCTCAGTAGTTGTGGCGCACGGGCTTAGTTGCTCCGCATCATGTGGGATCGTCCCAGACCAGGGCTCGAACCCGTGTCCCCTGCATTGGCAGGCGGATTCTTAATCACTGAGCCACCATGGAAGTACCTCAAATTTTCTTAATAACATATACTACCACTAAAATAAAAAAACTAATTTTATTTTTAAAATTTCTACCACTGGGCAAGCTAAGTTCAAAAAAGTAGAGGCTTAATAAATGTATCTGTTTTTATAAGGAGGATATTTACCCTGGAATTATGTCTTTTGATGCATAATATTCCTCATAGAAAAATTGTGAAGTACAGAAATGTAAAGATGGAACCTTCAATCACCAGAGTCTAATCACTGAGAGATTCTTTGTTGTTCTTGAACAGAACTGGGCTTGGGCTATTTAGAAAGAATGGTCCTTCATTTCCATTTTAGCAAGATCATTAGCAGAGTTTGTTCAGCCAATGTCATCCTATAATGTGCCAGGCCTGCTGTATCAGAAGTGTGGCTTTCTGCACACAGCACAGAGAATACTAAAAGGACAATTATTGGTCTTTGGTCAGCCAGCATGCTTTCCCACTTCACATGGTATAGGCAACTTAGTAATTTGAACTTCCTTTGGCGAACCAGCCTTTTCTCTGTCTCAGTTCATGTGGTTTGGGTGAAACTGACCCCAGCCTATCCAAAGTAGGAATGACCTAGGCTTAAATCATCCCTGGATTCAATTTCTAGGGTCAGAGTGATTCATGAATTTAGGCCAAATGTCAAGTGCAGAACATTTGTTTCCAAACATTAACAAGAGAGATGGACTCTATCGCTCTGAGCATTTGTAATTAAAAAAAATAAAAGATGTTAAAAGTCCTCTAGAAAGGAAGTTAAGGTGATGAATGGGTGCCTATATAGATTTAGTACATGGTGGCCATGCTCTGTTATTGTCCTGTGCGTCCCTCAACCAAGCCCTTCCTGAGTTGCAATCTGGTCACAGATGTTTCTTTCTCTTCCACCAGACAGTCAGCTCTCTAAGGGAAGGAGACACATGTGCAGTATGTTTGATCATAGCATAGAGAAGAGCCTAAACTCGCATCAGCTAAAGAAGTCATCCTGTGGACTCAGCAGCATGGAAATGAGGCCTTGGTGGTTCAACCACTGATGACTCAGGTTTCTGGGCTCCAGGACCTCTACTGGGCGATACCACATCCTACAGTCCCCGCCCTGTATTCTTGGGTTCCTGCTCTAGGCTGGAACAAGTGGTCTGCTCTGAGTCATCATCTGTGGGTACCCATGTGGTCACTACATGTTTCTCACACAACCACCCAGAGAACGTCGTCAGGTAGACGGAGTGGGGGCGAGGCAGCTTCCGTAGAAAGCCTTCTAGGATGAAGCACCACAAAACCAGAGGGGAACAAGAGGTCACTGAGCCCACTTGCACCTCCTTCCTCTCCTGGGGGGGCTAAAAAGAGAGCAAGGAGGAAACACCAGCAGCTCCGACCTGGGCAGCCTTCCTGGGAAGATGCAGCCACTCCTGTTCCTGCTCCTGTTGGCCTTTTCACTGCCCCCCAGGGCAAAAGCTGGTGAGTGACCATCCCCACCCTCAGAGGCCCAACCTCTTACCCCAGTTGGCACCGATCACCTGCCCCTTCTGCACACCCCTGATCCCTCTATCCACTGGAAACATTCTGAACACCAGCTCCCGTCCCATCTCATACCCCCAAGTATGATGCTGGATACGCCTCCAGCAGGAGTGACAGAGCAAAGGTTGTTCTCAAGAAAAGCCAGTGGGTACTATCCCCTCCTCCAGCCCTACATTTGCTGTGTGGAAAATCGAACTTTCCTAGAAGTGATGGCAGAGGGTCGGAAACTGGAAAAGAGAAGATAATCAATTCCCCTGAAGACGGCAGAGTGGGCCTGGCTTCTGCATCTAGGATGAGACAGGTGCTCCCTCAGCAACTGCTCAGCAGACCTCGGAGTTGGTGCTGTTGCCTTTGCTCAGTCCCCAGGCTCCTCAGTCCCTTTCCCCACCTCTGCTTTCCTCTTCTTTTTTTTTTTTTTTAACATCTTTATTGGAGTATAATTGCTTTACAATGGTGTGTCAGTTTCTGCTTTATAACAAAGTGAATCAGTTATACATATACATATGTTCCCATATCTCTTCCCTCTTGCGTCTCCCTCCCTCCCACCCTCCCTATCCCACCCCCCCATCCCACCCCTCTAGGTGGTCAGAAAGCACCAAGCTGATCTCCCTGTGCTATGCAGCTGCTTCCCACTAGCTATCTATTTTACATTTGGTAGTGTATATATGTCCATGCCACTCTCTCACTTTGTCACAGCTTACCCTTCCCCCTCCCTGTGTCCTCAAGTCCATTCTCTAGTAGGTCTGTGTCTTTATTCCCGTCTTACCCCTAGGTTCTTCATGACCCCTTTTTTTTTTTTCTTAGATTTCATATATATGTGTTAGCATACGGTATTTGTTTTTCTCTTTCTGACTTACTTCACTCTGTATGACAGACTCTAGGTCCATGCACCTCACTACAAATAACTCAATTTCATTTCTTTTTATGGCTGAGTAATATTCCATTGTATATATGTGCCACATCTTCTTTATCCATTCATCTGTTGATGGACACTTAGGTTGCTTCCATGTCCTGGCTATTGTAAATAGTGCTGCAATGAACATTTTGGTACACGACTCTTTTTTTTTGTTTTTTTTTTTGCGGTACACAGGCCTCTCACTGTTGTGGCTTCTCCCGTTGCAGAGCACAGGCTCCGGACGTGCAGGCTCAGCGGCCATGGCTCACGGGCTGCTCCGTGGCATGTGGGATCTTCCCAGACCAGGGCACGAACCTGTGTCCCCTGCATCGGCAGGTGGACTCTCAACCACTGTGCCACCAGGGAAGCCCCATGACTCTTTTTGAATTATGGTTTTCTCAGGGTATATGCCCAGTAGTGGGATTGCTGGGTCATATGGTAATTCTATTTGTAGTTTTTTAAGGAACCTCCATACTGTTCTCCATAGTGGCTGTATCAATTTACATTCCCACCAACAGTGCAAGAGGGTTCCCTTTTCTCCACACCCTCTCCAGCATTTATTGTTTTTAGATTTTTTGATGATGGCCATTCTGACCGGTGTGAGATGATATCTCATTGTAGTTTTGATTTGCATTTCTCTAATAATTAATGATGTTGAGCATTCTTTCACATGTTTGTTGACAATCTGTATATTTTCTTTGGAGAAATGTCTGTTTAGGTCTTCTGCCCATTTTTGGATTGGGTTGTTTGCTTTTTTGTTATTGAGCTGCATGAGCTGCTTATAAATTTTAGAGATTAATCCTTTGTCAGTTGCTTCATTTGCAAATATTTTCTCCCACTCTGAGGGTTGTCTTTTGGTCTTGTTTATGGTTTCCTTTGCTGTGCAGAAGCTTTTAAGTTTCAGTAGGTCCCATTTGTTTATTTTTATTTCCATTTCTCTAGGAGGTGGGTCAAAAAGGATCTTAGGGCGATTTATGTCGTAGTGTTCTGCCAATGTTTTCCTCTAAGAGTTTGATAGTTTCTGGCCTTACATTTAGGTCTTTAATCTGCTTTTCTTCCTAAGCCATTACTGGCTCCCCTCTTTCAAGGATGAAGCCACTGTTGGGCAGACCAGAACTTCTCTCCTTTCCAGAATCCCACCAGCATTGGCCCTACCAACAACCCCCTTCCAGAGGCCCATTTTGTGTGTGTGTCGGTGGGGGGTGGACAGGGGTGTGGTCATTCCTTCATGTAGCCAACGAATACTTATTGGGCACTTACTGTATGTCAGGCCCTGGGAAATAGGCTATGATGACATCTAGATCCCTCCTCTAAAGCCCTGAGCACTGGAAAGCTAGGCTACCCTAGACATCACGGGATGACAGGGCCCTTAGAAACTCATTAAAACAAAGCATAGTCGGGAGAGGAATGTTCAGAAGCCTCTAGGACTTTGCTGTACCTAAGACAGGTATGCTCACCTCCAACTATGTGTGGAAGACAGTTTCACAGACCCGGACTGCTGCTCTTCCCTTTTCTAGAAGAGGATTTGAGGCCCCTCACACTGCCAGCCTCAGGCCAGGCTGGACCTGCAGTGCCCAGCAGTTCTGAGCATCAAGCCGATGCCTGCCAGGTGCAGTCAGTGGTTGCACACAAGCAGAACAGTCTTTTCCTTCAGGGGAGATCATCGGGGGCCATGAGGTCAAGCCCCACTCCCGCCCCTACATGGCATTTCTTCAGATCTGGGACCAGGATGATCAAAAAAGGTGCGGTGGGTTCCTGATTCGAGAGGACTTTGTGCTGACAGCCGCTCACTGCTGGGGAAGGTGAGGAGCCGGAAGTAGCCCACACCCTCCCGAAAACCCCTGACAGGGAGCCCTGCCTTTTTCTCTGGAAGCAACCAGCCTCCTAGGAACACATGAGCTGGGAGGGCTCCTGAGAGGGTGAGAAAGAGGGCAGCGGGGAGGGGCAGGTCAGTGTCAGAGGCATTGCTGAAGTAAGAGAGACTAGAGATAGGGCATGCCTTGGTATCAGAATACAAACTAATGCACTTTCACATGTTTTCCTGGGGCTGACACTTGGGAACCACTGTGCCCTTACCAATGGCTCCAGAATCCGACCTTGGCTGCCAACAAACAGAGGGCACAGACAGTCCAGCCCCCGGGGCCCTCCTGTTGCCTGCATTTCCCCTCAGCTGCAGCCCGGCCCTGGTGTCACCTGCCCTTCAGCTCCTGGGCTGTATCTCCTGTGACTCCACCTCCTGCTTTGCTGTCTGTGCAGCTCAGTCAACGTCACCCTGGGGGCCCACAACATCAAGGATCGGGAGAGGACCCAGCAGGTCATCCCGGTGAGAAGAGCCATCCCCCACCCAGGCTATAATGAAAAGAACTACTCCAATGACATCATGTTACTAAAGGTAAACCTCCTTGCTTCTCCTGCCCTCCTGGAAACAGATCATTTCCCCTCCCACTGCCACGCATCCCTTTCCTCCCTCCCATCTGGCTGCCTGACCAGTCCCTGTGGCTCAGGTGAGAGGGAAGACACTGCAGCATCATTGCCATGTCCAGGCCCGGGGACCACTGGCTGAGCTGGGCTCTCTTGCCTCTTCCCATCAGCTGGAGAGAAAGGTCAAGCAGACTGCAGCCGTGAGACCCCTCAGCCTGCCCAGGGGCAAGGCCCGGGTGAAGCCAGGACGGGTGTGCAGTGTAGCCGGCTGGGGGCAGGTCGCTCTGGGCACGTACTCAGACACACTGCAGGAGGTAAAGCTGACCATACAGAAGGATCAAAAGTGTGAACTCTACTTACACAATTATTACAACAATGCCATTCAGCTGTGTGTGGGGGACCCGAAGGAAAACAAAGCTTCCTTTAAGGTGAGAATGACCACCTACCTTGCCTGGCTCTGGGGAGACACGTGTTTGTAGAAGATCTGGGACCCGGGGACCCAAGCAGTGTGGGAACTGCCCCACCCTCTAAGCTGGGACCTTTCTCTCCAGGAAGAGAAGGGGGAACAACCAGAGCTGGGAGTGCCTAGGGCCCCTGCAAGTCTACAAAAGACCTATGGGGAATCTAAACCTGGTGCTCCTTCAGAGCGGGAATTTGCAACACACGGAGGCACAGGTGTTAGAAAACTGGGCTTCCTGAGTGTGTGGTAGTTAAAAGCAGGTGCCTCCTCAGAACTGGAACCCACCTGGCTTAATGAGCTCATCCTCCCTGTTGAGTGTCAGCCCACCAACCTGCTTCCATGTCCTTGAACAGCAGCTTGGAGCCCACAGTCCCACAGCGTCTTGATAGAGAAAGGATCTGAGACCCGGGGGAGGAGAGGGTGCTGCCACCTGGTGAAGTGAAGCAGTGACAATGTCCAGGGTCAGGGCTTGGCAGCCGAGGGGACCACGGGGGCCTGCCCTGCCCTCTGACCTCCTACCTGGAGGCCATACAAGGTGGCCTCCCCCGAGAGGGGGCTTGGGACGGCAGGGAGGCAGGACCAGGAGGAGACCTGGCTCAGTGCTTCCCCTTCTCTGTCCTCAGGGGGACTCCGGGGGCCCTCTGGTGTGTAACAATGTGGCCCAGGGCATTGTCTCCTATGGACAGAAAAATGGGTCACCTCCACGGGCCTGCACCAAAGTCTCAAGTTTCCTGCCCTGGATAAAGAAAACCATGAAAAGCCTCTGACTGCAGAACAAGACCTTCTTCCCTGGAGCTGATCCAGAATTACACTGGGGGGCTGGGGGTATCAGCAGCTGAATAAATGTCTCTCAGCTGAGCGGGAAGGGTTGGCTTCTCGTTTACTCACTGACCCTTCTTCATAGGCACCCACTCTATGTTTCGAAAGCCAACGACCAAATTTTGCAGTTTTCTGCTTCCACCTCTTCCCCCTCCCACCATCTCTTCCCATAAACCCCATGCAAAGCTGTTACCCAGGTCCTGCATACCCACGCCTGTCTTTCAGGGCCTGCCCTCCTTCCAGGGCTGCCGCTGAGCACCGTCAGGAGAAAACATGAACCTCTCTGGTCCTGGGGCTCAGGGTGAGCTTCTTGGCTCCTGGCCCTGTGTTACATGGCAGAGAGGAGGGGATCACACCATGGGTCCTGGACACCAAGCAGGCACAGCCTGGGGCTGCAGCTCCGGGACAGAGCCCCACCACTGGGGAGGGGAGGCGCCTTCCTGAGCAGACGTTTCTCTCCCACAGCCAGGGAGGCCGGCGCAAAGGAGGGGTGGGTCTCGTGAGAAGCTCCTCATTCTCACCTAGGCTGAGTGTCCCCCCAGCCCTCCTTGGAGCTCACGGACCAGCTCTGCCTCCAGTCCCCAGGCTGCCTCTTGTCCATCCCTGCTCACCACCATGAGTTCTCAGAGTCCACCGACTCCTGTCCCCTCCAGACCACACTGATCTGAGCTGACCCCTTCCTCATAGCCTTCCCACCCAGGACACCCTGAGCACCCTAGGGTTCCAGCAGGGCATCACCACTGAGATGCCATCCCAGCTCATGCCCTGGCAGAGAGGGGTATCAGAGGGACCAGGCCTGTGCTGGCACCAGGCAGGGCCCATGAGGGATGTCTCTCCAGAACTCTTGGCCCCATCTCTCTCCTGGTCAGGGCCAGCTCAGTTCCCACATGCAGCCCAATGCCCGCCATGTGTTCAGGGTCCACTGGCCACGTGGTCACTCAGTAGCCTGAGTCCCTTTCAGCCTGTCCCTTTAGTCACTGCTGGCCTCTAGGCCGAGATTCCCTGCTGGTCACCTGGGACCTTTTGAGTTAGAAAGGACTCCTGTCTTTAGCAGGACTGAAAAGCACAATGTTTTTCACCAATCAACACACGCACTGATTGAGCACCTACTAAGTGCCAGACATTGGGGTTGTACGGTGGACATAAGATAGGTGTAACAGTGAGGAGCCAAATCTGACTACATGTTGGATCTGTTTCTTTTACTTTAACCTTTGCTTTCCGTTGCTTTTGTTCACTAAAAGGATACTGTCTATACACAATGGCCTGCCTCAGGGAACCCTGCCTCTCTGCCTGAATGTTAAACGAAAGTGCCTTTGTTCAGGGAAACATCCTGACCCTGTCCACCTTTGGATGGCTGCAAGAAAGAAGAAATTGGACTTCCCTGGCAGCACAGTGGTTAAGAATCCGCCTGCCAATGCAGGAGACACGGGTTCGAGCCCTGGTCCAGGAAGATCCCACATGCCGTGGAGCAACTAAGCCCGTGCACCACAACTACTAAGCCTGCGCTCTAGAGCCTGCAAGCCACAACTACTGAGCCCACGTGCCACAACTACTGAAGCCCGTGCACCTAGAGCCCATGCTCCACAACAAGAGAAGCCACCGCAATGAGAAGCCCGTGCACCACGACGAAGAATATCCCCTGTTCGCCGCAACTAGAGAAAGCCTGCGCACAGCAACGAAGACCCAAGGCAGTCAAAAACGAACGAATGAATGAAAATAAATAAATAAATAATAAATTTATTTTTTAAAAAAAGAAAGAAGAAATTATCACATCCCCTCCCCGAGGGAAGAAATTAGCACGTCCCTTCCCGAAGGCTGGCCATTCCAGGGGACAGTTGCCAATCTTATGGCCTTTTTACCTTACTTCCTCATCTCCTCTCCCATCTCTCTTCTGTAAAAGAAATTGGCATCCAAACCAAGACCAGATGGTTAGTTTTGAGACTTCAGTCGGCCGTCTTCTCGGTCTGCCGGCTTTGAGAATAAAGCCCTATCCCTTGCCTCGATACCTCGCCTCTGATTTACTGGCCCATCACGCAGCAAGCAGAGCGCGCGTGGACTCGGTAACACAGGTTCTATCATCTGAGCGCGGGTGGAACTGACAGTGTTGACTTTCATCTGAATCTTTTCTCTCCCTTCCCACCTTCACATGATTCCACCTGAGGGGCCTAGATCTCTTTATCCCTGTGGGAAGTCCACAGGGATAAAGCATTTGTGTTTATTATTGCTGGTTACCCTCTGTAGAAGTGCTATTACATGTGACTCTAGAACGAGTCATTTGTTTTCTAGATGTGAAGATCCCGCTCTGCTCATGGGAGCATCCTTGTCCCCTAGGGGAGAAGGTAGCAGGGAGGGAGGAAGAAGGAACAAGGGCAACCTTATTTCTTTTACTCGAAAAGTAGCAGGTAGGAATGTCATTGCACACATTCAGGTGGTAGGAAAACCTATATGAAGTATTTGTTTGAAGGCAATCAGAATCTGAGTCTACACGCTCATCCTGTTGGATGGACCAAAAACATGATCCCTGTCATGACTGCAAGCTCCTGCCTGTGCAGATGAACCTGGAATCAGGGAGGCCCATGTGGTCTGGACAAATGGAGAAGCGTCTCTGCTCTTTAGGCCATCACGGTTGCTGCTGCATCCATACAGTCCAAGACGACCTAGACTTTTCAGACTTAGGAAGGAAAGGCTTGGAGGCCACATGTAGAGTATATGATTTTTTGCTGAGCAAGGATCTCCCTGTGCTGGGCTCACCTCGCCAGACACTCCTAGCAGCCATCTACCCAAGGTCTTGCACTGCTATGCAGCACTGCCTGGGAGCTGAGTGTGAGTTCCAGCTCTGTGCAGGTGTCATCCTGCCCCCAAAACACACCACGCTCCTCTACGCCATGGGGTCAATACCCTGGGATCACGTAACCCTCAAAAGCACGCCGTTTCCCATTTTTGTGCGCAAAGCATGCAGCAGCGTAATCTCCTAATGACCTGGGCACTTTTACAAAGGAAGAGCAGTGATGTCACACAGCTTCTGATTTAGAGCTGAAAAAAACCCTAAGACATACTAAGGACCTGGCTCCTTGATTGAAAAAGACGAAAAGGAAAATATAGAAACAAAAAAACACAGCATTTTAAAAAGTTGCCCAGCCACATACATGTTCAGCTCAAGTATTACATTTATTTTGAGGAAATGGTTTTATGATTTAAAACAGGTTTAAGAATCTTTGTTGCAGACCCTCATTCTCCTTTGAGAGATGAGGGAGACAAAGTCCCAGGAGGCTATAGTGACCGATGGGAGGCACCATAGGGTTAGGACAGAGCCTGGACTGAGCCAGGCTCCCTGACAGCCAAGCCAGCAAGAGGCCTTCCATGTTTTCTAACCCCTGCCTTTGTGATGACTTCCTGGCATCCCTGGACAAGACATGAGCCTCTGCTCAGACACTTACCTCCCCAGAGAGCAAGCCTCTGGGCCCCCGTGGCAGCCATTCTCTGACAAGTATTCAAAACACCTTCCTGGTGAGCTGGTCTGTCTGCTCATGGGCATACTTGGATGGAGGCAGGTAAGTACCTGAAACATGCTGATTCCTTCAAATCTTCTTGTCCTTAGAAGTATCCTCTGTCCCCCACCTTCAAGGAAAAAATTCTTGCCTTGCTTAAGCAAGATCTCTGTAATGGAAATAAAAAATGAAATGCAGTAAAGCATCTCTGCAATGACCTCTAACGAAATGCCTCTACTCACCAAGACCCTCTCCCATCACCCCTCCTGCCCTCCAGACCCACAAGAAGACTCAGGTCCCAGTGTGGTTGGAGAGAGAACTGCCAAGCCAGCTCTGGGGCGAGAGACCTAAAGGGATGCAAGTTCTTGCTAATTTCTCTTGGGAATGTGCATTGGAACAGGGATGGCTCTGCCTTCCCTGCCCATGACCATACTTCTGCCAATAGCACTCACTGTGGACTTGCAGAACTTCCAGGGTTTATTTCCTGTCTTGGTATCCCACACAATACCCTTTTGGCCAACAAACACATTTCACTATGAAAAAAATTCAACAAAAGTTTCCTTACTTTCCAGAGGCATATTGCTAGACTACATTTCTTATTCAGAGTCAAGAGGCTCAATGAACCTGTGTTAATCAAGTAAGACAAAGAAAATCACATCTAAGCATGTAATAGTCAAATTAATGAAAATCAAAGATAAAGAGAAACAGTTGACCATAGGCAGAGGGGAAAAGAGCTTACATTACTTTAGGGGAAACAAGAATCACAACAAGCTTCTTGTGAGAAATAATGGAAGTCAGAAGGCAGGGAAATAACATTTTTAAATGATTGAAAGAAAAAAATAGCAACCTATTTCTGGAATTCAACCTAGAATTCTATGTCCAGTGAAAATATTGTTCAAAAATGAAGACAAAATAAAGACATTTTCAGAAAAACAAAGGTAAGAGAATTTGTTGCCATCAGACCTGCACTGTAAGAAATACTAAAAGAAGTCTTCAAGCTGAAGGGAGATGATTCCCCCATTTGCAAGCAGGAAGGGAAAAACAAAAATAAAAGTGTAAAATATGGACTCAAGATGGTGAAGTAGGAAGACCCCGAGCTCACCTGCCCCCAAGAACACATCAAAACTACAACTACATATAGAGCAACTCTTGCTGAGAATAACTGGAAGACTAGCAGAATAGCTCTTCTACAACCAAGGCTATTAAAGCACACATACACACACACAGGGAGTCTGGGAAGAGGAGGGGATGATATCTAGGCAAGACCATTATCCCTAGTGATGACCCATAAAATGAGGGGATGTCACAGACTCAGGGATCCTCACTGTGAAGAAGGGGGTTTGAGCTTCATATTAGGCACCCCAGCCCTGGGGTCTGACACTGAAAAGGTGAGACCCATTAGCTGGTTTAAAAATCATTGGGCTTACTGGAGGGCTCTCCCTAGACTCCACTCATGAAGAGTGCACAGACTTGCTCCCAGTCCCCACACCAAGGTAGCATACTGAAAACTGCCCATGTTTTTTTCTTTTTTTTATAAGAAAAAAAGGGAGAGAACCCAAATAAGTAAAATAAGAAATGAAATACGTGAAGCTACAACTGATACCACAGAAATACAAACAATCATAAGAGAATACTGCAAAAAAGTTATATGCCAACAAATGGGACAACCTAGAAGAAATGGATGAATTCCTAGAGACATACAATCTTCCAAGACTGAATCAGGAAGAAATAGATCATCTGAACAGCTTATAACTAGAATTGAAATTGATTCAGAAATCAAAAATCTCCCAGTAAACGAAAGTCCAGAACCAGACAGCTTGACAAAGGAATTCTACCAAACATTTAAAGAGTTAACACCTATCCTCCTCAACTATTCCAAAATAATGAAGAGGGAACACTCACAAACATTCCATGAGGATAACATTACTCTGATACTGAAACCAGACAAATACAAAAGAAGAAAGAAAGAAAGAAAGAAAAAAAGAAAGAAAGAAAGAAAAAAGAAAGAAAGAAAAAGAGAGAGAAAGAAAGAAAGAAAGAGGGAAAGAAAGAAAGAGAGAGAGGGAAAGAAAGAAAGAAGAAAGAGAGAGAGAGAAGGAAGGGAGAGAGGGAGGGAGGGAGGGAGAGAGGAAGGAAGGAAAGAAGGAAGGAAGGAAGGAAGGAAATACAAAAAAAGAAAATCCCTGACCTACATAGATGCAAAAATCCTCAATAAAATATTAACAAACCAACTTCAACAATACATTAAAAGGATCATACACCAAGATCAAGTGGGATTTATTCAAGGGACAGATGGATGGTTCCTTATCTGCAAATCAATCAACCCTACACCACATTAACAAAACAAAGAATAAAAATCATATGATCATCTCAATAGATACAGATAAAGCATTTGACAAAATTCAACATCGATTCATGATAAAAACTTTCAACAAAGTTGGTATAAAGCGAACATGTCTCAACATAATAAAGGCCATTTATGACAAACCCACAGCTAACATCATATTCAACGATGAAAAGCTGAAAGCTTTTCCTCTAAGGTTAGGAAAAAGACAAAAAGGCCCACACTCACAATTTCTATTTAACATAGTATTGGAAGTCCTAGCCACAACAATCAGACAAGAAAAAGAAATAAAAGCATCCAAATAGGAATGGATTTGCAGATGACATGATATTATATATAGAAAACTCAAACGACTCCACCAAAAATATATATATATTAGAAGAAATAAATGAATTCAGTAAAGTTGCAGGATACAAGATGAATATATGGAAATCTGTTATTTTTTTATATACTAGTAATGAACTCTCAGAAATAGAAAGAAAAAAATCCCAATTACAACCCATCAAAATAAATAAAATACCTACGAATAAATTTATTCAAAAAGGTGAAAGATCTATACTCTAAAAACTATAAAACGTTGATTGAAGGAAGTTGAACAAATAAATGGAAAGATATCACATGTTCAGGGATTGAAAGAATTAATATTATTAACATGAGATATGACCCAAAACAACCTACAGATTTAATGCAATCCCTATAAAAATACCCATGCCATTTTTCAGAGCTAGAACAAATGATCCTAAAATTCATATGCAAAAATAAAGGACCCCAAATAGCCAAAGAAATGCTGAGGAAAAAGAACAAAGCTAGAAGTATCATCCTCCCTGACTTCATACGGTACCATAAAGCTACCATAATCAAAACAGTATGAAATTGGCACAACAACAGACACAAAGATTAATGGAACAGAATAGAAAGCCCAGAAATGAACACATGTACATAAGGTCAAAAAATATACCACAAAGAAGGCAAGATGATACAATGGAGAAAAGTCTCTTCAATAAGTGGTGTCAGGAAAACTGGACAGCTACATGTGAAAGAGTAAAATTAGAACATTTTCTCACACCATATACAAAAATAAACTCAAAATTTATTAAAGACCTTAAACCATTAAATTCTCAGAAGAAAACATAGGCAGTGCACTCTTTGGCATAGGTCTCAGCAATATATTGGGGTTTTTTGGATATTTCTCCTCAGGCAAGGGAAACAAAAGCAAAAAGAAACAAATGGGACCTAATTAAGCTTAAAAGCTTTTGCACAGCAAAGGAAACCATCAACAAAACCAAAAGGCAACCTACTGAATAAGAGAAACTATTTACAAGTGATATGTCTGATAAGCAATTAATATCTAAAATATATAAAGAACTCACACAACTCATTATCAAAAAAAAAAAAAAAACCCAATTGAAAAATAGGCAGGGTGCAGGGAACTATACTCAATATCCTGTGACAAATCATAATGGAAAAGAATATGAAAAGAATATATATATGTATAACTGAATCACTTTGAGGTGCAGCAGAAATTAACACAACATTGTAAATCAACTATACTTCAATTAAAAAAATGTTTTTAATGGGCAGTCATCTGAATAGACATTTTTCCAAAGAAGACATGCAAATGGCCAACAGATACATGAAAAGATGTTCAACATCACTAATCATCAGGTAAATGCAAATCAAAATCACAGTGAGATATCACCTCACACTTCTCAGAATGGTTATTGTCAAAAAGACAAGAAATAACAAATGCTAGCAAGGATGTGTTGAAAAGAAAAAACTGGTATCCTGTTGGTGGGAATATAAATTGGTATAGCCACTATAGAAAACAGTACTGAGGTTCCTCAAATACTTAAAAATAGAACTACCATGTGATTCAGCAATTCCACTCCTGCGTATATATCTGAAGAAAACAAAAAACTAGTTCAAAAAGTTATACCAGTGTTAACAGAAGCCAAGCTATGGAATCAATCGCAGTGTCCATCAACAGATGAATGCATAGAGAAGATGTGGCATATATATAAGCACAATAGAATATACTCAGCCATAAAATAAACAATGAAATTTACCATTTGCAGCAACATGGATGGACCTGGAGGGTATTATGTTTAGTGAAATAAATCAGATAAAGATAAATACTGTATATTTTCACTTACACGTGGAATCTAAAATATAAAACAAATGAACGAATGTAATAAAACACAAACAGACTCATAGATACAGAGAAAAAAGCTAGTGGTTACCAGAGGGGAGAGGGTAATGGGAGAAAGAAGATAGAGGAAGGAGACTAAGAGGTACAAACCACTAGGTATAAAATAAATAAGATACAAGGATGTAATGTACAACACAGGGAGTATAGCCAATATTTTATGATAACTTTATAGTCAGTATAAACTGTAAAAATACGGACACCTGAAACTAATATAATATTGTAAATCAACTATACTCTAATTTTTAAAAAGTGACCAAGTGGAAAAGTATTTATATCAATTTCTTACATGGATTATTGACTTTAAGGCGAAAAATGCTTTAGTATTTACGGCATATAGTGGTGAAATGTATGACAAAAAGAACTCAAAGGGTGAGAAGGAAGACAAATGAAAATATATCATTACAATGTTCACATATGAAGTGGTATAGCATGAATTCAAGGTTGCCTGTAATATGTGAAGGAGGCATATTGTAATCTTAGAGTAATAGCTAAAATAATATATAGATATATAACTAAAAGCCAATAAAGAAGACAAAATGAGATACAACAAAATATAGCAGGAAAAGTCGGGCAAAAGAACAAAGAATAAATCACATTAATAGAAATCACATAGCAATACGATATTCTTCAATCCAACCCTATCAGTAGCTGCATTAAATGTAACTAGATTAAATACTCCAAAGGACACAGATTGTTAGTCTGGATAAAAATGCAAGACTCAACCTTGTGCTGTTTAATGAGAAACATATAAATATATAAAGACATGGATAGGAGGAAAGTAAACTTATGGGGGGAAAAAAGATGTATCCTGCAGCACCAATTAAAAAAAAGCCTTACGCATGGTATATGCTGTTTAACTTTAGAACTTTTGGCCATCTGAGAGATGAGATAGAGTAGAATAATTATTTTCTTTTTTCCTTTTCTTATTTCTATTTATCTGAATAAGAGTGAAGTTGAGACTCTTTATTATTTTTTACATTTATTTTACTGTGAACGCTCAGGTCTTTTGCCCATTCTATCAGGTTTTTGGTCTGTTTCTTCTGGATTTAGAGATCTTTGAATATTAGATTAGCTCCTTAATTGTGACAAAGGTTGCAATAATTCTTTACAAGTTTGCTGCATGTAATTTGAATTTTCTTACACTCTTCTTTGATATACAAACTTTAAAATTTAGTTTTTCAAATCATAATTTATTTATCAGTCTTTCTTTTAAAGTGTATGAATTTAGAGTCATTGCTAGAAAGGCTTTCTCCACTCTCACTTTCTAAAGGACTTTACCCATGTTTATTTCTAGGCAATATGTGGTTTTATTTTGTGTATTTCAGTATACAAATATCTTACCTATTTGGACTTTATTCTGGTGGTTTCTGTAAGATACTGCTCCAACGTAATCTCTTAACAAATGACTATCCAGTTGTTCCTAAATCATTTATTAAAAATCCATCTTTTCCCTTATGATTTGAATTGCTACTTTATTATAAACTTCATTTCCATATATACCTGTGAATGTTTCTGAATTTTTCCATTGTGTTTCACTAGACTCTCTCTCTGTTCATGATACAATACCACACTGTTTTTCGGAAAGAACTTTTATAGGCGTTCTTAAGATCTGATAGGCTAACCCTCTGCCGTACTATTCCTTTTTCTTTTTAACAATTCCCCTAGTGATCCTTTCATGCTTATTTTCTACACAAATTTTAGAAACAATCTAGACTTTGTGTAACACCAAGTGAAAAAATTGGGTGGGTTTTTAAAAATCACATCATATATATTATTTTTATAATCACATTTATATATTAGCTTTGGGAGAATCAGTACCTTTTGGGTGTAGATCTGTCATATGTGAGAACTAAGAATATCTTGCTGTTTCTAAAGTCTGTTTTTGTGTTTTTCAGAAGTTCTTTAACATTTTGCACAAATAGGTTTTTCACAATTCTGGTTCAGGTTTTCCTAAGCCCCTCATCTTTTTTTGCTGCTACTATAACAGATTTTCTTCCCAATTATATCTTCAAAGTGTTTATTATTTGTATATATGAAAGGTACAGATTTCCTTTTAATTTTGAAATAATCTCCAGCTTATAGAAAAGTTGCCATTGCAATACAAAAACTTTTGTCTCCCAGACCCATTTGCGAGTAAGGTTACTGACATGGTGCTCCATCAACTTCTCAAATACCTTATAGAGTGTAATCCCTACAAACAAGGACACTCTTGCATAACCACAGTCCTACGATCAAACCCAGGGAATTAACATTGATGCCACCAATACCGTCCAATCCTCAGACAGTGAGAAACCTGGCTCATTAGCTTAATATGTTGACTTATTTGATTAATCCCCACGGAGATTTATATAACAGATCTCTCACTCATCTTCTCCAAGTGCCTCCCCTGCTCCCCCCACCCAGGCTCTGGCAATCCACATCAGGCAGCCCCTTCATACCCATGCCCACCTCACCCTATTTATCCTGCTCTGACACATCCCGCCAGATTCCCCCCCCTCCACCGCCCCGACTCCATGAAGGCCTTTAAATCTCCCTTGAGCTCCGATACCACCTAATAGCCAGTCCCTGTTTGAACACCCTCTTCAACAGACTTGGGCATCCACTCCCTGCCTCACGTGTATTCTAATTACTCATCCAGGCTGCCCAGTGCAGGGTGTCCGAGCCCACGTAGGGAGTGTGTCCACACAGGAGAGACTCCTGGAGTGGGCACATTCCCACCCCACGCAGGCTTGGCTTGGACACCACGCTCTCATTTACCGTGGCTCCCCTGCCAGAGTCCCTACTGAGAGTGTGCTTTGTTTCTTTAAGGTTTTGTTGCTTTTTAAGAGACTTGGGATCACGATATGTAGAACCAACAATGTTTTCCATTCCATGACTCTCTCCTTCTTTTCCATTATGGGGACACGATCAGGATAATTTGTTTAGCAAATGGTACAGAGACACCAGAATGCAATTCTCTGGATAGTGGTGTGGGTACTCTGCTTTGGCTCCCTGGCATCCATTCTCACTTCACATGGTATCAGTAATTCATTAAAAAGAGTAGCTCTGGGGACAGGCAAACTTCTTCCATTCTCAGTGCATGTGGGTTGGACAGAGCAGACCCCAACCTATCCAAAGGCACTGACCTAGGCTTAGACGGATCAGTGGTTTCAATGGCTCTGACTAACCCTCCAGACCCCTAAAGCAGTGTGGCAGATTCTGCTTTGCTACGACTACCGTTGTGTGTCTCCCATCCCACACGTTCTCCTTACATGACGGCAACACCCCTCCCGTTGGGAGGTGGGGTCTACGACCCTTCCTTTTTAATCTGGTGGGGGCTCTTGATCACTTCAGTTAGTGGAATATGGTAGAATAGATGCTTCTGCCTGGCTCATTCTTTTTTTAGCAGATGCTCATTCTGGGGAAGCCCACCACTGTGTTGTGAGGGAGCCCAACAATCCCATGAACTGAGACTACTTGAGGCGACCTCGTGAAGAGAAACCAACGGGCCCAGTGAACAGCAAGCGCTAACCACTGGGTGGGTGTGAGTGAGCCTTCAGATGATTCAGCTTCCAGGATTCAAGCCTCCCTGACACCAAGGGGAACAGAGGGCTGCTATCCACACTGTACCCTGACCAAAATGCAGATTCGTGGGTAAAAGCAATGTCGCTGCTGTTCTTAAACCACTCAGTTCTTTATAACTGGAATAAGTCCTCTTCAGCGTCACTCTCACACCATTCTGTCCATCCCATACCAAGGATCTCACCACCCTTGTCTGATCGTGACGGCTTGTCTCCTCCACCAGAAGCAAGAGATGTTATCTCCAATGTTTCCCACAGTCTCACACAAAAAGAGGCCTCAATACACAGTCACCCTGGTGATCTAAAGAGAACCACGAGAATTAAGATATTCTTGAATCTATCGTCCTGAGAGCCAGGCTGCTAGGGCTCAGGGACCAGCTACTGGCTGATACAACATCTCCAACTACCCCTACTTGGAGCTGCCTTTCTTGTTTTCTGCTGCTGTGGTGGCGCTGAGCCGAGAGCTACGGGTCCTTCCGTGGTGACTGGTAGTTCATGCTCCACTCAGACCCCAGGACTTGATCAGACAGAGCTGTGAGACTTTCAGAGAAACCTCACTTGATAAAGGTCACAACACCAGAGGGGACCCCCAGGGTTAAAGGACCAGAAGGAAGCAGCGGCGACTCAGATCTGGGCAGCCTTCCTGGAGAGATGCTCCTGCTGGCCCTTCTTCTGTCCCCCAGTGGGGAGGCAGGTAAGTGACTGTCCCCACCGTCAGAGGTCCAGTCCCATCCTGCACTGGAGAAACCCTGCTCAGGTGCTACACTCATACATATCCTGGCTCTGGTCCATCTCCAGGAACTTTCTGAACTCTGGTCAAATTCCCTCAAAGACCAGCAAATCTGCTCCCATCTCCCCTCTCCAGGCTTTGGCTCCATGAGCACAGCAGGCAGACTGCAATCTCTCTTTCAGGCAAAATCATCAGGGCCATGAGGCCAAGCCTCACTGTCATCCCTGCATGGCGTTTCTTGAGTACCATGCTTCAGAGAAAAGTTTCATCTCTGGGGGGGTCTCCTTGTGCATGAGGACTTCATGCTGACAGCAGCTCACTGCTGGGGAAGGTGAGGAGCAACACCTGGGCCCCCACCCCTCTGTAGACCCCTCACAGGGAACCCTCTTCTCAGGGGCTGCAGACCTGGGCCACCAAGTAACATAGGAGAGCTCTTCAGAGGACAGGTGAGCTTTGGGGAGAGAGGAACAGGTCAATGCGAGTGGCCCGTGGAGAGAAGGGACTGATCAAAGGTGGGATGGAAGGAAGCTGAGGTTGCACCCTGGAGTCCAGAGTGCAGATGTGAGAAATTCCTGGTTTTCCTTAGAGACGGTCAAGCTCTGTGCAGGACTGAACACCCTAAGTGGACTCCAGGAACTTGCACCCAGCCCGGGCTGCCAGGAAGCAGGCAGCACAGAGAAGCTCAGCCCCAGGTCCCATACCTAGAACTTTCTCCCCTCCAGTCCCACCCTGTCCCAAGCTGTGCTCTTTCCTCATGGCTCCTGGCCTGTATTTCCTGCGACTCCACCTCCCTCTCTGCTCTCGGGGCAGCTCAATCAACGTCACCCTGAGGGACCACAACATCTACCAGCAGGAGAGGACCCAGCAGGTCATCCTAGTGAGAAGAGCCATCCCCCACCCAGGCTATGATCATAATAAGTGGGTCAATGCTATCATGTTACTGCAGGTAGGGCACGTAGCCACACTGGTTCTTGCACACTTTCATACCTGGGTTTTGAATCCCCCATGACCTCATTCCTGTCCCTCCTTCCGGTATGACCCCTTCAGTTGTCCCAGGGCAGTGAGGAAGGCAACCCCATAACTGTCCCTGAGGCCTCTGTGGGCCAAAAGTAGGTTAGAATGCCTTTCCTCTGCCTTCAGCTGAGGAGGAAGGCCTACCTGACCGCCGCTGTGAGCCCCATCAGGCTGCCCTGGAGGAGGGAGCTGGTGAAGCCAGGGATGGTGTGCAGTGTGGCCGGCTGGGGGCACCTGGGCATGAACAATCCCATGGCAGAGAAACTGCAGGCGGTAGACCTTGAAGTCCAAAGGGGTGAGGAATGCATCTCTTGCTACAAAGATTACAACACCACTACCCAGATATGTAGGGAACCCAAGAAAGAGGAAGGGTTCTTTTTTGGTGAGATCCCCAGCGTTATCCATGCAAAGCCCTGGGCACAGCCAAGCTGTGAGGGTCCAGGGCAGTGGGAACTAATCATATCCCTGTGTCCCCAGCCTTTTCTCCTATCCAGTCTCTGTCCTGTTTCCCTGGGGGCATGGAGACTGTCCCACCACCACATATAGGCAGAGGCTTCCTTGGAGAGGAGAAGGGGAGATTGTCAAGGCCAGGCTGAATCCTCAGGACCAACAGTCCCTGATATCAGCCAGGGCCCCCAACAGAGACCATCCACCCTGGGGCGGCACAGAGGACCACACCTGAAGAAGATCCGGCTCAGCCCCTCCTCTCTCTGCCCACAGGGCGCCTCTGGGGGCCCCCTTGTGTGTAACGGCATGGCCCAGGGCATCGTCTCCTTTGGAGAAGAGAATGGGACACCTCCAAATGTCTACACCAGAGTCTCGAGCCTTCTGTACTGGATCCAAAAAACAATGAGTGACTATAAACTGCAGGGACCAGACTAACGTGCCCCTGGGATGGATCCCTCCATCTCCTCTGGGATAGAGGTCAGAATGGCACTGGGCCAAAAGGGGGTGAAGGGGGGACTGCCTGGAACTTAATAAACTTTCATCTCTTGAGAAGAAATCATTGATTCCTATTTTATTCATTCAAGCACATTCGTTAGGCACCTACTGTGTCTGGCAACCATCCGTTCACATTTCTGATCTGTTATGGGCTTCCCCCTCCAACACACCACCCACCCTTCCAACTCTAGAATAAAAATTCCTGCTGCACTGACGGCCAGCTCCCTCCAGTCCCTCGTCCCCAGTGCCAGCTCCCCCTGCCAGGCTGACCATGGGCTCCATCAGAAAAGGGAGACACCTCCTCAGGAGAACATGACCCTCTTCTCGAGGACCCCCTTATCGCATCCATATGCCCTCCTCCTAACCCACACCCACTCCCCTCACCCTATCCCAGTGCCAATGTGGCAACATAGGAGAATCCAGATTTGGAAGGAGGACCACCTGAGAAGCTCTGGGGTTGAGGGGGGCACTTCTCAACCCCAGAAACAGAAATGTGGGGAGGCTTTAGAAATGTGCAGTGCTCCCCATGCAGAGTTCCCTCTCCACGCCAGAGCAGCCAGAGCTCCGGAGGCTGAGAGAGTTTCAGGAGGGCCTTCGGTATTCCCAGGCCCAGCTCAAGTGCCTGTCGCAGCTCTGTCCTGGAGTCCTGAGCCCAGGACCCTGTGCAACCTCTGGTGCCCTGACGGCACATCCTCCCTCAGCCCAAAGTGACCTTGAAGACGCTCTTCCATCTTTTTTTTTTTTTTTTGTGGTTTGCGGGCCTCTCACTGCTGTGGCCTCTCCCGTCGCGGAGCACAGGCTCCGGATGCACAGGTTCAGCGGCCATGGCTCACGGGCCCAGCTGCTCCGCGGCATGTGGGATCTTCCCGGACCGGGGCACAAACCCATGTCCCCTGCATTGGCAGGCGGACTCTCAACCACTGCATCACCTGGGAAGCCCTCAGCTCTTCCATCTTGGTCTGAGCCAGCGTCTCTTCAACTCCTACTGTTTTCACCTATGTGTGTTTAAATATATTTATCTCCAAAGGAAACTCACTGAAATGAAAATTATTGGTTTCAAGGGCATCCTAATGTTTCAAAGGTGTCTATAGCCCATATTTTATTGAGTAAATATTTTCTTCTATTTTTTAACAATCTCTGAATTTTTTTTTTTGTGCAGTACACGGGCCTCTCACTGTTGTGGCCTCTCCCGTTGCGGAGCACAGGCTCCGGACGCTCAGGTTCAGCAGCCATGGCTCACGGGCCCAGCCGCTCCGCGGCATGTGGGATCTTCCTGGACCGGGGCACGAACCCATGTTCCCTGCATCGGCAGACGGACGCTCAACCACTGCGCCACCAGGGAAGCCCCTGAATTTTTAATATAAGAACATATTCAGAAAAGCAACCTCATTTTTAAAACATGCAGCTTAGAGATGGTTGGACTGAAGAGAAGAACTTGTTGGCTGAATGTATGCATGGTGAGTGAGCTTCATCTCTGGCAAAATGTGTTTTGGGTATAAAAGTAACATATATTCATCATAGAAACTAACACATTCATCATAGAAAGACAATTAAATACAGAACATATAAGAAAATTAAAATTACCAAGAATTCCACCACCCCAAGATAATCATCATTCATGCTTAAGCATGTTTCCTTCCCCTCTTTTTCTATAAGTCCATAGAATGCTGTTTCTTCAACTGACTTGGGGTTGGGTTGCTGAGAACTCCTCATGCCTTCCCTGCCAGCACTCTTCCTTCTGTCCTCATACTGGTGAGAGAGGTGGGATCATCTGCAAATGTTTAGGATTACTATGCCCAGGGCCATCAGAGACGTGGTTCTCTGGACAGAGAATACTTAGTGGGTAGTAATTATTAGGATGACCGGCATCCGTTTCCCCTTCAGTGCACACCAGTAAGCAGCATTTCTATAGAGGAAGCCCCTCCCCACTCACAGGCACCCTGATTTGAGTGGGACAGCCCCCATCTCGGCTCGAGGGGTGCTAAACACCTCAGCACAACCCAATCAGTCACTCACTTCCAATGGACCCAGTGATGGTTTGTTTTGGTCAAGTGAATATCAAGTCCAGGCATTTTGTTCAAGATTGTGGGATAAGAAAAGCTCTCTTGGACTTACCCAGTGGCACAGTGGTTAAGAATCCACCTGCCAATGCAGGGGACACGTGTTCGAGCCCTGGCCCGGGAAGATCCCACATGCCGCAGAGCAACTAAGCCTGTGCACCACAACTACTGAGCCTGCACTCTAGAGCCCATGAGCCACAACTACTGAGCCCACATGCCACAACTACTGAAGCCCACATGCCTACAGCCCGTGCTCTGCAACAAGAGAAGCCACTGCAATGAGAAGCCCGCGCACTGCAACAAAGAGTAGCCCCTGCTCACCACAACTAGAGAAAGCCCGGGTGCAGCAATGAAGACCCAACACAGCCAAAAGTAATTGATTAATTTTTTAAAAAACACACACAAAAACAAAAAACCACCAAAAAAATGGAAAAGCTCTCTTTGTTGCAGAACGTTTACATTTAAAGAAGCAATTCTAAACACTTCAAAAATATGAGACTGGGATGGTGGCAACATAAGAAATGGGGTTGCTGCGTGGGGTACTTGGGTGGTCCAGGTCTACCTGCTCCTAAAGCAAGTCCAGCCTCTACCTCACAATGGCACCAAGCAGACCCCCCTCACCACAGTCCTTGCCATCTTATTCTCTACCCACAGATTCTAGGTCTACTCCAGCTGACAGCCAGCCTCTCAGGGGCAGGAGCTGTGTCTCTCGTATTACACAATAGGACCTAGCCTATTGTGTAATTATTCAGGATTTCACCAGAATCAAAAAAGAACCAAGAGTCGAAAAATGAAGATATTCTTGATTCAGTCACTGAGGGGTTTCTGGGACCCAGTCCCTGTGCTGGCTGAACCACAGCCTTCACTTTCTTGTTCTTTCTTCTGGCTTTGTGACTCAGTGGTGGGAGTACAAGTGTGGTGACAGTGTCGTTCTCACTTAACCCACGGCAGAGAACGTGGACGACCACGTGGCATGCTGACACCTGGCTCAGCAGGGGAGCACAAGTCTGGGAGGTCTGTGTGTGAACTGAGCCTGTCCTCCTTCCTTCCCCTGTGTTTTGTGTCTGGAAGGAAGAAACACCAGCAGCTCCAACCTGGGCAGAACTTCGGGGAAGATGCAGCCTCTCCTGCTCCTGATGGCCTTTCTTCTGCCCACCGGGCTGGGACTGGTGAGTGACAATCCCCATTCTTGAGGCCAGAGCCCATCTCACTAAACCTACTGTAGTCCTGACCCTTCTGCCCAGCTCACCTTTCTCAACCCCAGCTCCCATCCCAAACCCAGACTAACAATTTCGATGCTGCATAGACACTCAGTGAGGACGGATGGCAGAAAGGAAGGGTGGGTCTTAGCTTCTCTCTCACCAGCAGGGCAAGTGGGTTGTGTATTTGGCAGAGGATGTGAAGCTGCAAAACACAGGTAATTAAAATCCCTCACTTCACCCCCGGAATAGGCAGCTCAAGTGAATCCACTACAGTATAGGAATTGTCAGTGGACCCAGCTTAAGAACCAACGAAATTTCTCAGTACCCTCCACCCCTCACTCCTGCCCAGGAGAGGAACCCAGGGGGTGATTGATCAGAAGTGCTAGACGACAGCACCCAAAGCTCTCTGGGCGACTCGACTCTGCCCCAGGACGCAAACAGCTCATTTTCTGCCCCATCTCCCCCACCTCCCAGGCCCTCAGCTGCCCCACTGTCTTTGGCAGCGCCCTCCCCCCACCCCTATGGCCTTGAATGCCACCAGCACTATCCCCACCAAACCTCAGCCTAAAGCTAATTGGAGGCCATTCACTCTTGCAGCCAAAAAATCATTTACTGAGATCCTAGGTTGTGTTAGGCCCAAGGACATGAGGATTTTAGAAAATCCAATTCCATAAGCTCATAGGTAATTATTAGAAAATGGCACAAGTCAAGATGTTAGCAGAGGATTAGAGGGGTCCCGGAGACTCGGCGGGAGTGAGGGCTCATCGGGGAGTCCCGTCCACGATTCTCTGGGCCTCCACCATCGTGAAGGCAGACCCGCCCTCCTCCGCACATGTGCCTGACGCAGGACCTGAAGAACAAGCACTGACCCCTTTCTCAGAGGGAGATTGTGAGGCTTGAGGTTCAGAAAAGGTTATCCTGCTGCAGTGAGAACCTGGGGGACTCTCCCCCGGTGTCTGCAAGGTGCTGTCAACCCACCTGACCGTCACCTCCCTGAGCCTCCATCCTGACCACACCTCTCCCATCACCCCATCTTCCAGCCTTTTCTTTCAGAGGAGATCATCGGGGGCCACGAGGCCAAGCCCCACTCCCGTCCCTACATGGTGTTTGTTCAGTTTCTGGATAAGGAGAGTTGGAAGAGGTGCGGCGGTGTCCTCGTGCAAAAGGACTTTGTTCTGACGGCTGCTCACTGCAGAGGAAGGTGAGGGGCAGCAGCCAGCCTACCCCTCCTGAGACCCCGACAGGGACCCCAGCCCCTCCCCAGGGGCTGGGCCCAGGGGAGCCCCTCCCTCACCCTGAGATCGTGGTAACTCAGGACCACAAGACCTCATCAAACAAGCCATCTTAAGAGCCAGCACTAGGGTGACGAAAAGCTGAGAAATGGGGCAGGTAAGTTTTGAGGTCAGAGGGCCAGAGGTGACAGCAAGAAGCAAGGTTGAGAAGCGAGGGCCCACACGGGTCAGATGAAGCATCAGTGGAGGATGAAAGGGTGCACAGAGAGTCACAATCCAAACTCAGAGTAATTTCGCCGTATTGCCTGAGAAAGCTCCCAGGATCCCTGCCCTCGTGTCATTGAGAAGCACAGGGCAGAGTCCCCACACTCCTGCTCTGCTCTCTGTGCAGTTTAATCAACGTCACCCTGGGGGCCCACAACATCAAGAAACAGGAGAGGACCCAGCAGATGATCCCAGTGAGACGAGCCGTCCCCCACCCAGACTATGATCCTAAGAGCTACTCCAATGACATCATGTTACTGCAGGCAAGGAAACCTCCCCACTCCTCCGGCCCTCCTGGGGACAGATCGTTTCCCCTCCACTACCACCTGTCCCTTTCCTCCCTCCCATCTGGCTGCCTGACCAGTCCCAGTGGCTCAGGTGAGGGGGGTGGTCAGTGCAGCCTCATCCTGGCACCCAAGCCCAGAGGCCATTGGCTGAGCTGGACTCTTGTCTCTTCCCCTCAGCTGGAGAGAAAGGCCAAGGGGACTGCAGCTGTGAGACCCCTCAGCCTGCCCAGGCGCGAGGTCCGGGTGAAGCCAGGAAAGGCGTGCAGTGTGGCCGGCTGGGGGCAGGTGGCCGTGGGCACTCAAACCACCACCCTGCAGGAGGCAGAGCTGACGGTGCAGGAGGATCCAGTGTGCAAATCCCTCTTCCCAGGCTATTACAGCCAGGGCACCCAGATTTGCGTGGGGGACCCGAGGAAGGTGAAGACTGCCTTCAAGGTCAGGTTCCTCGCATCTAAGCACACAGGCCCCGGGGAGAGGATCTTGGGGAGGTCTGGGTAGGGGACGGGCCATAACCTCATCCTCAGCCTGAGAGCTTGGGCAGGCAGGTCCACTAATCCAGAATTTAATTCTCTCCCCTGAGTGGATCAGGGTTGGGGGTGAGGAAGGATCAGTCATCCCGTAGCTGCGTTATCACCAGAGTTTCCATGAGGACTGACAGAAAGGTAGACCTGAGTCGAGCTGCAAAGAACAGTCATAGCCAGGCTGGACCCCAGCAGCGAGGGAGGTGACCAGGCCTCCTCTGGCCCAGATCTTCCTCACGGCCCCTGACAGAGACCACCCAGCCTGGGGTGGCAGGGAAGATAGGACCGGAAGGAGGCCCACTCAGCCCTTCCTTTCTCTACCCACAGGGTGACTCCGGCGGGCCCCTCGTGTGCAAAAACGTGGTCCAGGGTATTTTCTCCTATGGAAAATCAACTGGGACATCTCCAGGAGTCTTCACCAAGGTCTCACACTTCCTGCCCTGGTTAAAGAGAACAATGAAGCGCCTCGAACAGCAGCTTGAGACTGACCTTTCTCTCTGCTGACCATCATTCTGGGGCAGCGGCAAGAATCCCATAGGGGTTAGCAGTGGGATCACAGGGCCACAATAAATGGATCTGTAGCGTGATTACACCTGAATTCCTATTTATTCATTGAACCGCCTCAATATGCAACCACACTGCTCCAGGATGCCCTCTGCTGTCAGTTCTGGGTATTGCTTCCCCCTCTCTCCCCAGCCCTCACTCCTCCCTCAATCCCATGCGGTCTGTATAGAGTCTCATTGATTTCTCAATCATGCCTCTTTGGTGCTTAGCCTTCTGCCAGGTCTGAGTCTAAAGTGAGATCCATTAAAAATGACAATCTTCTCTCCCTCAAAATGGTCCTCTCTGGGCCTTAGAAATTTTTTACCTTCTCTAAGCCAACCACTGTCTCCAACCCCTCTTCAGTTTGGCAGAGCAAAGAACAGGTCAGAGGAAGGAGAATAACTCCAGGGACCTAGGAGGTCAGGGGGTCATGCCATGGACACTCAGTTTCCTGTTTCCAGGGCCTCTCTCTCCAGTGAGGGCAGGCTTCTCCCATAACCAGGACCGTCTAGAGCTTAGGAGGCTGAGATGTTCCCATGATGGCCCTCAGCCTCACTGGAGTCCCATCTCCCCACTCTGCCCTGGGCCCAACACGGGACTCAGTCAACCTTGCTCCCTGTCTACTGTCCCACACCAGCCCCTGTTTTCTATCTGAGTGCCCTGGCCACCAGCTCCTTTCCCTTCCAGCTCATGCTGTTTTGAGCCAGCCTCCCTCTCATCTCCCTAACAGAGCTCCCAGGGCCCCATGTGAATTCTCCTCCTTTGACTGTCCCCTCCAAACCTGACTTGCCAGCCAGTACCTGATGCTTATCAGAGGAGCCAGTACCCATCTCCCACCTGGGTGGGGCCAGCTCAGGCCCTGGATCCAACCCAGCATCCCCCAGGGGCTCAGCCACCTCCAAGGCCTGTGTAGTCACTCAGCAGCCTAAGCCCTTTTCAGCCTGGCCTGGCCTTGGACCCCTGACTCTCCCTGCTGACAACCAGATTATGGCAGCCTTGTGAGCCAGAGGGACCCAGGGCTGCTGGGTGGGAAAGTACCACTTTGCCCTCCATCAGTAGATCAAATGTTGACCTCTCACTGTACCAGCACATAACAGGCTCTGCCTCCGCCAGTTGGGAAACTTGCAGTGATGAGAAATTTCCTCTAAATTCTGCTGGTTCCTCTCCTTCCACTAGGAAGTTCAGTTTGACACAGATGGACCTGTATTTGGAATCTGGAAGAAATCTTGTCTTGAAAATAATTAAATTCTCTGTATTTTAGCTGGATTGCACATTAGAGTTTCACACGCATGATCTTGCTTGATTCCACAAGGGCAATGTGAAATTGGAAGAGGCTTGGTGACCCACACGTCCTGGGGTTTCCAATCTGTGCTCTGTGGAGTCCGTGTCCGGAGGGGAGGGAGGGAAAAAGGAGAGAGGCAGCCAGAACAGCCTGATCTTTAGTTATATCACACATGGAGACATGAACCTCAGTCCACAAATCCACAAAATGCCACACTTAAAGGGTAACACAGTTCACTGTGACCCAGATGTCCTGTATCCTTCAAACAGCACCACCAGTGCATTGGATGTAACAGAACACAACAAATTCACGATAACTGGACAAACACTGAATAAAGTGAGATCAACATCGTAAATAGAAGGAATTTCACTAAAAAGAAACACAAATCGCATGAATATGAAAAGCAAAACTCAGCACGTTGAAAACTAAGGTGAAAAGCAAATAAAAACTTATTTTTTACACAAGACAGTCCCTACATCCATCTGCCAAGTCTTCCCTGGAGCCGGCAGAGCACAGGTGACAAAAGAGCTGAATACATGCATGGAGGTGAGCAAGCGAACAGTAAGATGTGCGTGAGACAAGGGACAACTTCAGGCCACGGCAGTAAATGACGACACTCTTAGGAGAAGCCGTCATGCAAAAGGAATGTAGAGAGCCCAGAAAGTCAGCCATGAAGAGCTCCATGGAACCCCAGGGTGTAAGCCAGAGCCAGCGGCAGATCCACCACCGTAGGCAAGGGTGTGTGGCCTTGAGGGACAATGCCTGATGGGTCACTCTTCCCCCTTACACCTGACAGAAGCACTTGACCTAGTACGAGATACATTAGGAAGAAAAACTATTACCTTATGATGACTGTAGCATCATGAACCCGGGACTGCCCTTAATGGTATGTGTTTCCTTAAAATGATATCTAAATATATTTACATTATTTCTCTCTTTGATCTAGTGGTTTTTATTTCTAGGACTTTAACCTACATAAGATCTAAAGAGTGCGTGTGTGTGTGTTTAGGGGGGTTATTCGTATCGATGTTCATCACACCATTATTTAATCATAGGTCTCAAATTAGAATCAGTATTAATGTCCAAAATAGGGAGATGGTAAAGTATAGCACATTCGCATTACGTAGCCATTACCATCTACATTATCCACCGCTCTAGGAAACTAGGCTAAGAAAACAAAAGAACAAAAACTAAGCTGAGAAAATGAAAGAAAGTCAACTAGGCTAAGAACATTAATAGGCAAATCATAATTAAAAAAACTGAATAAACACTTGGGGAAAAGTGAAAGGTCACTAATTAATCAATGCAAATGAAAATATTAATAATTTTTGCTTATATAATTGAGAAGGATCGACAAAAATGATAATAATGAGATGCAGAACGGACATTGAGAAAATGCACTATCACACCTTGTACACAAACATCTTTTAAAAAAAAGGAAAAAAGGTGCCTGACGTAACCATCAACCACACCGAGAAAAGTGGAGAAGGTAATGCCTAAAAAAGTTACACAAGTCAAATCTTAGAAAAACTAATTAATCCAACACTAACTGGGGTTTTGCTTTTTAGAAGTTTCATAGCTTTGAACACTATGGCAACTTTAAAGTCATGATATAGAATTACAATTGCCACATGAAAGAATGGTCATTAGATTTAAGTCAAAGGCAGGTTAAGAGCAGTATATACTGCAGTCAATTTTTGTTTATACATACATTTTCCTTTTAGGCCTTTCTTTCTTCCTGCACATCCACTTATCTAATTTTTCTACAACATTTATGTATGATTTAGATAACTTAAATGCCTGTTTATTAAATATGAAGAGATTCTAAAATGATCTTCACTAATAGATTTTTTAATAAAATGAGGAAAATGTTTGTTGAATGAACTATAGGATTCAAAACTGAAAGTATTGTAATCACATCTATAAAAAATACACATGTAAAAAATCTGGATGGAAATACATCCATTAACAGTGGTCAGTTGGATGGTGAGATTAAGGCTGACATTTTTCTTCTTTCTGTTTTTAATTTATTCACTATTTAAAATTTACCATTAGTAAAACAACTTTATTTTTAAAAACATTCCATGTTAGAAAAATGCTGGCTTAAGTAAGTTGGCACTTGTTAGTTACGATAACCCTGACAATTCTAAGAGATAAACTTTAGCATTTCGTGGCTAGCACAATAGAAGTATATTTCTTGCTCAGGCACGGTCTATTTCTTGCTCAGGCACTGTCCAAAGTGAGTATTCCTGCTGAGCAGTGCCCCCTTCCACTCTCAAGTGTCCCAGTTGGGTAATAAATTACATGGTCAGCCCAAGATTATGAGACACAGTCTCAGTTCCCTAAAGATGCTTCCAAGTTCCCTGTATTCATCTGTGTCAAATCGTGGAAAGGGAAGAAACTAGATGGTCAGGCATGGGAGTTTACAGCCCAGCTCTGGAAGAGGCTCACAGCATTTCATTCACATCCCATTTCCTGCGATAGTGACAGAGTCACACCTACCCTCAAGGTAGACTGGACAGTGGAGTTCACCTATGCCCCCTGGAAGAAAAGAAAATTGGTTTTGCTAAGCTGCCAGATCTTCTCTACCATGATACTTACTACGGTTTGCTGTTTAAAAGGATCATGGGCCCCAAAATTTTCTTCTGCTTATTTTTTTATAGAAAAATCAGATTTAATTAGATAAATTTTCATTTATTTGTTTTTGCTTTTAGATTTTTTTATGTCTTTTTATTGAAGTATAGTTGATTTACATTATTATATTTGTTTTAGGTATACAGCATAGTGATTCAGTATTTTACAAATTATACTCCATTAAAAGTTATTACAAGATAATGGTTATAATTCCCTGTGCTGTACAGTATATCCTTGTTGCTTACCTATTTTATACACAATAGTTTGTACCTCTGAATCACATACCCCTAAATGCCACTCCCAGCTTCCCTCTCTCCTTTGGTAACCACTAGTTTGTTTTCTATATCTGTGAGTGTGTTTCCACTTTCTATATACAAACATTTGTACTATTTTTTAGATTCCACATATAAATATCATATAGTATTTGTTTTCTAACTTATTTCACTAATCATAATATTCTCTAGGTCCATCCACACTGCTGCAAATGGCAGAATTTCATTGTTTTTAATGGCCAAGTAATATTCCACTGTATATGTATACCATATCTTCTTTATCCATTTGTTTAATTGGCACTTGGGTTGCTTCTGTATCTTGGCTACTGTAAATAGTGCTATTATGAACACTGGGGTGCATGTATTTTTTCAATTAGTGTTTTTGTTTATTTTTCTGGATATATACCCAGGAATGGAATCACTGGATCATATGGAAGTTCTATTTTTAGATTTTTGAGGAAACTCCATACTGTTTTCCATAGTGGCTGCACCAGCTTACATTCCCACCAGCAGTGTAGGAGGGACCCCTTTTCTCCACATCCTCTCCAACATTTGTTATTTGTGTTCTTTTTGTTGATAGCCATTCCGACAGGTATGAGGTTATATCTCATTGTTGTTTTGATTTGTATGTTGAGCATCTTTTCATGTGCCAGTTAGCCATTTGTATGTCTTCTTTGGAAAAAAATGTCTATTCAGGTCTTCTGCCCATTTATTGATTGGGTTGTTTGTTTTTTGATATTGAGTTGTATGAGCTGTTTATATATTTTAGATATTAACCCCATGTCAGTCTTATCATTTGCAAATATTTTCTTCCATCCTGTAGGTTGCCTTTTCTTTGGTTTCTTTTGTTTCCTTTGCTATGCAAAAGCTTTTACATTTAATTAGGTACCATTTGTTTATTTTTGCTTCTATTTCTTTTGCCTTAGGAGATAAATCCAAAAAAATATTGTTACAATAGGCAGTGTTCTGGCTATGTTCTCTTCTAGGAGTTTTATGGTTTCAGGTCTTACATTTAGGTCTTTAAACCATTTTGAGTTTATTTTTGTTTATGGTGTGAGGAAGTGTCTAATCTAATTGTTTTACATATAGCTGTCCAGTTTTCCCAGCACCACTTGTTGAAGAGATTGTCTTTCTCCATTGTAGACTCTTGTCTCTTTTGTTGTAGATTAATGGACCATAGGTGTATGAGTTTATTTCCTAGGTTGAATGGACTGTAGGTGCATGGGCTGTATATTCTACTCCATCGTTCTATGTGCCTGTTTGTATGCCAGTACCATGCTGTTTGGATTACTGTAGCTTTGTAGTACGGTCTGAAGTCAGAGAGAGTGATAACTCCAGCTTTGTTCTTTTTTCTCAAGATTGCTTTGGCAATTTGGGGTCTCTTGTGGTTCCATATGAATTTTAGGACGATTTTTTCTAGTTATTTGAAAAATGTCATAGGTATTTTGATAGGGATTGCATTAGCCTGTAGATTGCTTTGGGTAGTAAGGTCATTTTAACAATATTAATTCTTCCAATCTAAGAGTGCCAGATACCTTTCCATTTCTTTGTATCATCTCCAATTTCCTCATCAATGTTTTATAGTTTTCTATACGTCTTTTACCTCCTTGGTTAAGTTTATTCCTTAATTTTATTCTTTCTGATACAATTTTATTTTTTTTATATCTTTATTGGAGTATAATTGCTTTACAATGTTGTGTTAGTTTCTACTGTACAACAAAGTGAATCAGCTATAAGTATACATATATCCCCATATATGGGCATCCTTGACTGTGAGTTTGTCATAAATGGCCTTTATTATGTTGAGATGTGTTCCCTGTATACCCACTTTGCTAGGAGTTTTTATCATGAGTGGATGTTGAATTTTGTCAAGTGCTTTTTTTGCATCTATTGAAATGATCATTTGATTTTTATCTTTTCTTTTTAATGTGATGTATCACATGGATTGGTTTGTGAATGTTGAATGATCCTTGTGTCCTGGAATAAATCCAACTTGATCACATTGTATGATGCTTCTTATATATTGCTGAATTTGGTTTGCTAATATTTTGTTGAGGATTTTTACATCTATATTCTTCAAAGATATTGGCCTATAATTTTTTTTGTAGTGCCTTGGTATGTTTTGGTGTCAGGGTAATGGTGCCGTCATACAATGAATTTGGGAGTGTATCTTCCTCTTTAATTATTTGGTATAGTTTGAGATGGATAGGTATAAGCTCTTACTTATATGTTTGGTAGAATTCCCCTGTGAAGTCATCTGGCCCTGGACTTTTGTTTGCTGGGAGTTTTGTTAATTAGACATTCAATTTCACTACTAGTGATCAGTCTGTTCAAATTATCTGTGTCTTCTTGACTCGGTCTTGGCAGGTTGTGACTTTCTAGAAATTTGTCCATTTCTTCTAGGCTAACCAATATGTTGACACATATATGTTTGTGGTATTCTCTTATGATTTTTTGTATCTCTGTGATGTCAGTTGTTATTTGTCCTCTTTCATTTCTTATTTTGTTTACTTGGGGCCTCTCTTTTCTTCTTGGTAAGCATGGCTAAAGGTTTATTAATTTTGTTTATTCCTTCAAAAAAATCAGCTCTTGGTTTCATAGATTTTTTTCCCATTATTTGTTGTCTCCATTTTATTTATTTCCTCTCTGATCTTTATTATTTCCTTCCTTCTTCTGACTTTGGACTTTTTTTTTTTTGAATGCCTTTAGATGATAGGTGACTTTGCTTATTTGAGATGTTTCTTGTTTCTTGAGGAATGCCAGTATTGCATTAAATTCCCTCTTAGGACTGCTTTTCCTGCATCTCATAGATTTTGGAGTGTTGTGTTTCCATTTCATTTGTCTTTCTTTACACATGTGGTGAAAAGACAATGGTGGTGGCAACACAAGCTCATCAGTAGAAGTTTCCCCAAGGAGCTTCCAAAATGTCCTTCTAAGAGTGATGTTAAAACAGCCCTGATGATGTCCAGAATGCCTCAGGAGTACACTGGTCTCCTAGAAAGCCAAGACCAACTATGTTGATTTCTGACCAAAGAAGCAGCAAAAGAGGGAAGGGGAAGTGATCCAGCACCATCTGGCAACTGCCTGCCCAGAATATTTGGATTGTTGGTGGTGTTTGGAGCCCAGGGAAGATATGGGAAACACCCTCTCTAATGTCCCAACATCCCAGAGAAGAAAAAAATTGTAACTTATGGAAATGTAATAAAACAGTCCAAAGTAGATGTAAGTAGCTATGGATATTGTGAAATGTATCACCGTCTTATTTGTTCAACTATCATACTTTCTTTCATTAAAACAGAAAATAAAAGCATATATACCTCTCTCTACTGTCATATATCCCCTCTCCACCCAAATGTTCTCTCTAATCCCTAACCTCTGGCTTTTGTTTCTCTCTATTTTAATGTCAAAGTCATCAATACTTTTATTGATGATTAATACTTTTATGTAACATATTTAAAATATTTACCTATCATGAAGATATTGTTGCATTATATTTTCAAATACTTATTCACACTTGGATCTATAATCCACCTAAAATGGATTATTGGGCATGGTGTGAAATAAGGGTCAGGGATTTTTTCCATGTATAAATATGTGTTCTTATAAGACACCATAGAGACATTTATTGTCCTAGCACCACTTATTTATGAGGGAAAAAGAAAATAGTCTTTCCCCCACTCTCTGCCATAAAACCTCCATCATAAACCAAGTGTTCAATATGTGTGTATCAGTGCCCATATCTGTGTGGGATCTCTATTTCTTGTCCCTTAGTCTATGTCTCTATGCCCTCATCAATACCACATTATTGTCATTACTATGACTTAATTTGCTAAAGCAAGACCTCCCATCTTATTCTCATTCTTCAAGACTGTCCTGGCTAATGTGGGCCATTGATTTTTCCACATCTATCTAGAATCAATTAAGTTCTATGAAATACCTCTTGGGTGCAATGAATCTATAGATCACTTTTTGGAGAACTGATATTTTGAAAATATTTTCTCTTCCAAACATGAACATAAAATATCTCTAAGCTTAGGTCTTCTTAATATAATTCTATAATTTTCACCAAAGAGGTCTTGAACATCTTTTTTAGATTTATATTTAGTTACTTGATAATTTTCATGGTTTAAACGTTAATCTTTTCAAATTTCATTTTCCAACAGTATTACAGTATATATCGAAATATGATTAAAGTTTAAGTTGATTTTGTGCCCAACAAATTTGTCAAACTGTCTAATTAATTGTAATAACTGATCTGCAGGTTCTTGAGCATTCTCTGTGTACACTATAATATCTCATATATTCAAAGTTTTATTTCCTCTTTTCCTGACCTTATGCCTTTCACTTCTATTTCCTGCTTAACTGCACTGGGTAAAATCTCTAGTGTAATACTGAAGACAAATGGTGATTATGGCTATCCATGTGTCCTTGTATTTTTTGCTCTCAAACAGAAACACTGTGTGTTTCAGCATATAATGATTGCTTGGGGATTTTTTTTTTTTTTTTTTTTTTTTTGCGGTACATGGGCCTCTCACTGCTGTGGCCTCTCCCGTTGCGGAGCACAGGCTCCGGACACGCAGGTCCAGTGGCCATGGCTCACGGGCCCAGCCGTTCCGTGGCACATGGGATCCCCCCGGACCAGGGCACGAACTCATGTCCCCTGCACCGGCAGGTGGACTCCCAACCACTGTGCCATCAGGGAAGCCCCTGCTTGGGGATTTTTATGGAGACATTTTATCAAATTAAAGACATTCTTTTTTTAGTTCTAGTTTGTTAGAATTTTAATTGATGAGGGTGAACTTCAGAAATTGCTTATTCTGTTTTGCTTTAATTGAATAATCATTTCATCAATCAATGTATTGTGTTATAGCAATTGGGTTTTGAATACAATGCCACCTACTCCTAAACCCAAATTAGTCCTGAGATGATATTTTTCCTTATTAAATGATTTGACTTACCTCAATATTCGTGATATTAGCCTGAAATATTCCTTTCCCATATTGTCTTCACTGGGTTTGGCATCGAGGTTTTGCTAGTCCCATAAAAGAGATCAGTAGTGCCTACTCTCCAGTAGACATTATATAATGTTCTTTGACTATTTTGTAGAGATGTTCAGTGAAGCTTTGTGAGCGTGGGGCTCTCCTTGATGGAATGTTTTTGAAAACTGAATCAGTTTATTTGTTTATAGGAAAATTCAAACTTCTTGGATATATTTCATTAATTTACATTTTTAGGGATTTGTCAATTTAATGTATATTTTCAAATTATTGCCTTCCCAATGACATATAAGATAACATAGATATGATTTATACATATACACACATATCTCCTAGATAGAAACCCTTTCTCAGTTATTGCAAATATCTTCTCCCACCCTGTGGCTTTCCTTTTCACTATCTTAATAGTATCTGTGATAAACAGAATTTCACCTCTATTCATATTTACCCAACAAATTTTTTATATAGATCAATTTATCCATTTTTACTTTGTAATTACTGAAGGTTAGTACTTTTTATATCTTAAATTTTTTCCCAATGTCAAGTTTATAAAGAAATTCTCCTATCTTCTAAAAGTTTTTTTCTTTAAATTAATTAATTTGAGATATAGTGTTAAATGGTCGTTTTATTTTTATTCATACATACTTGACAAATTTTACTACAAATTATTTGTAACACTATTAATCATTTTGAACTCATTTTTTTCCATTATGCTTTATATTTTGACTCATTATTGACACTTGACCCTTGAACAGTATAGGGGTTAAGGGGATCAACCCTCCACCCAGTGGAAAATTCAAATAAAACTTATAGTCAGCCTTCCTGTTTTGTGGTTTTGCATTCACTTATACAATCAACCATGGATAGTGTAGTATGGTAGTATTTACTATTGAAAAAAACTCGTGTAGGAAAAGAGACAAGATGGTGGAGTAAAAGGACTTGATCTTACCTCCTCAAAAGAAAACACCAAAATCACAACTAACTGCTGAACAATGATTGACAAAAAAGACTCGAACCTACCAAAAAAAAAAAATTCAACACAGAAAGACAAATAAGAAGCTGCAATGAGATGGCAGGAGGGGCACTTACACAATATAATCAAATCCCATACCCACCAGGTGGGCAACCCACAAACTGGAAAATAATTATATTTCAGAGATTCTCCAACAGGAGTGAAACTTCTGAGCCCCACATCTGGATCCCCAGCCTGGGGGTCTGCCATCAGGAGGAGGAGCCCCGAGAGCAATAGACTTTGAAGGACAGGGGGCTTGAATGAAGGAATTCCACAGGACTAGGGGAAACAGAGACTTCACTCTTGGAGTACACATGCAAGGTTGCACGTGCACTAGGACCCAGGACAAAACACTGACTCCATAAGAGCCTGGGTCAGACCTACCTGTGGGTCCTGGAAGGTCTCCTGGGGAGGCAGGGATCAGCTGTGGCTCACTGTGGGGCAAGGACACTGGTGGCAGATACCCCGGGTATTCATCGGTGTGAGATCTCCCAGAGGTTGCCATTTTGGCACAGAGACCTGGCCCTACCCAACAGCCTGCAGAATCCAGTCCTGGGACACCTCAGGCCAAACAACCCAAGGGTGGAAACACAGTCCCACCCATCAGCAGACAGGTTGCCTAAAGTCATCCTGAGCCAAGATCTGCCTATAAACACATCCCTTGACATGGCCCTGCGCACCAGAGGAACAAAACCCAGCTCCACCCTCCAGTGGGCAGGCAACAGTCCCACCTACCAGAAAGCCTGCACAATCTTCTAGACCAACCTCACCCACCAGCGGGCAGACACCAGAACCAAAAGGAATTACCATCCTGCAGCCTGAGGAACAGAGACCACAAACACAGAAAGTTAGACAAAATGAGATGGCAGAGAAATACGATCCAGACAAAGGAACAAGATAAAACCCAAGGAGAACAACCAAGTGAAGTGAAGTTAGGTTATCTAACTTAAAAACATTTCAGAGTAATGAGAGTAAAAATGATCCAAGATCTAGGAAAACGAATGGAGGCACAGACAGAGAGGATACAAGTAATGTTTAGTAAAGGTCTAGAAGCTTTAAAGAACAGAGATGAATAATACAATACAATACAGTAACTGAAAAATACAATACAGTAACTGAAATAAAAAAATACACTAGAAGGAATCAATAACAGAATAAATAAGGCAGAAGAATGAATAAGTGAAATGGAAGACAGACTGGTGGAAATCACTGTTGCAGAACAGAATAAAGAAAGAAGAATGAAAAGAGATGAAGACAGTCTAAGAAGCCAACATTCACATTATACTGGTCCCAGAAGAAGAGAGAGAAAGGAACTAAGAAAATATTTAAAGAGATAATAGCCAAAAACTTCCCTAACATGGGAAAGGAAATACTCAAGCTCAGGAAGCACAGACAGTCCCATACAAGATAAGCCTAAGGCGGAATACACAAAAACACATATTAATCAAATTAACAAAAATTAAATACAGAGAAAATATTAAAAGCAACAAGGGAAAAGCAACAAAAAACATACAAGGGAATCCCCATAAGGTTATCTTTTGATTTTTCTGCAGAAAAATCAAAAGATACATACATACATACATATATATATATGGCTGGCTGTATCAGAACCTCACTGGAATGACAAACCAAAAATCTACAATAGATACACACACAGAAAAGGAAAAGCAATCCAAACACAACACTAAACATAGTCATCAAAACACAAGAGAAGAGAACAAAAGAGGAGAAGAAAAAAGGCCTATTAAAACAAATCCAAAACAATTAACAAGATGGCAATAAGAACATATGTATCAATAATTACCTTAAATGTAAATGGATTAAATGCTCCAACCAAAAGACACAGACTGGCTGAATGGATACAAAAACAAGATCCAGCTTTTTTTTTTTTGGTGGGGCTAATGGTGGACTCTGGGAGGGCTCATGCCAAGGAGTGCTTCACAGAACTTCTGCTGCCAGTGTCCTGGTCCTCACGGTGAGACACAGCCACCTCCAACTCTGCAGGAGACCCTCCAACACTAGCAGGTTATTACAGAATATTGAGCAGAGTTCCCTGTGCTGTACATCCTCATTCTATTCTCTGAGGCTCTTTGACGGAAAAGTGGGCCATGTACTGGTATATTTGAGAGAGTCGCATCTGGATTGGACCCGGAGTGATCCTTCTAAGGGCAAATCAAACCTGACCCAAGATCAAGACCCTGCAGGGACTCTCCCTGGTCTTCATGCTAATTCCAACCTTGTTTCAGTGCACAGAAAATCTGTCAAAATCTGGCCCTTACTTACATCTCCACCATTCTTATCCTTTCTGGGCATATTTGTTATATGCATTACAGCTACATATGTTATAAAAACCCACAATTCAGGACAGGGGGAAGATGGCGGAAGAGTAAGACACAGAGATCACCTTCCTCCCCACAGATACACCAGAAATACATCTACACGTGGAACAACTCCTACAGAACACCTACTGAACACTGGCAGAAGACCTCAGATCTCCCAAAAGGCAAGAAACGCCCCACGTACCTGGGTAGGGCAAAAGAAAAAACAGACAAAAGAATAGGGACGGGACCTGCACCAGTGGGAGAGAGCTGTGAAGGAGGAAAGGTTTCCACACACTAGAATCCCCTTAGCGGGCGGAGGCTGGGAGTGGCGGAGCGGGGAAGCTTCGGAGCCACGGAGGAGAGCGCAGCAAGAGGGGTGCGGAGAGCAAAGTGGAGAAATTCCCGCACAGAGGATCGGTGCCGACCAGCACTCACCAGCCCGAGAGGTTTGTCTGCTCACCCACCAGGATGGGCGTGGGTTGGGAGCTGAGGCTTGGGCTTTGGTCGGAGCGCAGGGAGAGGACTGGGGCTGGCGGCGTGAACACAGCCTGAAGGGGGTTAGTGCGCCACAGCTAGCCAGGAGGGAGTCCAGGAAAAAGTCTGGAGCTGCCGA
Source organism: Globicephala melas (assembly GCF_963455315.2). Lineage (NCBI taxonomy): Eukaryota > Metazoa > Chordata > Mammalia > Artiodactyla > Delphinidae > Globicephala > Globicephala melas. The sequence continues at coordinate 104,406,407 of NC_083315.2, read as the reverse complement.
AGAGACAAGAGACGTTTTCTTGTCTTTTGTTTCCTGGTGCGTGAGGAGAGGGAATTCAGAGCGCTGCTTAAAGGAGCTCCAGAGATGGGTGCGGGCCGTGGCTAACAGCGTGGACCCCAGAGACGGGCATGAGACGCTAAGGCTGCTGCTGCCGCCACCAAGAAGCCTGTGTGCGAGCACAGGTCACTCTCCACACCTCCCTTCCAGGGAGCCTGTGCAGCCCGCCACTGCCAGGGTCCCAGGATCCAGGGACAACTTCCCCAGGAGAACACACGGCGCGCCTCAGGCGGGTGCAACGTCATGCAGACCTCTGCCGCCACAGGCTCCACCCGCACCTTGTACCCCTCCTTCCCCCCTAGCCTGAATGAGCCAGAGCCCCCGAATCAGCGGCTCCTTTAACCCCATCCTGTCTGAGCGAAGAACAGACGCCCTCCAGCGACCTACACGCAGAGGCGGGGCCAAATCCAAAGCTGAACCCCGGGAGCTGTGTGAACAAAGAAGAGAAAGGGAAAGCTCTCCCAGAGGCCTCAGGAGCAGCGGATTAAATCTCCACAATCAACTTGATGTACCGTGCATCTGTGGAATACCTGAATAGACAACGAATCATCCCAAATTGAGGAGGTGGACTTTGAGAGAAAGATTTATTATTTTTTCCCTTTTTCCTCTTTTTGTGAGTGTGTATGTGTATGCTTTTGTGTGAGATTTTGTCTGTATAGCTTTGTTTTCACCATTTGTCCTAGGGCTTTATCCACCTGGGTTTTTAGGGGGTTTTTTGTTTTATTTTTTACTTAAAAATTTTTTTTCTTAATAATTATATTTTAATAACTTTATTTTACCTTACTGTACTTTATTTCTTTCTTCCTTCCTTCCTTCCTTCCTTCCTTCCTCCCTCCCTTCCTTTCTTTCTTTCTTTCTTTCTTTCTTTCTTTCTTTCTTTCTTTCTTTCTTTCTTTCTCTTTCTATTTTTTCTCCCTTTTATTCTGAGCCATGTGGATGAAAGGCTCTTGCTGCTGCAGCCAAGAGTCAGTGCTGTGTCTCTGAGGTGGGAGAGCCAACTTCAGGACACTGGTCCACAAGAGACCTCCCAGCTCCACGTAATATCAAATGGCAAAAATCTCCCAGAGATCTCCATCACAACACCAACACCCAGCTTCACTCAACGACCAGCAAGATACAGTGCTGGACACCCTATGCCAAACAACTAGCAGGACAGGAACACAACACCACCCATTAGCAGAGAGGCTGCCTAAAATTATAATAAGTCAACAGACACCAAAAACACACCACCAGATGTGGACCTGCCCACCACAAAGACAAGATCCAGCCTCACCCACCAGAACATAGGCACCAGTCCCCTCCACCAGGAAGCCTACACAACCCACTGAACCAACTTTAACCACTGGGGACAGACACCAAAAACAACGGGAACTACAAACCTGCAGCCTGCAAAAATGAGACCCCAAACACAGTAAGATAAGAAAAATGAGAAGACAGAAAAACACACAGCAGATGAATGAGCAAGATAAAAACCCACCAGACCTAACAAATGAAGAGGAAATAGGCAGTCTACCTGAAAAAGAATTCAGAATAATGATCGTAAAGATGATCCAAAATCTTGGAAATAGAATAGAGAAAATGCAAGAAACATTTAACAAGGACCTAGAAGAACTAAAGATGACACAAGCAATGATGAACAACACAATAAATGAAATTAAAAATACTCTAGAAGGGATCAATAGCAGAATAACTGAGGCAGAAGAACAGGTAAGTGACCTGGAAGATAAAATAGTGTAAATAACTACTGCAGAGCAGAATAAAGAAAAAAGAATGAAAAGAAATGAGGACAGTCTCAGAGACCTCTGGGACAACATTAAATGCACCAACATTCAAATTATAGGGGTTCCAGAAGAAGAAGAGTAAAAGAAAGGGACTGAGAAAATATTTGAAGAGATTATAGTTGAAACTTTCCCTAATATAGGAAAAGAAATAGTTAATGAAGTCCAGGACGCACAGAGAGTCCCATACAGGATAAATCCAAGGAGAAACATGCCAAGACGCATATTAATCAAACTGTCAAAAATTAAATACAAAGAAAATATATTAAAAGTAGCAAGGGAAAAACAACAAATAACACACAAGGGAATCCCCATAAGGTTAACAGCTGATCTTACAGCAGAAACTCTGCAAGCCTGAAGGGACTGGCAGGACATGTTTAAAGTGATGAAGGAGAAAAACCTGCAACCAAGATTACTCTACCCAGCAAGGATCTCATTCAGATTTGATGGAGAAATTAAAACCTTTACAGCCAAGCAAAAACTGAGAGAGTTCAGCACCACCAAACCAGCTTTACAACAAATGCTAAAAGATCTTCTCTAGGCAAGAAACACAAGAGAAGGAAGAGACCTATAATAACGAACCCAGAACAATTAAGAAAATGGGAATAGGAACATACATATCGATAATTATCTTAAATGTAAATGGTTAAATGCTCCCACCAAAAGACACAGACTGGCTGAATGGATACAAAAACAAGACCCATATATTTGCTGTCTACAAGAGACCCACTTCAGACCTAGAGACACATACAGACTGAAAGTGAGGTGATGGAAAAAGATATTCCATGCAAATGGAAACCAAAGAAAGCTGGAGTCGCAATTCTCATATAAGACAAAATAGACTTTAAAATAAAGACTATTAGAGGAGACAAAGAAGGACACTACATAATGATCAAGGGATCGATCCAAGAAGAAGATATAACAATTGTAAATATTTATGCACCTAACATAGGAGCACCTCAATACATAAGGCAAATACTAACAGCCATAAAGGGGGAAATTGACACTAACACATACATAGTAGGGGACTTTAACACCCCACTTCTACCAATGGACAGATCATCCAAAATGAAAAAAATAAGGAAACACAAGCTTTAAATGATATATTAAAGAAGATGGACTTAATTGATATTTATAGGACATTCCATCCAAAAACAACAGAATACACATTTTTCTCAACTGCTCATGGAACATTATCCAGGATAGATCATACCTTGGGGCACAAATCAAGAGTTGGAAAATTTAAGAAAATTGAAATCATATCAAGTACCTTTTCCGACCACAACGCTATGAGACTAGATATCAATTACAGGAAAACATCTGTAAAAAATACAAACATATGGAGGCTAAACAATACAGTACTTAATAATGAAGTGATCACTGAAGAAGTCAAAGAGGAAATCAAAAAATACCTAGAAACAAATGACAATGGAGACACGACAACCCAAAACCTATGGGACGCAGCAAAAGCAGTTCTAAGAGGGAAGTTTATAGCAATACAAACCTACCTTAAGAAACAGGAAACACCTCAGATAAACAACGTAACCTTGCACCTAAAGCAATTAGAGAAAGAAGAACAAAAAAATCCCAAAGTTAGCAGAAGGAAAATCATAAAGATCAGACCAGAAATAAATGAAAAAGAAATGAAGGAAATGATAGCAAAGATCAATAAAACTAAAATCTGGTTCTTTGATAAGATAAATAAAATTGATAAACCATTAGCTAGACTCATCAAGAAAAAAAGGGAGAAGACTCAAATCAATAGAATTAGAAATGAAAAAGGAGAAGTAACAACTGACACTGCAGAAATACAAAAGATCATGAGAGATTACTACAAGCAACTCTATGCCAATAAAATGGACAACCTGGAAGAAATAGACAAATTCTGAGAAATGCACAACATGCCAAGACTGAATCAGGAAGAAATAGAAAATATGAACAGACCAATCACAAGCACTGCAATTGAAACTGTGATTAAAAATCTTCCAACAGGGTTTCCCTGATGGCGCAGTGGTTGAGAGTCCGCCTGCCGATGCAGGGGACACAGGTTCGTGCCCCGGTCCGGGAAGATCCCACATGCCGCGGAGCAGATGGGCTCGTGAGCCGGGGCCGCTGATCCTGTGCGTCCGGAGCCTGTGCTCTGCAATGGAAGAGGCCACAACAGTGAAAGGCCTCCATACCGCAAAAGAAAAAAAAAAAAAACTTCCAACAAACAAAAGCCCAGGACCAGATGGCTTCACAGAATTCTATCAAACTTTTAGAGAAGAGCTAACACCTATCCTTCTCAAACTCTTCCGAAATATAGCAGAGGGAGGAACACTCCCAAACTCATTTTACGAGGCCGCCATCACCTTGATACCAAAACCAGACAAGGATGTTACAAAGAACAATATACAGGCCAATACAGGCCATTATCATTGATGAACATAGATGAAAAAATTCTCAACAAAATACTAGCAAACTGAATCCAACAGCACATTAAAAGGATCATACACCATGATCAAGTGGGGTTTATTCCAGGAATGCAAGGATTCTTCAATATATGCAAATCAATCAATGTGATACACCATATTAACAAATTGAAGGAGAAAAACCATATGGTCATCTCAATAGATGCAGATAAAGCTTTTGGCAAAATATAACACCCATTTATGATAAAAACCCTGCAGAAAGTAGGCATAGAGGGAACTTTCCTCAACATAATAAAGGCCATATATGACAAACCCACAGCCAATATCATCCTCAATGGTGAAAAACTGAAAGCATTTCCACTAAGATCAGGAACAAGACAAGGTTGCCCACTCTCACCACTCTTATTCAACATAGTTTTGGAAGTTTTAGCCAAAGCAATCAGAGACGAAAAGGAAATAAAAGAAATCCAAATTGGAAAAGAAGAAGTAAAGCTGTCACTGTTTGCAGATGACATGATCCTATACATAGAGAATCCTAAAGATGCTACCAGAAAACTACTAGAGCTAATCAATGAATTTGGTAAAGTAGCAGAATACAAAATGAATGCACAGAAATCTCTGGCATTCCTATACACTAATGATGAAAAATCTGAAAGTGAAATCAAGAAAAAACTCCCATTTACCACTGCAACAAAGAGAATAAAATATCTAGGAATAAACCCACCTAAGGAGACAAAAGACCTGTATGCAGAAAATTATAAGACACTGATGAAAGTAATTAAGGATGATACAAATAGATGGAGAGATATACCATGTTCTTGTATTGGAAGAGTAAACTTTGTGAACATGACTCTATTACCCAAAGCAATCTACAGATTCAATGCAATCCCTATCAAACTACCACTGGCATTTTTCACAGAACTAGAACAAAAAATTTCACAATTTGTATGGAAACACAAAGACCCTGAATAGCCAAAGCAATGTTGAGAAAGAAAAACGGAGCTGGAGGAATCAGGCTCCCTAACTTCAGACTATACTACAAAGCTACAGTAATCCAGACAGTATGGTACTGGCACAAAAACAGAAATATAGATCCATGGAACAGGATAGAAAGCCCAGAGATAAACCCACACACATATGGTCACCTTATCTTTGATAAAGGAGGCAGGAATGTACAGTGGAAAAAGGACAGCCTCTTCAATAAGTGGTGCTGGGAAAACTGGACAGGTACATGTAAAAGTATGAGATTAGATCACTCCCTAATGCCATACACAAAAATAAGCTCAAAATGGATTAAAGACCTAAATGTAAGGCCAGAAACTGTCAAACTCTTAGAGGAAAACATAGGCAGAACACTCTATGACATAAATCACAGCAAGATCCTTTTTGACCCACCTCCTAGAGAAACGAAAATAAAAACAAAAATAAACAAATGGGACCTAATGAAACTGCAAAGCTTTTGCACAGCAAAAGAAACCATAAACAAGACCAAAAGACAACTCTCTGAAGGGGGGAAAATATTTTCAAATGAAGCAACTGACAAAGGATTAATCTCCAAAATTTATAAGCAGCTCATGCAGCTCAATAACAAAAATACAAACAGCCCAATCCAAAAATGGGCAGAAGACCTAAATAGACATTTCTCCAAAGAAGATCTACAGACTGCCAACAAACACATGAAAGAATGCTCAACATCATTAATCATTAGAGAAATGCAAATCAAAACTACAATGAGATATAATCTCACACCAGTCAGAATGGCCATCATCAAAAAATCTAGAAACAATAAATGCTGGAGAGGGTGTGGAGAAAAGGGAACATTCTTGCACTGCTGGTGGGAATGTGAATTGGTAGAGCCACTATGGAGAACAGTATGGAGGTTCCTTAAAAAACTACAAATAGAACTACCATATGACCCAGGAATCCCACTACTGGGCATATACCCTGAGAAAACCATAATTCTAAAAGAGTCATGTACCAAAATGTTCACTGCAGCTCTATTTACAATAGCCCAGAGATGGAAACAACCTAAGTGTCCATCATCGGATGAATGGATAAAGAAGATGTGGCACATATATACAATGGAATATTACTCAGCCATAAAAGGAAACGAAATTGAGCTATTTGTAATGAGGTGGATGGATCTAGAGTCTGTCATACAGAGCGAAGTAAGTCAGAAAGAGAAAGACAAATACCGTATGCTGACACATATATATGGCATTTAAGAAAAAAAAAGTCATGAAGAACCTAGGGGTAAGACAGGAATAAAGACACAGACCTAGTAGAGAATGGACTTGAGGATATGGGGAGGTGGAAGGGTAAGCTGTGACAAAGTGAGAGAGTGGCATGGACATATATACACTACCAAATGTACAATGGATAGCTAGTGGGAAGCAGCCACATAGCACAGGGAGATCAGCTCGGTGCTTTGTGACCACCTAGAGGGGTGAGATAGGGATGGTGGGAGGGAGGGAGATGCAAGAGGGAAGAGATATGGGAACATATGTATATGTATAACTGACTCACTTTGTTATAAAGAAGAGACTAACACACCATTGTAAAGCAATTATAGTCCAATAAAGATGTAAAAAATATTATATGAGAAAGTAAATTATAAAAAACAACATGTAAGAAAAACCACAATTCAATGTCAAAATTGCCCTTTAATTAATTGTATGTGGTTTTAAATAAATTAACAGAGAAAATGCTCTTAAAAACAAGAACCATATATATGCTGTCTACAAGAGACCCACCTCAGATCTAGGAACACATACAGACTGAAAGTGAGGGGATGGAAAACGGTATTCCACACAGATGGAAATCAAAAGAAAGTTGGAGTACCAATACTCATATCAGATAAACTAGACTTTAAAATAAAGACTGTTATAAGAGACAAAGCAGGACACTAATAATGATCCAGGGATCAGTCCAAGAAGAAGATAAAATAATTGTAAATATATATGCACCCAACATAGGAGCAGATCAATATACAAGACAAATGCTAACAGCCATAAATGGAGACATCAACAGTAACACAATAATAGTGGGGAACTTTAACACCCCACTTACATCAATGGACAGATCATCCAGACAGAAAATCAATAAGGAAATATGGGCCTTAAATGACACATTAGACCAGATGGATTTAATTGATATTTATAGAACATTCCATCCAAAAGCATTAGAATACACATTCTTCTCAAGGGCACATGGAACATTCTCCAGGAGAGATCACCTGCTGGGTCACAAAGCAAGCCTTGGTAACTTTAAGAAAACTGAAATCATATCAAGCTTCTTCTCCGACCACAACACTATGAGATCATAAATCAACTATTAGAAAAAAACTGTAAAAAACCACAAACACTTGGAGGCTAAACAATATGTTATTAAACAACCAATGGATCACTGACAAAATCAAAGAGGAACTCAAAAAATACCTAGAGAGAAATGAAAACTAAAACACAATGTTCTAAAACCTATGGGATGCAGCAAAAGCAGTTCTAAGAGGGAAGTTTATAGCAAAACAATCTTACCTGAGGAAAAAACAAAAATCTCAAATAAACAACCTAACTTTACACCTAAAGCAATTAGAGAAAGAAGAAGAACAACAACAATAAAAAAACCCCAAAGTTCTTGAATGAAAGAAATCATAGAGATCAGGGCCAAAATAAATAAAATAGAGACAAAGAAAACAACAAAAAAGATCAATGAAACTAAAAGCTCATCCTTTGAAAAGGTAAACTCTAGCCAAACTCATCAAGAAAAAAAGGGAGAGGACTCAAATCAATAAAATTAAAAATGAAGAAGAGGTTACAACAGAAACACAAAGGATCTGAAGAAACTACTACAAGCAACTATATGCTAATAAAATGGACAACCTAGAAGAAACGGACAATTTCTTAGAAAGGTACAATCTTCCAAGACTGAACCAGGAAGAAATAGACAATACGAATAAACCAATCACAAGTACTGAAATTGAAACTGTGATTTTAAAATTTCCAACAAACAAAAGTCCAGGGCCATATGATTTCACAGGTAACTTCTATCAAGCATTTAGAAAAGAGTTAACACCTATCCTTTTGAAAGTATTCCCAAAAAAATTGCAAAGGAAAAAATACTCCCAAACTCATTCTATGAGGCCACCATCACCCTGATACCAAAACCAGACAAAAATACTACAAAAAAAGAAATCAATATCACTGATGAACATAGACGCAAAAATCCTCAACAAAATGCTAGCAAACCAAATCCAACAATACTTTAAGAGACCCATACAGCATGATCAAGTGGGATTTATGTCAGGGATGTAAAGATTTTTCAATATCTGCAAATAAATCTGTGTGATGCACCACATCAACAAATTGAAGAATAAAAACCATATGATCACCTCAAAAGATGCAGAAAAAGCTTTTGACAAAACTCAGCATCCATTTATGATAAAAACTCTCCAGAAAGTGGGCATAGAGGGAAACTACCTCAACATAATAAAGACCATATACAACAAACCCAGAGCAAACATCATTCTCAATGGTGGAAAATCTGAAAGCATTTCCTCTAAGATTAAGAACAGGACAAGGATGTCCACTCTCGCCACTATTATTCAACATAGTTTTGGAATTCCTACTCATGGCAATCAGAGAAGGAAAAGAAATAAAAGACATCAAAATTGGGTAAGAAGAAATAAAACTGTCACTGTTTGCAGATGACATGATCCTATATATATACAATCCTAAAGATGCCATCAGAAAACTACTAGAGCTAATCAATGAATTTGGTAAAGTTTCAGGATACAAAATTAATACACAGAAAACTCTTGCATTTCTATACACTAACAATGAAAGATCAGAAAGAGAAATCGCGAAAACAATCCCATTTACCATCACATCCAAAAGAATAAAATACCTAGGAATAAACCTACCTAAGAAGGCAAAAGACATGCACCTGGAAAACTATAAGACACCGATGAAAGAAATCAAAGACTACTCAAACAGATGGAAAGATATACCATGTTCTTGAATTGGAAGAATCAATACTGTCAAAATGACTATACTACCCAAGCCAATCTATAGTCAATGCAATCGCTATCAAATAATCAATGGCATTTTTCACAGAACCAGAACAAAAAATATTAAAATTTATATGGAAACACAAAAGACCCCAAATAACCAAAGAAATCCTGAGAAAGAAAAAAGGAGCTGGAGGAATCAGACTCCCTGACTTCTGACTATACTACAAAGCTACAGTAATCAAGACATTATGGTACTGGCACAAAAACAGAAATATAGATCAATGAAACAAAATAGACAGCCCAGAAAAAAACTTACACACCTGTGGTCAATTAATCTATGACAAAGGAGACAAGAACAGTCTCTTCAATAAGAAGAGGTGCTGGAAAAACTGGACAGCTACATGTAAAAGAATGAAACTAGAACATTATCTAACACCATACACAAAAATAAACTCGTATGGAGTAAAGAACTAAATGTAAGACTGGATACTATAAAACTCTTAGAGGAAAACATAGGAAGAACAAACTTTGACATAAACTTCAGCAATATCTTTTTGATCCACCTCCTAGAATAATGAAAATCAAACCAAAAATAAACAAATGGGACCTAATTAAACTTAAAAGCTTTTAGACAGCAGAGAAAACCATAAACAAAATGCAACACACGGAATGGGAGAAAATATTTGCAAACAAAGCGACCAACAAGGGATTAATCTCCAAAATATACAAACAGCTCATGCAGCTAAATATCAAGAAAAAAATCAAAAAATGTGCAGAAGACCTAAATAGACATTTCTCCAAAGAAGACATACAGATGGCCAAAAAGCATGTGAAAAGATGTGCAACATCACTAATTATTAGAGAAATGCAAATCAAAACTACAATGAGGTATCACCTCACACCAGTCAGAATGGCCATCATCAAAAAGGCTACAAACAATAAATGCTGGAGAGGGTGTGGAGAAAAGGGAACCCTCCTACACTCTTGGTGGGAATGTAAATCAGTACAACCACTAGGGAGAACAGTATGGAGGTTCCTTCAAGAACTAAAAATAGAATGACCATATGATCAGCAATCCCAGCCCTGGGCGTATATCCAGAGAAAACCACAACTTAAAAAGATACATGTAACCCAATGTTCATTGCAGCACTAGTTACAACAGCCAAGACATGGAATCAACCTAAATGTCTATCAACAAAGGAATGGATAAAGAAGATGTGGTACATATATACAATGGAATATTACTCGGCCATAAAATAGAATGAAATAATGCCATTTGCAGCAACATGGATGGACCTAGAGATTATCATACTAAGTGAAGTAAGTCAGACAGAGAAAGACAAATATCATATGATGTCACTTATATGTGGAATCTAAAAAAAAATGATACAAATGAACTTATTTATAAAACAGACAAACACGCATAGGCATATAAAACAAACTTACAGTTACCAAAAGGAAAAGGAGGGGGGAGGGATAAATTAGGAGTTTGTGATTAACATATACACGCTATTATACGTAAGATAGATAATCAACAAGGACATATGTAAAGCACAGAGAACACTACTCAATAATCTGTAATAACCTATATGGGAAAGCATCTGATAAAGAATGGGTATATGTATATGTATAACTGAATCACTTTGCTATACACCTGAAACTAACACAACATTGTAAATCAACTATACTCTAATATAAAATAAAAATTAAATTTAAAGAAAAAGAAAAATAACTCGTGTATAAGTGGAGCCAAGTGGTTCAAACCCGCATCATTCAATTATCAATTGTATTTAGCAGTCTATTTCTCTAGTTTTAAAAATATAAGGATTTTCTTCTCATATTCTTTTTAAGGATTTCTAGCTTAAACTCATTGTGGCCTATAACAAATAATGTATCATTTTAATCCTTTAAACATTTTTAGACCTAATCTATGGCCTAATCTGTGCTCAACATCCATCTCTGCTTGTAAAATGTGTAGTCTGCCTTTGTTGGGTAAGATGTTCTATATGTGTTCATTTTTTTCATCAGCCATTTTAAATTCTATATCATTACTAATCAATTTATAAGATGTGTTTTTAAATCTTCCCAAATGACTAAGAAAATGTTGCTTTCTGGGTAGCATCCACTCACTGCAGCTGTTGAAAACTCAGCTTTGATCTGCCAGTCACTTGAAAGTAATCTGCCTTTCTTTCTCTAGACGCTCTTAACGTTTCTGCAATATGATTTCTTGATATGGATTTCTTTTTATTATTTTGCTTGAGATTTATCTTTTTAACCTCTAATTAAAAGTTTTTCACCAGTTATTTTAAAAATCTCGGCCAATATCTGATTATATATTGCCTCTTCTCATTGTCTCTCATTCTTCTAGAACTTTAATTCAACATATGTTTAACCTTCTAATTCTACTATTTTCTATTTTTTTATCTTTATACCTGTCTGGGATCCATCCTTTACACTTCTTTCAGAACTAATTTATTTACTTTTTTAACATCTTTATTGGAGTATAATTGCTTTACAATGTTGTGTTAGCTTCCACTGTATAACAAAGTGAATAAGCTATATGTATACATACATCCCTATATGCCCTCCCTCTGGGTCTCCCTCCCACCCTCCCTATCCCACCCCACTAGGTGGTCACAAAGCACCAAACTGATCTCCCTGTGCTACGCAGCTTCTTCCCACTAGCTAGCTATTTTACATTTCGTAGTGTATATACGTCAATTCTACTCTCTCACTCCGTCCCAGCTTACCCTTCCCCTCCCCATGTCCTCAAGTCCATGCTCTACGTCTGCGTCTTTATTCTTATCCTGCCCCTAGGTTCATCACAACCTTTTTTTTTTAACATTCCATATATATGTGTTAGCATACAGTATTTGTTTTTCTCTTTCTGACTTACTTCACTCTGTATGACAGACTCTGTCTGTAGGTCCACCCACCTTACTACAAATAGTTTGATTTCATTTATTTGCATGGCTGAGTAATATTCCACTGTGTATATGCGTCACACCTTCTGTATCCATTCATCTGTCGATGGACACTTAGGTTGCTTCCATGTCCTGGCTATTATAAATAGTGCTGCAATAAATATTGTGGTACATGTCTATATTTGAATTACGGTTTTCTCAGGGTATAGGCCCAGGAGTGGGATGCTGGGTCGTATGGTAGTTCTACTTTTAGTTTTTTAAGGAACCTCCATACTGTTCTTCATAGTGACTGTATCAATTTACATTCCCACCAACAGTGCAAGAGGATTCCCTTTTCTCCACACCCTCTCCAGCATTTATTGTTCATAGATTTTTGATGATAGCCATTCTTACTGGTGTGAGGTGATACCTCATTGTAGTTTGGATTTGCATTTCTCTAATGATTAGTGATGTTGAGCATCCTTTCATATGTTTGTTGACAATCTATATGTCTTCTTTGGAGAAATTTCTATTTAGGTCTTCTGCCCATTTTTGGATTGGGTTGTTTGTTTTACTGATATTGAGGTGCATGAGCTGCTTGCAAATTTTGGAGATTAATCCTTTGTCAGTTGCTTCATTTGCAAATATTTTTTCCCATTCTGAGGGTTGTCTTTTTATCTTGTTTATGGTTTCCTTTGCTGTGCAAAAGCTTTTGAGTTTCATTACCTCCTATTTGTTTATTTTTGTTTTTATTTCCATTTCTCTAGGAGGTTGGTCAAAAAGGATCTTGCAGTGATTTATGTCATAGAATGTTCTGCCTATGTTTTCCTCTAAGAGTTTTATAGTGTCTGGCCTTATATTTAGGTCTGTAATCGATTTTGAGTTTATTTTTGTGTATGGTGTTAGGGAGTATTCTAATTTCATTCTTTTACATGTAGCTGTTCAGTTTTTGCAACACCACTTATTGAAGAGGCTGTCTTTCTCCATTGTATATTCTTGCCTCCTTTATCAAAAATAAGGTGACCATATGTGTGTGGATTTATCTCTGGGCTTTCTATCCTGTTCCACTGATCTATATTTCTGTTTTTATGCCACTACCCTACTACCTTGATTACTGTAGCTTTGTAGTATAGTCTGAAGTCAGGGAGCCTGAGTCCTCCAGCTTTGTTTTTCTTTCTCAAGATTGCTTTGGCTATTCAGGGTCTTTAGAGTTTCCATACAAATTGTGAATTTTTTTGTTCTAGCTCTGTGAAAACTGCCATTGGTAGTTTGATAGGGATTGCTCTGAATCAGTAGATTGTTCTGGGTAGTACAGTCATTTTCACAATGTTGATTCTTCCAATCCAAGAACATGGTATATCTCTCCATCTGTTTCTATAATCTTTAATTTCTTTTATCAGTGTCTTATACTTTTCTGTATACAGGTCTTTTGTCTACCTAGGTAGGTTTATTCCTAGGTATTTCATTCTTTTTGTTGCAGTGGTAAATGGGAGTGTTTCCTTAATTTCTCTTTCAGATTTTTCATCATTAGTGTATAGGAATGCAAGAGACCTCTATGCATTAATTTTGTATCCTATTACTTTGCCAACTTCATTGATTAGCTCTAGAAGTTTTCTGGTAGAATCTTTAGGATTCTCTACGTATAGCATCATGTCATCTGCAAACAGTGACATCTTTACTTCTTCTTTTCTGATTTGGATTCATTTACTTCTTTTTCTTCTCTGATTGCTGTGGCTAAAACTTCCAAAACTATGTTGAATAATAGAGGTGAGAATGGGCAACTTTGTCTTCTTCTTGATCTTAGAGGAAATGGTTTCAAATTTTCACCATTGAGAACTAGGTTGGCTGTGGGCTTGTCATATATGGCCTTTATTATGTTGAGTCAAGTTCATTCTATGCCTAGTTTCTGGAGAATTTTTATCATAAATGTGTGTTGAATTTTGTCAAAAGCTTTTTCTGAATCTATTGAGATGATCACATGTTTTTTATCCTTCAACTGGCTAATATGGTGTATCACATTGATTGATTTGCATATATTGAAGAATCCTTGCATTCCTGGAATAAACCCCACTTGATCATGGTGTATGATCCTTTTAATATGCTGTTGGATTCTGTTTGCTAGTATTTTGTTGAGGATTTTTGAATCTATTTTCATCAGTGATGTTGGTCTGTAATTTTCTTTTTTTGTGACATTTTTGTCTGGTTTTGGTATCAGGGTGATGCTGGCTTCGTAGAATGAGTTTGGGAGTGTTCCTCCCTCTGCTATATTTCAGAAGAGTTTGAGAAGGATAGGTGTTAGCTCTTCTCTAAATATTTGATAGAATTCACCTGTGAAGCCATCTGGTCCTGGGTTTTTTTTGTTGGAAGATTTTTAATCACAGTTTCAATTTCAGGGCTTGTGATTGGTTTGTTTATATTTTCTATTTCTTCCTGGTTCAGTCTTGGAAAGTTGTACTTTTCTAAGAATTTGTCAATTTCTTCCAGGTTGTCCATTTTATTGGTGTATAGTTGCTTGTAGTAATCTCTCATGATCCTTTGTATTCCTGCAGTGTAAGTTGTTACTTCTCCTTTTTCATTTCTAATTCTGTTGATTTGAGTCTTCTCCCTTTTTTTCGTGATGAGTCTGGCTAATGGTTTATCAATTTTGTTTATCTTCTCAAAGAACCATCTTTTAGTTTTATTGATCTTTGTTATCGTTTTCTTCATTTCCTTTTCATTTATATCTGATCTGATCTTTATGATTTCTTTCCTTCTGCTAACATTGGAGGTTTTGTTCTTCTTTCTCTGATTGCTTTAGGTTTAAGTTTAGGTTGTTTATTTGAGATTTTTCTTGTTTCTTGAGATAGGATTGTATTGCTATAAACTTCCCTCTTAGAACTTTTTGCTGCATCACATAGGTTTTGGGTCATCATGTTTTCATTGTCATTTGTTTCTAGGTATTTTTTTATTTCCTCTTTGATTTCTTCAGTGACCTCTTGGTTATTTTGTAGTGTATTATTTACCCTCCATGTGTTTGTAATTTTAACAGTTTTTTTTTTTTCCCTCTAAGTGGTATCTAGCCTCATAGTGTTGTGGTCGGAAAAGATACTTGATATGTTTTCAATTTTCTTAAATTTACCAAGACTTGATTTGTGACCCAAGATATGATCTATCCTGGATAATGTTCCATGAGCACTTGAGAAGAAAGTGTATTCTGTTATTTTTGGATGGAATGTCCTATAAATATCAATTAAATACACCTTGTTTAATGTGTCATTTAAAGCTTGTGTTTCCTTATTTTTTTCATTTTGGATGATCTGTCCATTGGTGAAAGTGGGTTCTATTATTGTGTTACTGTTGATTTCCCCTTTTATGGCTGTTGGCATTTGCCTTATGTATTGAGGTGCTCCTATGTTGGGTGCCTAAATATTTATAATTGTTATATCTTCTTCTTGGATTGATCCCTTTATCATTATATGGTGTCCTTCTTTGTCGCTTGTAGTAGTCTTTATTTTAAAGTCTATTTTGTCTTATATGAGAATTGCTACTCCAATTTCTTTTGATTTCCATTTGCATGGAATATCCTTTTCCATCCCCTCACTTTCAGTCTGTATGTGTCCCTAGGTCTGAAGTGGGTCTCTTGTAGACCGCATATATATGGGTCTTGTTTTGGTATCCATTCAGCCAGTCTGTGTCTTTTGGTTGGAACATTTAATCCATTTACATTTAAGGTAATTATTGATATGTTTGTTCCTATTACCATTTTCTAAATTGTTTTGGGTTTGTTTTTGTAGGTCTTTTCCTTCTCTTGTGTTTTCTGCCTAGAGAATTCCTTTAGCGTTTGTTGTAAAGCTGCTTTGGTTGTGCTGAATTCTCTTAACTTTTGCTTGTCTGTATAGGTTTTAATTTCTCCATCAAATCTGAATGAGATCCTTGCTGGGTAGAGTAATCTTGGTTGTAGGTTTTCCCCTTCATCACTTTATATATGTCCTGCCAGTCCCTTCTGGCTTGCAGAGTTTCTGCTGAAAGATCAGCTGTTAACTTTATGGGGATTCCCTTCTATGTTATTTGTTACTTTTCCCTTGCTGCTTTTAATATTTTTTCTTTGTATTTAATTTTTCATAGTTTGATTAATATATGTCGTGGTATGTTTCTCTTTGGATTTATCCTGTATGGGACTCTCTGTGCTTCCTGGACTTCACTGACTATTTCCTTTCCCATGTGAGGGAAGTTTTCAACTATAATCTCTTCAGATATTTTCTCAGACCCTTTCTTTTTCTCTTCTTCTTCTGGGACCCCTATAAGTTGAATATTGGTGTGTTTAATGTTGTTGCAGAAGTCTCTTAGACTGTCCTCAATTGTTTTTATTCTTTTTTCTTTATTCTGCTCTGTGGTAGTTATTTCCACTATTTTATCTTCCAGGTCACTTATCTGTTCTTCTGCCTCAGTTATTCTGCTCTTGATTCCTTCTAGAGAATTTTTAATTTCATTTATTGTGTTGTTCATCATTGTTTGTTTGCTCTTTTGTTCTTCTAGGTCCTTGTTAAACATTTCTTGTATTTTTTCCATTCTATTTCCAAGATTTTGGATCATCTTTACTATCATTCTGAATTCTTTTCAGGTAGACTGCCTATTTCCTCTTCATTTGTTTGGTCTGGTGAGTTTTTATCTTGCTCATTCATCTGCTGCATGTTTCTCTGTCTTCTCATTTTAACTTACTGTGTTTGGGGTCTCCTTTTCACAGGCTGCAGGTTTGCAGTTCCCATTGTTTTTGGTGTCTGCCCCCAGTGGGTGAGGTTGGTTCAGTGGCTTGTGTAAGCTTCCTTGTGGAGGGGACTGGTGCCTGTGTTCTGGTGTGTCGGGCTGGATCTTGTCTTTCTGGTGTGCAGGGCCATGCCCTGGGGGGTGTTTTGTGGTGTCTGTGAACTTAGTATGATTTCAGGCAGCCTCTCTGCTAGTGGGTGGGGTTTTGTTTCTGTCTTGCTAGTTGATTGGCATGGGGCATCCAACACTGGAGCTTGCTGACCATTGGGTGGAGCTGGGTCTTAAAGTTGAGATGGAAATCTCTGGGAGAGCTCTCACCGATTGATACTGCATGGGACCAGGAGGTCTCTAGTGGTCCAATGTCCTGAACTCAGCTCTCCCACCTCAGAGGCTTAGGCCTGACACCAGGCTGGAGCACCAAGACATTGTTAGCTACACGTCTTAGGCTTCTAAATATGTATCCAGCATCCACTGCATAGAAGTCTGATTTTCTCCTGCTGTAATTCACTTTCCAGTCCTTGCAGATTGGCTCTGTTAGATCACTCTTCTGATGCTGAGTAAGGCTGCTCACTCTTCCAGTCGGCAGCTCATTTCCTTCCTTAAGCAGGAAGATCTCTGAACTATTTTAGGTTAGTAATTCTCTTTTCATCTTTGTCTAAACTGTTATTAACTCTATTCACTGAGATTTTAATTTTAGTTTTTCATTTTTTCACTTTTGAAAGTCATATTTAGTTCTCTTTCAAATGTTATGTCACTTTTTTTAAGGTTCATGTTCCCTGGAATTCTTTTAAGGTTTGTTTTTATTTCAACATAATAAGTTTTTCGATCTGTATTTTATTATACTAATAATACTATCCCAATAATTAACGGGTTTTTCCCCCTCTTTTCTTATCTATTGTTTCTTAGTCATGGTGTCTTGTATCTTTGTTTGCTTGTTGATCTGTTTACATTTGACTATATGTTTATCATTAAACTTGAAAAATAAATTTTTAGGTGTCAAATTCCGGAATTAAGTGAATTTCCTCTAGATTTACATTTGACTCTGCCAAGTACTTTGGTACACAAGATATAACCACATTAACGGCAGTTCAATGTTTGAGAGTCCATAAAAAGTCCAGGTAATTACAATCTTTCACGAAATTATTTGCAAGAGCTAGCCCAATACCTCTTTTTGGTTACTTTGAGCATGTAGACTTTTAAGTTCCCAGCTTATTGTGGGGAGGGTTTGACCAGACCTGCTTGTGTGGGTCTTGGTCTTTCATTTCTACACCCCTCACCTTATATGGTCATCAAAACAAAAGTGCAAATTTTGTGGGTTCAGCAAATTACCTCAGAATAATAATAGCTACTGCTGGATTCCCATTATTCCTTCTGTTTTAACCTAATAATCTCTCTTGCTTTGGGAGTTCTTCAAGACTTCTAAGGTTTTTATACATTTTAAACAGCTTTGTTTTGGGTTGTTTCTAGTGGGAAAATTGGCATGGAATCCTAGTCACTGTTAATGAAATCCCCTATCCACATCTCTATTCAGATCATTGGGAGCATATATTTTACTCCTCTTTTTTCACATGGACAGTCTGTTGTTTCTACTTTCCCCTTTGTTTAAGTTAGAGTAATAATTTTAAAACAAAATTAAGAGTTAAAAATTTAAGTAACAATAAATTAAACTTACCCAAATACTAAGGCACTAATAAAGCTCTCATACTATTTTTGCTTTTTTTCCATTTTCTAGATATTAGTTTTCAGATTCATGAAGAAATTTCATGAGGTTGCAGTCATAAACCATGCATTAGAGGAAGGATTAAGTTCTTGGCAGCTCTGAAAATAAGCTATAACCTGTGTATATTTATACATAGGGAGAGGATCCTTAATTTTATAACATTTTCAAGTGGGCTTATCATAATCCATAAAAGACTGAGAATTGTATTAGCTTTCAATTCTGATACTTTTGCAAAAAATTTACTATATTGTAGTGCTTTCTATGCCAACAGAGAAACTTTGAAGTATTGTGAAAACTGTCTCACAACCCCTTGTGTTTCTCTGCAGGACTCTGCCGTGCCTTTCTCTCAGTGATGAATGCCTGGGTCCACTTCTTCATGTGTTACGGGGAGCACAGCAGTGACGTACCTCCTTCTTAGGAGCTATCACCCCCGGGGCAGAGATGGGATTAGGTTGATGGGACTCTTATACCATGGATGAATAGGATTTGAGATGTTTTTCCACCAGGGTCTGATGGCTTGCAACAAAATCAAGTCACTAGGCCTTTTCTGCATGCAGAGAACCTTCTGGGACATAAAGGCCTTTGCCTTGAGTAGGAAGCAGGAGAACAGAAGTCGTCCACAGTGTCAGGATTTCACTGAGAGTTTGCTGGGGCTCAAGAGACCTGAGAGCATAATGGTCAGTGGAGAGCCTCATTCTTCCCTTTCCTTTCTCTGGCAGTGCCCTCCACACACTCAGGAGAGACAGCTACACAGTCTGCATGACAACTTCTAGAAAGAAGTGGGAGCAGCAAGGGTCTCAACAGGGGGCTAAGACCAAAGGGTGAAGACATGCAGGCTCCAGTCAATGAGGGAGAGGAAGGAGGAAATAGAGAGCTCCCAGCTTTGATGCTTGTAGGGATTATTGAATTAGGTGGGTTTGAGGTTCTGGGACACAGTGACCCTGTCCCCATCCCTGTTGCCCTGGGTTCCCATTTCCACGGCCAGTAATGACTCAGCAGCTGTGCAGAATATTGCGCTGAAGCCTTGGGTTACTATATTCCCCCACATCACTGGCAGTTAGTGGGCAAGCCTCTTGGGCAGCCTTGGGTGATGAAACCTAGCACAGCAGCAGGAGAATGGGAATGCAAATTCTCAAGCCCCCACCCTCACCCTTCCTTCCTCTTTCAGGGGCTCAAAGTCTGGCAGGAGGAAGACCAGCAGCAACTGACTGGGCAGACTTCCCAGGACGATGCAGCCACTCCTGCTCCTGGTGGTCCTTCTCCTGCCTCCCAGGGCTAGGGCAGGTGAATGACCGTCCCCATCCTCAGAGGCCAACCCCATCCCATAGACTCTGGAGCCAGACCACTCAGGCACTCCCTAACCCTGTATCATTGGGCAGCTTGTATGAGTTCAGAGTTCCTCAGCTCCATCATCTATAAAACAGGAATTATGTCAGGCCTACCTCAGAGAGCTGACATGAGAGTTAAATGACTTAGTGTACATAAAATTCCTGGAGTCGTCCTGGCACGTACTACTTGCTATATAAACATGCTCTCTGAACTCATTCTGCAGCTCCTGTGGCAGAGCCTAGGAGATAAAGATACAGCAATAGCAGGCCCGCCGGCTCATCCTTAGAGCCTTAAATTCATGAGCTGCCCATGAGCTGGACTCACAGGGATCTGGAGACTCCCTGAGGAAGAAAGTAGCACGGGACTGCAGGGAGAGGCTGCTCAGAGGGCTCCGGATCTGCCATCCCCACAGCAGAGGAACCTTCCTCATTATGGGAGGCTGCAGCTGGCCTTGCCTTCTGGGGAGGTGGGAGGGCGCTGAGGCTGGGATGGGGAGCCAGTGGCGTTTCCTGCAGACTCCTGGAGCCTCCCCCAAGGCTGGTGCCCTGCAGACCCAGTTCTCATGAACCACCAGCTTCTCCGGCCCGTGTAGCACCTCTCCTGCCTCGCCATCTTCTAACATTTCTGGAGCCACCAAGCCGAAGCCCACACACCTGTCAGTGCAGAGATAAGTGCCTAATGCTTCCTTCCAGGGCAGATCATCGGAGGCCAAGAGGCCAGGCCCCATTCCCACCCTTACATGGCATATATTCAGATCCAGAGACCAGGGTATCTGACCACTTGTGGGGGGTTTCTGGTGCGAGAAGACTTTGTGATGACAGCAGCTCAGTGCTGAATCAGGAAGAAATAGAAAATATGAACAGACCAATCACAAGCACTGCAATTGAAACTGTGATTAAAAATCTTCCAACAAACAAAAGCCCAGGACCAGATGGCTTCACAGGCGAATTCTATCAAACACTTAGAGAAGAGCTAACACCTATCCTTCTCAAACTCTTCCAAAATATAGCAGAGGGGGGAACACTCCCAAACTCATTCTACAAGGCCACCATGACCCTGATACCAAAACCAGACAAAGATGTCACATAGAAAGAAAACTACAGGCCAATATCACTGATGAGCATAGATCCAAAAATCCTCAACAAAATACTAGGAAACAGAACCCAACAGCACATTAAAAGGATCATGCACCATGATCAAGTGGGGTTTATTCCAGGAATGCAAGGATTCTCCAATATACACAAATCAATCAACGTGGTACACCATATTAACGAATTGAAGGAGAAAAACCATATGATCATCTCAATAGATGCAGATAAAGCTTTCAACAAAATACAACACCCAATTATGATAAAAACCCTTCAGAAAGTAGGCATAGAGGGAACTTTCCTCAACATAATAAAGGCCATATATGAAAAACACACAGCCAACATCGTCCTCATTGGTGAAAAAATGAAACCATTTCCACTAAGATCAGGAACAAGACAAGGTTGCCCACTCTCACCACTCTTATTCAACATAGTTTTGGAAGTTTTAGCCACAGCCATCAGAGAAGAAAAATAAGTAAAAGGAATCCAAATCGGAAAAGAAGAAGTAAAGCTGTCACTGTTTGCAGATGACATAATACTATACATAGAGAATCCTAAAGATGCTACCAGAAAACTACTGGAGCTAATCAATGAATTTGGTAAAGTAGCAGGATACAAAATGAATGCACAGAAATCTTTGGTGTTCTTATATGCTAATGATGAAAAATCTGAAAGTGAAATTAAGAAAACACTCCCATTTACCATTGCAACAAAAAGAATAAAATATCTAGGAATAAACCTACCTAAGGAGACAAAAGACCTGTATGCAGAAAATTATAAGACACTGATGAAAGAAATTAAGGATGATACAAATAGATCGAGAGATATATCATGTTCTTGGATTGGAAGAATCAACATTGTGAAAATGACTATACTACCCAAAGCAGTCTACAGATTCAATGCAATCCCTATCAAACTACCACTGGCATTTTTCACAGAACTAGAACAAAAAATTTCCCAATTTGTATGGAAACACAAAAGACCCCGAATAGCCAAAGCAATATTGAGAACGAAAAACGGAGCTGGAGGAGTCAGGCTCCCTGTCTTCAGACTATACTACAGAGCTACAGTAATCCAGACAGTATGGTACTGGCACAAAAACAGAAATATAGATCCATGGAACAGGATAGAAAGCCCAGAGATAAACCCATGCACATATGGTCACCTTATCTTTGCTAAAGGAGGCAGGAATGTACAGTGGAGAAAGGACAGCCTCTTCAATAAGTGGTACTGGGAAAACTGGACAGGTACATGTAAAAGTATGAGATTAGAACACTCCCTAACACCATACACACAAATAAGCTCAAAATGGATTAAAGAACTAAATGTAAGGCCAGAAACTATCAAACTCTTAGAGGAAAACATAGGCAGAACACTCTATGACATAAATCGCAGCAAGATCCTTTTTGACCCACCTCCTAGAGAAATGGAAATAAAAACAAAAATAAACAAATGGGACCTAATGAAACTGCAAAGCTTTTGCACAGCAAAGGAAACCATAAACAAGACCAAAAGACAACCCTCAGAATGGGAGAAAATATTTGCAAATGAAGCAACTGACAAAGGATTAATCTCCAAAATTTACAAGCAGCTCATGCAGCTGAATAACAAAAAGACAAACAACCCAATCCAAAAATGGGCAGAAGGCCTAAATAAACATTTCTCCAAAGAAGATATACAGACTGCCAACAAACACATGGAAGAATGCTCAACATCATTAATCATTAGAGAAATGCCAACAAAACTACAATGAGGGGCTACTCTGGTGGCGCAGTTGTTGAGAGTACACGTGCCGATGCAGGGGATGCAGGTTCATGCTCCGGTCTGGGAAGATCCCACATGCCGCAGAGCGGCTGGGCCCATGAGCCATGGCCGCTGAGCCTGTGCGTCCAGAGCCTGTGCTCTGCAATGGGAGAAGCCACAGCAGTGAGAGGCCTGTGTACCACAAAAAAAGCAAAACAAAAACAAAACTACAATGAGATACCATCTCACACCGGTCAGAATGGCCATCATCAAAAAATCGAGAAACAATAAATGCTGGAGAGGGTGTGGAGAAAAATGAACCCTCCTTCACTGTTGGTGGGAATGTAAATTGATACAGCCACTATGGAGAACAGTATGGATGTTCCTTAAAAAACTACAGGTAGAACTACCATACGACCCAGCAATCCCACTACTGGGCATATACCCTGAGCAAATCATAAATCAAAAAGAGTCATGTACCAAAATGTTCATTGAGCTCTGTTTATAATAGCCAGGACATGGAAGCAACCTAAGTGTCCATCAACAGATGAATGGATAAAGAAGATATGGTACATATATACAATGGAATATTACTCAGCCATAAAAAGAAACAAAATTGAGTTATTTGTAGTGAGGTGGATGGACCTAGAGTCTGTCATACAGAGTGAAGTAAGTCAGAAAGAGAAAAACAAATACTGTATGCTAACACATATATATGGAACCTAAGGGGAAAAAAAAAGGTCATGAAGAACCTAGGGGTAAGACGGGAATAAAGACACAGACCTACTAGAGCATGGACTTGAGGATATGGGGAGGGGGAAGGGTAAGCTGTGACAAAGTGAGAGAGTGGCATGGACATATATACACTACCAAATGTAAAATAGATAGCTAGTGAGAAGTAGCTGCATAGCACAGGGAGATCAGCTTGGTGCTTTCTGACCACCTAGAGGGGTGGGATAGGGAGGGTGGGAGGGAGGGAGACACAAGAGGGAAGAGATATGGGAATATATGTATATGTATAACTGATTCACTTTGTTATAAAGCAGAAACTAACACACCATTGTAAAGCAATTATACTCCAATAAAGAGGTTAAAAAAAACTTTTCAGTTTTTATTGGAATATAGGTCAGCAACAATGCTGTGTTAGTTTCAGATGTACAGCAAAGTGATTCAGTTATACACATACATGTATCTGTTCTTTTTCCAATTCTTCTCCCATTCAGGTTGTCACGTAATATTGAGCAGAGTTCCCTGTGCTATACAGTAGATCCCTGTTGGTTATCCACCCTAAGCATAGCAGTTGTACATGTCAATCCCAAACTCCCTAACCATCCCTCCCCCCACCCTTCCCTCCTGGTAGCCATAAGTTCCTTCTCTAAGTTTGTGAGTGTGTTTCTGTTTTGTAAATAAGTTCATTTGTATCACTTTTTAAGAGTCTGCATACAGGTGATACCTGTCCTTCCTGTTTGATTTACTTCTCTCAGTTTGACAATCCCTAGGTCCATCCATGTTGCTGCAAATGGCACTATCTCATTCCTTTTAATGGCTAATATTCCATTGTATATATGTACCACATCTTTATCCATTCTTCTGTCAATGGACACTTAGTTTGATTCCATGTCTTGGCTATTGTAAACAGTGCTGTAATGAACATTGGAGTGAATGTATATTTTCAGATTATGGTTTTCTCCTGATATATGCCCAGGAGTGGGATTGCAGAATCATATGGTAGCTCTATTTTTAGTTTTTTAAGGAACCTCCACACTGTTTTTCATAGTGGCTGTAGAAATGTACATTCCCACTTACAGTGTAGGACGTTCCCTTTCCTCGACACCCTCTCCAGCATTTATTGTTTGTAGATTTTTTGATGATAGCCTTTCTGACAAGGGTGAGGAGATACCTCATAGTAGTTTTGATTTGCATTGCTCTAATAATTACTGATGGTGAGCATCTTTTAATGTGTTTGTGCCCATCTATGTGTCTTCTTTGAGAAATGTCTATTTAGGTCTTCTGCCCATTTTCTGATTGGGTTGTTTGTTTTTTTGATATTGAGCTGCATGAGCTGTTTGTATATTTTGGAGACTAATCCTTTGTCAGTTGCTTCATTTTCAAATATTTTCTCCTATTCTGAGGTTGTCTTTTCATTTTCTTTATAGATTCCTTTGCTGTGCAGAAGCTTTTAAGTTTAATTAGGTCCCATTTGGTTTTTTTTTTGTTTCTTTGTTTTTATTTTCATTACTCTAGGAGGTGGTCAAAAAAATCTTGCTGTGATGTATGTCAAAAAGTGTTCTGCCTATGTTTTCCTCTAAGAGGTTTATAGTATCTGGTCTTACATTTAGGTTTATTCCATTTTGTGTTTATTTTTGTGTATGGTGTTAAGGAGTATTCTAATATCATTCTTTTACATGTAGCTCTCCTGTTTTCCCGGTACCACTTATTGAAGAGACTGTCTTTTCTCCATTGTATATTCTTGCCTCCTTTGTCATAGATTAGGTGACCATAGGTGCGTGGGTTCTCTGCACTTTCTATCCGGTTTCATTGATCTATATTTCTATTTTGTGCCAGTACCATACTGTTTTGATGACTACAGCTTTGTAGTATAGTCTGAAGTCAGGGAGCCTAATTCCTCCAGCTCCGTTTTTCTTTCTCAAGATTGCTTTGGACTCACTTGGAAGATGGTGGAAGGGTAAGATGCGGAGATCACCTTCCTCCCCACAGATACATCAGAAATACATCTACATGTGGAACAACTCCTACAGAACACCTACTGAATGCTGGCAGAAGACCTCAGACCTCCCAAAAGGCAAGAAACTCCCCACCTACCTGGGTAGGGCAAAAGAAAAAAGAATAAACAGAGACAAAAGAATAGGGACGGGACCTGCACCAGTGGGAGGGAGCTGTGAAGGCGGAAAGATTTCCACACACTAGGAAGCCCCTTTGTGGGCGGAGACTGCGGGTGGTGGAGGGGGAAGTTTTGGAGGTGCGGAGGAGAGCACAGCAACGGGGGGAAGAGGGCAAGGTGGAGAGATTCCCGCACAGAGGATCGGTGCTGACCAGCACTCACCAGCCCGAGAGGCTTGTCTGCTCACCCGCCGGGGTGGGCAGGGCTGGGAGCTGAGGCTCAGGCTTCTGTTGGAGCGCAGGGAGAGGACTGGGGTTGGTGGTGTGTACACAGGCTGCAGGGGGTTAGTGCACCATGCCTAGCTGGGAGGGAGTCCGGGGAAAAGTCTGGACCTGCCGAAGAGGCAAGAAACCTTTTCTTCCCTCTTTGTTTCCTGGTGCTCGAGGAGAGGGGGTTAAGAGCTCTGCTTAAAGAAGCTCCAGAGACGGGTGTGAGCCGCAGGTAACAGCGCGGACCCCAGAGACGGGCATGAGACGCTAAGACTGCTGCTGCCACCACCAAGAAGCCTGTGTGCGAGCACAGGTCACTCTCCACACCCCCTTTCCGGGGAGCCTGTGCAGCCCGCCACTGCCAGGGTCCCGGGATCCAGGGACAACTCCCCCGGGAGAACACATGGCGCGCCTCAGGCAGGCGCAACGTCACGCAGACCTCTGCCGCCGCAGGCTCGCCCTGTACTCCATACCCCTCCCTCCTCACAGCCTGAGTGAGCCAGAGTCCCCGAATCAGCAGTTCCTTTAACCCTGTCCTGTCTGAGTGAAGAACAGACACCCTCCAGCGACCTACACGCAGAGGCGGGGCCAAATCCAAAGCTGAACCCCGGGAGCTGTGCGAACAAAGAAGAGAAAGGGAAAGGTCTCCCAGAGGCCTCAGGAGCAGCGGATTAAATCTCCACAATCAACTTGATGTACCCTGCATCTGTGGAATACCTGAATAGACAACGAATCATCTCAAATTGAGGAGGTGGACTTTGAGAGCAAGATTTATTATTTTTTCCCCTTTTCGTCTTTTTGTGAGTGTGTATGTGTATGCTTCTGTGTGAGATTTTTTCTGTATAGCTTTGCTTTCACCATTTGTCCTACGGTTCCATCCATCTGTTTTTTTTTTTTTTTAACTTAAAAAAAAGTTTTTTTCTTAATAATTCTTTTTTAATTTTAATAACTTTATTTTACCTTACTATATTTTATTTTCTTTTATCCTCTTTCTTTCTTTCTACTTTACTCCCTTTTATTCTAAGCCGTGTGGATGAAAGGCTCTTGGTGCTACAGCCAGGAGTCAGTGCTGTGCCTCTGAGGTGGGAGAGCCAACTTCAGGACACTGGTCCGCAAGAGACCTCCGAGCTCCACGTAATATCAAATGGTGAAATTCTCCCAGAGATTTCCATCTCAACACCAACACCCAGCTTCACTCAACGACCAGCCAGATACAGTGCTGGACACCCTATGCCAAACAACTAGCAGGACAGGAACACAACGCCACCCATTAGCAGAGAGGCTGCCTAAAATTATAATAAGTCAACAGACACCAAAAAACACACCACCAGACGTGGACCTGCCCACCACAAAGACAAGATCCAGCCTCATCCACCAGAACACAGGCACCAGTCCCCTCCACCAGGAAGCCTACACAACCCACTGAACCAACTTTAGCCACTGGAGACAGACACCAAAAACAACGGGAACTACGAACCTGCAGCCTGCAAAAAGGAGACCCCAAACACAGTAAGATAAGCAAAATGAGAAGATAGAAAAACACAGCAGATGAAGGAGCAAGATAAAAACCCACCAGACCTACCAAATGAAGAGGAAATAGGCAGTCTACCTGAAAAAGAATTCAGAATAATGATAGTAAAGATGATCCAAAATCTTGGAAATAGAATAGAGAAAATGCAAGAAACATTTAACAAGGACCTAGAAGAACTAAAGATGACACAAGCAATGATGAACAACACAATAAATGAAATTAAAAATACTCTAGAAGGGATCAATAGCAGAATAACTGAGGCAGAAGAATGGTTAAGTGATCTGGAAGATAAAAGAGTGGAAATAACTACTGCAGAGCAGAATAAAGAAAAAAGAATGAAAAGAAATGAGGACAGTCTAAGAGACCTCTGGGACAACATCAAATGCACCAACATTCGAATTATAAGGGTTCCAGAAGAAGAAGAGAAAAAGAGACTGAGAAAATACTTGAAGAGATTATAGTTGAAATCTTCCCTAATATAGGAAAGGAAATAGCTAATCAAGTTCAGGAAGCACAGAGTCCCATACAGGATAAATCCAAGGAGAAACACGCAAAGACACATGTTAATCAAACTGTCAAAAATTAAATACAAAGAAAATATATTAAAAGTAGCAAGGGAAAAACAACAAATAACACACAAGGGAATCCCCATAAGGTTAACAGCTGATCTTACAGCAGAAACTCTGCAAGCCAGAAGGGAGTGGCAGGACATATTTAAAGTGTTGAAGGAGAAAAACCTGCAACCAAGATTACTCTACCCAGCAAGGATCTCATTCAGATTTGATGGAGAAATTAAAACCTTTACAGCCAAGCAAAAGCTGACAGAGTTCAGCACCACCAAACCAGATTTACAACAAATGCAAAAGGATCTTCTCTAGGCAAGAAACACAAGAGAAGGAAAAGATCTATAATAACAAACCCAAAACAATTAAGAAAATGGGAACAGGAACATACATATCGATAATTACCTTAAATGTAAATGGATTAAATGCTCCCACCAAAAGACACAGACTGGCTGAATGGATACAAAAAGAAGACCCATATATATGCTGTCTACAAGAGACCCACTTCAGACATAGAGACACATACAGACTGAAAGTGAGGCGATAGAAAAAGATATTCCATGCAAATGGAAACTAAAAGAAAGCTGGAGTAGCAACTCTCATATTTGTCAATTCCATGTATAATTTCAAAATTATTGGCTTCCCAGTGACCTGTAATGTAACATAGATATGATTTATATATAAACGTATATCTCCCAGGTATAAACCCTTTCTTAATTCTCCCACCCTGTGGCTTTACTTTTCACTATGTCAATAGTGTCTTGGATAGTCTCATCCACCAGAGGGCAGACAGCAGAAGCAAGAAGAACTACAGTCCTGCAGCCTGTGGGAAAAAACCCACAACCACAGGAAGATAGACAAGATGAAAAGGCAGAGGGCTATGTATCAGATGAAGAAACAAAACCAAACCTCAGGAAAAAAACTAAATGAAGTGGAGATAGGCAACCTTCCAGAAAAAGAATTCAGAATAATGATAGTGAAGATGATCCAGGACCTTGGAAAAAGAATGGAGGCAAAGATCAAGAAGATGAAAGAAATGTTTAACAAAGACCTAGAAGAATTAAAGAAAAAATAAACAGAGATGAACAATACAATAACTGAAATGAAAACTACACTAGAAGGAATCAATAGCAGAATAACTGAGGCAGAAGAATGGATAAGTGACCTGGAAGACAGAATGGTGGAATTCACGGCTGCAGAACAGAATAAAGAAAAAAGAATGAAAAGAAATGAAGACAGCCTAAGAGACCTCTAGGACAATGTTATGTTAAACACAAAAACATTCACATTATAGGGGTGCCAGAAGGAGTAGAGAGAGAGAAAGGACCCGAGAAAATATGTGAAGAGATTATAGTCGAAAACTTCCCTAACTTGGGAAAGGAAATAGCCACCCAAGTCCAGGAAGTGTAGAGAGTCCCATACAGGATAAATCCAAGGAGAAACACGCTAAGACACATAGTAATCAAATTGACAAAAATTAAAGACAAAGAAAAATTATTGAAAGAAGCAAGGGAAAAATGACAAATAACATACAAGGGAACTCCCATAAGGTTAACAGCTGATTTCTCAGTAGAAACTCTACAAGTCAGAAGGGAGTGGCATGACATACTGTGATGAAAGTGATGAAAGGGAAGAACCTACAACCAAGATTACTCTACCCAGCAGGGATCTCATTCAGAATTGATGGAGAAATCAAAAGCTTTACAGACAAGCAAAAGCTAAGAGAATTTGCACCACCAAACCAGCTCTACAACAAATGCTAAAAGAACTTCTGTAAGTGGGAAACACAGAGAAGAAAAGGACCTACAAAAACAAACCCAAAACAATTAAGAAAATGGTAATAGGAACATACATATTGATAATTACCCTAAACGTGAATGGATTAAACGCTCCAACCAAAAGACACAGGCTTGCTGAATGCATACAAAAACAAGACCCATATACATGCTGTCTACAAGAGACCCACTTCAGACCTAGGGACACATTCAGACTGAAAGTGAGGGGATGGAAAAAGATATTCCATGCAAATGGAAATCAAAAGAAAGCTGGAGTAGCAATACTCATATCAGATAAAATAGACTTTAAAATAAAGAATGTTACAAGAGACAACAAAGGACACTACATAATGTTCAAGGGATCAATCCAAAAAGAAGATATAACAATTATAAATATATATGCACGCAACATAGGAGCACTTCAATACCTAAGGCAACTGCTAACAGCTATAAAAGAGGAAATTGACAGTAACGCAATAATAGTGGGGGACTTAAACACCTCACTGACACCACTGGACAGATCATCCAAATAGAAAATTAATAAGGAAACACAAGCTTTAAATGAAACAATAGACCAGATAAATTTAATTAATATGTATAGGACATTCCATCCAATAACAACAGATTACACTTTTTTCTCAAGTGCACATGGAACATTCTCCAGGATAGACCACATCTTGGGTCACTAAATAAAAAAAACTGAAATCATATCAAGCATCGTTTCTGACCACAATGCTTTGAGATTAGAAATCAAGTACAGGGGAAAAAAAAGTAAAAAACACAAACACATAGAGGCTATACAATACGTTACTAAATAACCAAGAGATCACTGAAGAAATCAAAGAGGAAATCAAAAAATACCTAGAGACAAATGACAATGAAAACACGACAATCCAAAACCTATGGCATGCAGCAAAAGCAGTTCTAAGAGGGAAGTTTATAGCAATACAAGCCTACCTCAAGAAATAAGAAAAATCTCAAATGAACAATCTAACCTTACACCTAAAGGAATTAGAGAAAGAAGAACAAACAAAACCTAAAGTCAGCAGAAGGAAAGAAATCATAAAGATCAGAGCAGAAATAAATGAAACAGAAACCAAGAAAATAGCAAAGATCAATAAAACTAAAAGCTGGTTCTTTGAGAAGATAAACAAAATTGATAAACCATTAGCCAGACTCATCAAGAAAAAGAGGGAGAGGACTCAAATCAATAAAATTAGAAATGAAAAAGGAGAAGTTACAACAGACACTGCAGAAATACAGAGCATCCTAAGAGACTATTACAAGCAATGCTATGCCAATAAAATTGACAACCTGGAAGAAATGGACAAATCCTTAGAAAGTATAACCTTCCAAAACGGAACCAGGAAAAAATAGAAAATATGAACAGACCAATCACAAGTAATGAAATTGACACTGTGATTAAAATTCTTCCAACAAACAAAAGCCCAGGACCAGATGGCTTCACAGGTGAATTACATCAGATATTTACAGAAGAGCTAATACCCATCCTTCCCAAACTCTTCCAAAAAATTGCAGAGGAAGGAACACTCCCAAACTCATTCTCTGAGGCCACCATCACCTGACACCAAAACCAGACAGAGATACTACAAAAAAAGAAAATTACAGACCAATATCACTGATGAATATTGAAGTAAAAATCCTCAACAAAATACTAGCAAACTGAATCAACAACACATTAAAAGGATCATACACCATGATCAAATGGGATTTATCCCAGGAATGCAAGGATTCTTCCATATACACAAATCAATCAATGTGATACACCACGTTAACAAATTGAAGAATAAAAACCATATGATCATCTCAATAGATGCAGAAAAAGCTTTTGACACAATTCAACACCCTTTTATGATAAAAACTCTCCAGAAATTGGGCATAGAGGGAACCTACCTCAACATAATAAAGACCATATATGACAAACCCACAGCAAACATCATTCTCAATGGTGAAAAACTGAAAGTATTTCCTCTAAGATCAGAAACAAGACAAGGATGTTCACTCTCACCACTATTACTCAACATAGTTTTGGAAGTCCTAGCCATGGCAATCAGAGAAGAAGAAGAAATAAAAGGAATACAAATTGGAAAAGGAGAAGTAAAACTGTCACTGTTTGTAGATGACATGAGACTATACATAGAGAACCCTAAAGATGCCTCCAGAAAACTACTAGAGCTAATCAATGAATTTGGTAAGTTGCAGGTTACAAAATTAATGCACAGAAATCTCTTGCATTCCTATACACTAATGATGAAAAATCTGAAGGAGAAATTAAGGAAACACTCTTATTTACCATTGCAACAAAAAGAATAAAATACCTAGGAATAAACCTACCTAAGGAGACAAAAGACCTGTATGCAGAAAAGTATAAGACACTGATGAAAGAAATTAAAGATGATACAAACAGATGGAGAGATATACCATGTTCTTGGACTGAACGAATCAATATTGTGAAAATGACTATACTACCCAAGCAATCTACAGATTCAATGCAATCTCTATCAAATTATCAATAGCATTTTTTACAGAACTATAACAAAAACCTTATAGTTTGTATAGAGACACAAAAGACACCCAATAGCCAAAGCAGTCTTGAGGGAAAAATACGGAGCTGGAGGAATCAGACTTCCTGACTTCAGACTATACTACAAAGCTACAGTAATCAAGACAATATGGTACTGGCACAAAAACAGAACCATAGATCAATGGAACAGGATAGAAAGCCCAGAGATAAACCCACGCACCTATGGTCAACTAATCTATGATAAAGGAGGCAAGGATATACAGTGGAGAAAAGCCAGCCTCTTCAGTAAGTGATGCTGGGAAAACTGGACAGCTACATGTAAAAGAATGAAATTAGAACACTCTCTAACACCACACACAAAAATAAACTCAAAATGGATTAGAGACCTAAACATAAGACTGGACACTGTAAAACTCTCAGAGAGAAACATAGGAAGAACACTCTTTGACATAAATCACAGCAAGATCTTTTTTGATCCACCTCCTAGTGTAATGGAAATAAAAACAAAAATAAACAAATGGTACCTAATGAAATTTAAAAGCTTTTGCAAAGCAAAGGAAACTACAAACAAGATGAAAAGACAACCCTCAGAATGGGAGAAAATATTTGCAAATGAATCAACGGACAAAGGATTGATCTCCAAAATATATAAACTGATCATGCAGCTCAATATTAAAAAAACAAACAACCTAATCCAAATATGGGCAAAAGACCTAAATAGCCATTTCTCCAAAAGAGACATACAGATGGCCGAGAAGCACATGAAAAGCTGCTCAACATCACTAATTGTTAGGGAAATGCAAATCAAAATTACAGTAAGGTATCACCTCCTACTAGTCAGAATGGCTATCATCAGAAAATCTACAAACAACAAATAATGGAGAGGGTGTGGAGAAAAGGGAACCCTCTTGCACTGTTGGTGGGAATGTAAATTAATACAGCCACTATGGAGAACTGTATGGAGGTTTCTTAAAAAACTACAAATAGAATTACCATATGACCCAGCAATCCCACTCCTGGGCATATACCCAGAGAAAACCATAATTCAAAAAGACACATGCACCCCAACGTTCATTGCAGCACTATTTACAATAGCCAGGTCGTGGAAGCAACCTAAATGCCCATTGACAGACGAATGGATAAAGAAGATGTGGTACATATATACAATGGAATATGACTCAGCCATAAAAAGGAACGAAATTGGGTCATTTGCAGAGACGTGGATGAATCTAGATACTGTCAGACAGAGTGAAGTAAGTCAGAAAGAGAAAAACAAATATCGTATATTAACGCATATATATGGAACCTAGAAAAATGGTACAGATGACCGGTTTGCAGGACAGAAATTCAGACACAGATGTAGAGAACAAACGTATGGACACCAAGGGGGGAAGGTGGCGGGGGTTGGTGGTGTGATGAATGGGGAGATTGGGATTGACATATATACCTTAATATGTATTAAATGGATAACTAATAACCTGCAGTATAAAAAAATAAATAAAATAAAATTCAATAATTCAAAAAAAAGTGTCCTGTGTAATCAGAATTTCATCTTTATTCATATATACACAACAAACATTTAATGTAGATCAATTTATGCATTATTATTGATGGTTAGTGCTTTGTATATTTTGTATAAAATTGTTTTCCCAATGTTAAATGTATAAAGAAATTCTCCTATATCCAAAGTTTTAAGTTTTTACCTTTAAATTAATTAATTTGAGGTATAGTGTTAAATAGTCAAGTTTCATCTTTATTCACATATACTCAACAAATTTTACTATAAATTATTTTCATCATTATTAATCATTTTGAACTCATTTTTTGTTTCCATTATGTTTTTACTCATGATTCATTTGGCCCTTGAACAGCGTGGGAGTTTAGGGGCATCGGCACTTCACCTAGTGGAAAATCCAAGTATAACTTATAGTTGGTCCTCTGTTCTGTGGTTTTGCTACCAACAATGGGTAGTGTAGTACTCTAGTGTTTACTACTGAGAAAAAGCCATGCATAAGTGGAACTGTCCATTTCAAATGCCTGTTGTTCAAGGATCCTCTGTATTTAGCAGTCTATTTTGTTAGTTTTAAAAATATAAGGATTTTCTGCTCATATTCTTGTTATGAAATTCTAACTTAAACTCATTGTGGTCTATGAAAAATGATGCATCATTTTAATCCTTTAAACATTTTTGAGACCTACTCTATGGCCTAATCTATGGTCAACATCTATATGTGCTTGTAAAGTGTGTAATCTGCCTTTGTTGGGTAAGATGTTCTATATGTGTTCGTTTTTTCATCAGCTATTCATAACTTCTATAACATTACTAATCAATTTATAAGATGTACTTTAAAATCTTCTCGAATGACTATGAAGACATTTCTTCCTGAGTAGCATCCACTCACTGCTGCTGTTGAAAATTCTCCCTTTGCTCTGCCATGCATTTGAAAGTGTGTAATCTATTTTACTCTACTCGTCCTTAAGATTTCTGCTGTTTCTTTATAATATTGATTTCTAGGTATAGATTTCTCTTCTGTATTCTGCTTGAGATTTATTGGTATTTTTTTAACCTCTAACTGCATTTTTGTCATCAGTTTTAACAAAATCTCAACCACTATCTCACTATATATTACTTTTCTCCCCCATTCTCTCTCTCTTCTTCTAGAACTTTAATTCAATATATGTTCAACCTTCTAATTCTACTGTTTTCTATATTTTTATCTTTATGCCTGTCTGTGCTCTATTTTTTTTTTTTTTTTTGCGGTATGCTGGCCTCTCACCGCTGTGGCCTCTCCCGTTGCGGAGCACAGGCTCCGGACGCGCAGGCCCAGCGGCCATGGCTCACGGGCCCAGCCGCTCTGCAGCATGTGGGATCCTCCTGGACCGGGGCACGAACCCATGTTCCCTGCATCGGCAGGCGGACTCTCAATCACTGCACCACCAGGGAAGCCCTGTGCTCTATTCTTGACAATTCTTTCTGAGCTATTTCAGGTTAGTAATTCTATTTTCATCTTTGTCTAATCTGTTATTAACTTTATTCACTGTGACTTTAATTTTGGTGTTTTCATATTTCTCACTTTTAGAAGTTGTATTTAGGTCTTTTTCAGATGTCATTTTTTTAAGGTTAATGTTCCCCGGAGTGCTTTTTTTTTTTTTCACACACACACACACACACACACTGTATTTTATTTTTACAAGAGGTAAATAAACTGACACCAAGCATTGTAAATGGATGACCACAACAAAAGCAATAATGATTGCAATTACCAAACATGAAACACACTATGTCATAATATTGACATTCAGTCCAAGAATCCTCCACTGGAACAGCTCCTTTACTTTGCAGTAAAAATTGATTTGTATATTTTTTGCCTCTGAGTCCTTGTGAGATTTTTTTTTTTATTATTCAAACAGAAAGTCACAAAAATTATAATCATCCTCATCAGTTCACTCAGTCCCGTGTAATTAATTTTTTTTCATCTTGATCTTTTGTTAGCACTTTTATGAATTCATCAGTTTTCCATTAGAGTTCTGAAAATGCTTATTCATTCAGTTCAGCAGTATAGTCAGTTACCAGAAACCTGTACTTTTCAGAGTCTTTTCTATGAATTCCTTGAAGATGAAACCCTTTTATAGGAACATATTTGCAAAAGCATCGAGTACACCCAGAACTGTCTGTAAATGACAAAAGACTTAAAAATGACCACGGTTAAAGATTTGGTGAAAGTTCATAATAATGCAATTGACAAGGAAATTTAGTAATTTCTGAGATATACATTTTAAAGTAATAACTAGAATTATGACATAACATGGGAGTGCTTTTAAAGCTTGTTTTTATTTCAGCATAATTTTTTTTGCAATCTATATTTTATTTTACTAATAGTATTATCCCAATAATTAAAGTATTTTTTCTCTTATCTATTGTTTATTAGTCATGGTGTCTTATATCTTTGCTTGCTTGTTGATCTGTTTATATTTGACTATATGTTTGTCATTGTACTTGAAAAACAATATTTAGGTGTAATTCAAACACTGGAATTAAGTGAATTTCCTCTACATTTGCATTTGATTTTGCCAGGTACTTTAGCAAACAGTCCATAACAACATTAATCGAAGTTCAAGGTATGAGAGTCCATGAAAGTCCAGTACTATTTCCATCTTTCATGAAATTACATGCAAGCACTTGCCCATTAACTCTTCTTTGTTACTTTGAGTGTGTAAACTTTTCAGTTCCCAGCTTATTTGAGGAGGGTTTGACTAGACCTGCTTGTGTGGGTCTTGGTCTTTGATTTGTTTTTTTTTAATTTCTTTTATTTTTTAAATTTTATTTATTTTTTATTTTTTTAACATCTTTATTGGAGTATAATTGCTTTACAGTGGTGTGTTAGTTTCTGCTTTATAACAAAGTGAATCAGCTATACATATACATATATCCCCATATCTCCTCCCTTTTTGATTTCTATACCTCTCACTTTATATGCTCATTAAAACAGAAGTTTGAATTTTGTGGGTTCAGCAAATTTCCACAGAACAGTAGTAACTGTCTAACTGGACACCCATTATTCCTTCAGTTTGGGCCTGGTATTCACTCCTACATTTGCATTTCTTCAAGGCTTTTAAGGTTTTTAGCCATTTTAAACAGGTTTCTTTCGGTTGTTTTTGGTGGGAAGATGGGCATGAAATCCTAGTCACTGTTAATGAAATCCCTTATCTACATCTCTATTAAGATCATTGGGAGCATATATATTTGACTCCCATTTCTTCGCATGCTACTCTTTATCCTTTACTTTGTAAAAAAGTTACATTAAAGTTTTTAAAATAAAATAAAGTGTTGTAAAACTTTAATCAACAATAAATTAAAATTACCCAGATGCTAAGGCACTAATAAAGCTGTTATACTATTTTCGTTTCTTTTCCCCTGTTTTCTGCATATTACTTTTCAGATGCATGAAGAAATTTCATGAGGTTGCAGTCATAAACCATGCATTAGAGGAAGGATTAAGTTCTTGGCAGCTCTGAAAATAAGCTATAACCTGTGTATATTTATACATAGGGAGAGGATCCTTAATTTTATAACATTTTCAAGTGGGCTTATCATAATCCATAAAAGACTGAGAATTGTATTAGCTTTCAATTCTGATACTTTTGCAAAAAATTTACTATATTGTAGTGCTTTCTATGCCAACAGAGAAACTTTGAAGTATTGTGAAAACTGTCTCACAACCCCTTGTGTTTCTCTGCAGGACTCTGCCGTGCCTTTCTCTCAGTGATGAATGCCTGGGTCCACTTCTTCATGTGTTACGGGGAGCACAGCAGTGACGTACCTCCTTCTTAGGAGCTATCACCCCCGGGGCAGAGATGGGATTAGGTTGATGGGACTCTTATACCATGGATGAATAGGATTTGAGATGTTTTTCCACCAGGGTCTGATGGCTTGCAACAAAATCAAGTCACTAGGCCTTTTCTGCATGCAGAGAACCTTCTGGGACATAAAGGCCTTTGCCTTGAGTAGGAAGCAGGAGAACAGAAGTCGTCCACAGTGTCAGGATTTCACTGAGAGTTTGCTGGGGCTCAAGAGACCTGAGAGCATAATGGTCAGTGGAGAGCCTCATTCTTCCCTTTCCTTTCTCTGGCAGTGCCCTCCACACACTCAGGAGAGACAGCTACACAGTCTGCATGACAACTTCTAGAAAGAAGTGGGAGCAGCAAGGGTCTCAACAGGGGGCTAAGACCAAAGGGTGAAGACATGCAGGCTCCAGTCAATGAGGGAGAGGAAGGAGGAAATAGAGAGCTCCCAGCTTTGATGCTTGTAGGGATTATTGAATTAGGTGGGTTTGAGGTTCTGGGACACAGTGACCCTGTCCCCATCCCTGTTGCCCTGGGTTCCCATTTCCACGGCCAGTAATGAC
Source organism: Globicephala melas (assembly GCF_963455315.2). NCBI lineage: Eukaryota > Metazoa > Chordata > Mammalia > Artiodactyla > Delphinidae > Globicephala > Globicephala melas. Next base: position 104,368,196 of record NC_083315.2, on the reverse strand, counting down.
TCAGCAGCTGTGCAGAATATTGCGCTGAAGCCTTGGGTTACTATATTCCCCCACATCACTGGCAGTTAGTGGGCAAGCCTCTTGGGCAGCCTTGGGTGATGAAACCTAGCACAGCAGCAGGAGAATGGGAATGCAAATTCTCAAGCCCCCACCCTCACCCTTCCTTCCTCTTTCAGGGGCTCAAAGTCTGGCAGGAGGAAGACCAGCAGCAACTGACTGGGCAGACTTCCCAGGACGATGCAGCCACTCCTGCTCCTGGTGGTCCTTCTCCTGCCTCCCAGGGCTAGGGCAGGTGAGTGACCGTCCCCATCCTCAGAGGCCAACCCCATCCCATAGACTCTGGAGCCAGACCACTCAGGCACTCCCTAACCCTGTATCATTGGGCAGCTTGTATGAGTTCAGAGTTCCTCAGCTCCATCATCTATAAAACAGGAATTATGTCAGGCCTACCTCAGAGAGCTGACATGAGAGTTAAATGACTTAGTGTACATAAAATTCCTGGAGTCGTCCTGGCACGTACTACTTGCTATATAAACATGCTCTCTGAACTCATTCTGCAGCTCCTGTGGCAGAGCCTAGGAGATAAAGATACAGCAATAGCAGGCCCGCCGGCTCATCCTTAGAGCCTTAAATTCATGAGCTGCCCGTGAGCTGGACTCACAGGGATCTGGAGACTCCCTGAGGAAGAAAGTAGCACGGGACTGCAGGGAGAGGCTGCTCAGAGGGCTCCGGATCTGCCATCCCCACAGCAGAGGAACCTTCCTCATTATGGGAGGCTGCAGCTGGCCTTGCCTTCTGGGGAGGTGGGAGGGCGCTGAGGCTGGGATGGGGAGCCAGCGGCGTTTCCTGCAGACTCCTGGAGCCTCCCCCAAGGCTGGTGCCCTGCAGACCCAGTTCTCATGAACCACCAGCTTCTCCGGCCCGTGTAGCACCTCTCCTGCCTCGCCATCTTCTAACATTTCTGGAGCCACCAAGCCGAAGCCCACACACCTGTCAGTGCAGAGATAAGTGCCTAATGCTTCCTTCCAGGGCAGATCATCGGAGGCCAAGAGGCCAGGCCCCATTCCCACCCTTACATGGCATATATTCAGATCCAGAGACCAGGGTATCTGACCACTTGTGGGGGGTTTCTGGTGCGAGAAGACTTTGTGATGACAGCAGCTCAGTGCTCGGGAAGGTGAGTCACTAAGGGGCTTCTGGGCACCAGCAGAGCAGGTCCAGAAGATTTCATGAGAGGAGCCATTGAAAGCAGGGTTCCAGCAATAAAGGGGTGAAAAAAGAGCAGCTAGGGCTTGGGGAGCAGGGAGCAGGCCATTGTAAATGGGGAGAAAGGAGGACCTGATCAAAAAGAGCAAGATGGGGAGATGGAAGGCACGCATTGGGGCTCAAAATATGAATTCAAGCTCCTTTTTTATTGTAGGGGAGGCCAAATATAAGGTCACTGAGTTTCCTACCACCCACAGCTCAAGGCTGTGGAGACCAAGGGCATAGAGCCCAGTGCCAGAGCCCTCCTGTCCCCACCTCCCTTGGCTGAGGTCTCGCCACCCTGGGCTGTCACGTGACCTGCATCGGGGAGTGCAGTTCCTGCAGCTCAGACCTACTTCTAGGCTCCCTTTCCTTTGCAGACAAATAAGTGTCATCCTGGGGGCCCACAACATCAGCAGGTTGGAAGGGATTCAGCAGCGCATACCGGTGCTCAGAGCCATCCCCCACCCCGGGCACAATCAGCAGAAACAGAATGACATCATGTTACTGCAGGTACCGACCCTCTGGTACTTCACCCGGGCGGCTCCCTCCCAGCTTGGGGGACCAGGGAGGGGGAAGCCGAGCAGACTCCCAGGGTGGTGGTAGGCATGGGGTGAGCATGGCATAGACAGTCCCTGAGTGCCTGCATGCTTCCTGCCAGCTGAGAAGCAGAGTCAGACGTAATCAAGCTGTGAGGCCGGTGGCTCTGCCGCAGACCCAGGAGAGGCTGAGTCCTGGGACCCTGTGCACCGTGGCCGGCTGGGGCCGTCTCGGCCTGAACAGGAGAACAGACACGCTCCAAGACGTGCAGCTGACAGTGCAGAGGAATGGGGAGTGCCGTAGACGCTTCATGTTCTACACTGGCCGAACACAGATTTGTGTGGGCGACCCAAGAGAGAGGAAATCCGCCTTCCAAGTAAGACCACGGGCATCTGCCGACACTGTCCGAGACAAAGGGACGTGGGCAGACTGGGCAGTGGGGACAGACTACATCCCCATGGCCTCAGTCTGGGGCCCAGAGCAGAGTGAGGTGGGGGACTTTTCCCCGTCAATCCGGTCTCTGGGGGAATAGCAGGTGCACCAGACACAGGGCGTACATGTGCAGCGTTTTCCTGGGGCCGGTGAAGGTACCTTGGCCTGGGTTGTTCTGTAGAATAACCATAGCCAGGGCTGAAGCCCAGTGATGGAAAAATCCAGAAGCTCGACTTCTGCTGCCCCTCCGCCTCCCATCTCACACACAGCCAGCAGTGGAAGGAGCCCACCCACGCCTGTTTTCTCTGAGGGAGGGCCATAGGGCCTCAGGAGGGGGGAGGCCTGGAGAATGGAGGCCCGGCTTAGTGTCCCTTCCTCTGCTTGCCCACAGGGGGACTCCGGTGGCCCCCTTGTGTGTAACAACGTGGCCCAGGGCATCGTCTCCTACGGAAACAACTTTGGGACTCCTCCAGCAGTCTTCACCAGGATTTCCAGCTTCCTGCCCTGGATACGGAGAACGATGAGACGCTTCAAAGAGTGGGGGCTGGAGTGACACCCCCTGTCACTGACTCCCCTTCTCTGGGGCAGAGCCCAGATCCAGGGCGGTTCCCAGAGCCTTAACAAACATCCACATCTAGAGTGGAAATAACCGATTCCTCATTTGTTCATTAAACATGATTCAATACGCAGCAAATGTGTGCCAGGACTGAGTGTGAGCTCCTCCAGGAAAATGGGGTCTCTTCCCCAGGACAAGTGAATCCCCGTCGCCCCCATCCTGGGAGTCAGGGTGAGCTTCTTCTCTCCTCCAAGCCATGCATTCCTCCATCTCCCCTCCACCCGCTCTGGGGAGTGATGGAAGGACCTATCTCTCCCCAGAGTAAGGCTCCTTATTCTCCACCCTACCAGAGACTCTCCTTTAGGTATTAAAGTGTACCCCAAAACTGTGTGCCACTGGCATGGGTAGGACAGGCAGATCAAAGGGACGATTGAAATTCCATACAAGGCCCAATTGAACATATGGTTAACAATTCTCAAATCACTGAGAAACAATTAACTTTTAATAGACGACATTGAAACAAAATAGAGAATCATTGGGGAAAAAAGATAAAGTTGGGTCCACACTTCTCATCATAATCCGAAATAACACTCAGATGGGATCAAAGATCTAAATGTAAAAAAATCAAACCATACAAGTACTAGACGAAAAAAAATAATTTACTTTCTTAAAAATATCTAACAAAACACCCATATCAAAGCTGTGCTATTCACAATGCCCAAGAGATGGGAGCAACCCGAGTGTCTATGGACAGCCAGAGTTTCTGAAACCTTTACCCATACCAGCCCTGACTGTACTATAGACCAATGTTCTCATTTTCAATGTGATGAGGGTCTCCTTCTGGTTTCGTTACTCTAAAATTATACAATACAGTATGTTGCCTAAAATAACTTGACTTTATACTAAAGATTAGCTTATGACTGATACATCAATATTATATTCAAATAATAGATTTCTGAAGTCACATAGTTTAAAACCGTGCTTTTAACACGTCAAGGTAACTGTAAAGAATCAGCTGGGAAGTTCTTCTCTGTTCATCAAAATGGTAATTACTCCTCGCAGTGTGACATTTCCCACCTGAATTTTTGTAGTTTCCATAATCTTGAATAATCACTGAACACGTGTCAAAGCGACTGATATGCAGAAATGCTTTGGTAAATTTGATCATTCTTTTATAGCTATTTCTTGCCAGAAACTCATTTGCCTAACATTCAGTGTAAGTCATTTATCAACAAAATTTTAATCAATAATACATCTTTGAAATTACTCAGTCATTTTTCCTATATTTGCTCCCACCTAGCCATAGGAATTCTCTCTTGCTTGTATGTTCTGGGGGAAAACAGTCTCATTGTTAAATGTTTGCATTGGCAGGTGGAAAGAATACTTGACGATGGAGGGGGGAGGAGAGAGCTGTGGAAGAGCCCTCGTCCAGCCCTTCCTCTCTGTGACATTTACTTAGAGCCCCAGAGCACCGCCCAGGTCAGGACTCAGTCCCCAGGAAACTCCCAGGGCAGACCCACTCTCCTCTAAGCCTCTCCCTGCCAGTCAGCACTTCCAAGGCAGCTCTCTGCCTCCAGCGGCCCTGCCAGAAACGTTTCTACAGACCTCACCGTGCTCACCTCCAGAGGACAATTCCCTTCATGACCATCCCAGAAGCCACTTCCACCGCCTCTCACAGCTCAGCACCCTCCCCTGATAAGTAAACCGCAGCAGCAGAGCTTTGGCAAGAAACCATTTTGCACACCAAAAACTAGAGGAAAAGAGCACAACTCCTCCCACTTTCTTTCTCCACTTTCCACCCCTGTGCCTTGGAAACCCTACTGACTTGTCTGGAAAGTCACAAAACCATGGCAAGCTCATGGACAGAAACCCCACCGGGAACTTCTCTCCTGACCCCATAGCTCAGGCAGACTTCCGGTCCCCCAGAGGCCTGGTGCCTGTGCCCTGGGGCAGAGCGTCAGAGTCAGGAGAAGCTGATTTGTCATAACTATAGCAACGTCACAGAAGTGAGGTCTGGTAACCTTGATAATGGTTGTCTGAGTTTGTCTGGGAAATGGTGGGTGCCCCAGGGGAAAGCCACCTGAACCTCGGGTTGGAGAAGAGAGGGCAGCCTAGGACTGCCTAAGGAAATGTCTTTCTTATAGAAATGTGAAAAAACTCTCAGAAGTGGATGAAATCTTCCAAATACATTGTGAACCATTTCAAGATTTTAGTTGGCATGACTCCCAGAACAACTAAAATACCCATTAGTCTGATACCCATCAAGATTGCTTTTTCGCCAGCAGTACCACTCCTGGGCATATATCCAGACAAAACTCTAATCCTAAAAGATACCTGCACTCCTATGTTCATAGCAGCACTATTCACAATAGGCAAGACATGGTAGCAACCTAAATGTCCATCAACAGATGAATGGATAAAGAAGATGTGGTACACGTATACAATAGAATACCACTTGTTCTTTTTTATGACTGAAATAGCACCATTTGCAGTAACATGGATGCAACTAGAGTTTATCATACTAAGTGAAATAAGTCAGAAAATGAAAGACAAAAACCATATGATATCACTTATATGTGAAATCTAAAATATGACACAGATGAACCTATCTACGAAAGAGAAACAGACTCAAACATAGAGAACAGACTTGTGATTGCCAAGGGGGAGGGGGTTGGGGGAGGGGTGGAGTGGGAGGTTGGGCTTAGCAGATGTAAGATATTATATATGGAATGGATGAACAGCAAGGTCCTACTGTGTAGCACAGAGAGAACTACATGCAGTATCGTATGATTAACCATTATGAAAAAGAATATTTTTTAAAAATAATGTATTTATGTATAACTGAATCACTTTGCTGTACAAAAGAAATTAACACAACATTGTAAATCAGCTATACTTCAATTAAAAAAAATAGGGCTTCCCTGGTGGTGCAGTGGTTGAGAATCTGCCTGCTAATGCAGGGGACACGGGTTCGAGCCCTGGTCTGGGAAGATCCCACATGCCGCGGAGCAACTAGGGCCGTGAGCCACAACTACTGAGCCTGCGTGTCTGGAGCCTGTGCTCCGCAACAAGAAAGGCCGCGATAATGAGTGGCCCCCGCTCGCCACAACTAGAGAAATCCCTCGCACAGAAACAAAGACCCAACACAGCCAAAAATAAATTAATTAATTAATTTTAAAAAATAAGATTGCTTTTTCAAGTTTCCACCGAATTTTCAGAGGTATAATTTTCCCAGGCTACATTACAATCCACGGTTTTGTTGTGGATTTTTTGTTGTGGATACAAAACATTACTAAACCGTTTTGACATCCGTAAATTTAACAGGCCTCTCTCCAAACACTCCCCCCCCCAGTATCCCACACTCACTTTGCCCTGGCGGGAGCAGATCAGATGACTCCACTGACTAGCCACTGGCTCTGCCGGCTCAGGGACCTTCCTGAGTTACAAGCCCTGGGACGGTACTACGGGTTCCCAGAAAGACAAGACTCTTTTGCGCTCCTCACCTTCTGTCCCAGTGAGCCGCAGTCAACACGAAGTTGTCTTATGCCGGGAAACCCCTACATCTGCTCCAGTCTTGTTTGTTGTCATAGAAACATACAGAGACCATGTAGGGTGGGGCTTGCAGTCTGGTCTTTCTGCCTCATTTGATCTCTCCTGAAAGAGAAAATTTCCCTGGATCTCTCTGTTCATAGGAAACAGGACGGGCACTGCCTGGTGACCTAAAACAATGGGATGTCCAGAGGATAGTCTGCAGTGGTCTTCAGGGACTCAGCACAATGAGATGGGGGCTCCAGGCTTCCCTGGGCAGCATGGCGGGCTGGCAGCATGACCTGTTTCCTTGCTTAGCTCTTATCTCCCTGTAGAGATGAGGAGCTCAGCCCTTGTTCTGGAGCACTTCAAATACATGTGAAGGGGAAGGGATCTGTCTTCCAGATAAACCATCTAGAAGACCTGGAAATAAATCTCTCTGACCTACCCTGGTTATTTCTTTGTCCCTGAGATTTTCAGACCCCCTGTGTCCTGCTTACTTCCAGGTGAGACTGGTTTCTAAACCCTGAAAATTTGAGCTCATGGAGCGGAATGCTCTGGCTTCTTTCTCCCCCATCATGAGTCAGGCACATAGTAAATGTCCCACAAATACTTGTTGGATAAGTGAATGAACAGTCCCCCAAATTGCTTTTGGTCCTAATGCAGCCTGAACCTCAGCACAGGTTTATCTTTTTAAGGAATTTAGCCATCAAGATAAAGAGGAACACCTGTACAGGATTAGAAATCAGAGTGAGGTTGGGAAATGGGAGGAGGGGGCCTGGGTGGATGCCAGCTTCCATTAGGGCCATGATCAGTGGTGAGGCAACACTGAGAGGCCCACTTAGGTTCTGGATATATCCGCCCTGGTGGAGCAGGGTGCCTCAAGAAAGTGGGGAGAGTGAGAAGGTGACATCTAGGAAACAGTGTAAGATAGCTCTTTCATTCTTGGTCTAGACAATAGCTCTTGGGATAGAGGAACCCACTCTTAGCTTTGGAGAATGGGAAGTTATAAGCCTCATTTTCAGCTTTCCCTCCACACCAGGATCCTGTGCCATCCTAATTATAAGTAACTTTCCATGTGCCAAGGTGTGACCTATGGAGAGGAGAAGACCCACCAGGTCTCCGTGGGAGTCTTTCCTGTAATCTGTGCACTATATACCCAGTGGCAGGTCTGGGGTTTAGCAAATTTCTGGGAACGGACTGAGGCAAGGAACAATCATAGCAATAGCCTTGCTGGGGCACTGGGGAAGTGCTGCTGCTGGAATAAGCCAGGCCTCTGAGGATAGGGAGAGTCACCTACCTCTTTCAGCCCTGGAGGTAGGAGATTGGCCACTAAGCACAGGAGCAGCAGCATATTCTCTGAAAAGCTGAGCAGGCCTGCAGTGGCGTGTGATTTCTCCTTCCAGGTTTTTGCAATCCTGAGTTTCAAAGGGCAGGCTCAGGGCCCACCAATTTACTCCTGGTTCTACTGATTCTCAAGACATGAGCTTTCATCAGAAAAGTCTGTATGGTGAGGGTGTTGCAAGAACCCCATTCTTGGGCCCTTGGTAGTCAGCATGATCACGTTCACCTAGAGAAAATCCTGAACTCTGAATGGAGGAAGGGCTTTGGGGGGTTTGGGCATTAATCAGAAATGGTGTCCCCTTCCTCTAAGTTCAATCCTCCAAGAGCATAAATCTGACCCCACTGTGCTTTTTGTTTGTCATTCGGTAACTGTCTACTTCCTAGAAAAAAAAACAAAAAAGCATACAACTATCCAATTATACTCTTTGCAGAGCTTCGGAGTTTTTTTTTGATAGCTGAAGAGGTTTTTTGTCGTTGTTCTAAATGCAAAAGTACCAAGAAAAAGTCTTTCCTAAAACACATTAGCCAAGAGCCTAGCCATCCATCAATTTCTTGGTAGTTTCAGGCAACTGCAAACTGTTGGGGAAGGGGGTGAGGACCAGAGATTGAGGATGAAGTGGAGGTGGGGTATTGATGAGAGTACCAGGAAGATAAGGTGATGACAGAATAGGAGAGTTTAAGAAGAGGGGTTTGACAGACAAATGCACCTGAGTTTATTGTGTGGTCCAGTTCCAGGTAGCCCTTATAAAGCCAGTATTATTCTCAACTTGTTGATATTTCAAAGGTTTAAAAGACCCCAATATTAAAGTAGTTGGGAAGCATCAGGTAGAGACGGAAAGAGGATAAACAAACTTTGTCATTCATTCTAAGTTTTCCAGGTCACTCCTCTCCCACCTGGCCCAGGTAATCTGGGTTCCAGGGATGACCATGATGTGGGCAAATGTTCTGCCCCCCAAGGCTCCTTGCTCCTGGTGAGGAACCAGGCATATTTGCTCACGCAGTTCTCTGCACACAGGTGCTTAGAGTTGTCAGCCTTTAGAAGGGCAAGTTCCAAGCTATGATTCTACTTAGAATACAGGCAATCAGCCAGACAGTTTAGATTACTTCTATCTGTTCTTTTATAATTTAGTACAGATATGAGACGACTTCTAGAACCTTATCTCAAACTGAACATAAGGTTTAAGCTGTTTTTGCATCATTGGCTCAGTCATTACCCACAAGGTAGAACATATATCTTCTCATTTTCATTCTCTGCCTCAAGAATGACAGTTCCTTAAAGGGGATATATTGCCTCTTACCTTTGATAATTTACCTCTCCTCCCCACGGCCAATTTGCAAACCACAAGTATGCTCAGCAATGTTGCAGTAATTTATTAAATAACTGTGTTGACACACTGGTCTTTAACGCACCTATAAACTATTATTTATGATGTTTGGGAAGTACAGAAAATCAACGATGATAGACTATAATTTTAGCCCAAAGGAGGTGTTTATCATTTTAACGAATCTTGTCACATAGAACCATGGGAGTTTTCACAGTTTCTGCAGCTGGTTTCCTGTGCATTTGGCAGTGCTCTCACATTTTTCTGATAGGCAGTTTTCCTCTGAGCTATTTGGACCCCACCTTGGACTACACTTCCACCCCACACATGGCTCAGGCCTCCCTTCTTCCAGGGTTCCCCATGGATGCACGTAATAGCGATCAGCCGTTGTCTCTGCTCTCCTTCCACTCCCCTCCTCCTCCTATCTCACCTGACCCACAGCTAGCTCTGCTGCACAGACCCAGGGCAAAAGGCACCTGTGTCTGAGCTTAGCGATCCTTCCAGAAGAGCAGCTGGCTGCTCTTGTGAAGTTAACACTAACAAATTTGTAATTGCTTCAGAACTTTTCAGTGAACAGAAGTAAAAAAGGAAGAAGGAAAACGAACAGGGTGTCAGATGTGTGGGACACTACATGCAACATATGTTTAGGGAGTCCCAGAAGCAGGGGAGATGGTTGAAAATTTCACAATATTGATGGGAAAAAAAAAAAACCCTGAAGCATTAATGTTCAAAACCAAGAAGCTCAGTGAACTCCAAGTAGGATAAAGTATCATAGAAGAATGGGCAAGATTTCCCCCATGCCTCCTTCCCTTCTCTCCTAGATCTCATCATTTTATTTCCAGTCCAGCCCTCTCTTCAGATAGCACCTCTGGCTCATTCTCTCCCACAGCTGCTCCTTCTGTGTTATGTCCACGTGTGAGAAGTGCTGGGATGGAGCTACTTCTGGGGTCTATGACATCATTCAGACATGGGGCCTCTTCTCCTTGATCTAGAAAGCTAAGTGCTCTTAAGGGAAAAGTAGCTTCAACAGTGCTGTCCATGTGCAGAAGAGGTAGCTGACCACTTTCTCCAAATAACATCTTCTACCATTAGGGCTTTTTTCAATTGAATTGCAAAAGATTCTTTTTTTTAATTACTGTTTAAATTACTAATTAAATTATGTGGTAAAATATACCTAATGGAAAATTTACCTATTAACCAATTTTAAGTGTGCAGTTCAATGGCATTAAGTACATGCACATCGTTGTGCAACCTTCACCATTAACCATCTTAAGAAATTTTTCACCTTCCCAAATTGAAACTCTGAACCCACTAAACAGTAACTCCCCATTACCCTTTCCCCCTAGCCCCTGGGAATCACCATTCTACTTTGTGTCGCTATGAATTTGCAAGAGATTCTTAAATAAATGCAAGAGTCTTGAGCACGGTCATATCATCAGTCTTATACCTCATTTATCACTTACACCTTAATAGGCAGTAGACAAAACCTATACAAATGGAGACTGTAAGAAAAGAAGAAGGGATGAAGGGAGAGCTGGAGGGGGCAAGTCATCACAAACAAGCCTGCCTGAATTCATCCTCTGCCCCTGACCACCAAATTGAAGCCAAGGTTCCTCCTACCTTTTCCTGAATGTACAGGTACGCTAGAGAGGCCTAACGCTCCATACTTTTGGCCATTTTGTAAGCTAAAGAAAGAAATGAGAAGCAAATTTCCTCATCTGGGTGGAGTATCGACGGCATCTGGGACAACTGAAAGATGCCTGAAGCCTGGGGAGGGCCTCTGTTCTTGTTTTCAAGGAAAGAAGAGCCCCAGTTAAAAGTGACTGCCCCCACCTGGGCATCCCCCTCTGGCCTTTCTATAAAACTCACTGTATTGAGAAGAATGGGGATGCAGAGGAAATATTTGCGGAATTGCCTCCAGAAACCACATCCCTCGTCCTGACCCTCAGTGAAGCCACTCCCTAGAGTGGAGGATGGGATCTTCTCCCACTGGTCTGGTATTCTTCATTGCCTGACAGGTGAGTTTGGCATGAGGCTTGAGAACACTCAACTTGTGGCTTGGTCTAGGAGGTCCCAGCCTTAGGCTCTGAGGAGAATTTCCACAAGAGAGGATACAGAGATTCCAGAAGAAACTCAGGTTAGTCAAACACTATCAATTTACTGAGACGTACGGATGACTGGAAAGCCCCAAGGAGAGAGATTTCATTTCAAAGAAACAGATGGGATGATCACTTGGTCCCGTGATACAAATAGATCTAAGAGCAGCAGGCTGAATGGCCCTATGGCCAGAGGGACTGGGAGAGAATACAGTTGAAGAACAGAACATTCTGATTGAGAGAATGCTGGCTGGGAGTTGGGAGACCAGGGTCCAGTTCCTGTGAAGAACACGCCACATGGCTGTGTTGGTCACTACCTGGCTTCGTAGTTTTTAATGGTTAGTGTCTATCAGTGTATTTCAAAATTTTTCTTTCTACAGTCATGAATATTTTCCTTAAGTAAAATTTGGACACATGCCAAATATTTAAAACAGATGCATAGCTCTGATTAAATGGTGTGGGGTGGAGGTTTGATCTCTTTCTTTTCTTTCCCTTCTAGGCAGTTCCACAATTTGAAAACCATGAGACATGATGAAACTCGATGGACAAACAGCTGGTCTACCAGAGCCATCCTGCAGACCATGGGGCACTTGCCGTTTTACCTGGTCTGGGTCTTTTGTCTGCATCAGGATGTGGGTTGTCTTTCCCCCCAGGGATTTGCTGTGGATCGTTTCCTCCTCCATGACGTTTTGGGCACCATGCTTCACAATTATTTGTGGTAGAAAAGGTGAGGTGGGTGCACTCCTACTGGCTTTCATTAGTCATCTGGTCTCTCCTTGCTTGGGAATTTGAAATCTCAGTGATGACTGTCATGCCAGCAAAGGCTTTCACTCTCCAGTGTCAATACCCGGAGGTGAGGTCATTCAGACCATATCACAGGCTGGCTACGACTGAAACACATACTAACAGTCAACGTTGTAATTGTACACTCAAGCACTAACCCGGCAACTTTTCTGGATTGTTGAAATGATATAGAACTTTTCTATACACAAAACAGTGAATCACACTGTAGCCAGAGGAAATTATACTTCTGGAAATTCAGTAGAAACTTGAAAACGTAATCATAAAAGGATATCAGTCTAATGGGTTTTTTAGTTGTTCTGGGAGTCATGCCAACTAAAACCTTGAAATGGTTCATAATGTATTTGGAAGATTTCATCCACTTCTGAGAGTTTTTTCACATTTCTATAAGAAAGACATTTCCTTAGGCAGTCCTAGGCTGCCCTCTCTTCTCCAACCCGAGGTTCAGGTGGCTTTCCCCTGGGGCACCCACCATTTCCCAGACAAACTCAGACAACAATTATCAAGGTTACCAGACCTCACTTCTGTGACGTTGCTATAGTTATGACAAATCAGCTTCTCCTGACTCTGACGCTCTGCCCCAGGGCACAGGCACCAGGCCTCTGGGGGACCGGAAGTCTGCCTGAGCTATGGGGTCAGGAGAGAAGTTCCCGGTGGGGTTTCTGTCCATGAGCTTGCCATGGTTTTGTGACTTTCCAGACAAGTCAGTAGGGTTTCCAAGGCACAGGGGTGGAAAGTGGAGAAAGAAAGTGGGAGGAGTTGTGCTCTTTTCCTCTAGTTTTTGGTGTGCAAAATGGTTTCTTGCCAAAGCTCTGCTGCTGCGGTTTACTTATCAGGGGAGGGTGCTGAGCTGTGAGAGGCGGTGGAAGTGGCTTCTGGGATGGTCATGAAGGGAATTGTCCTCTGGAGGTGAGCACGGTGAGGTCTGTAGAAACGTTTCTGGCAGGGCCGCTGGAGGCAGAGAGCTGCCTTGGAAGTGCTGACTGGCAGGGAGAGGCTTAGAGGAGAGTGGGTCTGCCCTGGGAGTTTCCTGGGGACTGAGTCCTGACCTGGGCGGTGCTCTGGGGCTCTAAGTAAATGTCACAGAGAGGAAGGGCTGGACGAGGGCTCTTCCACAGCTCTCTCCTCCCCCCTCCATCGTCAAGTATTCTTTCCACCTGCCAATGCAAACATTTAACAATGAGACTGTTTTCCCCCAGAACATACAAGCAAGAGAGAATTCCTATGGCTAGGTGGGAGCAAATATAGGAAAAATGACTGAGTAATTTCAAAGATGTATTATTGATTAAAATTTTGTTGATAAATGACTTACACTGAATGTTAGGCAAATGAGTTTCTGGCAAGAAATAGCTATAAAAGAATGATCAAATTTACCAAAGCATTTCTGCATATCAGTCGCTTTGACACGTGTTCAGTGATTATTCAAGATTATGGAAACTACAAAAATTCAGGTGGGAAATGTCACACTGCGAGGAGTAATTACCATTTTGATGAACAGAGAAGAACTTCCCAGCTGATTCTTTACAGTTACCTTGACGTGTTAAAAGCACGGTTTTAAACTATGTGACTTCAGAAATCTATTATTTGAATATAATATTGATGTATCAGTCATAAGCTAATCTTTAGTATAAAGTCAAGTTATTTTAGGCAACATACTGTATTGTATAATTTTAGAGTAACGAAACCAGAAGGAGACCCTCATCACATTGAAAATGAGAACATTGGTCTATAGTACAGTCAGGGCTGGTATGGGTAAAGGTTTCAGAAACTCTGGCTGTCCATAGACACTCGGGTTGCTCCCATCTCTTGGGCATTGTGAATAGCACAGCTTTGATATGGGTGTTTTGTTAGATATTTTTAAGAAAGTAAATTATTTTTTTTCGTCTAGTACTTGTATGGTTTGATTTTTTTACATTTAGATCTTTGATCCCATCTGAGTGTTATTTCGGATTATGATGAGAAGTGTGGACCCAACTTTATCTTTTTTCCCCAATGATTCTCTATTTTGTTTCAATGTCGTCTATTAAAAGTTAATTGTTTCTCAGTGATTTGAGAATTGTTAACCATATGTTCAATTGGGCCTTGTATGGAATTTCAATCGTCCCTTTGATCTGCCTGTCCTACCCATGCCAGCGGCACACAGTTTTGGGGTACACTTTAATACCTAAAGGAGAGTCTCTGGTAGGGTGGAGAATAAGGAGCCTTACTCTGGGGAGAGATAGGTCCTTCCATCACTCCCCAGAGCGGGTGGAGGGGAGATGGAGGAATGCATGGCTTGGAGGAGAGAAGAAGCTCACCCTGACTCCCAGGATGGGGGCGACGGGGATTCACTTGTCCTGGGGAAGAGACCCCATTTTCCTGGAGGAGCTCACACTCAGTCCTGGCACACATTTGCTGCGTATTGAATCATGTTTAATGAACAAATGAGGAATCGGTTATTTCCACTCTAGATGTGGATGTTTGTTAAGGCTCTGGGAACCGCCCTGGATCTGGGCTCTGCCCCAGAGAAGGGGAGTCAGTGACAGGGGGTGTCACTCCAGCCCCCACTCTTTGAAGCGTCTCATCGTTCTCCGTATCCAGGGCAGGAAGCTGGAAATCCTGGTGAAGACTGCTGGAGGAGTCCCAAAGTTGTTTCCGTAGGAGACGATGCCCTGGGCCACGTTGTTACACACAAGGGGGCCACCGGAGTCCCCCTGTGGGCAAGCAGAGGAAGGGACACTAAGCCGGGCCTCCATTCTCCAGGCCTCCCCCCTCCTGAGGCCCTATGGCCCTCCCTCAGAGAAAACAGGCGTGGGTGGGCTCCTTCCACTGCTGGCTGTGTGTGAGATGGGAGGCGGAGGGGCAGCAGAAGTCGAGCTTCTGGATTTTTCCATCACTGGGCTTCAGCCCTGGCTATGGTTATTCTACAGAACAACCCAGGCCAAGGTACCTTCACCGGCCCCAGGAAAACGCTGCACATGTACGCCCTGTGTCTGGTGCACCTGCTATTCCCCCAGAGACCGGATTGACGGGGAAAAGTCCCCCACCTCACTCTGCTCTGGGCCCCAGACTGAGGCCATGGGGATGTAATCTGTCCCCACTGCCCAGTCTGCCCACGTCCCTTTGTCTCGGACAGTGTCGGCAGATGCCCGTGGTCTTACTTGGAAGGCGGATTTCCTCTCTCTTGGGTCGCCCACACAAATCTGTGTTCGGCCAGTGTAGAACATGAAGCGTCTACGGCACTCCCCATTCCTCTGCACTGTCAGCTGCACGTCTTGGAGCGTGTCTGTTCTCCTGTTCAGGCCGAGACGGCCCCAGCCGGCCACGGTGCACAGGGTCCCAGGACTCAGCCTCTCCTGGGTCTGCGGCAGAGCCACCGGCCTCACAGCTTGATTACGTCTGACTCTGCTTCTCAGCTGGCAGGAAGCATGCAGGCACTCAGGGACTGTCTATGCCATGCTCACCCCATGCCTACCACCACCCTGGGAGTCTGCTCGGCTTCCCCCTCCCTGGTCCCCCAAGCTGGGAGGGAGCCGCCCGGGTGAAGTACCAGAGGGTCGGTACCTGCAGTAACATGATGTCATTCTGTTTCTGCTGATTGTGCCCGGGGTGGGGGATGGCTCTGAGCACCGGTATGCGCTGCTGAGTCCCTTCCAACCTGCTGATGTTGTGGGCCCCCAGGATGACACTTATTTGTCTGCAAAGGAAAGGGAGCCTAGAAGTAGGTCTGAGCTGCAGGAACTGCACTCCCCGATGCAGGTCACGTGACAGCCCAGGGTGGCGAGACCTCAGCCAAGGGAGGTGGGGACAGGAGGGCTCTGGCACTGGGCTCTATGCCCTTGGTCTCCACAGCCTTGAGCTGTGGGTGGTAGGAAACTCAGTGACCTTATATTTGGCCTCCCCTACAATAAAAAAGGAGCTTGAATTCATATTTTGAGCCCCAATGCGTGCCTTCCATCTCCCCATCTTGCTCTTTTTGATCAGGTCCTCCTTTCTCCCCATTTACAATGGCCTGCTCCCTGCTCCCCAAGCCCTAGCTGCTCTTTTTTCACCCCTTTATTGCTGGAACCCTGCTTTCAATGGCTCCTCTCATGAAATCTTCTGGACCTGCTCTGCTGGTGCCCAGAAGCCCCTTAGTGACTCACCTTCCCGAGCACTGAGCTGCTGTCATCACAAAGTCTTCTCGCACCAGAAACCCCCCACAAGTGGTCAGATACCCTGGTCTCTGGATCTGAATATATGCCATGTAAGGGTGGGAATGGGGCCTGGCCTCTTGGCCTCCGATGATCTGCCCTGGAAGGAAGCATTAGGCACTTATCTCTGCACTGACAGGTGTGTGGGCTTCGGCTTGGTGGCTCCAGAAATGTTAGAAGATGGCGAGGCAGGAGAGGTGCTACACGGGCCGGAGAAGCTGGTGGTTCATGAGAACTGGGTCTGCAGGGCACCAGCCTTGGGGGAGGCTCCAGGAGTCTGCAGGAAACGCCGCTGGCTCCCCATCCCAGCCTCAGCGCCCTCCCACCTCCCCAGAAGGCAAGGCCAGCTGCAGCCTCCCATAATGAGGAAGGTTCCTCTGCTGTGGGGATGGCAGATCCGGAGCCCTCTGAGCAGCCTCTCCCTGCAGTCCCGTGCTACTTTCTTCCTCAGGGAGTCTCCAGATCCCTGTGAGTCCAGCTCACGGGCAGCTCATGAATTTAAGGCTCTAAGGATGAGCCGGCGGGCCTGCTATTGCTGTATCTTTATCTCCTAGGCTCTGCCACAGGAGCTGCAGAATGAGTTCAGAGAGCATGTTTATATAGCAAGTAGTACGTGCCAGGACGACTCCAGGAATTTTATGTACACTAAGTCATTTAACTCTCATGTCAGCTCTCTGAGGTAGGCCTGACATAATTCCTGTTTTATAGATGATGGAGCTGAGGAACTCTGAACTCATACAAGCTGCCCAATGATACAGGGTTAGGGAGTGCCTGAGTGGTCTGGCTCCAGAGTCTATGGGATGGGGTTGGCCTCTGAGGATGGGGACGGTCACTCACCTGCCCTAGCCCTGGGAGGCAGGAGAAGGACCACCAGGAGCAGGAGTGGCTGCATCGTCCTGGGAAGTCTGCCCAGTCAGTTGCTGCTGGTCTTCCTCCTGCCAGACTTTGAGCCCCTGAAAGAGGAAGGAAGGGTGAGGGTGGGGGCTTGAGAATTTGCATTCCCATTCTCCTGCTGCTGTGCTAGGTTTCATCACCCAAGGCTGCCCAAGAGGCTTGCCCACTAACTGCCAGTGATGTGGGGGAATATAGTAACCCAAGGCTTCAGCGCAATATTCTGCACAGCTGCTGAGTCATTACTGGCCGTGGAAATGGGAACCCAGGGCAACAGGGATGGGGACAGGGTCACTGTGTCCCAGAACCTCAAACCCACCTAATTCAATAATCCCTACAAGCATCAAAGCTGGGAGCTCTCTATTTCCTCCTTCCTCTCCCTCATTGACTGGAGCCTGCATGTCTTCACCCTTTGGTCTTAGCCCCCTGTTGAGACCCTTGCTGCTCCCACTTCTTTCTAGAAGTTGTCATGCAGACTGTGTAGCTGTCTCTCCTGAGTGTGTGGAGGGCACTGCCAGAGAAAGGAAAGGGAAGAATGAGGCTCTCCACTGACCATTATGCTCTCAGGTCTCTTGAGCCCCAGCAAACTCTCAGTGAAATCCTGACACTGTGGACGACTTCTGTTCTCCTGCTTCCTACTCAAGGCAAAGGCCTTTATGTCCCAGAAGGTTCTCTGCATGCAGAAAAGGCCTAGTGACTTGATTTTGTTGCAAGCCATCAGACCCTGGTGGAAAAACATCTCAAATCCTATTCATCCATGGTATAAGAGTCCCATCAACCTAATCCCATCTCTGCCCCGGGGGTGATAGCTCCTAAGAAGGAGGTACGTCACTGCTGTGCTCCCCGTAACACATGAAGAAGTGGACCCAGGCATTCATCACTGAGAGAAAGGCACGGCAGAGTCCTGCAGAGAAACACAAGGGGTTGTGAGACAGTTTTCACAATACTTCAAAGTTTCTCTGTTGGCATAGAAAGCACTACAATATAGTAAATTTTTTGCAAAAGTATCAGAATTGAAAGCTAATACAATTCTCAGTCTTTTATGGATTATGATAAGCCCACTTGAAAATGTTATAAAATTAAGGATCCTCTCCCTATGTATAAATATACACAGGTTATAGCTTATTTTCAGAGCTGCCAAGAACTTAATCCTTCCTCTAATGCATGGTTTATGACTGCAACCTCATGAAATTTCTTCATGCATCTGAAAAGTAATATGCAGAAAACAGGGAAAAAGAAACGAAAATAGTATAACAGCTTTATTAGTGCCTTAGCATCTGGGTAATTTTAATTTATTGTTAATTAAAGTTTTACAACACTTTATTTTATTTTAAAAACTTTAATGTAACTTTTTTACAAAGTAAAGGATAAAGAGTAGCATGCGAAGAAATGGGAGTCAAATATATATGCTCCCAATGATCTTAATAGAGATGTAGATAAGGGATTTCATTAACAGTGACTAGGATTTCATGCCCATCTTCCCACCAAAAACAACCGAAAGAAACCTGTTTAAAATGGCTAAAAACCTTAAAAGCCTTGAAGAAATGCAAATGTAGGAGTGAATACCAGGCCCAAACTGAAGGAATAATGGGTGTCCAGTTAGACAGTTACTACTGTTCTGTGGAAATTTGCTGAACCCACAAAATTCAAACTTCTGTTTTAATGAGCATATAAAGTGAGAGGTATAGAAATCAAAAAGGGAGGAGATATGGGGATATATGTATATGTATAGCTGATTCACTTTGTTATAAAGCAGAAACTAACACACCACTGTAAAGCAATTATACTCCAATAAAGATGTTAAAAAAATAAAAAATAAATAAAATTTAAAAAATAAAAGAAATTAAAAAAAAACAAATCAAAGACCAAGACCCACACAAGCAGGTCTAGTCAAACCCTCCTCACAATAAGCTGGGAACTGAAAAGTTTACACACTCAAAGTAACAAAGAAGAGTTAATGGGCAAGTGCTTGCATGTAATTTCATGAAAGATGGAAATAGTACTGGACTTTCATGGACTCTCATACCTTGAACTTCGATTAATGTTGTTATGGACTGTTTGCTAAAGTACCTGGCAAAATCAAATGCAAATGTAGAGGAAATTCACTTAATTCCAGTGTTTGAATTACACCTAAATATTGTTTTTCAAGTACAATGACAAACATATAGTCAAATATAAACAGATCAACAAGCAAGCAAAGATATAAGACACCATGACTAATAAACAATAGATAAGAGAAAAAATACTTTAATTATTGGGATAATACTATTAGTAAAATAAAATATAGATTGCAAAAAAAATTATGCTGAAATAAAAACAAGCTTTAAAAGCACTCCCATGTTATGTCATAATTCTAGTTATTACTTTAAAATGTATATCTCAGAAATTACTAAATTTCCTTGTCAATTGCATTATTATGAACTTTCACCAAATCTTTAACCGTGGTCATTTTTAAGTCTTTTGTCATTTACAGACAGTTCTGGGTGTACTCGATGCTTTTGCAAATATGTTCCTATAAAAGGGTTTCATCTTCAAGGAATTCATAGAAAAGACTGAAAAGTACAGGTTTCTGGTAACTGACTATACTGCTGAACTGAATGAATAAGCATTTTCAGAACTCTAATGGAAAACTGATGAATTCATAAAAGTGCTAACAAAAGATCAAGATGAAAAAAAATTAATTACACGGGACTGAGTGAACTGATGAGGATGATTATAATTTTTGTGACTTTCTGTTTGAATAATAAAAAAAAAAATCTCACAAGGACTCAGAGGCAAAAAATATACAAATCAATTTTTACTGCAAAGTAAAGGAGCTGTTCCAGTGGAGGATTCTTGGACTGAATGTCAATATTATGACATAGTGTGTTTCATGTTTGGTAATTGCAATCATTATTGCTTTTGTTGTGGTCATCCATTTACAATGCTTGGTGTCAGTTTATTTACCTCTTGTAAAAATAAAATACAGTGTGTGTGTGTGTGTGTGTGAAAAAAAAAAAAAGCACTCCGGGGAACATTAACCTTAAAAAAATGACATCTGAAAAAGACCTAAATACAACTTCTAAAAGTGAGAAATATGAAAACACCAAAATTAAAGTCACAGTGAATAAAGTTAATAACAGATTAGACAAAGATGAAAATAGAATTACTAACCTGAAATAGCTCAGAAAGAATTGTCAAGAATAGAGCACAGGGCTTCCCTGGTGGTGCAGTGATTGAGAGTCCGCCTGCCGATGCAGGGAACATGGGTTCGTGCCCCGGTCCAGGAGGATCCCACATGCTGCAGAGCGGCTGGGCCCGTGAGCCATGGCCGCTGGGCCTGCGCGTCCGGAGCCTGTGCTCCGCAACGGGAGAGGCCACAGCGGTGAGAGGCCAGCATACCGCAAAAAAAAAAAAAAATAGAGCACAGACAGGCATAAAGATAAAAATATAGAAAACAGTAGAATTAGAAGGTTGAACATATATTGAATTAAAGTTCTAGAAGAAGAGAGAGAGAATGGGGGAGAAAAGTAATATATAGTGAGATAGTGGTTGAGATTTTGTTAAAACTGATGACAAAAATGCAGTTAGAGGTTAAAAAAATACCAATAAATCTCAAGCAGAATACAGAAGAGAAATCTATACCTAGAAATCAATATTATAAAGAAACAGCAGAAATCTTAAGGACGAGTAGAGTAAAATAGATTACACACTTTCAAATGCATGGCAGAGCAAAGGGAGAATTTTCAACAGCAGCAGTGAGTGGATGCTACTCAGGAAGAAATGTCTTCATAGTCATTCGAGAAGATTTTAAAGTACATCTTATAAATTGATTAGTAATGTTATAGAAGTTATGAATAGCTGATGAAAAAACGAACACATATAGAACATCTTACCCAACAAAGGCAGATTACACACTTTACAAGCACATATAGATGTTGACCATAGATTAGGCCATAGAGTAGGTCTCAAAAATGTTTAAAGGATTAAAATGATGCATCATTTTTCATAGACCACAATGAGTTTAAGTTAGAATTTCATAACAAGAATATGAGCAGAAAATCCTTATATTTTTAAAACTAACAAAATAGACTGCTAAATACAGAGGATCCTTGAACAACAGGCATTTGAAATGGACAGTTCCACTTATGCATGGCTTTTTCTCAGTAGTAAACACTAGAGTACTACACTACCCATTGTTGGTAGCAAAACCACAGAACAGAGGACCAACTATAAGTTATACTTGGATTTTCCACTAGGTGAAGTGCCGATGCCCCTAAACTCCCACGCTGTTCAAGGGCCAAATGAATCATGAGTAAAAACATAATGGAAACAAAAAATGAGTTCAAAATGATTAATAATGATGAAAATAATTTATAGTAAAATTTGTTGAGTATATGTGAATAAAGATGAAACTTGACTATTTAACACTATACCTCAAATTAATTAATTTAAAGGTAAAAACTTAAAACTTTGGATATAGGAGAATTTCTTTATACATTTAACATTGGGAAAACAATTTTATACAAAATATACAAAGCACTAACCATCAATAATAATGCATAAATTGATCTACATTAAATGTTTGTTGTGTATATATGAATAAAGATGAAATTCTGATTACACAGGACACTTTTTTTTGAATTATTGAATTTTATTTTATTTATTTTTTTATACTGCAGGTTATTAGTTATCCATTTAATACATATTAAGGTATATATGTCAATCCCAATCTCCCCATTCATCACACCACCAACCCCCGCCACCTTCCCCCCTTGGTGTCCATACGTTTGTTCTCTACATCTGTGTCTGAATTTCTGTCCTGCAAACCGGTCATCTGTACCATTTTTCTAGGTTCCATATATATGCGTTAATATACGATATTTGTTTTTCTCTTTCTGACTTACTTCACTCTGTCTGACAGTATCTAGATTCATCCACGTCTCTGCAAATGACCCAATTTCGTTCCTTTTTATGGCTGAGTCATATTCCATTGTATATATGTACCACATCTTCTTTATCCATTCGTCTGTCAATGGGCATTTAGGTTGCTTCCACGACCTGGCTATTGTAAATAGTGCTGCAATGAACGTTGGGGTGCATGTGTCTTTTTGAATTATGGTTTTCTCTGGGTATATGCCCAGGAGTGGGATTGCTGGGTCATATGGTAATTCTATTTGTAGTTTTTTAAGAAACCTCCATACAGTTCTCCATAGTGGCTGTATTAATTTACATTCCCACCAACAGTGCAAGAGGGTTCCCTTTTCTCCACACCCTCTCCATTATTTGTTGTTTGTAGATTTTCTGATGATAGCCATTCTGACTAGTAGGAGGTGATACCTTACTGTAATTTTGATTTGCATTTCTCTAACAATTAGTGATGTTGAGCAGCTTTTCATGTGCTTCTCGGCCATCTGTATGTCTCTTTTGGAGAAATGGCTATTTAGGTCTTTTGCCCATATTTGGATTAGGTTGTTTGTTTTTTTAATATTGAGCTGCATGATCAGTTTATATATTTTGGAGATCAATCCTTTGTCCGTTGATTCATTTGCAAATATTTTCTCCCATTCTGAGGGTTGTCTTTTCATCTTGTTTGTAGTTTCCTTTGCTTTGCAAAAGCTTTTAAATTTCATTAGGTACCATTTGTTTATTTTTGTTTTTATTTCCATTACACTAGGAGGTGGATCAAAAAAGATCTTGCTGTGATTTATGTCAAAGACTGTTCTTCCTATGTTTCTCTCTGAGAGTTTTACAGTGTCCAGTCTTATGTTTAGGTCTCTAATCCATTTTGAGTTTATTTTTGTGTGTGGTGTTAGAGAGTGTTCTAATTTCATTCTTTTACATGTAGCTGTCCAGTTTTCCCAGCATCACTTACTGAAGAGGCTGGCTTTTCTCCACTGTATATCCTTGCCTCCTTTATCATAGATTAGTTGACCATAGGTGCGTGGGTTTATCTCTGGGCTTTCTATCCTGTTCCATTGATCTATGGTTCTGTTTTTGTGCCAGTACCATATTGTCTTGATTACTGTAGCTTTGTAGTATAGTCTGAAGTCAGGAAGTCTGATTCCTCCAGCTCCGTATTTTTCCCTCAAGACTGCTTTGGCTATTGGGTGTCTTTTGTGTCTCTATACAAATTATAAGGTTTTTGTTATAGTTCTGTAAAAAATGCTATTGATAATTTGATAGAGATTGCATTGAATCTGTAGATTGCTTGGGTAGTATAGTCATTTTCACAATATTGATTCGTTCAGTCCAAGAACATGGTATATCTCTCCATCTGTTTGTATCATCTTTAATTTCTTTCATCAGTGTCTTATACTTTTCTGCATACAGGTCTTTTGTCTCCTTAGGTAGGTTTATTCCTAGGTATTTTATTCTTTTTGTTGCAATGGTAAATAAGAGTGTTTCCTTAATTTCTCCTTCAGATTTTTCATCATTAGTGTATAGGAATGCAAGAGATTTCTGTGCATTAATTTTGTAACCTGCAACTTACCAAATTCATTGATTAGCTCTAGTAGTTTTCTGGAGGCATCTTTAGGGTTCTCTATGTATAGTCTCATGTCATCTACAAACAGTGACAGTTTTACTTCTCCTTTTCCAATTTGTATTCCTTTTATTTCTTCTTCTTCTCTGATTGCCATGGCTAGGACTTCCAAAACTATGTTGAGTAATAGTGGTGAGAGTGAACATCCTTGTCTTGTTTCTGATCTTAGAGGAAATACTTTCAGTTTTTCACCATTGAGAATGATGTTTGCTGTGGGTTTGTCATATATGGTCTTTATTATGTTGAGGTAGGTTCCCTCTATGCCCAATTTCTGGAGAGTTTTTATCATAAAAGGGTGTTGAATTGTGTCAAAAGCTTTTTCTGCATCTATTGAGATGATCATATGGTTTTTATTCTTCAATTTGTTAACGTGGTGTATCACATTGATTGATTTGTGTATATGGAAGAATCCTTGCATTCCTGGGATAAATCCCATTTGATCATGGTGTATGATCCTTTTAATGTGTTGTTGATTCAGTTTGCTAGTATTTTGTTGAGGATTTTTACTTCAATATTCATCAGTGATATTGGTCTGTAATTTTCTTTTTTTGTAGTATCTCTGTCTGGTTTTGGTGTCAGGTGATGGTGGCCTCAGAGAATGAGTTTGGGAGTGTTCCTTCCTCTGCAATTTTTTGGAAGAGTTTGGGAAGGATGGGTATTAGCTCTTCTGTAAATATCTGATGTAATTCACCTGTGAAGCCATCTGGTCCTGGGCTTTTGTTTGTTGGAAGAATTTTAATCACAGTGTCAATTTCATTACTTGTGATTGGTCTGTTCATATTTTCTATTTTTTCCTGGTTCCGTTTTGGAAGGTTATACTTTCTAAGGATTTGTCCATTTCTTCCAGGTTGTCAATTTTATTGGCATAGCATTGCTTGTAATAGTCTCTTAGGATGCTCTGTATTTCTGCAGTGTCTGTTGTAACTTCTCCTTTTGATTTGAGTCCTCTCCCTCTTTTTCTTGATGAGTCTGGCTAATGGTTTATCAATTTTGTTTATCTTCTCAAAGAACCAGCTTTTAGTTTTATTGATCTTTGCTATTTTCTTGGTTTCTGTTTCATTTATTTCTGCTCTGATCTTTATGATTTCTTTCCTTCTGCTGACTTTGGGTTTTGTTTGTTCTTCTTTCTCTAATTCCTTTAGGTGTAAGGTTAGATTGTTCATTTGAGATTTTTCTTATTTCTTGAGGTAGGCTTGTATTGCTATAAACTTCCCTCTTAGAACTGCTTTTGCTGCATGCCATAGGTTTTGGATTGTCGTGTTTTCATTGTCATTTGTCTCTAGGTATTTTTTGATTTCCTCTTTGATTTCTTCAGTGATCTCTTGGTTATTTAGTAACGTATTGTATAGCCTCTATGTGTTTGTGTTTTTTACTTTTTTTTCCCCTGTACTTGATTTCTAATCTCAAAGCATTGTGGTCAGAAACGATGCTTGATATGATTTCAGTTTTTTTTATTTAGTGACCCAAGATGTGGTCTATCCTGGAGAATGTTCCATGTGCACTTGAGAAAAAAGTGTAATCTGTTGTTATTGGATGGAATGTCCTATACATATTAATTAAATTTATCTGGTCTATTGTTTCATTTAAAGCTTGTGTTTCCTTATTAATTTTCTATTTGGATGATCTGTCCAGTGGTGTCAGTGAGGTGTTTAAGTCCCCCACTATTATTGCGTTACTGTCAATTTCCTCTTTTATAGCTGTTAGCAGTTGCCTTAGGTATTGAAGTGCTCCTATGTTGCGTGCATATATATTTATAATTGTTATATCTTCTTTTTGAATTGATCCCTTGAACATTATGTAGTGTCCTTTGTTGTCTCTTGTAACATTCTTTATTTTAAAGTCTATTTTATCTGATATGAGTATTGCTACTCCAGCTTTCTTTTGATTTCCATTTGCATGGAATATCTTTTTCCATCCCCTCACTTTCAGTCTGAATGTGTCCCTAGGTCTGAAGTGGGTCTCTTGTAGACAGCATGTATATGGGTCTTGTTTTTGTATGCATTCAGCAAGCCTGTGTCTTTTGGTTGGAGCGTTTAATCCATTCACGTTTAGGGTAATTATCAATATGTATGTTCCTATTACCATTTTCTTAATTGTTTTGGGTTTGTTTTTGTAGGTCCTTTTCTTCTCTGTGTTTCCCACTTACAGAAGTTCTTTTAGCATTTGTTGTAGAGCTGGTTTGGTGGTGCAAATTCTCTTAGCTTTTGCTTGTCTGTAAAGCTTTTGATTTCTCCATCAATTCTGAATGAGATCCCTGCTGGGTAGAGTAATCTTGGTTGTAGGTTCTTCCCTTTCATCACTTTCATCACAGTATGTCATGCCACTCCCTTCTGACTTGTAGAGTTTCTACTGAGAAATCAGCTGTTAACCTTATGGGAGTTCCCTTGTATGTTATTTGTCATTTTTCCCTTGCTTCTTTCAATAATTTTTCTTTGTCTTTAATTTTTGTCAATTTGATTACTATGTGTCTTAGCGTGTTTCTCCTTGGATTTATCCTGTATGGGACTCTCTGCACTTCCTGGACTTGGGTGGCTATTTCCTTTCCCAAGTTAGGGAAGTTTTCGACTATAATCTCTTCACATATTTTCTCGGGTCCTTTCTCTCTCTCTACTCCTTCTGGCACCCCTATAATGTGAATGTTTTTGTGTTTAACATAACATTGTCCTAGAGGTCTCTTAGGCTGTCTTCATTTCTTTTCATTCTTTTTTCTTTATTCTGTTCTGCAGCCGTGAATTCCACCATTCTGTCTTCCAGGTCACTTATCCATTCTTCTGCCTCAGTTATTCTGCTATTGATTCCTTCTAGTGTAGTTTTCATTTCAGTTATTGTATTGTTCATCTCTGTTTATTTTTTCTTTAATTCTTCTAGGTCTTTGTTAAACATTTCTTTCATCTTCTTGATCTTTGCCTCCATTCTTTTTCCAAGGTCCTGGATCATCTTCACTATCATTATTCTGAATTCTTTTTCTGGAAGGTTGCCTATCTCCACTTCATTTAGTTTTTTTCCTGAGGTTTGGTTTTGTTTCTTCATCTGATACATAGCCCTCTGCCTTTTCATCTTGTCTATCTTCCTGTGGTTGTGGGTTTTTTTCCCACAGGCTGCAGGACTGTAGTTCTTCTTGCTTCTGCTGTCTGCCCTCTGGTGGATGAGATTATCCAAGACACTATTGACATAGTGAAAAGTAAAGCCACAGGGTGGGAGAATTAAGAAAGGGTTTATACCTGGGAGATATACGTTTATATATAAATCATATCTATGTTACATTACAGGTCACTGGGAAGCCAATAATTTTGAAATTATACATGGAATTGACAAATATGAGAGTTGCTACTCCAGCTTTCTTTTAGTTTCCATTTGCATGGAATATCTTTTTCTATCGCCTCACTTTCAGTCTGTATGTGTCTCTATGTCTGAAGTGGGTCTCTTGTAGACAGCATATATATGGGTCTTCTTTTTGTATCCATTCAGCCAGTCTGTGTCTTTTGGTGGGAGCATTTAATCCATTTACATTTAAGGTAATTATCGATATGTATGTTCCTGTTCCCATTTTCTTAATTGTTTTGGGTTTGTTATTATAGATCTTTTCCTTCTCTTGTGTTTCTTGCCTAGAGAAGATCCTTTTGCATTTGTTGTAAATCTGGTTTGGTGGTGCTGAACTCTGTCAGCTTTTGCTTGGCTGTAAAGGTTTTAATTTCTCCATCAAATCTGAATGAGATCCTTGCTGGGTAGAGTAATCTTGGTTGCAGGTTTTTCTCCTTCAACACTTTAAATATGTCCTGCCACTCCCTTCTGGCTTGCAGAGTTTCTGCTGTAAGATCAGCTGTTAACCTTATGGGGATTCCCTTGTGTGTTATTTGTTGTTTTTCCCTTGCTACTTTTAATATATTTTCTTTGTATTTAATTTTTGACAGTTTGATTAACATGTGTCTTTGCGTGTTTCTCCTTGGATTTATCCTGTATGGGACTCTGTGCTTCCTGAACTTGATTAGCTATTTCCTTTCCTATATTAGGGAAGATTTCAACTATAATCTCTTCAAGTATTTTCTCAGTCTCTTTTTCTCTTCTTCTTCTGGAACCCTTATAATTCGAATGTTGGTGCATTTGATGTTGTCCCAGAGGTCTCTTAGACTGTCCTCATTTCTTTTCATTCTTTTTTCTTTATTCTGCTCTGCAGTAGTTATTTCCACTCTTTTATCTTCCAGATCACTTAACCATTCTT
The DNA here is from genome assembly GCF_963455315.2 of Globicephala melas. NCBI lineage: Eukaryota > Metazoa > Chordata > Mammalia > Artiodactyla > Delphinidae > Globicephala > Globicephala melas. The sequence goes on along the minus strand of NC_083315.2, from coordinate 104,340,527 downwards.
CTGCCTCAGTTATTCTGCTATTGATCCCTTCTAGAGTATTTTTAATTTCATTTATTGTGTTGTTCATCATTGCTTGTGTCATCTTTAGTTCTTCTAGGTCCTTGTTAAATGTTTCTTGCATTTTCTCTATTCTATTTCCAAGATTTTGGATCATCTTTACTATCATTATTCTGAATTCTTTTTCAGGTAGACTGCCTATTTCCTCTTCATTTGGTAGGTCTGGTGGGTTTTTATCTTGCTCCTTCATCTGCTGTGTTTTTCTATCTTCTCATTTTGCTTATCTTACTGTGTTTGGGGTCTCCTTTTTGCAGGCTGCAGGTTCGTAGTTCCCGTTGTTTTTGGTGTCTGTCTCCAGTGGCTAAAGTTGGTTCAGTGGGTTGTGTAGGCTTCCTGGTGGAGGGGACTGGTGCCTGTGTTCTGGTGGATGAGGCTGGATCTTGTCTTTGTGGTGGGCAGGTCCACGTCTGGTGGTGTGTTTTTTGGTGTCTGTTGACTTATTATAATTTTAGGCAGCCTCTCTGCTAATGGGTGGCGTTGTGTTCCTGTCCTGCTAGTTGTTTGGCATAGGGTGTCCAGCACTGTATCTGGCTGGTCGTTGAGTGAAGCTGGGTGTTGGTGTTGAGATGGAAATCTCTGGGAGAATTTCACCATTTGATATTACGTGGAGCTCGGAGGTCTCTTGCGGACCAGTGTCCTGAAGTTGGCTCTCCCACCTCAGAGGCACAGCACTGACTCCTGGCTGTAGCACCAAGAGCCTTTCATCCACACGGCTTAGAATAAAAGGGAGTAAAGTAGAAAGAAAGAAAGAGGATAAAAGAAAATAAAATATAGTAAGGTAAAATAAAGTTATTAAAATTAAAAAAGAATTATTAAGAAAAAAACTTTTTTTTAAGTTAAAAAAAAAAAAAAAACAGATGGATGGAACCGTAGGACAAATGGTGAAAGCAAAGCTATACAGAAAAAATCTCACACAGAAGCATACACATACACACTCACAAAAAGACGAAAAGGGGAAAAAATAATAAATCTTGCTCTCAAAGTCCACCTCCTCAATTTGAGATGATTCGTTGTCTATTCAGGTATTCCACAGATGCAGGGTACATCAAGTTGATTGTGGAGATTTAATCCGCTGCTCCTGAGGCCTCTGGGAGACCTTTCCCTTTCTCTTCTTTGTTCGCACAGCTCCCGGGGTTCAGCTTTGGATTTGGCCCCGCCTCTGCGTGTAGGTCGCTGGAGGGTGTCTGTTCTTCACTCAGACAGGACAGGGTTAAAGGAACTGCTGATTCGGGGACTCTGGCTCACTCAGGCTGTGAGGAGGGAGGGGTATGGAGTACAGGGCGAGCCTGCGGCGGCAGAGGTCTGCGTGACGTTGCGCCTGCCTGAGGCGCGCCATGTGTTCTCCCGGGGGAGTTGTCCCTGGATCCCGGGACCCTGGCAGTGGCGGGCTGCACAGGCTCCCCGGAAGGGGGGTGTGGAGAGTGACCTGTGCTCGCACACAGGCTTCTTGGTGGTGGCAGCAGCAGTCTTAGCGTCTCATGCCCGTCTCTGGGGTCCGCGCTGTTACCTGCGGCTCACACCCGTCTCTGGAGCTTCTTTAAGCAGAGCTCTTAACCCCCTCTCCTCGAGCACCAGGAAACAAAGAGGGAAGAAAAGGTTTCTTGCCTCTTCGGCAGGTCCAGACTTTTCCCCGGACTCCCTCCCAGCTAGGCATGGTGCACTAACCCCCTGCAGCCTGTGTACACACCACCAACCCCAGTCCTCTCCCTGCGCTCCAACAGAAGCCTGAGCCTCAGCTCCCAGCCCTGCCCACCCCGGCGGGTGAGCAGACAAGCCTCTCGGGCTGGTGAGTGCTGGTCAGCACCGATCCTCTGTGCGGGAATCTCTCCACCTTGCCCTCTTCCCCCCGTTGCTGTGCTCTCCTCCGCACCTCCAAAACTTCCCCCTCCACCACCCGCAGTCTCTGCCCACAAAGGGGCTTCCTAGTGTGTGGAAATCTTTCCGCCTTCACAGCTCCCTCCCACTGGTGCAGGTCCCGTCCCTATTCTTTTGTCTCTGTTTATTCTTTTTTCTTTTGCCCTACCCAGGTAGGTGGGGAGTTTCTTGCCTTTTGGGAGGTCTGAGGTCTTCTGCCAGCATTCAGTAGGTGTTCTGTAGGAGTTGTTCCACATGTAGATGTATTTCTGATGTATCTGTGGGGAGGAAGGTGATCTCCGCATCTTACCCTTCCACCATCTTCCAAGTGAGTCCAAAGCAATCTTGAGAAAGAAAAACGGAGCTGGAGGAATTAGGCTCCCTGACTTCAGACTATACTACAAAGCTGTAGTCATCAAAACAGTATGGTACTGGCACAAAATAGAAATATAGATCAATGAAACCGGATAGAAAGTGCAGAGAACCCACGCACCTATGGTCACCTAATCTATGACAAAGGAGGCAAGAATATACAATGGAGAAAAGACAGTCTCTTCAATAAGTGGTACCGGGAAAACAGGAGAGCTACATGTAAAAGAATGATATTAGAATACTCCTTAACACCATACACAAAAATAAACACAAAATGGAATAAACCTAAATGTAAGACCAGATACTATAAACCTCTTAGAGGAAAACATAGGCAGAACACTTTTTGACATACATCACAGCAAGATTTTTTTGACCACCTCCTAGAGTAATGAAAATAAAAACAAAGAAACAAAAAAAAAACCAAATGGGACCTAATTAAACTTAAAAGCTTTTGCACAGCAAAGGAATCTATAAAGAAAATGAAAAGACAACCTCAGAATAGGAGAAAATATTTGAAAATGAAGCAACTGACAAAGGATTAGTCTCCAAAATATACAAACAGCTCATGCAGCTCAATATCAAAAAAACAAACAACCCAATCAGAAAATGGGCAGAAGACCTAAATAGACATTTCTCAAAGAAGACACATAGATGGGCACAAACACATTAAAAGATGCTCACCATCAGTAATTATTAGAGCAATGCAAATCAAAACTACCATGAGGTATCTCCTCACCCTTGTCAGAAAGGCTATCATCAAAAAATCTACAAACAATAAATGCTGGAGAGGGTGTCGAGGAAAGGGAACGTCCTACACTGTAAGTGGGAATGTACATTTCTACAGCCACTATGAAAAACAGTGTGGAGGTTCCTTAAAAAACTAAAAATAGAGCTACCATATGATTCTGCAATCCCACTCCTGGGCATATATCAGGAGAAAACCATAATCTGAAAATATACATTCACTCCAATGTTCATTACAGCACTGTTTACAATAGCCAAGACATGGAATCAAACTAAGTGTCCATTGACAGAAGAATGGATAAAGATGTGGTACATATATACAATGGAATATTAGCCATTAAAAGGAATGAGATAGTGCCATTTGCAGCAACATGGATGGACCTAGGGATTGTCAAACTGAGAGAAGTAAATCAAACAGGAAGGACAGGTATCACCTGTATGCAGACTCTTAAAAAGTGATACAAATGAACTTATTTACAAAACAGAAACACACTCACAAACTTAGAGAAGGAACTTATGGCTACCAGGAGGGAAGGGTGGGGGGAGGGATGGTTAGGGAGTTTGGGATTGACATGTACAACTGCTATGCTTAGGGTGGATAACCAACAGGGATCTACTGTATAGCACAGGGAACTCTGCTCAATATTATGTGACAACCTGAATGGGAGAAGAATTGGAAAAAGAACAGATACATGTATGTGTATAACTGAATCACTTTGCTGTACATCTGAAACTAACACAGCATTGTTGCTGACCTATATTCCAATAAAAACTGAAAAGTTTTTTTTAACCTCTTTATTGGAGTATAATTGCTTTACAATGGTGTGTTAGTTTCTGCTTTATAACAAAGTGAATCAGTTATACATATACATATGTTCCCATATCTCTTCCCTCTTGTGTCTCCCTCCCTCCCACCCTCCCTATCCCACCCCTCTAGGTGGTCAGAAAGCACCAAGCTGATCTCCCTGTGCTATGCGGCTACTTCTCACTAGCTATCTATTTTACATTTGGTAGTGTATATATGTCCATGCCACTCTCTCACTTTGTCACAGCTTACCCTTCCCCCTCCCCATATCCTCAAGTCCATGCTCTAGTAGGTCTGTGTCTTTATTCCCGTCTTACCCCTAGGTTCTTCATGACCTTTTTTTTTCCCCTTAGGTTCCATATATATGTGTTAGCATACAGTATTTGTTTTTCTCTTTCTGACTTACTTCACTCTGTATGACAGACTCTAGGTCCATCCACCTCACTACAAATAACTCAATTTTGTTTCTTTTTATGGCTGAGTAATATTCCATTGTATATATGTACCATATCTTCTTTATCCATTCATCTGTTGATGGACACTTAGGTTGCTTCCATGTCCTGGCTATTATAAACAGAGCTGCAATGAACATTTTGGTACATGACTCTTTTTGATTTATGATTTGCTCAGGGTATATGCCCAGTAGTGGGATTGCTGGGTCGTATGGTAGTTCTACCTGTAGTTTTTTAAGGAACATCCATACTGTTCTCCATAGTGGCTGTATCAATTTACATTCCCACCAACAGTGAAGGAGGGTTCATTTTTCTCCACACCCTCTCCAGCATTTATTGTTTCTCGATTTTTTGATGATGGCCATTCTGACCGGTGTGAGATGGTATCTCATTGTAGTTTTGTTTTTGTTTTTCTTTTTTTGTGGTACACAGGCCTCTCACTGCTGTGGCTTCTCCCATTGCAGAGCACAGGCTCTGGACGCACAGGCTCAGCGGCCATGGCTCATGGGCCCAGCCGCTCTGCGGCATGTGGGATCTTCCCAGACCGGAGTATGAACCTGCATCCCCTGCATCGGCACGTGTACTCTCAACAACTGCGCCACCAGAGTAGCCCCTCATTGTAGTTTTGTTGGCATTTCTCTAATGATTAATGATGTTGAGCATTCTTCCATGTGTTTGTTGGCAGTCTGTATATCTTCTTTGGAGAAATGTTTATTTAGGCCTTCTGCCCATTTTTGGATTGGGTTGTTTGTCTTTTTGTTATTCAGCTGCATGAGCTGCTTGTAAATTTTGGAGATTAATCCTTTGTCAGTTGCTTCATTTGCAAATATTTTCTCCCATTCTGAGGGTTGTCTTTTGGTCTTGTTTATGGTTTCCTTTGCTGTGCAAAAGCTTTGCAGTTTCATTAGGTCCCATTTGTTTATTTTTGTTTTTATTTCCATTTCTCTAGGAGGTGGGTCAAAAAGGATCTTGCTGCGATTTATGTCATAGAGTGTTCTGCCTATGTTTTCCTCTAAGAGTTTGATAGTTTCTGGCCTTACATTTAGTTCTTTAATCCATTTTGAGCTTATTTGTGTGTATGGTGTTAGGGAGTGTTCTAATCTCATACTTTTACATGTACCTGTCCAGTTTTCCCAGTACCACTTATTGAAGAGGCTGTCCTTTCTCCACTGTACATTCCTGCCTCCTTTAGCAAAGATAAGGTGACCATATGTGCATGGGTTTATCTCTGGGCTTTCTATCCTGTTCCATGGATCTATATTTCTGTTTTTGTGCCAGTACCATACTGTCTGGATTACTGTAGCTCTGTAGTATAGTCTGAAGACAGGGAGCCTGACTCCTCCAGCTCCGTTTTTCGTTCTCAATATTGCTTTGGCTATTCGGGGTCTTTTGTGTTTCCATACAAATTGGGAAATTTTTTGTTCTAGTTCTGTGAAAAATGCCAGTGGTAGTTTGATAGGGATTGCATTGAATCTGTAGACTGCTTTGGGTAGTATAGTCATTTTCACAATGTTGATTCTTCCAATCCAAGAACATGATATATCTCTCGATCTATTTGTATCATCCTTAATTTCTTTCATCAGTGTCTTATAATTTTCTGCATACAGGTCTTTTGTCTCCTTAGGTAGGTTTATTCCTAGATATTTTATTCTTTTTGTTGCAATGGTAAATGGGAGTGTTTTCTTAATTTCACTTTCAGATTTTTCATCATTAGCATATAAGAACACCAAAGATTTCTGTGCATTCATTTTGTATCCTGCTACTTTACCAAATTCATTGATTAGCTCCAGTAGTTTTCTGGTAGCATCTTTAGGATTCTCTATGTATAGTATTATGTCATCTGCAAACAGTGACAGCTTTACTTCTTCTTTTCCGATTTGGATTCCTTTTACTTATTTTTCTTCTCTGATGGCTGTGGCTAAAACTTCCAAAACTATGTTGAATAAGAGTGGTGAGAGTGGGCAACCTTGTCTTGTTCCTGATCTTAGTGGAAATGGTTTCATTTTTTCACCAATGAGGACGATGTTGGCTGTGTGTTTTTCATATATGGCCTTTATTATGTTGAGGAAAGTTCCCTCTATGCCTACTTTCTGAAGGGTTTTTATCATAATTGGGTGTTGTATTTTGTTGAAAGCTTTATCTGCATCTATTGAGATGATCATATGGTTTTTCTCCTTCAATTCGTTAATATGGTGTACCACGTTGATTGATTTGTGTATATTGGAGAATCCTTGCATTCCTGGAATAAACCCCACTTGATCATGGTGCATGATCCTTTTAATGTGCTGTTGGGTTCTGTTTCCTAGTATTTTGTTGAGGATTTTTGGATCTATGCTCATCAGTGATATTGGCCTGTAGTTTTCTTTCTATGTGACATCTTTGTCTGGTTTTGGTATCAGGGTCATGGTGGCCTTGTAGAATGAGTTTGGGAGTGTTCCCCCCTCTGCTATATTTTGGAAGAGTTTGAGAAGGATAGGTGTTAGCTCTTCTCTAAGTGTTTGATAGAATTCGCCTGTGAAGCCATCTGGTCCTGGGCTTTTGTTTGTTGGAAGATTTTTAATCACAGTTTCAATTGCAGTGCTTGTGATTGGTCTGTTCATATTTTCTATTTCTTCCTGATTCAGTCTTGGCAGGTTGTGCATTTCTAAGAATTTGTCCATTTCTTCCAGGTTGTCCATTTTATTGGCATAGAGTTGCTTGTAGTAATCTCTCATGACCCTTTGTATATCTGCAGTGTCAGTTGTTACTTCTCCTTTTTCATTTCTAATTCTATTGATTTGAGTCTTCTCCCTTTTTTTCTTGATGAGTCTGGCTAATGCTTTATCAATTTTGTTTATCTTCTCAAAGAACCAGCTTTTAGTTTTATTGATCTTTGCTATCGTTTCCTTCATTTCTTTTTCATTTATTTCTGATCTGATCTTTATGATTTCTTTCCTTCTGCTAACTTTGGGGGTTTGTGTTCTTCTTTCTCTAATTGCTTTATGTGCAAGGTTAGGTTGTTTATTTGAGATGTTTCCTGTTCCTTAAGGTAGGATTGTATTGCTATAAACTTCCCTCTTAGAACTGCTTTTGCTGCATCCCATAGGTTTTGGGTCGTCGTGTCTCCATTGTCATTTGTTTCTAGATATTTTTTGATTTCCTCTTTGATTTCTTCAGTGATCACTTCGTTATTAAGTAGTGTATTGTTTAGCCTCCATGTGTTTGTGTTTACAGATCTTTTCCTGTAATTGATATCTAGTCTCATAGCATTGTGCTCGGAAAAGATACTTGATATGATTTCAATTTTCTTAAATTTACCAAGGCTAGATTTGTGACCCAAGATATGATCTATCCTGGATAATGTTCCATGAGCACTTGAGAAAAATGTGTATTCTGTTGTTTTTGGATGGAATATCCTATAAATATCAATTAAGTCCATCTTCTTTAATATATCATTTAAAGCTTGTGTTTCCTTATTTATTTTCATTTTGGATGATCTGTCCATTGTTGAAAGTGGGTTGTTACAGTTCCTAAAGTCCCCTACAATGCTTGTGTTACTGTCGATTTCCCGTTTTATGGCTGTTAGTATTTGCCTTATGTATTGAGGTGCTCCTACGTTGGGTGCATAAATATTTACAATTGTTATATCTTCTTCTTGGATTGATCCCTTGATCATTATGTAGTGTCCTTCTTTGTCTCTTGTAATAGTCTTTATTTTAAAGTCTATTTTGTCTGATATGAGAATTGCTACTCCAGCTTTCCTCTGATTTCCATTTGCATGGAATATCTTTTTCCATCCCCTCAGTTTCAGTCTGTATGTGTCCCTAGGTCTGAAGTAGGTCTCTTTTAGACAGCATATATATGGGTCTTGTTTTTGTATCCATTCAGCCAGTCTGTGTCTTTTGGTGGGAGCATTTAATCCATTTACATTTAAGGTAATTATCGATATGTATGTTCCTATTCCCATTTTCTTAATTGTTTTGGGTTCGTTATTTGTAGGTCTTTTCCTTCTCTTGTGTTTCTTGCCTAGAGAAGTTCCTTTAGCATTTGTTGTAAAGCGGGTTTGATGGTACTGAACTCTCTCAGCTTTTGCTTGTCTGTAAAGGTTTTAATTTCTCCATCAAATCCGAATGAGATCCTTGCTGGGTAGAGTAATCTTTGTTGTATTTTTTTCTCCTTCTTCACTTTAAATATGTCCTGCCACTCCCTTCTGGCTTGCAGAGTTTCTGCTGAAAGATCAGCTGTTATCCTTATGGGGATTCCCTTATGTGTTATTTGTTCTTTTTCCTTTTAATATGTTTTCTTTGTGTTTAATTTTTTATAGTTTGATTAATATGTATCCTGGTGTGTTTCTCTTTGGATTTATCCTGTATGGGACTCTCCAGCACCAAGAGCCTTTCATCCACACGGCTCAGAATAAACTGAAGAAAAAGTAGAAAGAAAGAAAGAGGATAAAAGAAAACAAAATGAAGTAAGATAAAATAAAATAAAGTTATTAAAATAAAAATAATTATTAAGAAAACAATTTTTAAAAGTAGTAAAGAAAAAACTGGACAGACAGAACCCTAGGACAAATGGTGGAAGCAAAGCTATACAGACAAAATCTCACACAGAAGCATACACATACACACTCACAAAAAGACGAAAAGGGGAAAAAATAATCTATTTTGCTCTCAAAGTCCACCTCCTCAATTTGGGATGATTCGCTGTCTATTCAGGTATTCCACAGATGCACGGTACATCAATTTGATTGTGGAGCTTTAATCCGCTGCTTCTGAGGCTGCTGGGAGAAATTTCCTTTTCTCTTCTTTGTTCGCACAGCTCCCGGGGTTCAGCTTTGGATTTGGCCCCGCCTCTGCATAGGTCGCTGGCTCAGACAGGACGGGGTTAAAGGAGCACACTGATTCGGGGGCTCTGGCTCACTCAGGCCGGAGGGAGGGAGGGGTATGGATGCGGGGCGAGCCTGCAGCGGCAGAGGCCGGCGTGACGTTGCAGCAGCCTGAGGCGCGCCATGCGTTCTCCCGGGGAAGTTGTCCCTGGATCACGGGATCACGGGACCCTGGCAGTGGTGGGCTGCACAGGCTCCCGGGAGGAGCAGTGAGGAGAGTGACCTGTGCTTACACACAGGCTTCTTGGTGGCGGCAGCAGCAGCCTTAGCGTCTCATGCCCATCTCTGGGATCTGTGCTGATAGCCACGGCTCACACCCGTCTCTGGAGCTCCTTTTTTTTTTTTTGCGGTACGCAGGCCTATCACTGTTGTGGCCTCTCCCGTTGCGGAGCACAGGCTCCGGACACGCAGGCTCAGCAGCCATGGCTCACGGGCCCAGCCGCTCCGCGGCATGTGGGATCCTCCCGGACCAGGGCACAAACCCATGTCCCCTGCATCGGCAGGCGGACTCTCAACCACTGCGCCACCAGGGAAGCCCTCTGGAGCTCCTTTAAGCAGCGCTCTTAATCCCCTCTCCTCGCGCACCAGGAAACAACAAGGCAAGAAAACGTCTCTTGTCTCTTCTGCAGCTCCAGACTTTTTCCCGGACTCCCTCCTGGCTAGCTGTGGTGTACTAGGCCCCTTCAGGCTGTGTTCACGCCGCCAACCCCACTCCTCTCCCTGCATCCAACCGAAGCCCAAGCCTCAGCTCCCAGCCCACGCCCGTCCTGGTGGGTGAGCAGACAAGCCTCTCGGGCTGGTGAGTGCTGGTCGGCACCAATCCTCTGTGCGGGAATCTCCCTGCTTTGCCCTCCGCACCCCTGTTGCTGCGCTCTCCTCTGTGGCTCCGAAGCTTCCCCGCTCCGCCACCCCCAGCCTCTGCTTGCGAAGGGGCTTCTAGTGTGTGGAAACCTTTCCTCCTTCACAGCTCCCTCCCACTGGTGCAGGTCCTGTCCCTATCCTTTTGTCTGTTTTTTCTTTTGCCCTACCCAGGTACGTGGGGGGTTTCTTGCCTTTTGGGAGGTCTGAGGTCTTCTGCCAGCGTTCAGTAGGTGTTCTGTAGGAGTTGTTCCACGTGTAGATGTATTTCTGGTGTATCTGTGGGGAGGAAGGTGACCTCCGTGTCTTGCTCTTCCACCATCTTCCGTGCCTTCTTTCGCCATCTTCCGTGCCTTCAAAAAGATTTTTAAAAAAGAAAAAAAAAACAATATGGGAAATGAACATTACAGGCTAATGTTATTTGAATATTGATGTAAGTCAAATCAGTCAATAAGCAAAAATGTTATATCATTTTAATTTGGGTTTATCCTAGGATGAGTGACTTTTCATTCAAAACACAATTGATGTAACATAACACATTAATTTAAAATGAAATTTTGAAAACGTTAACATTTAAATCATGAAAGGTATCAAATAACTAAACATAAATCTAAAAAAAGATGTGCATGACCTCTGGTGAAAACTACTGAATTGTATTAAGAGACACTAAGAAGACCTAAACATAAAGATATTCCATGTTCAAATTTGGAAGAGAAAATACTTTTCAAATGTCAATTCTCCAAAAACTGATCTACAGATTCATTGCACCCAAGAGTTACTTAACAGAACTTAATTGGTTCTAAATAGATGTGGAAAAAACAATGGCGAACATTAGCCAAGTAGTCATGAAGAATGAGAAGAAGATGGGAGGTCTTGCTTTAGCAAATTAAGTCATAGTAATGAAGACAGTGTGGTATTGATGGGGGCATAGAGACATAGACTACTGGATAAGAAGTAGAGATCCCACACACATTTGGACACTGATACATACATATATGAACACTTGATTTATGATGGAAGTTTCACGGCAGAAATTAGGGGAAAGACTATTTTCTTTTTTCTTCTCAATAAGTGGTGCAAGGACAATAAATGTCTCTATGGTGTCCTATAAGGACACATTTTTTCTACATGGAAAAAAACTTGACCCTGTTGTTGTTGTGTCCTCTCCTGCCTCTTGATGTTGTGGGTCCCCAAGGTGACAATGATTGAGCTGCACAGAGAGCAGAGTAGGGGTGTGGGGAGCATGGAGTCACGGGAGATACAGACCAGGAGCTGTGACAGGCAGGTGACACAAGGCAGGGCTGCAGCTGAGGGCAAACTGAGGTGACACATGGTCCTGGGGCTGAGTGACACTGTTCCCTGTGCTCTTCAATGACATGAGGGCAGAGCTCCTGGGAGCTTTCTCAGCAATGTCGTGAAATTAACCTGAGTTTGCATTAGGAGCATATAGAGTTGGATCTTCTGAAATCCTCCTGTCCTAGGGCCTAACACAACCTAGGATCTCAGTAAATGATTTTTTGCCTGCAAGAGTGAATAGCCTCCAATTAGCTTTTGGCTAAGGTTTGGTGGAGATAGTGCAGGTGGGATTCAAGGCCACAAGGATGGGGGAATGGCACTGCCAAAGGCAGTGGGGCAGTCGAGGGCCTGGGAGGCAGGGGAGATTGGGCAGAAAATGGGCTGCTTGGGGACTGGGGCAGAGTCAAGGCACACAGAGAGCTTTGGGTGCTGTCATCTAGCCACTTCTGAACAATCGCACCCTGAGCTCTGCTCCTGGGCAGGAGTGAGGGGTAGAGGGCACTGAGAAATTTCACTGGTTCTTAAGCTGGGTCCACTGACAACTCCCATACTGCAGACTGTTTGAGTTGCCCTTTCCTGGGATGGAGTGAGGGATTTTAATTCCTTGTGTTTTGTAGCTTCACATCCTCTGCCAAATGCACAACGCACTTTCCCAGTGGTAAGAGAGAGGCTAAGACCCACAAGAGCTTTTAGTGAACACCCTTCCTTCCTGCCATCCATCTTTGCTGAGTGTCTATGCAGCATCGAACTTGTTAGTCTGGGTTTGGGAAGGGAGCTGAGGTTCAGAAATTTGAGCTGGGCAGAAGGGTTAGAGTACAGGGGGTTAAGTGAGATGGGCTCAGGAATAGGGACTGTCACTCACCTATTCCAGCCCAGGGGAAAGAAGAAAGGCCATCAGCAGCAGGAGTGGCTGCAACATCCCCAAAGTTCTGCCCATGTCAGAGCTGCTGTCTTTCCAGACACAAAACACAGGGGAAGGAAGTAGGGGAGGCTCAGTGCCCACACAGACCTCCCACACTGGTGCTCCCCCGAGCAGGGTGTCAGCATGCAATGTGGTCATCCACATTCTCTGCCATGGGTTAGGTGAGAATGGCACTGCACCACACTTGTATTCCCACTGCCGAGTCACAAAGTAAGAAGAAAGAACAACAAAGTGAAGGCTGTGATGCAGCCAGTGTTACCGAGTCCAAGCTCATACTGCTCACTGCACAACAGGCCAATAAATATAGAGATGAGTTGTTGAGGCAAGGAATAGCAAGTTTAGTTGAAAAGCCAGCAGACTGAGGAGATGGTGGACTCATGTCCCAAAGACCCATCTGGCCTGAGTTAGAATTCAGGTTTCTTTTATACTAAAACGGGAGGGAGTGAAGTCAAGCATTTCTTGGTTCCAGTCAGCCTCTGGAGGGGATGTGTTAATATCTTCCGTTCTGCAATCTTTCACAGGTGGGCCTGGTCAGGATGTTTCCGGTGAGCTAAACAAAGGTATTTTAGCTTAATGCTCATTTCCTGAGAGGCAGCATCCCCAGACATAGGCCATTATGTATAATTAAAGCTTTACAGGTAACATCCCTTTAGTGACTAACTTAATAGAATACAAGGGTTCTTCCCTATTACACCAGCAGAGGGGCTGGATCCCCAGAAGCCCCTCAGTGACTGAATCAAGAATATCTCCATTTCTCCATTTTTGGCTGTTTTTTCATTGTGATGAAATCATGAATAAATATTTTAAAGGCTAGGTCCAGGGATATGAAAGACACAGCTCTTGCCCTTGAGAAGCTGACAGTTGCTGGACTAGACCTAGAATCTGTGGTAAGAGAACAGGATGGTAAGAACTTGGGGGAGGGAGTCTGCTTGGTGCCATTGTGAGGTAGAGGCTGGACTTGCTTTAGGGGCGGATAGACCTGGACACACCCAAGTACCCCAAACGGCAACCTCATTTCCTATGTTGTCACCATTTCAGTGTTGTATTTTTAAAGTGCTTAGAATCGCCTCTTTAAATGTAAATATTCTGCAACAAAGAGTTTTTCTTATCCCACAATTTTGAATGAAAGTCCTGGGCTTGATGTTCACTGGACCAAAACAAACCATCCCTGGGCCCATCGGAAGTGAATGACCTGGTGGGATTTGTCAGAGCAGGCCAAATAGGGTCAGGTGGGTGGCACAAGGGGGCTGCCTAATGTGGATCACCAGAGCCTGGCTGTGGGCAGCAGGGAACACACTTGGAGAAGATGAGTGAGAGATCTGTTATATAAATCTCTGTGGGGATTAATCAAATATGTAAACATATTAAGGCTAGTGAGCCAGGTTTCTCACTGTCTGAGGATTAGATGGTATTGGTGGCATCAATGTTAATTCCCTAGGTTTGATCATTGGACTGTGGTTATGTAAGAGTGTCCTTGTTTGTAGGGATTACACTCTAAAGTATTTGGGAAGTTGATGGAGTACCATGTCAGTAACTTTAGTCTCAAATAGTTCAGGAAAACAAAAGTTTTTTGTATTATAATTGCAACTTTTCTTTATTCTTGAGATTGTTTCAAAATTAGAAGGAACTCCATAGCCTTCACATATATAAAGAACAACCAGTTTGAAGATACGAACTGTAAAGAAATATCTGTTGCAGTAGCAACAAAAAACATAAGATTCTTAAGAAAAACTTAATCAGAACTGTGAAAAACCTATTCAAGCAAAACGTTAAAGTACTCCTGAAAAATACAAAAACAGACCTGAGAAATAGCAGGATATTCTTAATTCTTGAATAGGGTGGATCTATACCAAAAAGGCACTGATTCTCCCAAAGTCAATATAAAATTTTAATGTGTCCAATAAAAATATTATTTTTTTCTCCTAGTGTTATACAAGTTCTAGATACTTTCTTAAATTTATGTGGAAAATAAGCATGAAAGAATAGCTAGTCAGATATTACAAACATCCTATAAAACTTCTTTTCTGAAAACAGTGTAATGTCCACTCCTGAGTAGACAGAGAGACCAATTAAACAGAATAGAAAATTCACAAGCATACCCAACTACATATGGAAATGCAGTTTATACTAAGGTGGCATTACAAATCACTGGGGAAAAGATGGACTTTTTAATAAATGATATTGGAGCAATTAGTTAGTCATTTGTTAAACTGGAGTCATATATCACGTAAACCGCCAGAACAGACTCAAAATAGATAACAGACACAAACGTATGAAGTAAAAACATAGTAATAAATAAATGTCAATAAATACCTTTATAAAGTTAGAGTAGAGAAAGCCCTTCTAGCTAAATCCAGGAACATTAAAAGAAGAGATTGATAAATAAATTTTGATATGTAAAATACAATTTTTTTAAGTTTGTATGTCAAAAAAGTGTAAGAAAAGTCAAAATACAGACAACAACTTGGAAAAAAATCACTGCAACATATCACAATCAAAGAGCTCTATGTAATATATAAAACAAAGAGTTAGAAAATGTAAAAAAGAACCAAATAGAACTAAAGAACACAATAACTGAAATTTTAAAACACGGTAGAAGGAATCAACAGTAGATTAGATGATACAAAGGAGCAGATCAGCAAACTGGAAGAGAGAATAGTGAATATCACTCAACCAGAACAGAAAAAAAGATAAAGGAATTTTTTCAATGAGGATAGTTTAAGAGAACACTGGGACAACATCAAGCATACTAACATTCACAGTATAGGGATCGCAGAAAGAAAAGAGAGAGAAAAAAGACCAGAGAACATATTTGAAGACATAATAGCTGAAAATTTTCCTAACCTGAGAAATGAAACACATATCCATGTGCAGGAAGCACAGGCAGTCTCAAACAGGATCAACACAAAGTTGACCACACCAAGACACACTGTAATTAAAATGCCAATAACTAAATATTAGTTTTATATTAATATTAAAAGTAGCAAAGGAAAAGCAACAAGGGGAACTCCCAGCTATCCACTGACTTTTCAACAGAAACTTTGCAAGCCAGAAGGGAGTGGCATGATATATTTAAAGTGATGAAAGGGAAAAACATACAACCAAGAATACTCTACCGAGCAGGTTATCATTCATATTTGATGGAGAAATCTAAAGTTTTACGGACAAACAAAAAGCTAAGACTCCAGCATCACAAAGCCAGCTTTATAACAAATGTTAAAGGGACTACTCTAAGTTGAAAAGAAAAGGCCACAACTAGAAGTATGAAAATTACAAGAGGAAAAGTCTCATTAGTAAAGGTAAATATACAGTAAAGGTAGTAAATCAACCACTTATAAAGCTAGTAGGAAGGCTAAAAGACAAAAGTAGTAAAATCATCTCTATCCACAATAAGTAGTTAAGGGATACACAAAACAAAAAGATGTCAAAAATAAATACGGGAGGACAGTAAAAATTCAGGTTGTAAAAATGTGTTCGAACTTAAGAGACCAGCACCTTAAAATAACCATAGATAGATAGATAGATAGACAGATAGATAGACAGATATAAGCTTGATGGTAACCACACATCAAAGATCAATAATAGATACACACAAAAAAAGAGACACACATCAAAGATCTATAATAGATAGACACACACAAAAAAAGAAAAGAATCCAAAGATAACACTAAAGACAGTCATCAAATCACAAGGGAAGGGAGTAAAAGAAGAAAGGAGCAAAAAAGAAACATGAAAAAAACCCAAAAACAATGAACAAAATGGCAATAAGTACATACCTATCAATAACTACTTTAAACATAAATGGACTAAATGCTCCAATCAAAAGACACAGAGTGGCTGAATGGATAGAAAAACAAGATCCATCTATATGCTACCTACAAGAGACTCACTTCAACTCTAAAGATATGCACAGATTGAAAGTGAGGGGATAGAAAAAGTACTCCAAGCCAATGAAACAAAAAGAAAGCCAGGATAGCAATACTCATATCAGATGTAATAGACTTTAAAATAAACACTACTTATAAAACAGACTTTAAAACAAAGAGATAAATAAGGACATTACTTAATGATCATGGGATCAATCCAAGAAGATATAACAATTGTAAATATATATGCACCCAACATAGGAGCACCTAAGTACATAAAGCAAATATTAACAAACATAAAGGGAGAAATCGATAGTAGCACAATAGTAGGGGAGTTTAACACCCCACTTACATCAATGGACAAATCGTCCAGACAGAAAATAAATAAGGAAACACTGGCCTTAAATAACACATTAAATCAGATGAACTTCATAGACAGATAGATAGATCGTTTCATCCAAAAGCAGCAGAATACACATTCTTTTCAACTGCACATGGAAAATTCCCCAGGATATATCACATGCTAGGCCAAAAAACAAGTGTCAGTTAATTTAAGGAAATAGAAACCATTTCAAGCATCATTTCCAACCACAACACTATGAGACTAGATATCAATTACAAGGAAAAAAACTGCAAAAAATGCAAACACATGGAGGCTACACAATATGCTATAAACAACAAATGAGTCACTGAAGAAATCAAAGAGGAAATTTTAAAATGCCATGAGACACTGAAAATGAAAGGACAATGATCCAAAAACTATGGAATGCAGCAAAAGCATTTCTCAGAGGAAAGTTTATAGCAGTATTGTGTGGGCTACCCAGACAGGAAATAAACACTGGAAGGTCTGCAAGTCTACAAGGAGTGGTACTGGCAGAAGTATGGTGGTGGGCAGGGAAGGCAGAGTCATCCCAATACACATTCTTGAAACAAATTAGCAAGAACTTGAGTCCTTTGGGCAATTCCCTCCCTAGCCACCCTGGGACCTGTCTCTTCTTATGAGTCTTGAGGGAAGAAGGGGTGGTGGGAGAGGCATTTGATGAGTAGAGGCATTTCCTTGGTGGTCATTACAGAGATGTTTTATTTTATTTTTTTATTTCCATTACAGAGATCTTTAAACAAGGGAAGGATCGTTTCCTTGAAGGTAGGAGATGGAGGATATGTCTATGGACAAGAAAATTTGAAGGAATCAGCATGTTTAAGGTGCGTACCTGCTTCCATCCAAATATGCCCATGAGCAGACAGACCAGCTCACCAGGACAGTGTTTTGAATACTTGTAAGAGAATGCCTGCCACAGGAGCCCAGAGGTTTTCTCTCTGGGGAGGTAGGTGTCTGATTAGAGGCTCAAGTCTTGTTCAGGGATGCCAGGAAATACTCACAAAGGCAGGGGTTAGAAAACATGGAAGACACCTTCACACCATAAACAACAGTAAACTCAAAATGACTTAAAGACTTGGGACTTCCTTGGTGGCGCCGTGGCTATGACTCTATGCTCCCAATGCAGGGAGCCCAGATTCGATCCCTGGTCAGGAAACTAGATCCCACATTCATGCCACAACTAAGAGTTTGCATGCCACTACTAAGGAGCCCACATGCTGCAACTAAGGAGCCAGTGAGCCACAACTAAGGAGCCCATGAGCCACAACTAAGGAGCCTGCCTGCCACAACTAAGACCCAGCACAACCAAATAAATAAATAAATAAATTTAAAAAAAAACAATAAAGGGGTCAATCCAATAAGAGGATATAACATTTGTAAATATTTATTTTTAAAATGACTTAAAGACTTACATATATGACATGACACCATAAAACTCTTAGAAGAGAACATAGGCAAATCATTCTCTGACATGAATCGACCCAAAATGTTCTTAGGTCAGTCTCCCAAGGCAATAGAAATAAAAGCAAAACAAACAAACAAAAAAAAAATGGGACCTAATCAAACTTAAAAGCTTTTGTACAGCAAAGGAAACCATAACAAATGAAAAGACAAACCACAGACTGGGAGGAAATATTTGCAAATGATGCAACCGAAAAGGGGCTTAATTTCCAAAACATACAAACAGCTCATACAACACAACAACAACAAAAAAATAACACATTGAAAGATGGGCAGGGACTTCCCTGGTGGACCAATGGTTAAGACTCTGTGCTCCCAATGCAGGGGGCCCGGGTTCAATTCCTGGTCAGGGAACTAGATCTCGCATGCCACAACTAAGAGCCCGCATGACACAACTAAAAGATCCCACATGCCACATCTAAAGGCCCTGCATGCCCCAACTAAAGATCCTGCATGCTGCAACGAAGATCTCACACATGGCAACAAATATCCCGGGTGCCACAACTAAGACCCAGCAGAGCCAAATAAATAAATATTTAAAAGAAAGAAAATATGGGCTTCCGTGGTGGCACAGTGGTTAAGAATCTGCCTGCCAATGCAGGGGACATGGGTTCAAGCCCTGGTCCGGGAAGATCCCACATGCTGTGAAGCAACTAAGCCCGTGCACCACAACTACTGAGCCTGTGCTCTAGAGCCTGCGTGCCACAACTACTGAAGCCCGCGTGCTGCAACTACCGAAGCCTGTGCACCTAGAGCCTGTGCTCCGCAACAAGAGAAGCCACCGCAGTGAGAAGCCTGAGCACCACAACGAAGAGTAGCCCCCGCTCACCACAACTAGAGAAAGCCTGCATACAGCAATGAAGACCCAATGCAGCCAAAAATAAATAAATAAATAAATTTATTTTAAAAAAAAAGAAAAGAAAGATGGTTACAGGCAATGAAAAAGGGCTCAACATCACTAATTATTAGAGAAATGCAAATCAAAACTGCAGTGAGGTACCACCTCATACCGGTCAGAACGGCCATTATTAAGAAGTCTACAAATAGCAAATGCTGGAGAGGGTGTAGAGAAAAAGGAACCCCTCTGACACTGTTGGTGGGAATGTATATTGGTGCAGCCACTATGGAAAACAGTATGGAGGTTCCCCAAAAAACTAAAAATAGAGTTGCCATATAACCCTGAAACCCCATTCCTGGGCATATATCTGGAGAAAACCATAATTCAAAAGAATGCATGCACCCCAATGTTCACTGAAGGACTATTTACAATAGCCAAGATATGGAAACAACCAAAATGTCCATCAACAGATGAATGGATAAAGAAGGTGTGGTACATAAATACAAAGGAATACTACTCAGTCATAAAAAAAGAATGAAATAATTCCATTTGCAGCAACATGGATGGACCTAGAGATTATCTTACTAAGTGAGGTAAGTCAGACAGAGAAAAACAAATACCATATGATATCACTTATATGTGGAATCTAAAATATGACACAAACGAACTTATCTATGAAACAGAAACAGACTTACAAACATAGAGAACAGACTTGTGGCTGCCAAGGGGAAGGGTAGTGGGGGAGGGATGGACTGGAAGTTTGGGATTAGCAGATACAAACTATTACATATAGAACGGATGAACAACAAGGTCCTACTGTATAGCACAGGGAACTATATTCAGTATCCTGTGATAAACCATAATGGAAAAGAATATGAAAAAAATGTGTATGTGTGTGTGTATATATATATATATATATATATATACACATAGAGAGAGAGAGAGTGGAAGAATATATACATATATGTATATATATATAAAACTGAATCACTTTGCTATACAGTAGAAATTAATAAAACATTGTAAATCAACTATTTTTCAATAAAATAAATTTTAAATAAATAAAATCTTTTAAAAAAAAAATAAGAAAGAAAGAAACATGGAAGGCCTCTTGCTGGCTTGGCTGTCAGGGAGCCTGGCTCAGTCCAGGCTCTGTCCTAACTCTGTGGTGCCTCCCGTCGGTCACTACAGCCTCCTGGGACTTTGTCTCCCTCATCACTCAAAGGAGGATGAGGGTCTGCAACAAAGATTCTTAAACCTGTTTCAAGCCACAGAACCATTTCCTCAAAATAAATGTTATACTTACACTGAACATGTATGTGGCTGGACAACTTTTTTAAATGTTATTTTTGTTTTGTTTCTGTATTTTCCTTTTTGTCTTTTTCAATCAAGGAGCCAGGTCCTTAGTATGTCTTAGGGTTTTTTCCAGCTCTAAATCAGAAGCTGTGTGACATCATCGCTCTTCCTTTGGAAAAGTGCCCCAAGTCACTAGGAGATTGTGCCACTGCATGATTTCTGCACAACAAGATGTGAAAAGGCGTGCTTCTGAGAGTTACATGATCCCAGAGTATGGACCCCGTGCCACAGAAGAACATGGTGCTGTGTGTTTGGGGCAGGATGGCACCTGCACAGAGCTGGAACTCACACTCAGCTCCCAGGCAGTGCTGCATAGCAGTGCAAGACCTTGGAGGGATGGCTGCTGGGAGTGTCTGGTGAGGTGAGCCCAGCACAGGGCGGTCCTTGCTCAGCAAAAAATCACACACTCTACATGTGGCCTCTCAGCCAAGACCTCTCTAAGGTTGAAAAGTCTAGGTCGTCTTGGACCAAGTGGAGGCAGCAGTAACCCTGACAGCTCAAATAGCAGAGACGTTTCTCCATTTGTCCAGACCACGTGGGCCTCTTTGATTCCAGTTTGAT
Organism: Globicephala melas; assembly: GCF_963455315.2. Lineage (NCBI taxonomy): Eukaryota > Metazoa > Chordata > Mammalia > Artiodactyla > Delphinidae > Globicephala > Globicephala melas. Next base: position 104,319,839 of record NC_083315.2, on the reverse strand, counting down.
TCTGCACAGGCAGCAGCTTGTAGTCATGAAAGGGATCGTGTTTCTGCCCCGTCCAGCTAGATGAGCATTTAGACTCAGATTCTAATTGCCTTCAAGCAAATACATCATATGGGTTTTCCTACCATCTGAATGTGTGCAATGACATTCCTACCTGCCACTTTTTTAGAGTAAAAGAAATAAGGCTGCCCTCGTTCCCTTGTTTTGAGGGAATTTTTAGTCCTGGTGGAGACTGGGGAAGTACTGACTAGCCTAACAATTTGCATTTAACAAACTGCAGGGTGGGAGTGGCCAGCCTTCTCTAGACTCCTTCTTGAACTGTGGGGAATCCTGGGAGTAACTTAGAATGAAATGAAACCCAGATAGGGATGTTGGTTCCTCCAATTTCATCCCTTTCTCATCACGAGCCTCATCAAGGCCGTGGAAGTTTCTGACTTGGACAGAAGTATTCTTTTCTCCATCCTCTCAATCAGCTGTTTTGGAGAGCTGATAAAGGTCACATTTCTTCCTAAAGGAAACATAAAACAGTCTCAAGATAAGGATGACACCACAGGCCTGTGACTCCCTCATCGACCCTTTGTTCAAAACTCACTGTCTGAGAAGAATGGTGGCTGCGTTAGGAAGATGGGTCCCTTAGCTCACTCTTGGACCTGATCTTTACTTAAGCTTCCCTCTGGGACACAGAATGGGCCCTTCTCCCATTGAGCTTCTTTGCTTCATTGCCTTATCTGGTTATCTCAGCACTGGCTGGACAGAATTCAGGAGAACCTGGTCCACAGAGGATCCCAGCCCCAGGCTCTGAGTACAGTTCACAGAGGATAGGGTCTTGTGTGGTGAATAGACTACCAGCTATCTCATGGGGAACAAATGAAGAACTAACCAGGGTCAGGGGTGAAGGGACTTAACTTACAGTGGAATTTCCCTGGGTTGCAACAAAGCAGCTGTGCATGACAGCTGTCTTTAAGCATTATATGAACTATCATACGGTATGTATTTTCTTTGTGCATGTGGTTTTATATGTAGGGCAGAAAAGGGAAGAGGTTGAATTCTATGTACTTTCTGTCCACATTGCCATCTGAGTAGTCATGGCCACTTGGCCAGGGATGTTGGGATGCAAGCTGCTGGTGAAGAAGTTGGCTAGGTGAACTTAAACCCTCTTGCTGCTCTTAGGGGTTACATCTTGGAGAGTACTGGCCTGGCAGTTGGGAGAGCAAGGTTCCAATCCTGACTCTGGGGAGAACTCTCAGAATCAATCAATCAACCCCATTATACTCCTTATTTCCACTAATATGTTCTATTGAAGAGAGTACTTGGTCATCTAAAGTCTTCCCATTGATTACAGATATCTACAGTAGGTAATAATTTAAGTAACAGATTTGCTGCTGTTTGCCATAAATAAGCATTTACAACTTATAACTAATATTTTTAACCACTTACAACAGGGTAAGTAGTACCTTTAAATTTATCAAATTAGAGAACTAATAGATAACCCGGGCCAATTTTCAAAAGCTAAGTTTAGGTTTCCCTGCGTCCTCTTCAAAACAAATATCTCTATTATTTAGAGTTCAATTAGGGAAGCAGAAGCACTATGAGTGATGTACAATAAGGGATTTATTATAAAAATTGTATCTTATAAAATTATGGGAACTGGTGAAGAAATCCTCTCTAGATCCTTCTTGATATCCTTGATCCTTCTTTTGATTTATTTTTACAGTCCAGGAAAGCCAGATGTTATATGGAAAGATCATGTGATTGGAGTCATGGCTATGAAATCTTGTCAAGTGACTCAAATTCTCTGAGCCTCAGTTTCCTCTTCTGTACAATGGAAACAATAATATTTCTCAGGGTTGATGTTAGGGTGAATGGGACAAAGCTTCCACCTATAGTATACCATATTTCATTGATTCCAAGATGCACAATATTTCACATCTTAACCTCTTTACAACAGTAATGAATCTTGTAATCAATGGCATGTTATCGTCTAATTGAGAACAGTTTTTCCCTTTCTCAGTGTCAAATAAAATAATGAAAGCCCAGAGTAACAACTCAAATGATGCAGGTGCAGGTATCATTTTATTATGCAACTAAAAATGACCCTCAGTGCACAAGCGGAAACCCCAGCACCCCCTAGAGAACACACGTTTTCCTTCATACATTGCATTCCTTTCCCCAGTCATTGGACTAACCCTTCAACTCCCATTTCTCATTATTCAGATTAGTGAAATGGAAAATATGAGTTTCAGAATCTGACATATTAAATGTTAGATCTTGCTGCTATGTGACATTCTGAGCTTCAGTTGTGTGTTCCATAATTTTGTATAATACTATTAACCCAAAAGGACTGTTAAAAAGATTAAATGAGATGATGTGTGTTAAGTCCTATCAGTGCCAAACATATTGTGGGCAGTCAACAAATTCTCCCTTTTTCCTTCCTTCTCTCACTGCCACATTCTATTCTTCTACTGAATCTTTGGACTGAAGGAAGGATGGATCTTCTAGAACACAGTCACACTTGCTTGTTTACATATTGTGTATGACTGCTTTTGTGCTATGACAACAGAGTGGAATAGTTGCCAGAGAGACAGTATGGCTTGCAAAGCTAAAAATACTTACTATCTGGCTATTTACAGAAAAAAGTTTGCTCATCCTTATTTAGATTCTTACAGCATCTAAAAATCCCCACCTCCCCTCCATTTGTGTTACTTCTCTGGCTCAAGAGAGTTTCATTAGATGAGAAAGTGAATGCCTCATCTGAGGAGTCAGGACTCTTGGGCTCTGACTGAAGCTTCAATACCAGCAGAGCAGAGAGGATAGTTGAGAGAATTTTTGATGAGGAAAACAGCCAGGCCAGAGTGAAAGGCAAAGATGTGATTATGTTGTTTCTGTGGTTTGCAGTCCTCCCTCCTTTTTTTTTTTAACACTCTTATTTTTCTTTAATTGAAGTGCAGTTTGTGGCAATCTCTGCTTACAGCAAAGTGACTCAGTTACACACACAGAGACATTCTTCTTTATATTCTTTTCCATTATGGTGTATCACGGGATATTGAATATAGTTCCCTGTGCTATACAGTAGGACCTTGTTGTTTACCCTCCCTTTTTCTTTTAATTCTGGAGTTATAAAAGCAGGAGCGAGGGAGGGAGTGACAGAAGCAGCTTACAATGGGCAGCATCCCTGGGAAAATGCAGGTCCTACTCCTTCTACTGCTCTTTCTCTTGCCTCCTGAAGCTAGAGCTGGTGAGTCCAGGGTGGAACTTTTCTGTCCTCTGGGTACTCTTAACTTACTAAGCTGAATCAAAGAGGACCCTAAATTGACCCTGCAAGATCCCATTGCAAGTGTTCCAGGGGGGGAACCTCTATCTGGAAGAGTCATACCCTTTCCCTGCAGATGATGACAGTGTCCCAGGGACGGGAAGTCTTGGGTGGAGGAAGAACAGGAAAATGGCTTTGGAAGTTCCTCTCTACCTTTCCTCAAAATATCCATGATTCTGATTCATGGTCCTTCTCTGGCCTTGCTCTCATGTGGACGTCAGGATGGGGATGAAGAAATGTTTCACAGCAACTCAGAATCAAGACTAGCCACTGTGTTCTCAAAAGTATGATGAGGACTGACAGGGTGCATTGGAGAAGGGGAAGCCAACAGAATGACACGTGGAGAGGTCTGAGCTACTTTAGAGGTGAGGGTGAGGATGCAGGGGATTGTCGCACATCATTCATCTCATTTTTCTCACCTAACGCTCTGTCTGACAGTTCGGTGAGCCTGTGTTTGAGGATTTGGATTCTCTGTTTCAGAGGAGATTATCAGTGGCATTGAGTCCAAGCCACACTCCCGCCCCTATAAGGCCCATCTGGAAATAATCCCTGACGAGGAATACGTTGCCACCTGTGGTGGGTTTCTCATAAGTCAAGAATTTGTACTGGGGACTTCCCTGGTGCCGCAGTGGTTAAGAATCCGCCTGCCAATACAGGGGTCATGGGTTCGAGCCCTGGTCTGGGAAGACCCCACATGCCATGGAGCAACTAAGCCCATGCACCACAGCTACTGAGCCTGCGCTCTAGAGCCCGCAAGCCACAACTACTGAAGGCCACGCTCCTAGAGCCTGTGCTCCACAACAAGAGAAGCCACTGCAACAAGAAGCCTGCGCACCACAACCAAGAGTAGTCCCCACTTGCCACAACTAGAGAAAGCCCATGCGCAGCAACGAAGACCCAATGCAGCCAAAAATTAATTAATTAATTAAAAAAAAAAAAAGAATTTGTGCAGTGCTTAAGAATCCGTCTGCCAATGCAGGAGACACGGATTCAATCCCTGGTCCAGGAAGATCCCACGTGCCGCAGAGCAACTAAGCCTGTGCGCCATAACTACTGAGCCTGCACTTTAGAACCTGCAAGTCACAACTACCGAGCCCAAGTGCCGCAACTACTGAAGCCCATGCTCCTAGAGCCTGTGCTCCACAACAAGAGAAGCTACCACAATGAGAAGCCCACGCACCACAACGAAGAGTAGCCCCCTCTCGCTGCAACTAGAGAAAACCCACATGCAGCAGCAAAGACCCAATGCAGCCAAATAAATAAAATAAAATCTTAAAAAAAAAAAATTTGTGCTGACAGGTGCTCACTGTTAAGGAAGGTAAGAAAACTTTGAATAGCTCTCTTCTCGTGTGAGGAGCTGTAAGAACCAGAGTTATACACTCCAAGGCAGGGATTCTTGTGCCTGCTCATCTCAGGATGATCAGCAATGCACACTGGGAGGAGCCAGGCCAGTTTCATTTGTCATGTCCATTTCCAGAGGCCAGGGCATCATTCAGGGCAGCCCGGGTCAAGGCAGGCCAACCCTGCCTCCTTATCCTGGTGCTGGCAGAGCTCTCGCAGTCCATGTAGCTGCCTGGGCCTGGGCCTTCCTGAAACGGCTATGATCTCTGGGGGGAGCTTCTGCCCTGAGCAAGATCTGCGTTCCTCAGGTGGCCCTGCACTGGGGCACAAGTGGGCCTGGGGTCTCTTTGCTCACAATGGTCCCTCCTCCAGAGACCAGCACCTTTTCCTGCCTCTCTCCTCCCTCCCTGCAGGCATGTTAGGGTCACTCTTGGAGCTCATGACACGAAATAGAAAGAATCCACATGGCAGTAGCTGGAGGTCGAAGAACAGCTTTTTCAGCAACCTCAGTGACATGTTACTGAAGGTGCCATCGTTCTTTCACTTCTCAGCCCCTCCTTTACCCATTCTCCTGAGCTGTGCATTTCTCATTCTATGCCAACCCATTTCCTTGGGGCCCCCTCCACTCCATGTCATCACCACCCCACTGGGGAGAAGCTCTAGGCCCTACCTGGGGACCTTCTACCACACCACTCCCTCCACTCTCCCTGGGACTGGCAATCCACCTGCTCTTCCTCCCTCACGGCTACGAACAAGAGCCGAGCTGACCCACACCACAGGGACAATCCCCCTGCCTACCCATCTACCTTCATTCCACCCAGGAGGATGTGCCAGGCAGCTGGCTAGGGGAAGACAAGGGTGACAGAGCCAGTGTCACATACTCTGAGGGAGGTGAAGCTCAGACTCCTGGATGACAAGACCTGCAACCACTTTCTTTTGCCCAGTCATAACCTCCAAATCTGTGCAGGCAATCCCAGGAAGAGAAGATCAGCATACAAGGTAACCACATACCTACACCTCCGTCTCCCAACTCAGTACTTGGGAGACAGCGTCCTCCTGGGCGGCGATGGGGTCAGGAAGTCCCGAGTACAGTGAACATGTCTGAGTTCATGGGTTTCTAGGACTGTGGAACTGGACTCCTCCTTCCGGGTGCCATCCTTCTATAGCCACGTCCTGCTTCTAACCCTCCCGTCTATCCTGCCGTACAGGGCTCCAGGAGAGAAGTGAAGAAGATGGAAGGGACAGGACTAGAGTTGTGGTTCTATGCCAGAGAGAGAATGAAGACAGGAAACCCCTGTCTAAGGACTCCGTGAGGAGCCAGGATCCCTAGCCAGATTCTGGGGTATCTTGACTGGGGTGCTGAGAGAACCAGGATGACGTGACAGAAAGGAGAGAAGAATGCCTGCTGCTCAGGATCTGCTTTCTCTAACCCACAGGGCAATTCTGGGGGCCCCCTTCTGTGTGCTGGAGTGGCCCAGGTACTGAGTCTTATGGAAGTACAGACACAAAGCCTCCTGGTGTCTTCACTCGAATCTCCCCATATGTGTCCTGGATTAACGAAGTCCTAAATGGCAGTTAGCCACAGAAGCCTGGCCAGTCTGCAGGAGAACCCCAAAGCCAGAGCCCTCCCTGGTAGTCCCTGCATTCCACAGGAGCCTGGCCCCGCCTGTGCCCAGGAAGGCTCTCCAAGAACAACAAAGCCCCTGCTGGTTGTATCCCCAGCAAACTTCAATCAGGATGCAGCCTGCAGTGTGTCTGTGGGACTCTCCTCTCTCCCCCCAGAGCTACTCTGCTCTGCAAGGAGGAGTCCAGCTCCGCCTTTCTAGCTTGAATGAACACTAGCACTGGGCTCCCTTCTTGCTAAGTAATAATCTTTCCTACCAATTCCCTTGTCCATTGTGTGGTGTTAAGAATTATTAAAGAAAACATTTTCACCTGCACAACAGGATTTACCATCCAGAGTAATACTAGCACTGACTTACCTTCTTCCTCCACACCACCTCTTCCTCCTTCTCCTGTTCCTCCCTCCTTCTCCTCCTCTCCCTTCTCTTCCCACAAACCTTGTGCCTCAGCCAGTACAATTCAGGGCATAGATGTGCCGTAGCAAACTCTCCATAACTATTTCTGGAGACAGTCCCAGGCTTGGGCTGTTGATACCTTGCATTCATCCCTCTCAATAATGTGTCTGGGGCTTCCCTGGTGGTGCAGTGGTTGAGAGTCTGCCTGCCAATGCAGGGGACACGGGTTCGAGCCCTGGTCTGGGAGGATCCCACATGCCGCGGAGCAACTGGGCCCGTGAGCCACAACTACTGAGCCTGCGCATCTGGAGCCTGTGCTCCGCAACAAGAGAGGCCGCGATAGTGAGAGGCCCGCGCACCGCGATGAAGAGTGGCTCCTGCTTGCCGCAACTAGAGAAAGCCCTCGCACAGAAACGACGACCCAACACAGCCAAAAATAAATGAATAAATAATACTTTATAAAAATGCAAATCTGAGTATGTTCATTACCAACAGGTAACCCTAGAGCACCTTCCTGTTGCTCTCAGGATTTAAATAATTAATTGATTGATTGATTAATTTAAAAAATAATAATAATGTGTCTGCAGCCAGAGAAGCATCTGTCAAGTGAAAAAGGAAAATTTCCCAAGTACAAGAGCTCAGGACAGCGGGGAGGGATGAGCCCTGGAAGTCTTCAGGACGGGTTTGTCAACTGCAACAGTCACCACGAAGTAGGGCCATGCCAGTCCAGAAGAAAGTTCCCCTAGAATGTCAGAGTGAGTCTGGCCCCTGAACTACATCAGAGTCACCCAATTCAACTGTCATCTTCCTTTGGAAATGACACGGTGTCTCCAGTCTTCCAAAAGAGAAATCTGAGTTAGGTCAAGTTCTCCAAAATTTCCTCCTGCAAGTGAACTGCAATGCTCTGAATGCCGGACCCGCCAGCATCTGAGATGGAAGAGTGCACTCACAGCCATACATACCCGAATACAAGGCAAATGGAGCATAAACTCCAGCTAACTCTCAGAAGCCTGCCATTAAAGGGCCCTCATACAGGTTTCACCATGGTCCCGAAGAGGCCTAAGAAGATAGGCCTGGCCTGTGCAAGAAGGAGCTGCTACTCCTGGCTCAGACCAGGGACCCATAGCTCCATCTTCCCCACTGCCTGTCAGCCCACAGATCTGGGCTTCCAGCTCTGCCACTGATCAATGTAGACGTAAGATAAAGAAATCGTGATAAACATAAACATCTGATTATAAACACTAACCCTATGTAGAAAACAGATATATGTACATAAATTTTTTTAAAAAAGAAAAATCTTGGCAGGATCTCAGAAATGAAAGAACTTATGCTGGAATGACAATAAACAATTTTTACGCCCTAACTCTTGTTTTATATTTATGTAATTAAATAAGAGTTTTTAAATGTGAAATACAAGGAGCAGAAGCCCTATGGGTAATGTTTGCTTGGGAAACCAGCACACATACTGAGCTGTAGCTCGGGCCCCACCCACTGTTGACCCCCAGATCCTGAGGACAGCACATCCACAGGGCAGCCCTTCTTTCCAGGAAGCTGGACAACTGGAGACATGGGGAGAACAGTCAGCCCACCCTGCCAGCCTGGCCCCCAAGAAGTGGTAGGGCTGGTGGAGACTGCAAGGAGCTGGACTGAACCCACAGGATGAACTGGACCCCAAGGGGCTGACAAGCACTGACTCTAGCTTGGCCAACACTGCAGACCAAACAAGCATCACATGGACCCCTGACACGGAAATAGCAGTTGCTGGCCCAACCTCCCAAAAAAAGATAAGCACATCAGCATCACTGCAATGTTTATTCTGTGATGCAGAGGGTAGGGTCCAAGGAGTGGGCCCGCCTAACCAACACTGAGAGCAATAAGAGAGTCTCAGCACCACAGGGTCAGAAGGAGAAACGGTCTAGATAAGAGGGCTTTGCTCAAACTCATGGGAAGAGGGCCTCTGTACAGCTGATGCCAGCACATAGGGAAGTGCTACAGAGCCAGTTCCTCCTGGGGTCACAGTTGTCGGGGCCGAGGTCATAAAGCCCAACAGGAAAATATCTGCTCTTCCCACCCCACCCCAATGTTCATTCCTTCCCCAGGAACCTGGTGATTGTGTCTCCCACACCCACAGCTCCTCTGACAACTTTTACCCTCACATAGTCATACCCTGTGTAGTGGCTTGGCATGTGGGTATAATGACGGAATAGTTATGGTTGTACTGCATCCTTTAGAAACTATATAATGAAGTCCTAACCCCCAGTACCACAGAATGTGACCTTATATGGAAATAGAGTCATTGCAAATGTAATTACTTAAGATGAGGTCATACTGGAGTAGGATGGGCCCTTAATCCATATAGCTGTCCTTATAAGAAGAGGAGAGGGGGGACTTCCCTGGTGGTCCAGTGGTTAAGAATCCACCTTCCAGGGCTTCCCTGGTGGCGCAGTGGTTGAGAGTCCGCCTGCCGATGCAGGGGACACGGGTTCGTGCCCCAGTCTGGGAGGATCCCGCATGCCGCAGAGCGGCTGAGCCCGTGAGCCATGGCCGCTGGGCCTGCGCGTCCAGAGCCTGTGCTCCACAATGGGAGAGGCCACAGCAGTGAGAGGCCCACGTACTGCAAAAAAAAAAAGAATCCGCCTTCCAATGCAGGGGACGTGGATTTGATCCCTGGTCAGGGAACTAAGATCCCACATGCCGTGGGGCAACTAAGCCCGCATGTCGCAACTATTGAGCCCCTGTGCTATAGAGCCCACACGCCGCAACTAGAGAAGCCCATGTACCGCAGTGAAGATCCCACGCGCCACAACAAAGACCTGATGCAGCCAAATTAGTTAATTAATTTTTTTAAAAAAAAAGAAGAGGAAAGAGGGAATTCTCTGGCTGTCCAGTGGTTAGAACTCAGCACTTACACTGCCAAGGGCCCGGGTTCAATCCCTGGTCAGGGAACTAAGACCCCACAAGCCGCATGGCACAGCCAAAAAAAAAAGAGAAGAGGAGAGAGACACACGAGGAGAAGGCCATGTGAAGACAGAGGCAGAGATTGAGTGATGCATCTATGAGCCAAGGAACACCAAGGATTGACAGGTGTAAACAAAATATACGGGAGAGGTGTGGGACAGATTCTTCCTCATAGCCCTCAGAGGAACCAATCCTGCCAGCACCTTGATCTCAGACTAGCCGCCAGAACTGTGAGAGGATAAATTTCTGTTGTTTTAAATCACCTCGTTTGTGGTACTTTGTTATAGTGACTTTTGGAGTCTTATACGAGAGTCAAGGCAGAGTTTTGGGAATTTAAGGTTTTCTCCAAAAATTGCTATTTATTTTAATAAGTGATTTATATTGAGTAGGCTTTAAATTCATAAAAAGCTTTGCCATTCAAACATCATCAAGGAAAGGATCTATGATGAGTGGGGTGAAGAGGTCATTAAAACCACATTTATAGGGTGTAACTCCAGCTTGCTTGAGAAAAAAAATTTTTTTACTGTAATTAGAATAACAGGCCCAGGACTTTACTCTTGCCTTGTCCTCATAATCCACTGCTCCCTGCTCCTGAGCCCACCCCATGGGCTGCTCCATCTCTAAGACCTTTCCCTGTAAGAAACTGCCACCCTGCTGGAAACTTGCCTCAGAGTGAGTCAGGAAAGACCCCTGGGTGTGATTTACAAATCACAAAGCTGACAAATTACTTGTATCCAGAATATATTAAGTACTGACAAACCCAACTCCATTAAAATATGGACAAAAGACATAGACACTTCACCAAGGAGGATTTACAGGTGGAAAATAAGCACATGAAAAGATGTCAACTTCATTAGTCATTAGGAAATTGCAAATTAAAAACACAATGAACTACCACTACACATCTATTAGAATGGCTAAAAATAAAAGTACCAAAAGTACCAAGGGCTTGCATGGATGCAGACCAACTAGAACTCTCATACATTGCTGGGGGAAATGCAAAATACAGTCACTTTAGAAAATAGTTTAGCAGTTTCTTACAAAATTAAATATACACTTATTATACGACCTAGAATCCTACCCCTAGATGTTTACCTTCTAGAAATGAAAACTTAAGTTCATGCTAAAATCTGTACACAAATGTTTATAGCAGCTCTATTCATAATTATAAAAATCTGGAAACAAACCAAATGTCTTTCAACAGGTGAATGAATAAACAACCTGTGATGCATGCATACAATGCAATACTACTCGGCAATAAACAGAAGCAAACTATTGCTCATGCAACAACTTGGATGAACCTTAAAGGCATTATGTTGAGTTTAAGAAGCCAGCCTCAGTAAGTCACACATTGTATGATTCCATTTATATGGCATTCCCAAAAAGGCAAAACTATAGTGATGGATAACAGATCCTGCCTATGCTTTCTGGACTATTCATTTGAACATTCAAGGCATGCAGCAATAAAGAGTGCAAAGATTTTGGACTTCCCTGATGGCGCAGTGGTTAAGAATCCACCTGCCAACGCAGGGGACACAGGTTCTATCCCTGGTCCAGGAAGACCCCACATGCCATGGAGCAACTAAGCCCGTGTGCCACAACTACTGAGTCTGCGCTCTAGAGCCCACGAGCCACAACTGCTGAGCCCATGCACCACAACTACTGAGCCTGCGAGCCGCAACTACTGAGTCCGCATGCCGCAACTACAGAAGCCCACGTGCTGCAACTACTGAAGCCCGTGCGCCTAGAGCCTGTGCTCCGCAACGAGAAGCCACTGCAATGAGAAGCCCGTGCACTGCAACCAAGAGTAGCCCCCACTCGCCGCAACTAGAGAAAGCCCACGTGCAGCAACAAAGACCCAACACAGCACCCCCCCCAAAAAAAAAAGAGTGCAAAGATTTTGAACTTTAAAATTAGATGAGCCTGGGGCTTCCCTGGTGGCGCAGTGGTTGAGAGTCCGCCTGCCGATGCAGGGGACAAGGGTTCGTGCCCCGGTCCGGGAAGATCCCACATGCCGTGGAGTGGCTGGGCCCGTGAGCCATGGCCGCTGAGCCTGCGCGTCCGGCGCCTGTGCTCCGCAGCGGGAGAGGCCACAACAGTGAGAGGCCCGCGTACCGCAAAAAAAAAAAAAAAAAATTAGATGAGCCTGTGTTTGAATCCATGCTCTTCCATTTTCTGACTTTGTGCCTCTTTAAGCCCAGTTTCCTCATCTGAGGAACAGTGGCGACAGTGAACTATGGTAAGAAATTTTTTATTTTTAAATCATCATGACTTCTTTTGGTATATAGTGCTATGAATTTTAACACACATATAGATTCATGTAACCGCCACCAATATTGAAATACTCAACAGTCTCATCACCTCCCCAAACTCCCTCACGCTATTCTTTTATAGTCACATCTCCCTACACTCAACCCTTGTGTAAAAGAACTTCAGGTTGAGGATGGAGAAAGGAAGTAATGGAAGGAAGGAGAGAGAGGGAGAGTAAAAGAGAGAGGAAGAAAGAAAGGAAGAGGGGGAAAGAGAGAGATTCAGAGAGAGATTTTCCTAGCGGTAATTCAGAGTAATATACAATTGAGATACAAGGTTATGTATACATCTCTCCCTGACCACCCACCACACTTCCTCCAGATGCCAACCCATTCATTTTCTCTTCTCTCTGAACAACCTGGCTTTGGTCCCCAGGAAAAGAAGCATTAACGCTGTCCGTGGTCCTGATTTCCTCCCTCTACCCTTCCCCAAATGTGGTTTGGGGAAGCTCTACTGAAAAGAGTTCTACTGAAAAAAATCCCTAAATGACACGTGGAGGGTTGGTCCAACCCTCTGACTGTGGAAAATGTACACTATCTGTCTCATTCGTCTCACATAACTTGCCCCTTCACACTTTCCCAACTGCCTTACCAAAATCATATCTGCAGCTGGACAGCATTTGCCATTCTAGAAACAAAAGAATATCCTTGCAACCAAGAATGTAGGATGTGGAGAAATGACTAGACAAAGGAGACATCCTTATAAGCCCTCAACAGAGTACAACAATCCCAGTAGAAGGAGAATAACAGGCCATTCTAGGACCACCTAGAAGACAAGTCTCTCCCAATCCAGGAACTATTCCCTGATAGTATGACCCGTGTAAAGCAGGGGTGTAGACTGTGACGAGCAGCACTGAACCTGAAAGTGCTGATTCTACCACTGGCAACAACCATAGATTTTAAAAAATCATGTGGATTCCTGGATTGGAAGTAACAGTTGTTGCCTCACCAGTCTCCCCTACAGCCCATGCAAAAAAGATCAGATCATCATAGCTACAGTGTTAATTTTGAGATGCAGAAGGTGATGGCCCATGAAGTGGGCCTGTCTGACTGACAGTGCGACCATTGAGTGGTAGCATCACAGAGTCTATAGGAGAAACTGTCCAGGTAAAAGATCTTTGCTCAAACTCATGAGAAGGGGCACCCTCCGACTTTCCCTCCTCAAATAAGAGCCTATTGCAGGAATGGTGAATGGAAAAGAGAAATATCAGAAAGAAACTCCAAAAAAGCATGATTTGGGGGTTTCTTGCTGAAGAGGCTGGGACAGAAATAAGGACACACAACCATGACATATCTTCCTCCCGATCCAAAACTTGGGATCATCTCAGAGGACCTCTCTATTCATCATTCTCTTGGATACTCTGTCTACTTTAAAAAAACAAATGTGCAGAGTGCAGGAATTCTAAAAGGAACTACTGTGTTAGGAGTTAAAGCACGAATATAGTAAAACAGGCGCACCCGCGCGCCCCGAGGCTGAACGCTTGATGTCAAGGCGACACCGCCAAACCTCGCCCAGAGTCAGGCGTGTAAGCCAGCCGGAGCAGCGCCAGCGGGTAGCGGCGAGCCGGAGGGAGCACGAGGCGACGCTGGCTGCGGGGACCCGGTGACAGCGCGAGAGGTACTAGAATTTACAAGTTTGCACCATGTGTGAGTATAAAGCTAGTCGTTCTTGGCTCGGGAGGAGTTGGAAAATCTGCTCTGACTGTACAATTTGTTCAAGGAATTTTTGTTGAAGAATATGATCCTACGATAGAAGATTCTTATAGAAAGCAAGTTGAAGTAGATGCACAACAGTGTATGCTTGAAATCTTGGATACTGCAGGAACGGAACAATTTATAGCAATGAGGGATTGAAAAACGGACAAGGCTTTGCATTAGTTTATTCCGTCACAGCACAGTCCACATTTAATGATTTACAAGATCCGAGAGAACAGATTCTTTGAGTTAAAGACACTGATGATGTTCCAATGATTCTGGTTGGTAATAAGTGTGACTTGGAAGATGAAAGAGTTGTAGGAAAGGAACAAGGTCAAAATTTAGCAAGACAATGAAACAACTGTGCATTCTTAGAATCCTCTGCAAAATCAAAAATAAATGTTAATGAGATCTTTTATGACCTAGTGCGGCGAATTAGCAGAAAAACTCCAGTGCCTGGGAAGGCCCGCAAAAAGTCCTCATGTGAGCTGCTTTAATATATTAAATGCATTGTAGCTCTGAGCCAGGTCTGAAGAACTGCTGCTCAATTCAACAGTGCCAGCATTCCAACTTTGTTAAACCTACCAACACCTTAAATGGACTTTCCGTGGTGGCACCCTTTAAGAGGCGGATGAAAGCTACTACATCAATTTGCACAGTCTAATCACTCTCCAGTTTCACAAGGGAGATTTTTACTTATATAATAGTCCTAGAGTATGCAGCTGATAAAACCAGAGGCTACAATCCAGTATTACTGCTAAGAGACATTTTTCATCCACCATTGTTGTACATGTATGAAAATGGTGTACTGTATACTTTAACACACTGCATACTTTGTATTGGAGAGTACAATAATGTAAATCCTAAAAGTACCACTATTTTAGCATAATAAAAGAAAGTCCAAAGGGGGGTAAAAAAAAGAATATCGTAAAACGAATCAGCTTTATCCTTGCAAATTACTTTACAGATGTTGAACGTAAGCTGTTAAATTTAGACTTTAAATTTAGGAAAACATACTCATTTGGAAACATCAACTACAGAAGCATATAGAGCTTATTGTAAGGGAAAGCACAGAGTGAGCTCCAGTCCACTTAGGAAAATGCGGCCCATGTGCTGTTCCGGCTCCACTGCACTGCTGTCTCAATCTAACGCAAGGTGGCACAAGTCCCTGCCAATTTTCCTTTATGCGTTGTATTTCTTAAAAGACACTTCAACATATATGAAACTTTATAGGTGTTAAATCCCTATATGGCAAACTAGGGGTAAAACCACTTTTAAGACATGTGCTCAATTGAAAAAGACAAGCCATTACTCAAAGAACAAGGTTAAGAAACAACCTGGCAGCCTGAAGTTCAATGAATAGAAACAAGATGCTGTGCAAAACATACCATAACTGAAATCTGTAAATCTGACTAATCGTAAGGTGTTTAGGGGAATTCAAATGAAGTATAATATTTATTCTTTACACAAATAAATATATAGCCTCATTGAGGACATATGCATCATATATGCATCAAACGGTTATATGGCAGCACAAGGTATGACACCATTAAAAGAACAAACCAGCATTTATTAAGGACCAACCATGTGGCATTTTATACTTAGCACCACATTTAATTCTAAAACAAAACAAAACAAAACAAAAAACCTGCTTCATATCATTCTTCGTATTTTACAGATGCAGTAACTAAGGCTGAGAACCTAAGGAACTCTCCTAAGATCAATAGATCGTTAAGTGGCAGAAGCAAGATTCAAGCTCACCCCGTCTAACTGCAAAGCCAGCCTCATGACTTAAATGTCAAAGTGAATAACAGCACAGATAATAAATGTTTCAGAAATTCAGAGAAGGGATGATCCCTCTGCATTTAGTAGCTGAAGAATCACTGCCATAATTAAAATGCCATTGCTTTTACATCAAGTCCACTCTTTCTTTTCCACTAAGTGTGAATCTTAAACAAGACTCCATCCAACCTCTACTTGAATATCTCCATCAATGGGGAAATTACCTCCCCTGACCACACATTCATGTTGTAACAGTTCATTATTAGTATAGTCTCCCTCCTATAGAGTCAGTATCTGCTTCCTAAGATGTTGCAGAATTGGATTTGGAGGCTACCTAGCCAGAAACAATGTCCCAACTCCACCACAGGACTGTTGGCTTGACCCAGGCATTGTAGGAAACACCAGACAACTGAACCATAACCAATTCTTCCCCCCAAGTCAGACTTTCTACCACTCATCCTCACTCCAAAAGTTAATCCCAGGGCTTCCCTGGTGGCGCAGTGGTTGAGAGTCTGCCTGCCAATGCAGGGGACGCGGGTTTGAGCCCTGGTCTGGGAAGATCCCACATGCCGCGGAGCGGCTGGGCCCGTGAGCCACAATTGCTGAGCCTGCACGTCTGGAGCCTGTGCTCCGCAACAGGGGAGGCCACGGCAGTGAGAGGCCCACACACCGCGATGAGTGGCCCCCACTTGCCACAACTAGAGAAAGCCCTCACACAGAAACGAAGACCCAACACAGCCATAAATAAATAAATAAGTTAATCCCACACGATGTCTCCTCCCTCATGTTACCCCCTCCTAAATCAAATTTTATACCCATTCATCTGATTGGCAGAATCTCGGTCACATGATTGGGCCCTAGATGCAAAAGAATCTGAGGAAGGAGGTTGTGGATTCTACCTTAGGAAGGCAAGAATCATAACTGGGAATTCCTCTAATAGAGGAAAGGTGCTCAAAAGACACTAAGGATCCACCACGTACATGGTAAATGTCCACTACAATCCATCACTGGCTGCCCAACATGAATGTGCACTATTTTTTCACACCTAATCCTCCTAAAAACAAAAATTCTCCCATTGAACATAATTTTCACTACCTTTGGTACAAAGGAAAATGAGGCTTAACTCTCCCTAGAGCTGAAATGACCCAGTCTCTTAAGTTACCACTTTCAACTCCAAGTTCAGGATCTCTAGGTGATAGCCATTCCACCTCTAACTTAGTCACACTCCCAAACTGATATCCCTAAACCATAGACTAAATGTAAAGTTCACCACCAACAACATACCACATATAAAATAGCAGAAGGACGACAGAGGAGAGAGAAAAAGGAAATCTGTTAAAGTATGCAAAAACAACCAGGACAGAGCAGGAAGAAGATACGGGCGAATAGTGCAGACTTCATTTCTGAAGCTCTATCTTTTCCATTCCCTTGCCCTCAGCCAGTGCAGGTGAAACAAAACTTGAGTATAGGTGGACCTGAACCTTAATGATGCTATGAAGCTATCTGACTAGCCCTGGACTACCTACCTCTCAATTTCTAATTGCATGAGTGAAAAACAGGAATCCTTCATTTGTTTACACCTCCACTTTTTGGTCTATGGGGTGCATGGCCACGGAACAGAACTTTTCCACATCCAGATTCTCCTCTGTTCCGCTGATGCCAGAGTAATACTGACAGCTTCAGCAAATAAGAATACAGGACCCACAATTAAAGTTGAATATTAGAGAGACAACAGTTTATTTTATTATAAGTATGTCCCATTCAATACTGGGACATACGTGTACTGAAAAATGATTTCTTGTTCATCTGAAATATAAATTCAACTGGCACTCTTTATTTTATCTGGCAACTCTAGAGAGTGAAAGAATTGGTGCAGAGGCTCCTCAGACATTGGGAATATGTGTAAATGTTGTACTCTAGAGATGGTCAGAGCTGAGGGCAACAGAGCACCCAGCCAGTACATACTAAGGAATGGATCACCTCAGCCACAAGCCCAAGATGAGACCAAGGGCATGACAGAATGATTTGGGGAAAGTATTCATCCCCTGTGCTTCACCATCTCTGAACTAAATACCCTATAAATTTCCAAGAGAAATGACACTCCACCAAGTTATCCCACTCTTCCCTGGACTCGCTGCTTCTCGAAGTCTGGGGAAAACAACAGAAGTGCTTGAAACCCAGTTATGAGAGCTACGAGTTGTGTGATATGGATCACGTTAATGTGTCTGACTCTCAATTCTACATTTGTAAAGTGACAGTAATGGTAATTCCCAAGGTTGTGGTGGGGAAAAAAAGAGTCAAACCTCAGATACTGACATCTGTGTATATTCTATTTCAATCAAACAAGCTTGATTCCTAATGTGAGAGTAGGAAACCCCAGCACCCCAGGAGCAAACCATCCTTCTATATCTACATTCCCATTAGCAGGACTCTATTTCTCTATTTGTCTTTGGTGGTAGAACAGAAAGGGCCCTTCATTTGAAATGAGGAAAGTCTGATTCTGAACCGTAAGCCTTGATAGACAGATTCATAAAATTGAGATAATACTACCTACTTCACAGGGTTGTTATGAAAATAATAATATATCTAAGATTATGACAATGAATGATATGCATACTCTCTCAAGAAATGCTAATTCCAATCCCCTTTGCTCTTGTGATAAGGTATGTAAAGTCCAGTCGTAGGGTTTGACCACTTCCCGCATCTAATCTTCTTGTATCATTCTCTTCTTCCAGTGAAGTTTTGATTTGGAGGAAGAGAGAGATCCACATCAATATTTTTTCAAATGGCAGGTAGTCATCCTTTAAGCGGGGTGCAGCTTCTGTTTTACTATGGAGTGGAATAAAATGGAATGGAATGGAGTGGGAACTAATGGAGAGCATTGCACATAAGGATAAATACTGTTTCCTGAAACTCTTGATTCATTCACACGTGTGTAAGTTTATGTTCATGTACTCACACATAAATATAGTATACGCATTGGGTCGTTCTGCAAAATGTATTTCCTGCTGTGGGTCATGGCCATAAAAGCGCACGTGCTTTCTGAATGCGCAGTGTAAAGCCTTTCCCCCACCCATGTCTCTGATGGGGCTTTCATGAGCTTCCCTACCTGGGAGAGACATGATCCTTCCATCTCCCACCACAGATGAGGCACCAGGCTCGAGAGCTCATCCCTGAAGCCAAGACTCAGGAGTTCAGGACTCAACCTTGTCTCCAGCAAAACAGAGGGCATCTCTGGGGAAACTTCTGATTAGAAAGATAACCAGCTCAGAATGAGAGAAGAAAAGGTGACCATGCAGTTCCTGTGGGTACCAGCCCTGCCCTGCCTTCACTTGCTGGGAGTTATAAACCCAAGACTGGAAAATAGAAGAGGCACCTGTCCTGGACAGCCTCTCTGAGAAGATGCATCATCCTCCTCTCCCCTCGCTGCTCTTCCTCCTCTGCTCCAGAGCTGAAGCTGGTGAGTGTTGGGTCATTCCATCTGGAAGCTGCAGAATCAAGACTAAATAAGATTTTAGTCTGAAAGTAGCTGACTCTTAAACAGAACCCCAGATCTCTCCCCAAGAGCCCAGAGTGAATTTCCATTGGGGTTGTGGTCACCCATTCTCTGCAGCCTGTGGTAGTTCCCAGGAACGAGGAACCCCACTTTGATCGGGGGAAAGCCCAGAGCAGGCAGGATGAAGAGGGTGTCTTCTCTTTATATAACGTGTGACACTGTGCTTAAAGTCCTGTGTTGCCTTCGCCTTCCGGCCTTGTAATTTGGCCGATCTGTGAGCACTCATGGGATATGGAGACGGTTGAGACAGGAACCTGGAGAGCTTGTCCTGCACGGTGACAGAGGAGAGTCGAGCAGGTGCAGAATGGGAGTGGGGGAAATCCGAGGTGAAACACGACGGCATGGCATCTGAGGCCGAGCTGGCTGCTGTGCCTGGAGGAAGAAGAGCAGGTACCAGAGGCACCAGAGAGGGAGGGTGGGCAGATCACAGGAGGAGGATGCATTAGAAAGAAGCCTCTCCCAACTTTAACCCAGCTTGTGCATTTTCTGTGTTCAAGCCCTGGGGTTCTCTGTTCCAGGGGACATCATCGGGGGCACAGAGAGCAAGCCACACTCCCGCCCCTACATGGCCCACCTGGAACTTGTCACTCCCCAGGACGTGCTGGTGGCTTGTGGTGGTTTCCTGATGAGAAGGGACTTTGCCCTGACGGCTGCTCACTGTGCAGGAAAGTGAGACAACAGGGTCCTGTTTATCTCCGAATGGGAGGTAAACAGCCAGAGGGGCAACCAGGGACACCCCCTGGGGGCCCTGAGGGGGACCTCCTGGGTCTGGGTCTCTTTAAGGAGAGGCAAGACTTGGGCTTAAGGAAATCGGTCTCATAATTGAATAGCTCCCCTGACACTCAATCACTGTGAGCTCAGCTCTCCTCAAAGGAAAGGAGACCCCATCCCAGCACCCCTCTTCCAAAAGTAGCTCCCTCTCCCCGACCCCAGCACATGAGATATGGACTCACTCTTCAGGGTCCCACCCAGTTCTCTGGGCCACTTCCTCTATGTCCTTTTCAGGAACACTGGCCTTCAGTTCCCAGGGACCTGAACCCATCCTTTCCATGGGAGACAGAGAACAGCGTCCACCGGAGACACCAGCACTTCCCCCTTCCCTCTGACACCTCTGGCTCCAAAGGGCTGGCCCTGATTGGGAAATGCCAATCCTGTCCCCTGGGTCCTCCATGGCCCGCTCAGTCCCCAGCAAGTCCCAAGGGTCTTGGAAATTGTCTCTGTTCCCTGGGAAAGCTCTTCCCTGAGTAAAACCTGAGCCCCTCCAATACCACAAGTGGCCCAGATAAAGGAGGCTGGGAAGAAACCATTGACCCTGGGAGAGACTCTGTCCCCTTTTCTCAGAATGGGCATATCTCAGGAGAAAATCACACTGTCACTGTTTTACCTTGTCCTTCTTCTCCCTCACAAAGGTCTATAATGGTCACCCTTGGAGCCCATAACATAAAAAAGAAAGAAGACACATGGCAGAAGCTTGAAGTCGTACAACAGTTCCCTCACCCAAAATACAATGACTCTATTGTTCGCCATGACATCATGTTACTGAAGGTGGAAATTCTTCTTCCCCTTCTCCACTTCCTGTTCTCCAGGGCTTCTCCTTCAGGTCCCATTGCCCTGACATTTCCCCAACCTGCCTCTACCCCTCAACTCCCCCCTTGGAAGTGGCTGTAATGTGAAGCAAGTTGCCCTATCCCTCCCTGATTGTCTCCAGTTGCCCCCAAGCCCATTTCTAGTTCTGACAGCCCTCGTTTCCTTCACAGCTGAAGGGGAAAGCCAACCTGACCCTGGCCGTGGGGACACTCCCCCTTCCACCCCAATTCAACTTCATCCCACCCGGGAGAATGTGCCGGGTGGCTGGCTGGGGAAGAACAAATGTTCAGGAGCCAGGCTCCAACACTCTGCAAGAGGTGAAGCTGAGACTCATGGAGCCCCAGGCCTGCAGACACCTCACTACTTTGACCACAATCTCCCGCTGTGCATGGGCAATCCCCAGAAGACAAAATCTGCACTTAAGGTGATCCTCAGACTAGGGTCTTCTCCACAATCACTGTTCAGGGTCCGGACATCTCCTGGAAGGAGATGGAGTCAGAAAAGTGTCAGCCAGTGACAAAGTTTGAGATCACAGGACTGAGGAGCTGAACTGTCCCTGGGCTGATCATCCTCCCGTGGCCCCAGGCAGTCTCTGACTATCCCTCCCAGGCCGCTACACAGGGTCATGGGGTGCCAGGAAGGAAAGCAAGAAGCAGCATAGACAGAGACATAGAACCTCATGAGGAACCAGGGTTCTCGCCGCTGATGCTATTGGGTTGGCCAAAAAGTTCATTCGGGATTTTCCATAGATATTATGGAAAAATCTGAACGAACTTTTTGGCTAACCCAATAGGTCTGACCAACTCAGAGTTGGTCCATGGGGAGGAGTGGGTGGTTCCCTGGCTCACCTTTCCTCTCTCTCTCTCCCTTTCCCTCTCTGTCCCACAGGGAGACTCAGGGGGCCCTCTTCTCTGCGCTGGGGTGGCCCAGGGCATTGTCTCCTATGGACAGTCGGATGCAAAGCCCCCTGCCATCTTCACCCGGATCTCCCATTACTGGCCCTGGATCAATAAGGTCCTGAAAGAGAATTAACCTGGAACCTGGGCCAGCCTGAAGGGAAATCTGGAACTGGACCCAAGCAGGTTCTCTGTGCCACTCACTCTGGATCTGCCTCTGGTTCCTGCTCAAGTCCCACCACACCCCTAAGCCTCAGGAAGGCTCCTCCAGATCACAGAATTCCCAGTAATTCCCAATAAACCCCCACTTCCAGAACTGAGTGTGTGTCTCCTCTCTCTGCTGCTGTCTCCTGCCAGCGTCAGGCATTCCGTAAGCCTTGAAAGGGGTGGGTGTGTGATGTGTGTGTGAGAGAGACAGACACAGAGAGGAAACGGCGAAGAAAAATAGGGAAAGGGCTTCCCTGGTGGCGCAGTGGTTGAGAATCTGCCTGCCAATGCAGGGGACACGGGTTCGAGCCCTGGTCTGGGAAGATCCCACATGCCACGGAGCAACTGGGCCTGTGAGCCACAACTACTGAGCCTGTGCGTCTGGAGCCTGTGCTCCGCAACAAGAGAGGCCACGACAGTGAGAGGCCCGTGCACTGCGATGAAGAGTGGCCCCCGCTCACCGCAACTAGAGAAAGCCCTCACACAGAAACGAAGACCCGACACAGCCAAAAGTAAATAAATAAATTAATTTAAAAAAAAAAAAAGAAAAATAGGGAAAGAAAGAAAAGAAAGGGATTCCCTGAAGAGGCAGGACCCATATTTCCAACATAAAGAAGAAACTACACCAGATCCTTCCTTGCCTTCATCATCAACTCAACACCAACTCTGATTTATCTTTAGGGATATTCAGAATCACTAAGAACATTTTGAATTGTAGATGTTTAGAGCACCCCGACCTCTCCCCACTAGACGTCAGTAGCAAGAGTCTCGTCTCAACCAACTTATGAATCAAAACCATCTCCAGGCTTTGCTATATGTCCCCTGGGGGTGTGGCTGGGGAGGGGTGAGGGAGCCGGGCAGGAATCACCCTCCGTTGAGAACCCCCAGGTTAGATGCATTTGGCAGCGCGCTGGGCCCTCCTCACAGTCCACCTCGATAAGAAAAGATGTACCATCTGTGGAGCTTTTTTTTTTTTGCGATACGCAGGCCTCTCACGTTGCGGAGCAGAGGCTCTGGACGCGCAGGCTCAGCGGCCATGGCTCACGGGCCCAGCCGCTCCGCGGCATGTGGGATCTTCCCGGACCGGGGCACGAACCCGTGTTCCCTGCATCGGCAGGCGGACTCTCAACCACTGCGCCACCAGGGAAGCCCCCAACTGTGGAGCTTTGATCTGAGACGCAGAGAAGACCATCTGTCACTCACTTCTGCAAAACAAATACATGGAACAGATAAGAGGAGGGACAGCATCACAAGTTCTGCACGAACGACAGCCACAAACGGCTGCTCCGTAACCAGCAGGAAGGTGAAGGCCTAGAGCCTGCTTGGCCTCCAACTCTTGCCAGTTGAGGGACTGGCCGGAGGAGAGAAAAAGGGCGGGACAGGGACAGACACAACCGGAGCCTGTGGCTGATACCACTCCTCGCTTCTGAGGGCATGGTGATTCCCTTCAATTAAGTGAACTCTTTCCAGAAATTCATCTTTAATAAAGAATCAGAGATATACACAAAAGTTTATGAATAAAAATTTTAATCTCAGCATTTTCAGTAGTAGAAAAACTAGATTCCCAGCCATGGAACAAAGTTTAAATAATAAATTCATATGATTGAATATTTTGAAGTTATTAAAAATTTATTTCAAAACATTGAATCATGTAGGAAAATGCAATATAACAGAATGCTTTTTAAAAGCAACATAAATATCTCCCTGTAGTAGAATCTCAATTTTTGTAATTATATATTATATGTGTGCATAGAAAGAAAACTAGAAGAAATTAACATCAAAATCATTACAGTGGTTACTCTAGAGGCTAGGATTAATAACTATCTTTATTTCCTTTATATGCTGGCTCCAAACCCCTGGTATTCTAACTACTGCTGACTCAGTACCATACACGGACCTACCTATGCATAAGCACATACACCCATTCATTCTTCCGCTGGTCAAGGTTTGCTCTGTTGGGGGTAAATATCCTTGCACTTCCAGATCGCATCACTCAGCCCATATCCAGGATGTGGCTAAAGAAGCTAAGCCTTCATGGGATCCCTTGGGTCAGTGCACAGGCATGGTGGTCTCTCCTTGCCAATTAGTGCCTCGCATGGACGTTCTTTTGCCTTTAGCAAAGGTAGTGGTGGCTAGGGATTTATACCCATGGGAATGGTGTGAGCTGGGAAGTATAGCTGATTGAGCTGATCAGAGGTAGTGGATAAAATGGTCCTGACGAAGCCTTCCCTATGCCACCCAAATCCACTTGCACCTTCTTACAGTATCTGGACCTTGCCTGAGACCAAGATGCCCATCCTTCTTTCCTGAGAGGGAAGGTACAAGTTCAAACCTTCAGTTTAATAGCCAATCACAGTCTCCTAAAAAGACTTAAAGAGGGTTGGCAAATCAAGATACAGGGTCCTGTGCTGCAGCTGCTCCCGGGTCTTAATTGATATTTCTCATCTCACCCCTCTACCACCCATTCTAGATTTCCCTCCCCTTTGGCCAACACTTGAGTTGGCCTGGGTTATATGTCTGCTGGGGTTACCCAGACTTCTAATCCTGAGGGGGCTGAGTCTTTAGCTGCCTTATGTTTGACAGGTTTGACTAGTTGCTGTTGCCCATTTGTAATGATCACTGAGCACTAAAGTACAAGGGGTGTCCCCAGCGAATCCCCTGGGTTCAAGTCATACTCTTCTCTTCACCCTTTGTACAGCAGCAACCCTAGCTTCTCACAGGCAGCGTGGTCAATTACTCCAGCCAGTATCGTACCTCCTTTCTTTGCCTGCTGGTCCACTGATATGAGGAGCCCAAAATGGCCAGGTGAGAGTCACAACTTCCAGTTCATGGAGCCTTTACCACCTCCCCTGGTGAAAGCATTTTCTTCCTAAAAATTCGGACTCACAGCAACATGGCTTTTAACTTCACTCACTCCACGTAGCTCCAGTGAAAGCTGCAGTAACTAAAAGAGCCATGCTTTATGGAAGTGAGTGCCCTCTCTCATTCTCCTACTCCTTTTCTAACTTTTCGTCCACCTTCTCCTTTCCTTCCATCTCTTCCACCATCCCCACACCTACCCAAACCAGGCCAGGTCACAGATAAGCCAAAATCAATTCATCAGAAGTGTCCCTAAAGGTGATCCTCAGTCCCATGGCTTCTGGCAGTCTCTATCCCTTATACCCTCTCATCTACACCAAAATCATGTTTGTGACAAAAAAAACAGAGAGGTCTCCTGAGCCCAAGGCCTTAGGACAAAGTGGGAAGCATCATGGGCCTACAGGTCTCTGGAATCTCAGGTCTAATTAAGTCATCCACAGTAAATGAAAGGTATCAGGCCAATGAATGAGAGGCCAGTACAGGGTAGGATATCTCCAACCCAGGAAAGGGATGCTTAGGCTTCAGCCAAACCTGGCCCTAGAGCCAACTCTGAGTGCACCTGAAATCTAGCCTGTCACTAACACCAGAGTGACCCCAAATTTCTAGAGAATTCTAGGCAGAATTTTTGAAATTAAGCCAAGCCTTTTCTTAACATTCTTTGCCACATACTTGATGCTTATCACCACCTACTGCTGGAACCAGGACTGGGAAACCAGCACAGAAGCCCTCCAGTCCCAGGATACCTGACAAGAGCCTACGGCGAATGCCGGGCCACAGTTCTGGGATCATCAAACAGACTTCACTCTAATTTACAGGAGACAGGAGGACAGGCCTTCCTGCCTGGCTCCTCCTTCTGAAGTGACTCTCCTGTCTCCATAGCCTCCCACACCTAGGCTGCCTACACTGAGGGACTGCCAACATCTCCCGCTTGCTCCTGCCTCACGGCTTGGGAGTCCTAACTCCAAATCTAGTTAGAAATGCAATACAATGTGCATTGGAGAAAGCAGAATCAAAAATGTGTATTCACTCTGACTGCGACAGTGTGGAATACTGTACGTTTGGGGAGAAAACTGGACAGAATTCTTCAAAAATGGAGATAATTGTGTCAGAATTATAATTAAATAAATGGCTTATCCATTCTCTATAAAATTATTTCTATATTTTTACAAATGACCATAAACATGAAAAATGCAGAGAAACAAAAGTGCTTTCTGAAACTGCTTAGATGCTCAGCGAATGATCTTATCCCTGTTACTCCCATACACAGCAGAGTCCCCAGGGAGCAGGGAAACGACATGACACAGTGCCATGCTGTCCAGGAAAGAAGATGGGGGAGGGCAGACTTCCTCAGGATTGTCCAGAGGCTGTGCTGGGAGGGACCACCTATGGGAGAACTTTAATGATGCCCTGAAGGCAGTGTCTGGGTCTGCCCCGGGCCATGAGCCCAGAAAATAAGAAGCTCTTCTTGGACACAGAGTGTGAAAAAAGCTGTTGATGCCACACTGATCTCTTCAACCAGCTCACCCAGAAAAGACAAGATCAACCACCAGTGCAGATTTGATTCGGAGATGCAGAGAAAGTCATGGCTCCAGCTGTCAGATGCTGGGGTTTGATAAGAGGAAGGAAAACTTTACAACATCTGCAGGAGAATTAGCCCAAATATAAGAGGATTTCCCCATGCCATGGAAAAGAAGAGCCTAGGACCTGCCCAGCACAAACACTACACAATTACAGTCCAAAGCAGACAGCTTCCCTGGGTTCTACCAAAAAGGCAGGGACAGAAGTGAAGAAGCTAGGGATTTCCCTGACGGTCCAGTGGTTCAGCCTCCACACTTCCACTGCAGGGGGCGTGGGTTCAATCCCTGGCCAGGGAACTAAGATCCCGCGTGCCACGAGGCGCAGCCAAAACATTAATTAATTAATTAAATTTTTAAAAAAGAAGTGAGGAGGCTAAACAGTGTACCTCCACCCAGAGCTGAGCCTTCACCTAAGGCAATGGGAGCTGTCTCCCTCCCTCTCTGCCTCCCATCATTCCCCTGGTTACCGTGGCGCCCTCGCCATCCAGCCTGATATAGAGAATTGGTGGATAAACCTAAGGAAATCTCCCAGATATTAGAGCAAAAAAAAGACTGACAAAAACTAGAGAAATAAAAAGAATATTGGAGCACCAGTCTAGGAAATTCAACACCTGAATGACAGAAGTTTGCGTCAGCATAAAATTAAAACATTTTCAAATAGTTTACTTCCCAGCCCCCTTTCTCAGCACTGGAGGATGTGCTCCACCAACACAAGAGAATAAACCAAGAAGTGAAGAGAGATCCCAGCATGACAGCCTTTGGTGTGGGGAAAAATCAAAAGTGGGGAATGGGGCTAGTATTTTCATAAACGTTCTTGCAGAATCACTTAACGATTTAACTATCTGCGTGCACATTTGATAATAATAAAGCACGCAAAAGGCAGGTGTCGAGTAGCTATTTACTGGGGAACAGAGCATTCCAAATGAAGAGGGCTAGGAAGGGGTACATGTCCGGCAGATGGCACCACTGAGCAGCAGGCAAGACAGCGTGGGAGACAACCAAAGAGCTTGTATGTTGGGTGGATGGTGATAGAAGACAGGCATTCCAGGAACTGCAAGGTTACCTGGTTCTCATTTTAGATCTGGTGGGAAGACATGTCTGTGCATCACCAGCAGAGACGCGGGTAATGATTGCTGTAAGCGGTGCCGTCAGCAGCCAATGGCCTTTGCACAGAGCTGCAAACCAAGAGCGGCTGGAAGGCTACTTTATGCCTCCACAGAAGTCAACCTGGGCGGGGCGGGGGGTTGTCCCACCTTCTTCCAGGGAGGCCAGCACCACCTGGCTTGGAGAGCCAGATGTCCAAGCTCAGGGCAGAGGATGGGGGGGTGCAAGCAGGCAGGTTTTGTTTGACCTGGTCTCCTCTCCCTGCCAGGCTTCACCTCCTATGTCGTCCCAAAAGTCCCCGCCTTGCTCAACACTCAACTTACAGTGCTTTTCCTTTCCTCCCGCTTTTTTCCTTCTGCTGCTTGGCCTTTGTCTTCACAGAACCCAATTCAAGGTAAAAAATATGATTCGGACGCCAAACCAACCCATGAGTCTCAATAAGGGCACTTGGTCATTCACTCACAGCGGAATGTGTGATTGGCCTATCTGCCTGTAAGTATTGATATTATAATATCAAATTATATTATTATGATGATTTATCATCATATCGAGCATCATCAATGTTGTTAGTCATCATTACTGTGGTTGTTACTGTTATTATTACTGATAGTTGTCATGGTGATTGTTATAAAATATTGAATAAAGTTTCTCTATCTGTGACAAAAAAAAAAAAATGTCAGCCCTAAGCCAAGGAAAAGCAGGCTCAGTGTCAGGCAGGGCTGGGCAGGCAGTCCTCAAGGTCCCCAGGTGCATCAGAGTCCAGCCCAGGTCCCAAGGGAAGCACTGACACTCATCCCGCAAGCCCAAGTCTGTGTGATCTCAACAATGCCCAGCACTTGTGGGGAGGCACAGAGGAGAGAGGCAGTAGGGCACTAGTAGGGCAATGTCCCCTAGCCTGGCTGAGAGGGGATCAGACCCCTGATTTAGACAGGGCCTCTTCTCAAAAGCAGCCCAACCCTTCACATCCAGCCCAGCCTCCCGCTGGACTCAGAGCCCACTGGAAGTCCAGTCACTAGGCAGCCTTGGCTTCCTTCAGCCTGCCCTGGACTTGGGGCTAGGACACCCCCAGCTGGCCACCTTTTGAGCAAAAATGTGCCTCTCTGCCATGGTCCTGCCCTCAATCCATAAACAAATTGTGCTGTGCACCTACAGTGTCCCAGGCACAGGGAGACAAGAGCAAATAAGACAGGTTCAGTGCCTGCCCTATCAGAGCTCACAGTCTATGAGGCTTTGCCTGATTCATGTAATAATCTCATTTTGAAAAATTACAAGATGTGAAGTATCATTTGTATAGAATAATGCAAAGTTCACAAATATGATTTCGTTTAACCCCAAAATCAGAGTATGATTAGAGCTGGAACACTAAGACTTATCGCTGAAAAGCTGTATGGTTTCGTGGTTAAGCATGCCAGCTCTGGAACTGACTGCCTAGGTTCAAATCCCAGCTCCACCACTTAGTAGCTATGTACCGACCACAGGCAAAATAATGTCTTTACGCCTCGGTTTCTTCATGTCTGAAATACAGGTAATTATAGTTCCCAAATCATACAGTTGTTGTTAGCATTAAATGAACCAATATTCTGCTTAAAACACAGAAGAGCTCAATATAAGTTAGCTATCATTGCTATCACCTAATCCAAATTCCTAATTGTGTAATTAGAACCCAGAAAGGTAAAAGGACTTCTACAGTCATACAAAGTTTCTGACCCTTAACCAAGGTTCTATTCTCTCTGCCACTGATCTTCTTAGGAACTAGAAAATTCACTCAAAGGAACTTAACTTTCCCACCCGCCACTCTAACCAAATGCTTAAATCCTCCTACCTCATCCTCATCTGGTGATCACCAAGCAAGGTGGCTACTCCACTTTCTAACCATTCAGATAAGAAAGTTCTTGAACTAAAATCTGCTCTTTGCAAACATGGTACAAAAGGATACATGCACCCCAATGTTCATTGCAGTGCTGTTTACAGTAGCCAAGACATGGAAGCAATGTCCATCGACAGAGGAATGGATAAAGAAGATGTGGTACTTATATACAATGGAATATTACTCAGCCATTAAAAAGAATGAAATAATGCCATTTGCAGCAACATGGATGGATCTAGAGATTATCATACTAAGTGAAGTCAGACGGAGAAAGACAAATATCATATGATACAGCTTATATGTGGAATCTAAAAAAAAAAATGAAGCAAAAGGTAGGTAACAGAGCAGGGAGGAGGGTGGATCTGAAGAGGTGAGTGGAGAATAGGGCCTTTTTCCTGTCTGCACCCAATCCCTAAGAGAACCTTCCATTGAGTCCTTTGGCCTGTTCTGTCTCTCACGTCTTTGGTTGACAGTCCTAAAGCCACACCCCTTCCAGGAATCACATCACAAATAAATTACTCGCACTCAAGTCTTTGTTATCAGGGTCTGTTTCTGGGAAAACCCAAACTAAGATACCCCCCGAAATCAAGATTTATTAAATCTACTATAATTAGTACAATGTGATGTTGATGCAAAGACAATCAATTAGAGCAATTAAACAGAAGGAGTCCAGAAAAAGACACATTCATCTATGGACACGTGGTTTATGACAAAGGAGGAAATACAGGGCAGTGGGAAAGGACACTCATTTCAGTGCATATTGCTGGGTCAAGTGAATATCCATGGGGAGAAATGAAATTTGACCCCTATCTCACACACACACAAACATCAGTTCCAGGTGTCCCACACATTAAAAGTAAAATAATAAAACTTCTAGACAATATGACAGGAGTATCTTTATCACCTTGGGGTTTAGAAAGATTTCTTCAAGGCACACAAAAATCACTAAACTTGGGCTTCCCTGGTGGCGCAGTGGTTGAGACTCCGCCTGCCAATGCAGCGGACACGGGTTCGTGCCCCAGTCCGGGAAGATCCCACATGCCGCAGAGTGGCTGGGCCCATGAGCCATGGCCACTGAGCCTGCGCGTCCGGAGCCTGTGCTCCGCAACGGGAGAGGCCACAACACTGAGAGGCCCGTGTACTGAAAAAAAAAAAAAAATCACTAACCTTAAAACAAGTTTCTCAACCTTGCACTATTGATATTTTGAACAGGATAAATTTTTGTTGTGGAGGAATGTCCCGTGCATTGTAGGATGTTTAAAAGCATCCCTGGCTTCTACCCACTGATGCCAGTAGCACCACCACCAGTGCCCCAGTTATGACGACGAAAAATGTCTCCAGAACATTGCCAAATGTTCCCTGGGGGAAATGTTGCCATGTTTGGTGAGGGGGGACAGACACACAGTTAGAATTGAATCTCAGATTCAACAACAACAACAAAAATAGTGTGTGTCCCAAAAATTTCCTGGGAAATAATTAAATTTTTTCATTGTTTATCTGATATTCAGATTTAACTAGAGGTCCTGTATTTTATCTGAAATTCACCCCCAGTTGAGAATTACTGTCTTAAAGGAAAAATGATTTGATAAATTGGATTACAAGAAGGACTTCTCATCAAAAGACATCTTTAAGAGAGTGAAAAGGCAAACCACCCCGTGGAGGAAGATCCTTACAGCACATATGCCAACAAAGGGCTCACATGCAGAATTTATACATAATGCCTGTCGATCAATAAGAAAAAAAATAAGACAACCCTAAAGAAACACTGACAAGAGACTTGAACAGGAAATTCACAAAATAAGATATTCATCCAAATGGCCAATAAACATATGAAAGGTACCCAACCTTATTAGTAATCAGGAAAATACAAATTTAAACTACAATGCAACCGGGACTTCCCTGGTGGGACAGTGGTTAAGAATCCGCCTGCCAATGCAGGGGACACGGGTCCGAGCCCTGGTCCGGGAAGATCCCACATGCCGCGGAGCAACTAAGCTCCATGCGCCACAACTACTGAGCCCGCACACCACAACTACTGAAGCCTGGGCGCCTAGAGCCCGTGCTCCACAACAAGAGAAGCCACCACAGTGAGAAGCCTGTGCACCGCAATGAAAAGTAGCCCCCGCTCATGGCAGCTAGAGAAAGCCTGCGCACAGCAATGAAGACCCAACGCAGCCAAAGATAAAATAAATAAAAATTAATTAATTTTTTTAAAAAGTCTATGGGTTCAAGTCCCAATCTAGGTTTTGGCCAGGTTCGAGTCCCAGCACGTGGGTTCAAGTCCCAAGTTCACTTCTATGTCCACAAACTCTGGGGTCTAAGGAGACTATGTTAAAAAGGGGGACCAGAGGGGTTCTAGGCTCCTTTATCTGTTGGATCTCCATGTTAGGATCTTGGTTGATTGGTTGATTGGTTGGTTGGTCCTATCATACTTTAATTAGAAACTATGTGAAATGATGATGTGAATAGCATTTATCAAATTACATGCCAGAGCCTGAAAGAAGTTGTAAAAATCTGCCCAAGCAAAATGAAGCAGGGGGCATTCACACAGAGCTGGCATAGGGGAAGGTGCAGAGTTGCCAGCAAACCCCTCATCCTGCCCTGCCCCAGCCCACGCTGAGAGGAAGATCCCTCCCTGAGTCCTGGCTTCCTGTCCCGCCCCACAGTGATGGCCTGACCACCCAGAGGGACTGTGCTCAACTCCTTTTGCTGTTTCAGGAAGCAGCTGTGGAGGAAACTGTCCCATTTCAATGAAAGAAGTCCTTGCGATTGCTATAGACTCAGGAGGAACCCTTGTCTTCCTGAAGGGCACCAGCTGCACTTGGCCCTACACCCAGATGTGCAGACAGAAATTTCTCAGGTCTTGTTGCCTGGCTCGGATTTGAACGTTTTAACTGCCTAAGTGTCAGATGGGGGCTTCCCTGCTGGCGCAGTGGTTGAGAAGTCCGCCTGCCGATGCAGGGGACACGGGTTCGTGCCCCGGTCCGGGAAGGTCCCACATGCCGCGGAGCGGCTGGGCCCGTGAGCCATGGCCGCTAAGCCTGCATGTCCGGAGCCTGTGCTCCGCAACCGGAGAGGCCACGACAGCGAGAGGCCCGCGTACCGCAAAAAAAAAAAAACCAAAAAAAAAACCCCAAAGTGTAAGATGGACTTTGAGATCTGCGAACGGTTTAACTTAACTAGATTAGTTGTCAAAGGAGAGGCTGAGGAGGAGGGAGAAGCTGACCCACCCATCTCCAAAACCCCAGAGCAAAAAGACTCTAAGGCATTACAAACCTGCTCTCCATCAGCCTCCCAGGGGAGGAGGAGTGGTTGCTGGGATCAGAGCGCTGTCCCTATGGATGTCCCCTCTTACAAGGGGCACAAAGCTCTGGAAGGGATTCCCACCTCACTTCCATGAGGATACTGATGGACCTCCACCCTCCTGAATCTGTGGTCTAAAGGCATCTGATTTAGCAGACTCTCCTCCCCCTCTCCCCACAACTCCCCACCCCCGCACTGTCCCAGGTATTGTCTCCTGTCAACCAGGCCTCTGGGTTACAAAGACTGACTGACAAAGCACAAGATAGCCTCAGTCCCAAAGCACACTTTGTTTTTGGTCTCTGGAGAGTTCTTTTATTTTCTAGCTAACTCGACAATGCATTTAAGTGAAGATGTGTTCAATTCTATCCAGCATATCCATTTGTAACGGGAGTGTTTCAGGATACATATGCCACAAAGTGTTCCTTCCACATATTTCTTTATATATATATATTTTTTTAATATTTATTTATTTGGCTGCGCTGGGTCTTAGTTGCGGCATGTGGGATCTTCGTTGCTGTGTGCAGTATCTTCGTTGAGGCATGCGGGATCTTTAGTAGCAGCATGCAGATTCTTTATTTGCGGCATGCTAACTCTTAGTTGCAGCATGCATGTGGGATCTAGTTCCCTAACCAGGGATCAAACCCAGGCCCCCTGCACTGGGAGCACAGAGTCTTAACCACTGGACCACCAGGGAATTTTCCCCACATATTTTTAAAAGACCATTCCACTTGCAGTGTGTGGAACAGTTTGGAGAGAGAAAAACATGCTGAAGCAGAAATCTATTAAAGAGACTACTGCAGAAAATAGACCAAAGAGGATAATAACTTGAAGAACAGTCATGGTGGCAGAGATAGAAATACATGGATCTGGGAGATATTTAGTAAGTAAAATCAAAAGTGTTTTAGATATCCAAGAAGATATATCCAGTGGGAAGTTTTTATAGGATTCAGGAGCTCTGAGGCTCTCCTATAGTTCATAGGCGATTCGGGAAGTCTTCTTTGAAAAAACTGGTAACCGAATTCACCGAGGTAGATTCTTCGGAGAAAGTGCACAATGGGAAGAAAGGAAGATCCGTAGGACCCAGCTTTGAGGAATATCAACATTGTAAGACCTTAGAGGAGGTGGAGCAAGCAACACAGACTGAATAAAGTTGGGCGAAAGACCCAGAAGAGAGTGTGGCTTTCCTTGAGGCCGAGAAAAGAGCATTTCCAAAGGAAGGGAGGAGTCAGCAAGTGTCCAGTGATACAGAGGTCAAGAAAAACGACTGAAAACTAGGCGTTAGTTTTGGTGACACGTGGGAAATTAGTGATATTGGCGAGAGGGACAATGAATGATAAAGGCAAAGACAGATGGATGTGAGGTAGAAGTAGAAAATGGACACCACTCTTTTAAGAAGTTTGGCTATGAAGGTGAAGAGAAAGATAGGACATTAGCGGAGGAAGAGGGCTGGAGAAGGGTTATTTTAAGTCGAGGGGAACTTGAGAACGTTTAAATGCCGACAGGAAGGAGCCGGAACAGGGAGAAGAAAAGGTGAAATAATAGGCCGGGTAGAGAGAAATCCATTGTACCTCTGGACGGATTCTCTTGTACTACGTATCCACCAAACTGAAGTGACAGCCATAATTCGGAGGACTGAGCACCTTCGGGCTTTAGGTCAAAGGTTTTTTCTACACTAAAACCTTCCCTCTTCCGCCTCCTCCCCTTCTTCCCCCGCCCCCTCAGTCTATTTCCCCACCCCCCGGCCTCCTTGCCAAGATCCCCGCCTCTCCTTGCAGTGAAATATACAGCCTTCGCTACGAATTCTTCCGGGTCGCCAGGCAGGACCACGCCCAGTCCTGCCCGCCCCACAAGTGGAGGGCGCTTCCCGAAAGACGCATGCGCAGAAAGGCTGCAGTCGTCCTAGAGGTGGACTCTAAATCTTGCGCAGGCGCGTTAGGTCCTGGTCGCTATGAGGGTTCTTGTGGGTGAGGGAGGGCAGGAAGGGGGAGTGGGAGGAGGCCGGTTTATACGAAGAAAACATAGCCAGAAATTGAGGGCTAGGAGGCCGTTTCTGAGAGAGGGCACCGTCTCGTGCACAGGCAACCTGGCCTTGGCCTCAGAGCCCTAGAAGCCGAATCTCCCTAAACTCTGTGACCTGTGTCACCTCTGCAACGCGGGGAGGGGGCGAGGAGGGGAGAAGTCTGGCGTCAGATGGGAGGGCACCGGAAGAGGGGGCCACGTGGGGACGAAAGGCGCCCCCGGGAGGATAAACACCTCTCATTTTCTGATCAGGTGGCGGAACGGGCTTCATTGGGACAGCCCTAACCCAGCTGCTGAAGGCCAGGGGCCACGAAGTGACGCTGGTCTCCCGAAAGCCAGGGGCCGGTCGGATCACGTGGGTATGTCCAAATTCTGGAAGCATGGGGGGTGGGGGTGGGGCCTAGTTTGGTGGCGCAGGGCGAGGGCTCGCGGGCACTATGTGCTTTCTCCAACAGGATGAGCTCGCTACGTCGGGGCTGCCCCGCTGCGATGCCGCCGTCAATCTGGCGGGAGAGAACATCCTCAACCCTCTCCGCAGGTCAGCCGGGCCCTGAAGCTGACATCCTTCAGAGCAGAGGGAGGAGAGGGCCGACTCTGAGGATTACTGTGAGCTGTGGAGAATGGGACTGCCAGATTGAGAACTCAGCCCGTATACCGGACTGCTCGTTCCCCCACCCCCACTCCTCCACAGCCACTTGCCCTTCTTCCCGCTCAGCTGGTGGACCTTGCTCCCCACTCAGGATGCCCAAAGTAGATGTGCCTTTTCCTTCTACAGAAGAGATGGACCATTCCTCTAAGCTGCAATGCAGGGTTTTATTAGAAACGGATATGGATGGGCCCCAGGGAAAGAGAGGAAAGGAAGGGTATGTACATGTATTTAGTGGCATTTTATTTCCCCCGTTTCTCCTGCAGGTGGAATGAAGCCTTCCAAAAAGAGGTTCTCAGCAGCCGCCTGGAGACCACCCAAATGCTGGCTAGAGCCATTGCCAAAGCCCCACAATCCCCCCAGGTCTGGGTCTTAGTCACAGGTGTAGGTATGTCCCACACCACCAACCCTTAGACTAGCCAGGGAAAGGAGGGAGCACAGTGAGGAGCAGCTCAGGCCCCAGAGTGCTGGTCTTTTCCAAGCACGGGATCTACCTAGGCCCTCATTCCATGCATATTTCTCCTGACTTTTGTGTACTTTCACTGAGAAATGGGGACCTCAGAGAAAGTGAAGGCAGTGGCACTGCTCCCAGTGCCAGGGAAAGTCCCACCTACTTCCAGGTCCCTTATTTCTTATAGCACAGTTCTTTAGGAACAGAATTCTTGATTCTTGTATTTTACCTTTGGGACCAAATAACAAATACACACACACACACACACACACACACACACACACACACGCCACTATTCTAAGTGATTTGCACATATTACATTTAATCCTTACAAGAAACCTATGCAGTAGGTACTATTATTCCCATTTTAAAGATGCAAAAATTCTGCACAGAGACGTTATGTAACTTGCCTTTAGTCAGAGTTAATAAATGGTGGAGCTGAGATTAAAACTCAGGCAGTCTGGCACCCAAGTCTTTATTCTTAGCTTCTCACTCTAGCACCTCAGCTTAGCCCCATAACGAAAAATAAGAATGACTCCAGGGCCGGAACAGGTCAGCTCATGGAGAAGATCAAGGGGAAAATATCCATGGCTCTGAGTTCCCGTGGGGAGATCCCAAGGGCCAAGGAGGGTGAGGCCAAGGGGAGCCTTGACTGCAAAGGGCCAGACAGGACCAAGGACACGCAGAGCAAACAAGTGCTGTTCCACCGGCAGCTTACTACCAGCCCAGCCTGACTGCCGAGTACGATGAGGACAGCCCAGGAGGGGATTTTGACTTTTTCTCCAACCTTGTAACCAAATGGGAAGCTGCAGCGAGGCTTCCTGGAGATTCTACACGCCAAGTGGTGGTGCGCTCCGGTGAGAACCAGGGCCCTGGGTATCAGACAGGGTTGGAATGCCTTCTCTGGGCTGGGAGGGTGGGGGGATAAGGGGAGCTGGGCTTACAGAGGATGCCTCCACTTCTAGCTAACCTACAGGTGGGAGGGCGGGACATCCCAAAGAGAGCCACACCCCTTGCCTGCCACAGAGCAGTCAGCATGGGGAAAAGGTGAGGAAGGGGAAGCAGGGAGGAACAGTGGGACTGCCTGGAGGCTAAGGGGCCTTCCTGTACCGTCCTTCTTGCCCGCTCTAGGGGTTGTGCTGGGCCGTGGAGGCGGTGCCATTGGTCACATGCTGCTGCCCTTCCGCCTGGGCCTGGGGGGCCCCATCGGCTCAGGCCACCAGTTCTTCCCCTGGATTCACATCAGAGACTTGGCAGGAATCCTAGCCCACGCCCTTGAAGCAAGCCATGTGCAAGGGGTCCTGAACGGAGTGGCTCCAGCCTCCTCCACTACCAACGCTGAGTTTGCCCGGGCCTTGGGCGCAGCCCTGGGCCGCCCAGCCCTCATCCCTCTCCCCAGCACGGTGGTACAAGCTGTCTTTGGGCGAGAACGTGCCGTCATGCTGCTGGAGGGCCAGAAGGTAGTCCCAAGGCGGACACTGGCTGCTGGCTACCAGTATTCCTTCCCAGAGCTGGGGGCCGCCTTGAAGGAAGTCATAGCCTAGGTGGGGGAGGCTCAAGGAAGGGCCTGAGGCCTGTCCCTCAGCGGGGGCTTTCCTAATGAGAAACTATGAGCTCAGGTTCTCCTCTGCTTAAAACCTGAACCATCTGGTTCTTAGGGAGTCCTCTTTCTTTCTCATTGTCCTGTTGCCTCACCTTATTTAACTGAGAGACTGTCCGCTGTTTCAAGGCTGCAGTCTCATCGAGTTGGGACCTTAACCTCTTCAACTGCTCCTAAATAAATTCCCAAGTTTGGTTTCCCTGCATGTCCTGTTCCTGGCCCATTTCTCCTTTTTGCTGTGTAGAGAATGTTCCGCAGTTTAGGCAATAAAGGTAAATTATCTCACTAGCTTCAGCTCATCTCTTTGGCCTAGGTTCTGAAATTTATTTCAAGGAGTGCCATCCTAGGAGACCCTTTACTTTACATGGGGTTTTGAAAGTTATAATGTGCAACATCTCCCTTCTTGGTCCCTCCATTGCCAAAAGAGTTGGCAACAAATTTGAGGCACGAGGTTATGACAAAGGTAGAGGCAAGAAGAACGGTGATCCATTTCCAGTGGGCTCTGTGGTCACCCTGCATACTTGTTTCACGCAGTGCCATCAGGATGCCAGCAGAGGAAGGGACAAGGTCCAAGTCCAGGACAGCCTTCAGTCTGTCACTGAACAGCAGTGAATTGATAAAGCAATCACACACTGGCCCCAGTTCATCAGGCTGCAGCAGGACAAAGCTGTGCAAAGCTTAGGACTGTCAAAAGATAAGGACTTGCCTCTCATCTGACTGGGACCACTTAAGTCAACCAGGATCCCTCGCACAAAAGGGCAGAAGATACCTCGAGCCCACTGCGTACCCACCAGCATTGAAAGTGAAAGGTACAAGGAACCTATCAAAAGTTACAAACTCAATCCTTTCAGGGAAAAAGCGTCCCAAGTATTCATCAAGGAGCCTCCCCCTTTTTCTCGACCCTGGTTTCTGCCACAGTTTAACCAGAAGCAGTTCCCCTAGCCCCCAATTCAGGCCATATTAACCAATCTCCTTTCTCCTGAGGAGACTACGGGTTGTCCTTGAATCACTGTTACCACCCCGACTAGCCTCTCCAACCCGCCTGCCCCCAGCCCAGCTCAGTGCAGTGTAGTGGTGGACCTCACCAATGGGGAGGGGCAAAGACCCTGGGACCCTAGGACCCTCTCCATCATCATTCAGCTCCACGTGCTAGTTGCTGATACAAGGATCTGGGGTGATTTCAACTCCCTGTGCCACTCAGGGAACAGAAGTCAGCCTAAAAAGAGGGCCATGTCCAGGGACTTGCTGCAGGGCCCAGACAGCACAGAATCCAGGAACACCTGTCTCACTTCTTTATCTGGTTTTGGACTCTTTAGGAAGTTGACTGGCTCTGTACTGTTCCCGATGGAATGACTGGCCTCAAAGGTAGAAGTAACAGAAAAGCATATTTGGGGATGCACTAAAGGAAGGACTGCCTAGTACTGTCCACAGATGGATGTGCTGCCTCGGAGGTAGTAAATTCCCTGGTACAGGAGGATTTCAAGCAGATACAGGACAATGACCTGTAGGAATCAAGGAGGAAAGAGAATGTCCTGAGGTGACAGCAGCTGGTCTGGTGGCCAGTCAAGTACCTTCTGACTCTGATTATTCAATTTTCGTTTTCCAGATTGGTTCCTCTAGATACAAACTCTATAAACCCTCCCATCCGCATACACGCACACACGGAGCAGAAGTGGGTCTCGCTTTATGCAACATATATGTTCTGTAAAGAAGATGCTAGGGTCAGGTCACATGAACATTTTGCTCACAGAACATGGCTTCACTGGTTTGGTGACTACTCAACGCTCGAGCAAGTGCATCAACTGGGGACTGCGGACTTTCTGACACATTCGTTCAACTGTAAACAAACACCTGAATGCAACAGGAGAGCTGCCATTGATAGGAAGGAACCCTGAGAGTTTTCTGGTAATGCAAACAGTCACCCCTAATTAACCGTTTTGTAAATGTGGATTTGGCGGGGGAGGGGGGTTGCCCAAAAGGGACGCAGCCATTATAGGGCTCATTATACTGAGGATGCAGTGTTAAAACATCTAGGGCACAGGTCCTGGGGACAGAGGACCCTCAGCTCTCTAAAAGTGAGGTTTTGGTTAGGAAGCCTGTGCAACCACAGACAGACACACCTGAGGCTTGGTCCAAGTACCTTTCCTCCAAGGAGCTTTCCTCCACGTTCTCATCTCTCCTCCCAACAGGCTTTTTTACCCCTGACTTGTAGGCGGAAGTAAAGACCAAGATCAATCAAGGTCACAGGCAGGCATAGCTGAGACCAGAAGCCAAGTCTCCCTCTGCCTTCTCCACCAGCTCCCCGCTGCCCCACTGTGACCCAGACCCCATAACACTAGCCTTTCCAGGGCCCAGCATTCCCTTTGATGCGCCCAGGAGCCCAGCCAGGCCTGGGACTCGTCCTGTCCTCTGGCCATCAGAGCAGCAGCCAGGAGGAGGAAAGGCTTAGCTTCCTGGCCACCTGTTCTACATTCCCCTCCCACCCACCCTAGCCTCCATCCCCAGCTCAGCGTGGAGGAGGGGCCGACAGTCCCCATCTCCGTGACCCACCCTTCCCAGCAGCCCCCATTCCCTACAGAAACCCTGCATAAAGCAAGGTTAAGAAGTTAAGGCTGAGCAGAACCTCCTGAGAGCTGGTTGAGGTCCTGACTCAAGGTGAGATCAGGTCACCTTACAGACCTGTCCCCAAAGTGCCCCAGGCAAGAGCATTCCCCACACACGAATGCACTTCCTTGGTGCTTCCCTGACACAAAGCACCAACTCAGGGTGAGACTGGGTCAGGGTCTGAGCAGCAGAGGGACCCTCACAGAATGAGCTGAGCTGGATGAGGCTGGAGCTGACGGGGTGGCTGTCACTCAGACAGGTGAGGCTCAAAAGTTGAGACTGAGCAGGGCCTCAGAGAGCTGGTTGATGTCCCGGCAGTACGGCTCCCGCTGCAGAATGAAGTCCACCTTGTGATCCTGGCCCCAAAACACCTCCAGCAGTTGGCGCCGGAGCCGCTCTGTCTCCCGCGTCTTCCGAATGCCACCACTGCCTTTCTCCTCTTCTTTTCTCCCCTGCTGCTGATTACTGTGTTCTGTGAAGCCCCTGGCAGAATGCTGCGCCTTAGAAGACCCCTGTGCCCTGGGAAGAAGCAGAGGGAACAGGAAGAACTGATGAGCATCCTCGAGGGAGGTGAGAGCCCAGTGGGCCTCCCTGCTCTCCACTCCCAGTCAACTGCCCTGCCTAGTCTGGGCTCTGGGGAGTGACCCTGAAGTTCCAGAAACTGACCACTGAGGGGCAGTATCAACCCACTTCTGAAGGGAAGATGGCCTGTTCCTTTGGAACCTGGAAGGTGAACCTGCCACTATCTACTTCTAGTCTAATAAATTAATCACTTTATGTCCAACAGAGGGCATGCTCAATGCAGCTGGCTATAAGTAAAAGCAAGCACCTTCCAAATAACTCCGTCCAACACACTGATTAGGGAAAACAGGAAACAGGAGCTTCCCTCCCAGCCAGGAGGGTCTGAGTCAGGATTCCTTGGGCCAAGCCCAAGGCAAATTGAACTACTACAGAATAAAGCTGGCCCAGATTGAGGTCATTCTTCCCCCAATTCTCCAGGCCTGCAAGGCTCCTGCAGAGCAAAAGCTAGGGCTGCCTAGGAGAGTCTGAGGCATTACCTGACCGGCTTCTTCAGGAACTCATCCAGTGTAGGGCCATTTCGTCCCAGTGGGTCATCAGGCACCATGAAGAGGTTTCCCACGAAGGTGAAGGGCAGCAGGCTGGATGGGCACAGAGAATGTGTGGTCACAGAGGGGCCTTTGCCCACCTCCCGGACAGTTAAGACCAACACCATCAGAAGCTGCCAGCTACCATCCTTCGCAAAGCAACGTCAGCCCCTTCCCAGAGTCCTCACCCGGTGGCAGAGCAGAGCTGGTTTTAGAGAAAGGTCTGAGTCCGTGCCCTGTGCTCAGGGGAGGGCTCCCTCACCGCTCTCTAATGATTGCCATCCACTTCTCAGACTCCTCTGCCAGATCCCGGAACTGGTCATTGGAGACAATGATCCCATCGGTCTCTTCAGCCAGCTTCACCATGAACCTGTCACGAAAACCACGGCCGCCATATTGGGACTCTCCAAGGTCCCAACCCCAAAGAGCGTTATCGACTCCCGTGACCCACTTCCGGTGATGGAGTTCTGGCCCCCTCACCTTGATCCAGCCCCCAGGTGACTGACTGCATACAGGTGCCACGGGTTAGAAAGGAAACTCATGAAAGATGAATCCATCGTGGTTCCCCAATAGCATCCCCTCAAGTCACCACAATCCTCCACTCAACACTTTGTGCCTCATTAGCGTGAAATAGAAAGATCTGGCTCTGGCTCTGTCTTCTTCCACCGTGCCCCCATGAATCAGTCACAGATCCATCATGCTTCTCCTCTGAAAGGCTTTCCACTCTGCTTCCTTCTTTTCCAGTCCCACCATTACCATCTGAGCTACCTGGACATTACAAGCATGGTACTACTGCATAGCCTCCTGATGAGGGGGTCCCCTGCCCCCAGCCACTTACCACCCTCCAGTCTCTCCTGACCTCCCCCAAGAGAATATGCTCTTCCTACACAAAAGTCTTCCAAACTTGCCCTTTATCTACCGAATATTTCCACATGCCCAGGCCTGGCAGCCAAGGCCATCTAGAACCCAGCTCCAAGCCACTCTTATGGCCTTATCTCACCCCATACTCCCTGCTGTACTCAGCTCCTGCCAAAATCAATGATCAGATTACACCCTGTTCTTCAAACATGCCCCGTGCTGTCCGACTTCCATCTTTCTCAAATTATTCCTTCCATCTGGAAGGTGCTTCCCCAACCTCACTGATGAACGGAACCACCAGGGGAACTTTAAAAAAATAGATGCCTGGGCCCCACTTTAGTAATTCTGATTCCACAGGACTGGGGTAGGACTCATGAGGTGAGTCCTTTTTAACAGGTTTAAAATCTAGAGCTCCAACGCATCCCATGTCCTTGTCGATCAATCAACAGAAGCTCTCAAAGCTTTCTCTTCCCACAAAACCCCAGCCAGAAGGGGGATCCCTTTCCTCTCCATTCTGTACTGTTGGTTTACATTTTCTTTGGGCTCTTTGAAGTCGAGAATCAGGTCTTCCCTGATTCTCTGCATTCCTGCTTCCTTCGGCAGGCCACGCACCTAGTACTAAGCAGGCAGTCAGTATTTGAAAGACATTGTGGTATAGAGGGGACTAGTAATCAGGATTCGGTGTGACAGGTGTCTGGTTCTGAATTTCTGTCCGGGAAACAAATTAAGAAGATGACATAAAAATGTATATGGTATCATATAAGATACAAAAGGTATTTTCAAGTTAAGCATATTTTACTATTATCACATTACATCATACGTTGTTCCGCAGTATTCAGTAGGCCTGTGCTACGTGCCACTGTGTTTTTCACTGTAACTAGGCAAAATTCCAAATTCATATTGTGCTGTCTGCCTATCAGGACGTACACCACTGTACAGACATGTGCCTTCAAAATTTATTACAACTGACTCAACCTTCAGTTTTAACTGTGTCAGTGCTGGCGTGTAAAGAAGATTCCATAGCGCAGATAACCTGTGAAATCTAGAC
Organism: Globicephala melas; assembly: GCF_963455315.2. Taxonomy (NCBI): domain Eukaryota; kingdom Metazoa; phylum Chordata; class Mammalia; order Artiodactyla; family Delphinidae; genus Globicephala; species Globicephala melas. The sequence continues at coordinate 104,277,141 of NC_083315.2, read as the reverse complement.
ATAAAACAGAATAGCATCGGGAGAACGTGAACTTTTTGTAGAATACCATTTTCCTGTTAGGGAGTAAGAGCTAAGTATTTGAAAAAACAAAATATATAATCACTTCAGTTTGGAAACTTGTTTTTAATTTAAAACCGAAAATCCTAGAGAATAAAGAACTTGTCACTAGTTTTTTTAAATCGGTTAGTTAGCTTTTAAAATCCGCCCATCTCCCACACTGTGTGCACACTGGGGAGGGAATGTGCCCCGTGTTTTTCAGTTAAACCAGCTAGCAGCTTTAAGTTCTCATTTTCCCTTTGCTACTTCATAGCCTTTGCCAAGAAAATTAACTACTCTGACCCTCCGTCTCCACTTCTGTACAAGAGGTAGGCCCTCTGCCACACTTGATTGGATCCATGAAAAACTAAGGAACATCACTGCCCTCCTGCCCAGCACCTTGAGTGAGACAAACACATACCTTAGCTTTTTTTGACATTCACAAGGAGGATGAATAAATGGAAGAGGACCTTGAGACAAAGAGATTAATCCACTAAGAGACTCCACAGTCAATGACTGTGCAACCTGGGACTCAAATCCAGACCTGCAAATTCTAAGACCAGTGATCTTTCACTGTCTTTTATTATACCATGTTTTGTACAGTCTTACTATGCATGGAATGTGTTTTTTCATTTATCGTTATTTTGAACATTGATTCTGGTTTTTCCAGAAGGTTGGGGAATTTCTCTATGTGTTTGGACATCTAGGTTGTAAGAGGCATTTGTCAGTTATTCACGTCATTGGCTTTCCCATCTTTCCATTAAACCAGTATTTTCTAGACAGTAAGGCACTGTATAAATATGAGGCATCCTTTAGTTTGATGAGTGAAAAGTGAAGGATGAGTGGACAAACAGAGCTGTCCACCATCCATCTCATCCTGCCTGCGGGGCAGGTTTACCTCCCCAGTCATAGGGGCACGCGGAGGAGAACTGACCCTTGTCCCACGACTCAGGCTTACAGACAGTGTGAAGGGTCAGGAGCTTCTGTCTCTCCCTCAGTCTCCCACTTGGCTCCTTGAATGTCCAGCCTGTGACCAAGAAAGAAGCAAGTACCTGTCGTCATAGGAAGAGATCCTCTTGCCATCCAAGACCCGGGAGGGAGTGAGGGAGAGCAGGCTGAGGGAATACAGCTTGTGCAGGAAGTGACTCTCTAGAGAAAGAGGAGCAGAATGGGGTTATCCTCAAGGTGGAAGCAGGGCCCATCCCCGGACACAAAAGACCAGTCCCAACTCACCTCTGACCTTGGAGTCCCTACTGAAACGCCACTGAGGCACAAAGACAGTTATGTCGCGGTGGCCACGGTCCCAGAAGTACTGCACAGCAATGGCAATGCCCCGGCTGGAGAAGTAGTGCTGGAGGCCATGCCTGCAGTGGAAAGGGGTCAGCATTCTGGGACCCCCAGGGGGGCCTGGCAGCCTGGCTGTACTGCCCCCCACTTCTCACATATCCCCAAGGTGAATGCAACTGCCCATCTCGTCATCTCATCCCCCTCCCCAGGACGCTCAGCCCCACCAGGTACTCACACCATGGCCACGTTGCTGCCATCGATGACAATATGGCGAAGGTCTGGCTTGCCTGGCACATTGGCAAGGCACAGGGTGAAAGGGTCCTGGAGGGCCTCCTGGAAACGCTGTGTGCCAGTCACCAAATTACCCCCCCGGGTGCCTCGTTTCCACGGAGACCCCCGACCTCGAGCCACGACCTGCTGCTTGTCTGCCCTGTCTCCTCTGTCCCCTCGATCTCCGCAGTGCCAAGGGGGTTCAGGCGCCGGTGGGGGGCTGGGCACTCTTGGAGGTGAGGCTTCCCCATTATGGAGCCGCTGCAGGAGGGAGGCTCCCCGGGGCTGGGCTGCCTTCTGACAGGGGCCTTGGGTGCCAGGAGGGGCGCCCTGGACCCAGAACCTTCCTCTTTCCTGAGGCACCCCCTCCTTCCCCAGGGCCTTCCCTTTCAGAGGCACTGCCTGCCCTGCCTCTCCTCCTCCTGACTGTGGCCTGAAGGCCACTTGTCTCTCCGAGGCCTCTTCCCCGGGCCACTCCTTCCACCCCAAATCCATCTCCCTGGGACCACCGTGCTTTGTCCCCTCCTTCTCCATAGCACATCTCTCTCCCCGTGACTCCTGCCACCCTGCAGGTCCTGTGTCCAGAGACTCCCTGCTGTCACTCAGGGGACTCCTGACTCCCTGGTGCTGAGCACCCAGCAGACCTGGGCTCCCCCACTCCCAGGACGGGAATGCTTGGGGCCCCTGCCCCCTGGACGCCTCTTGCACCAGGCTCAGCAGTTCTTCCTGGACAGCAAGGGGCAGCTGCAGCAGGGCCTCTGTGTGGGCATCCCCCCGGGACTGCAGCAGAGAAGAGAATTCTCTCAGCACTCCAGCACACTGGGAGGCTCCAGGGGATGGCCCCAGCCGAAAGTCCCAGCTCAGCCGCTCCACCAGCTCCTCCACTCGGCTCTGGACCATGACAAAGGCCTCGGTCAGGCCGCTGACCATCAGCGAGCCGGGCGCCCCCGGCACCAGGTGGGCTGATGTGCTCCAAGTCAGGCAATCAAGGAAGAAGCCCTGGGCTCCCAGAAAGATGCAGTGCAGTTTGGGTGGGTAATGAATTTCATTCTGTAGCTCTGGGCTGCAGAGACCCTTCAGGTACTCCTGGGGGAAAAGGTGGGGAGGGGAGGTAGGAAAAAAAAAAAGAGACTGCTGGAATCCTAAGTGGCCCAATAGCTCCTTCGGGGCCGCTGCTCTCCTCTGAGCTCCAGGATGCCTGAGGAGAGCTATGGAGCCCTACAGATCCTGAAAAACGTGGTGGTTAAGAGGGGAGCGAGAAACTCACTTCTTTGCCTTTTCAGTTGACAGCCCGTGGCTGAATTTCCATTTAGAACTTGCCTCAACTTAAGAAACTGTTATAATTAATTGGTTAAAAGGCTGTCTCTTCTAAACATTTATGTGTGTGTATGCGTGTTGTATATTTCCATCATAACAATCATCATTGACAACTTTTACCGAACTCACGCTTTACATGCTTTATCTAAGTCACAATAAGTTCAGTGAGGTGGGTACTGTTATTATTCACATTTTATAGATAAGGAAACAAACTAGGACCACAAGGATGGTATTTGGTCGTGCCTTACTGTAAGTCCTGACTAACTCCAAAGGAATCAGTGTGGCCTCCCACCCCACAGTGAATTCCTTGGTGGAGCCTGCCTGCCCAACCAAATTATCTCTTCTCCCCCAAAGAGTAAAAACTGATTTGAACTGAGTCACTAATCTCCAAGCCCTGGCAGAATCTGGGTCATCGCAGCAGAAATGAAACCAAAACTCTTGACAAATAGAGAGTTTGGAAGTTCCTCAAAGCTCAGGGCCAGTGAGACAAGCAAAGAGTGGAGATCCTCCCCAGCCCCTCCTCTCTTCTGCCTCCTCGGGGGAGGGAGTCATTGTTTTCCCAGAAGGGTCAGGGAGAGGTGTTCACCTTGGCTCTGCTGGCGTTCTCCTTGGGGCCCTCCAGCTGCAGCCAGATGTGAGGGTTCTCAGGACAGTCCTTCGGGAGGACGCTCATCCCCACCCTGAAGATGCGCTCCACATAGGGTTGCTGTTCCCGCACCTTGTCCTCAGCCTCCGCAGACACCGCAAAACGGTCAGGGGACGGGGAGCCAGCCCCCCAGGTAGGCATGGCTCCTTGGCCGCCCAGCCCTGGAAGGAGGGAAAGCAGTTCAGAGCCTCAATGTCCCCTCAACCCAAATTTGGTCTCCTGGCCTACACCAGCTATCAACAGGTCGCACCTAGTTACCAAACTGGTAAACCCAAGAGGTAACCAGCACTTCAGTCCAGCCTGGGGATAGGGAGGGAATGTCAGATTATCTGGACACAAGGGCCTTCTCTCCGGAGACAAGTCATGGATAAACAAGGAAGGCTGTCTCTCTGGGATGGGTGTGTGGCCTTTGGAAAATGACCACAGCCCTGAGCAGGAAGCGGGGGCGGGGCGGCGGGGGGGGGGGAGATCCAGCTGGGTCTGGAGGCCAGAAGGAGGGGACAGGTGACGAAAGAGTCCCTCTCCTCCGGGTCTCTGCAATCTCCGAGTCCAAGACGGCCTCTTAAAGATGAATCCTCACCAGGGCTTGAACTGGGCTGTCCTCTGGGTCCCTTGTCAGCCATTTCCAAGGTTCTAGCCACTCCCACCCCTCCCCCTTCCTCCGCAGTCTGCTACACCCCTCGGTCGGGCCACGAGCCCCACGCGGGGCCCAGGGGTCGGACCGGGCCCCGCCCATAGCCGCTGGCGGCTGCCGCCCTCCGACTGCGCTCTGCACTGCGGCCTCTGGCTCCCGCGGCCCGGGCGCGGGGGAGAGCGCGCCTACCCGCCTCGCCGCCCGCTGCGGCCTCAGTCCCGCCGGCGCCGCTCGGTGCCCGCCGGCCCCAGCTTCGCCCGCGCCCCCGGCCCAGGGAAGAAAGGCGGGGGGCCCGAATCTGGGCGGGCCTTCCCGATTCCTCACCCAACGGGGACCTCTCTTCCCCACATCACGAACAGTTTTTTGAGTCACTTCCTGGCCGGGGGCGGAGTCAGCTGGGCCCCTCCCGGGGCTGGGCCTGCACCGAGCCCCGGCGCGCGCCCGCCCCCGCCAGCTGCAGGCTGCTCTCCGCCGGCGGCCGGAGCCTCGGCCCGGGCCCAGGCCCCAGCCGGGTCCCCGCCCCCGGCCCCGCCCACAGCCTACTCGTCCCCCCCCACCCCGCCCCCGCCCTCTCGCCCGCTCTTGCTCCAAGCCTGCGGGTCACGTCTCCGCGCTCTTCTGAGTTTTCAATCGCTCCACACAGTTGTTTCTCAGGAATGAGGAACCACTTCATGGAGAGATGGAGGTGAAGAGCGCCTTAAACGGACTAATGCAGTCCCTTCGGATGAAGATATAGAAGACCAAGGAAAGAAAGAGACGGGCCCAGGGTCACAGGACAGTGACACTGTTGGGCCAAGCACTTTCCACCAAAACAATTGCAGGGAAAACACAAGGACACTCCCTTTTTTCCAACGGTGGAAAAGATGCTGCTAAGAGGGCTGCTGACTTGCGACGGATTTTGAAGAGGGGAGGAGTGAGGGGAGGAGCTGTAGGAGCTGTCTCACACATACGCACACACTCACACACATACACATACAAGAATTCACAGTCTCACACAGACACCCATGTTCTCTGTCGTCCCAGTTCCAGCCTTCAGTGCTCTCGGGAGGGGCTGCCCTGGGGTTTTGGCTGTAGCCCTCCTGTATGGCTGCCTCATTTCTCCTCTCCCTCCCAGAGCCCAGCTGCTGTCATTTTGTGCCCTGCCGAGGAGGCAGGAACTGCAGTGACAGCAGGAGTAGGAGGCAGGAACTGCAGTGACAGCAGGAGTGAGAGGCAGGACAGAGTCGTGGGGCACAGAGAGGGATGGAGAGGGAGATGCCAAGACCAGGTGACCATGAGTCCCAGAGAGGGCTGAGAAGCAGCGTGAGGGGTGGTGAGAGCCTGGAGGAGAGGTGGACAAAACCAAGGAGCAAACAGAGAAGGCTTGTGGGTCACAGAGCCACTCAACCATGCTGGGAGCAAAGCGACACTGGCCACCAGGTCCCTCACTCAGCCCTTGGCTGACCTTGGCCCTGACACTTATGGCCCTGAGGACAGGGTGGGCCCAGGAGGGGACAGAGCCAGTCCTCCTGGAAGGTGAGTGCCTGGTGGTCTGTGAGCCCAGCCGAGCTGCGGCAGGGGGGCCAGGGGGAGCAGCCCTGGGAGAGGCACCCCCTGGAAGAGTGGCATTTGCTGCAGTCCGAAGCCACCACCACGAGCCAGCAGGAGAGATCGGCAATGGCACCAGTGGAGCCATATACTTCGACCAGGTAATCCCTCTACCCTGCAAAGACCTGGAATCACTGTCCAAACCCACTCTGCTGCTAAGGAAACAGCCCTGCTGTGGCCAGTTGCCCCCAAGCCTTCTTCCCGTCTCCCTTCCCTTCATTCCCACCATACCCTCCTTGCCCTTTCTCACCATTGCTTTTGAATCCGTGCATCCCTCCTGTTTGGTCTACTTGCCACCCCTTCCTTTCCTTACTCACTGCCCCTTCCCCCCAATCCTGGTTTCCCCTAGCCCCAGGCATCCCCAAGCCCCACTCAGTAGGGTCGCTTCTCACAGGTCCTGGTGAACGAGGGCGGTGGCTTTGACCGGGCCTCAGGCTCCTTCGTGGCCCCTGTCCGGGGCGTCTACAGCTTCCGGTTCCATGTGGTGAAGGTGTACAACCGCCAGACTGTCCAGGTGACCTGAACCCTAGGCCCTGTCCCATCCCCAGCTCAGGAGGGGAAGGGAAGGGGGAAATAAGTGGAGCCCAGGGGATCCGCAGGCAGACCTCCATTGGCCTGCATCCTGGGGGGCCAGGAGCAAGGCGGGAAAGGGCCCGCCTAGCAGAGACTGTGAAGGAGGCACAGAGTGCAACACCGGCCACCTCTCAGCCCTCCCAGGAGGGTGCTCTGAGCCTCAGGTTCCCAGGTTCCAGAGTGTCCCTCTGGGGCTGCAGAGAAGGAAGGAAGCCCTCAGGAAAGTGGGGGTCCCGGGACAAGGACTAGGGAGAGGTGCTAACTGGGCTCCCCTCCCCAGGTAAGCCTGATGCTGAACACATGGCCTGTCATCTCGGCCTTTGCCAACGACCCAGACGTGACCCGGGAGGCAGCCACCAGCTCTGTGCTACTGCCCCTGGACCCTGGGGACCGGGTATCTCTGCGCCTGCGTCGAGGGAACCTGCTGGGTGGCTGGAAATATTCAAGCTTCTCTGGCTTCCTCATTTTCCCACTCTGAGGACTCAAGCCTTTCAAGGAAGGAAATCTAGCCCCTGACCCCTGCCCTCTGCCCTCTCCTGCCCCAGAAGTAGCATCTTCAGGGCAGGAGAGAGACTCCCTCTGGCTGCCTTTATTATTCCACGTCCTTGCATGGGACCCTGTACCAAACATCCAAGGTGAAGAGTAGAGCTCTGGTGTCTCGGGACCTGCCCCTCTTAACCTGCCCCTCACAGTTGCCTCTCACTGCATCTCTTTCTGCCTGCAGCCCTAGGATCAGGGCAGGGTTTGGCAGGTAGGGAGGCCTGTGCTACTTTGCAGACTCTGCTCCTCCTGTCCCCCCAACTCCAACCCAGCTTCCTGCTCAGTGCTATTGGGGAACAGGTGGTACAGGTGAGCCTGACAGGCCCCTACAGGGGACCAGATGGACCAGCCTCAGCATACCCAGCAGGCTCCTTCCTGTGAGGAGTGCCAGCATCACAGATCTCGGCCAGCACAGTCAGAAGCTGAGCCAGCACTGTGTGGACTAGAGCAGGAGGGAGACTCAGCCAGTAGCAGAACTGTGGGGAGGGCCACAGAGCAGCCCAGAGCCTGTGGCTGGTGCGGCAGGAAGGGGGCATGCACCCACCTGAACACGGTATACATTTTTCACGTACATTGGGGCAGGCAGCCGACGGTGAACCCAGCATCTATTTGTGGAAGATCCCAGATGGACTCTGGCCCTCATCTCCCCACCCAAGACATGGGTGTGTATGTTTGCTTTGGCCGAAAGTGGGTATACAAAGGTTCCTTTGGCAGCTGGAGGTGGAGGTAGGTCACATGTGGGCAATTGTAGATCTCCAGGCATGGAACACATCAATGACCGTGGCCCCCTCCTAGAACTGCTCCACCTTTGTAGTCTCAAGTTCAATCACTTCATGCTCTGACCACCACCTCCTTCCTCCCAGCTCTCTCAGGGACCTTCACTGTACCTGTCCCACACTATCCCACAACCTCTCTTCTTTCTCCTGATTTGTGCTGTCTTATCCTCCTCCTTAAAATTCCTTGGATTCCATAATTCATCCTTTCAACCACTCTCCTGCCAGTATTATAAACTGTGTCTCACCTCTCTGCCCCATTGGCCCAGCATGGATGAATCTATCAATAAAGTAATTAGAGAATGATGCTCAGTGAGACCCTATAGGATCACTAAAGAGAGAACACGACATTACAACTGGGTTCAGGGGTTACAGGATACAAGCAGGTATGCTGTAGGGAAAATAAATGTAAAACTGTATGTCAGAGTCAAATAAAAAAGAATTTGGTAGTGCCTGAGTTAAATAGGAAATACCAGTTGTGAATTTGTGGTTTTCAAAAGAAATAACTTTTTCAAATTTTGTCACTAAAGCGGCATAGAAACAACATCAGGAAAAAATCTGATATGCATTCTTAGCACCTGAAGCTTTGCCTCAGATATTATTCTCCTTTAAAAGGACTCAAGGTCCCTTGAGAATAGCTCCATGTCATAAATAACTCTAGGCCTGGAACCTATTGGTGAAGACAAAAAGCAAAGGTGCTTTCTTAAATGTAGGGTAGAGCTGAGAAGGCAAAGGAACCAATCTTAATAGGCTTCCACAACTTGACATTCTGTGACAATTTGATAATCAAAAGGAAAATAATATTGTTAATTGGAACAAGGTGAATTTTTAAAATCCACAACTCTGTTGTGATTTTCAAAAAGGAAGAAGTAACTATACAATGTACAAAAATGTAGTCTACTGAGCGAAGAAGTATGACTATAATAGGATATTTTAGGTAATTTTGATAAGTAGAAGAGTATAAGTAGAGCAGATATTATATCTATGCATAAGGTGCATTTATTTTTCTTTATCTGCATAAGTAGGGAGGGGTGGATCCAGAGAGCTCTCAGTAATTCCAGAAAACGTTGGAACTGTATCAAAAATGAAAGAGACTGATTGGCACCATCTGGTCATATATTACAACTAGGAAGAAAGAAGCTCCCACAGTGTGTTACATGAACATGAATTAGGCAAACGTCCAAAAGATAACTGCTCACTGCTCAAACATGATCCTTCATTTCTTGGGAAAGGGGGCCCCTCTACTACCCTACTAATTATAATGAGATTACAGGAACAGTAAAACCCAAAATAATAATGGCTTAAACAAGGTGGCAGATTATTTCTGTCTCACATAGAAGAATCTGCAAATAAAGACTGCAGGGTTGGATGGCAGTTTTATGATCGCCACAGCCCAGTTTTCTTTCTTGCTGTTCTACCACCTTTAGCATATCACCTCCTGACCCAAGATAGCTCCTTGAGCTCCAGCCATTACTTCACCCTTACAGTCCCAGGAAGGAGGAAGGAAGGGCACACCCATTTCCTTTTAAAGAAGCTTTCTGAGAGGCACCTCCAGCAGTTCTGTTTGCATCTCATTGGCTAGAATTTAGTCATATCTAGCCACACCAGGCAAGGGAGAGAGGCTAGGAAATAGAGTCTTTATTCCAGGCAGCTATGCCCAGCTAAAAGTCAGGAGTTATATAATAAGGAAGAAGAGGAGACTGGATACTGGGGAAAACAACAATATTGGGGATATTGGGGAAGTTTGTAAAATTGAAAATGAGCTAGATAAATTTGTAAATAATGTCAGTAAAGTTATTGTATTAGTTTTTCTATTGCTGTGTAATAATTACCACAAAGTAGTGTCTTAACACAACTTTGACCTATTTATTATCTCAGTTTCTGTAGGTCTGAAGTCCAGCAGAGCATGACTGGATTCTCTCCTCAGGGTTTCATTAGGTCAAAAGAAAGGTGTAGGAAGGGCTGCCTTCCTTACTGAAGTAGAAGAATCCACTCCCAAGCTCATTCAGAATTCAGTTCCTTATGGTTGTAGGACTGAGGTTCCTTGCCATCAATCTCCGGGCCAAAAACGTCAGGCCAAGTCCTTCTCACAGTTTGAACCTCTCTGACTACCCTTCTGTCACGTCTCTGACCTTAAAAATTCTCTGATTTTAAGGGTTCTTGTGATTAGATTGGGCCCACACAGATAATCCAGGATAAGCTCTCTATTTTAGGGCCCATAACTTTAATTACGTAGAAAATGTCCCTTTACCGTTAAACATAAGAGGTTTGGGCATGGACATCTCTGGGACATCTGCATATCATAGTCATTAAACTTAAAGATGACATCGTTTAAAGAAAAGGCATCCAGTTACAATACACTAATCCATGGGAAAAGTGTGGACTTGAAAAGTTCCAGTGATATGTAAGGTAAGCACTGGCTCAGATTTTCATCATCTTAGAAGGTAAAGTGTTTCCCAGGTCCCAACCAAGAATTCATTGATTAATAATTCAAAACTTCATCTGCACTGAGATATATTCTTCTTTTGGATATCCAAATTCAAAAATTGGTCTGAACTGAGATAGTGTCCTTCTCTTGGGTCTACAAACCCATTTTTATAATGAGTATAAGAGTAGGTGTAAAAAATTTTATAATCCTTGTAAGACGTGTGTGCTTTACCAAAATGCTTGATGCTTTTAGAGGAGCTGACATATGATACTCATGATTTGATTGAAATGTATAGGAAGATTTAAGTTTGCAATCAATGTTTAAATAATCTGATTTGTAAAATGTGTAGATTTTGACTTGGTTATAGAGTGTTTAAATGTTGAGACAGTTTTTTGCTTAAGTAGATTTATGAAGTAAATAAATTAAACAATAAATAAAGCACAGATGGTGGCTAGTGTTCCTCTTCAGGCACGAAAATCTCCTAGGACTCTAAGGATCCTAAGAATAGAATCCAACTGTCTGCCTTCCCTACACCCACGCCCTGGTAGCTGATTGCTACAGAGAAAAGTCCTGCTGAAGGATATGCCGTGTATCTAAATCCATGGTCTCCAGCCACCCCTGGAGCAATTCTCCAAGCAATTCTGTGGTTTCCTTTGTCAGCTTCTTTCCTCATCTTCCCCCAATCCAACTGAAGGCTTCTGTTCTCTCCTTAAAACTTTTACTCCTCCAACTGCCCCCGCTGCCAGCAGCAGAGTCTTCACCTTCTACTTCACTGAGAAAGCAGAAACCCCAGGAGGAACCCTTCCCACCAGCGCATCCGAAAACTCACCTTCCTTATCTCTCCTTCCTGTCTGGCTCAGTAGAAATCGTGTCCTTCTTTCTGTCAAGGCGGCTATCTTCATCCACCAGTCTTGGATTCCATTTCCTGGAAACATACTCTTTTCTTTGCCTCTCCTCCCTCCTGTATGTTCAGTGTTTCCCTCCCTACTCACTCCTTCTGTTTAGCAGTTAAATAGACTCAAGTCTCTTAAGTCTAAAACAAAAAACAGATGGATATGGAAACAGTGGTAGATATATGGTTACCCTCAGCTTTATATGCTAGTTAGCGTCACCTCTCCTCCCCTTTAGAGCCAAATATCTATGCTTACCAGTTGCTCACCCCTTAAGTCAACTGCAGCCTCTGCTACCCCACCTAATTAGTGATTAGCCCTCACTCACAACCCCACCTAATTAGTGATTAGCCCTCAAGCTAATCACTCACAACTTCTTCGTCACTAATGTCACTATCATCTAGTCCTCTGTCACTCAGGCTCTCCCTAACATTTGACCCTGTCGGCCACACCCTCCTTCTAGAAGCCCTCCCTGCCCTCATTTCCCTGACTGTGCACATGCTCTGGGCTCTGCTTCCACCTGTCTGCTGAGGCCACTTTCTTTTTCAGCCTCCTGTACCTCTGCCCATCTCCTAAATGTCAGTTTCCCTCAAGGTTCTGCCCTAGGATTCCTTTCATCCTGACACACTCTCAAAAGCCTGAATCTCCATCCATATGCTGACAACTTCCACATTTTTTATCTCTATCCAGGACCTCCCTCCCAAATGTCAGATTCCTACTTTGCCTAGCCCACCTTAAAGTCAATCTGCTAAAATTAGAGCCTTTCCTCCCGAAATCTGTTTTTTCCCTTATTCTCTGTGTCTAAAAGTGGAACGTCCCTGTTGCCCTAACCAAACACCAGCCATGTTCCTCGATTCCTCCCTCTCCCATAACCCCCATAAATCAGTTCCATCCATTGTTTTCCACCCATCTGGCTGCCAATATCTCAGAGTTCTACGCAAGCTTCCTAATTGGCCCCTTGGCCTCCAGTTTTGCTTCTCTGAGTCCATTCTCCACACAGGGGTTGCCAGAGTGGCAACTTCACTGCCTAAAGCCCTTTAGGGTATTGTGGGGAAGGCAGAGGGTCTAGGATTAAATCCATATTGCTTAACGTGGTTTTTTTTTTTAGGTCCTTTGCAATCCAGCTGCTGCGATCTCCCCTGATTCATTTTTCACCATCTATGGGAACATGAAAACTTACAAAATAGCACTATTTATTAGCTGAGGGAAAATGGTACCCCCTTGTGTGTTGCGGGACCCATAGCTGGTGTATTAACTTAAGGATATGCAGATTACGATCTGCTGAATGCGGAAGCACAGGCCACCACACGGGGTCAGGAGGTAGCTCCCTCGGTTCCCCATCTGGGGAAGTAAGAACCCTGTAGTCATTTTGATTGAAGGTGTAGCACACTCACACAAAGGAAGTAAAGTTTAAAGATTTATTACTTACAGACCCCAGAAACCAGGAGGGGGGAAAGGGAAGCAGTGAGCCAGGAGAAGGGCAGTCCTCTGTCCCAGTTCACGTGTGAGCAGGATAGCAAGAACCTATTATGTGTAAGGTAGTTGGGGTGCAGGTCACTAACTTTACCCGGACTCAACTATACGTGGTCATTTCAAAGGGCGCCCCAGGAAAAGCAAGTGAGAATTTGGGGCAGGAGTCCTAAACTCAGGTCCTTATCTAAATGTCCAGACTCTGGGTGTGAGCAGGGTCATTGTACTATAAAATGCCTAAGCGGCAACTCAAAATAGAGATTTTCTCATTATAGCTCAGAAAACGAGGGCATGGCATTCGTGTCAAAATTTATCAGGGCCAACAGAATTGTTCTTGGACCCAACTGAGGTAAACCAGGCTCTGTTTTAGTTTGTAAATCATCTTAATCTGGACCAAGCTGAAATGGAGAAATCTTAATATACAGTATACTAATGTATATTAATATCATACATTAATAAAGGATAGAGAGGCCATAGATTAGTGGGGAGAAAGTAACTCTAGCAACAAAGTGAATATACTTGCATGAGAAGGAGTGAGCATAGCGGTGAAGGTGGTGGGCACTGGAGCCTCTCACTTAGTAGCTGCACGTGACCTTCAGCAAATAACTCAAACTCCCCCTGCCTCATTTTCTTCCTCTAGACAATGAAGAGAAACATGGTATATATCCCACAGCGTTGGAAAGCACAGAGCAAGTACCCACTATATGTAAGTTACTGTTACCATATGAATTAGGAAACAAGTTAAAACTGGTACATGTCCCAAGGATTCTTGGACAATCTTTAAAACGTGGGTAGGTCTTTAATCCATTTTGAGTTTATTTTTGTGTATGGTGCTAGGAAGTGTTCTAATTTCATTCTTTTACATGCAGCTGTCCAGTTTTCCCGGCACCACTATTGAAGAGGCTGTCTTTTCTCCACTGTATACTCTTGCCTCCTTTATCAAAGATAAAGTGACCATATGTGCATGGGTTTATCTCTGGGCTTTCTATCCTGTTCCATTGATCTATATTTCTGTTCCTGTGTCAGTACCATACTGTCTTGATTACTGTAGCTTGGTAGTATAGTCTGAAGTCCGGGAGCCTGATTCCACCAGCTCCGTTTTTCTTTCTCAAGATTGCTCTGGCTATTCGGGGTCTTTTGTGTTTCCATACAAATTGTACAATTTTTTGTTCTAGTTCTGTGAAAAATGCCAGTGGTAGTTTGATAGGGATTGCATTGAATCTGTAGATTGCTTTGGGTAGTATAGTCATTTTCACAATGTTGATTCTTCCAACCCAAGGACATGGTATATCTCTCCATCTGTTTGTATCACCTCTAACTTGAGGACACGGGGAGGGGGAAGGGTAACCTGGGACGAAGTGAGAGAGTAACATGGACATATATACACTACCAAATGTAAAATAGCTCATGGGAAGCAGCTGCATAGCACAGGGAGATCAGCTTGGTGTTTTGCAACCACCTAGAGTGGTGGGATAGGGAGGGTAGGAGGGAGACACAAGAGGGAGGGGATATGGGGAGATATATATATATATATATATATATATGCATATAGCTGATTCACTTTGTTATACAGCAGTAACTAACATAACACTGCAAAGCAATTGTACTCCAATAAAGATGTTAAAAAAAAAAGTGAGTAGGATTTTTTTGTTTTATTGTAGCCATTTACCTGTTATAATGCTGCTTTCTTTCAGGTGTGTTCACTTCTACCCAGAAACACAAGGACATCATAAACGGTCCCTAGGAAAACATGATATAGCAAAGCTTAGGGGGTCCCCATCTCACCAGATAGTTAATGTACATTTTTTTAAAATTTTTGTTTGAGCGTAGTTGATTTACAAGATTGTGTTAGTAGTTTATGTACTTTTTAACATGAGAATGAGATACACTGCAGGACGTTCTTTATATAATATTTTTGCTTATGTCTGGGACTGTCTGCCTACTGGTGACTTTATAATTTCTCTGTCAGAGACTTGGGAAGCTCACCTGCCAGTGCCCCAAATGAGAAGGGGAAATCGTGATGGTATAAAGGAGAGAAGCAGTGACTAGTAGGCTGCACTGCCCATGGTGCTCAACTGTGGACACATCTTTATTCACTCCGCTAAAAATATGTCAAATCAGACCTTGTAAATTGTTCAGCCGTGAAGAAGAGAAATCTCACCAACAGAGGGCTCAGAAGCCAATGTGGATAAATTCTGAGTATTGCTTAAAGTTCTCTTGAGTAGAAAGTAGGGGTTTTGCTAAGCCACCTTCCTGATCAATCTTTCACTTAGGAGTTCCGAACCTTTCACTTGCTGCCCTGTCCTAAGAGCATGTGCATTGTTTTCAGTGAAGGGGGTCAGGAAGACAGACCTCGCTGGACTGCACGTGAGCGGAGGCTTCAGACCCCTGTGCTGTGGGCTCCTATGCCGTGTTCCTTCCCTTACCACCCTGCACTGTATTTGCTTGTTGAATTGCCTCCCTCACCTAACAGTGGGCCCCAGAGGGGCACCATGCCATTCCCATTACCTGCCATCCACTCCACACTAGACAGGGCCTGGCACACAGTAGGTGCTCTATAAATACTAAGTGACCATGTGCACGTGAGCCGGGGAGTTCTCAGGAAGGACAGTTCCTTCCCGCCACTCCATCTCCCTGCCAGTGCTGAACAGACATTCCGTCAGGTGAGAAAACAGCAAGTAGCAGACACCGGAAGTCTGGAAGCTTGGCCAGGGTTAGGAAGGTTTCTGAGCCTAGGGGGCAATAACAGCAAGCACTCCAGGGGCAGGAAGAAAAGCAACATTAGCTAGTATGTGATTGTCTTTATCGGTTCGGGCTGCTGTAACAAAAACCCCATAGATTGGGTGGCTTAAACAACAGAAACTTAGTTCCGGAGGCTGGGCATTCAAGATCAAGGTACCAGCAAATCAAGTGTCTGTTAAGAGCCCACTTCCTCACTTGCAGATGGCCATCTTCTCATTGTACCCTCAAGTGGTGGAGAGAGAGGCAGCTCTAGTTTCTTTCTCTTATAAGGACACTAATCTCATCTTAGATGCTCCACCCTCACGACCTTACCTAAACTGATTAACCCCCCCAAAGCCCCACCTTCTAATACCATCCCACTAGGGGGTAGGGTTTCAACATATGAATTTGGAAGGACACAAACATGCAGTCCATCACAGTGATGAAGGCTTACTCCATAGCCGGCACCACAGTAGCCTCTTGGCGCGATTATTTCATGAGATCCTCGCACCATCCATAATTTAGGAATTGTTACCCTGCACCTGATAGGTGGGGAGACCAAGGCCCCAGGAAAAGGCTTCATAGGTAGCAGCCATGGATTCAGTATTCAAACCTAGTTCTATTGTGTTTCCGATACAGCCAAGCTGGTCCAGCACTGATGCCATTCTTACACCAGCCTTCATTCATCTTCATTCCCACCCTGCCCACTTCTAAGGCGTGAACGGAAAGAGCACTAGCATGGAAGCCCTCAGCCTGGGCTCTCCTCACAGCCCTGCCATGAACCAGTAGGGAGAGAGAGGTTGAGCTGTATCACTACCTGGGCGCTGGTCTCCTCGGTAAAGTAAGAGCTCAGGGGCTTCCCTGGTGGCGCAGTGGTTGAGAGTCCGCCTGCCGATGCGGGGGACGCGGGTTCGTGCCCCGGTCCGGGAAGATCCCACATGCCGCGGAGCGGCTGGGCCCATGAGCCATGGCCGCTGAGCCTGCGCGTCCGGAGCCTGTGCTCCGCAACGAGAGAAGCCCGCGTACCGCAAAAAAATAATAATAAAAGTAAATAAGAGCTCAGGTCAGATGTACTTGGAAAGTTACTATCCAGGCTGTCAAATCTGCAAGCCTGCTTGGAAAACATGCAGCACCCGTGCCCCACAACTGCCTCCCACCCTCCTCATAATTGAGGCTACAGCTAAAAGAAAAAAAAAAATTTTTTAAACTGGATATTAGCTCCATTTTGATCCGTTTATTGACAAATCAAATGGGGGAAAAAAGGTCACCAAAAGGGGTATAAGGTCATAAATGTGGTTAACGGGGAATGGATACAGCACTGAGGAGGGAGAATGAGGTTGAACAGACCATCAGAGGGAGGAGGGGGAAAGAGGTATCTGCTAAAAACCCCACACTCACCTTTCAATTTGTCAGCTGTCACCCAATCATTCTTTCCTGGACAGAATTAACAGCTAGAAATGGTTTGAGGGCAACACCTAAGTGGTTTATCTGCAAGATCTGGGAGATGAGCTGGAGGGAAGATGGGTATAAGATTTTGAGACCTTCTCTCACTTGAACCCCATCTGTGGTGAACAGAGAATCAGGAAGCTTAATCCTGGTCCCAGCTCAGCCACCAACTATCTCTGTGACTTCAGGCAAGTCACTTGCCCTCTCTGGGCCTCTTTCCTCGGCTGTAAAACAAGCTAATTGGACTCAGTGGCAGGCTCTACTCTGGCTCTAGCCATGTCAAACGTTTTTGCAACTGGAGCTAGGCCAGGAGACTGGCTCAGTTTTGGAGAAATAAAACTACTTAGAGGCCCAGCCAGAGTGACCCAGTGCTGGTCTCCACCTGGACCCCCCTCTGTCGGCGGCAGCAGCCATTCGGAGGGAGAGTGAAGGAACACACACCCATGAGAAACGCACTCTTGCAGCGAGTGATCTTTGCAGAGCGGCTCTGGGGGAGGCCGGGATTCTCTCTACCCAGAAGGCAGGGTCCAGGGGACTATAGGGTGGGGTCTGGGGAATCCAAACAGAGCAGTCGTACACTATAGGGTCTGGGGATGCAGGGTACAGTGGCAGTGAGAGGAGCGGGCTGCGGGCTGCGGGGTGGGATTGGGAGGTAGAGTCATGCCAGCACCTCACCCGGTGCCAGACCACTCATTTCAGTCACCCTCCCCCTGAAGCCGAGGCCTGGGCCCCTCGGTCTAGTCGAAGCAGCTCTTCAGGTAGAGATGCCACACTTGGCATCGAGATCCTTGACTCCTGTGGGCTCGAGATCATCGAAGCTGGGGTCAGGGAGCATCTCCATTGGCTGGAGTCAAATGAGGTAGGCTGACTCCGTCTCCCCCTTGCCCCTCCCATGCTGATGGGCAGGATGCACCTACAGGATGGCTGGCCGGCCGTCCTCCCACCCCGGTTCCGAGCCTTGAGGCCCAGGACTGCCAGCCTTTCCTTAACAGCTGGGCAGGCCTAGCCTGGCCTGAGAAAGCGAACCATGAGATAAGGGACGGGCTGCCTCTCCGCAGCCCGCGTGGATTTGGGTCAGCTGTGACAGATTCACAGGCAAAGGGTCCCCAGTCAGGGACAGCAATCGGGGGAGGAGCCCACAATCGAGGTTTCTGTTTGAGAGGGGAATGTGGTTTTGATTCTGAGGTCCAGAGCCACACTGTTTCATGGTAAAGACAGCCAGAAATAAGATTCTGGGCTACGTGTGTATATGTACACTTTCACCTGGGGAGAGACATTGAACCTGGCCTGCCCCAGGAAGGGATACCTGCCAGGGTAAAATTGTCAGAGGCCCACATCTGACAGCCTTTAGCAGATTCTCCCAATACCCCATACTGGGCATGTTTCCATAGGGACGCTGGTCCCCAGTTCAAGACAGTTCAGCAAAGCTTTATGAAGTAACTTCTCTACAAAAGGCACAATGAAGGGCCCCCAGGGGGCTGTGAGAGCATTGCTGGGGTTAAGGGGAGGCCTAGCAGCAGAAGCCCAGGACCCTGGGGCGGGGGGCTCCCCCACAGCTCCAGCTCACTGCTCCAAGACCTTGAAGGACAGCGGGGTGCCACTCTTGGCAAAGGTCTTCATCAGACTGCTAGGATAGATGCACCCAAGCTTCTCTGGGGTGGGGAAGCCCCAGACCCTGTAGAGGGACAGGCTTAGCCGGTCCCCGATATAGAAGGGACCCACCCACTTGGCGCTGCTGCCGTTCCTGGGGAGGGACAGCAAGAGGACCTGGTCACCCACATTCCACTCCTTCTCCTGGCTCTCCTGCTTGAAACGCCTATTCTCAGCCTTTTCACTCGTCTTCTCAGCCACCCTCCAATGGAGCTCCAGCAGCTCCCCCATCAGCTGTAGCAGGAAGACATCCATCTTGAGCCCTTCGATGTTTGCACTGCTCATCTCCCACCACAGGGGCTCGGTCAGCCTCTCCTCGCCCCCCGTCAGGATCTGGAACGGCGTGGCCTGGCTGGAGGAGGCCCTGAAGGCCAGGTGCAGCAAGGGCAGGGAAGCTGCCCACTTCTTGCCATGCAGGAAGATGAACTCCTTGAGGGCCCTCTTGAATTCCCAGTAGGCCCCGGAGCTCGTCAGGCAGGGGAACTGGAGGTCCCTACTCAAGGAGGCCACCTGGGCTCCCAGGGCCAGCCCACAGCTTACCAGGACATGGCGGGCAAACTGGGGGCCCTGGGCGGCCTCCAACCTCACCGGAACACCCCACCTCGCAAACAAGTGCTGAAGCAGCACCTGGGCCACAGCCATGTGTGTGTAGGGCTTCAGCGGGAATGCCTCTACCCACCTGGTGTTGGGGTCCGCCACAATCAGCACGTGCTTGTGGCCCTCCTCGCTGACAGTGACCGGGCCCACCACCTCTATCTGCAGGTTGGACCAGGGAGCGGTGGACCTGAGCGGCCACAGGGACTCAATAACCTTCAACTCACTGCCTGTGAGATTCCGGGGGATACAGAACAAGCAGCTCCTACAGTAATCTCTCACGTGCTCCTGCATGCCCGGCCACCATCCCAGCAACCGCAGCTTCTTGTAGGTCTCCTCGGGCCTCTGGTGGGCCCCCATGGGGAGGTCGTGCACAGCAAAAATCAGATCCCTCCGGAGCTGCCTCGGGACTACCCAGACCCGGGGCCTCTTGTCTCCCTTGAACATAAGCAAGCCACTCTCTTTGTCGAGACTGAGGGAGTTAAAGGCAGAACTGAAGGGTGAGGAGCTGGATAATTTCTGCCCGGCCTGCAGCTTGGCAATGATATCAGCCAGGGTGCCGTCGCTCAGCTGTAACGCCAGCAAGTTGAGCCTCTTGCCCGTGGTACGGGGAGACACCACAGGGACTGGCACATCATTTGGCAAATTCCACCACTGGCCGCCCCCCTGGGCTCCCTGCTTGGCCAGGGTGTCCACCGTCACAGCAAACAGGGAGCCCCGGTAGGAGGTTCGGTAGATGAACGGAAGGGATGAGAGGCCGGAGGTGAGGGCTATGATGTAGGAGAGCAGGCTTGGGTGAGGTAGCGGAGCCCCGTCGGAGGAGAGGAAGCCCCGAGCCCTCCAGAGGGGAAGGAGCTCCCAGAGGAGGCTGAAGATCCAGTTGCAGTGCGTGAGGAAAACCACGGGCAGGTGGGACTGGCCAAAGCGCTCCAGGCCACAGGCCACGGCCGCCAGGTGGGCATAGGTCGGGGTGTAAGGGGAGCAAGAGAAGGAAAGGGAGACAGGGGGGCTGGTGGGAGATAGAATGTAGAGACCGAAGCCAGCACACCACTCATCCTCCCGGTAAAAGCAATACCCCGACATGTGGATGCAGACAAAAGTGGACAGGTCGGAGAAAGGAGGCAGAACCTGGAAAAAACGAGGCATGGAAGCCGCAGGAGTCAGCAGCCGGTTCTCCCCCAGCAGGCCCTGGAGGAGGGTCAATTCCAGTGCTCTCTTACCCTTGTCCTGTACCAAGAGGGACCATCTGATCAACCATGCTTTGGCAACCCTGCGGCCGTCCCCTGCCCCAGGGTCTACAGTGGTCCGGGAGGCATAGGAAAGGCCCAGGACCACTGGGGTGTCTCCAATGCAGCGGGAAAAATGCTTGAGGGCCCAGGCCATGGCATAGGGACTGTCTCCCCCTGACTGCGGGCCCTCGCTCTCCTCGTCGGGGAGGAGGGGTTTCGAGGTATAGGCTACGGGGTGCTTTCTCCCTGAGCGCTCCTGGTACACGACAGCCGTCAGGGCCACTTGGCTCACCGTCACCTCCAGGCGGAAGGGCAGCTGGGGGTTGGGGGCCGTCAGGCAGAGGGCGGACACCAGACCTCGCTTCAGGGCCAGAAAGGCCTTCTCATGCTCCCAGTCCCACTGCCAGTCCGGCTTCTGCTTGAGGAGCCTGTGCAGGGGCCCCACAAGGGCTTCATAGTCAGGGATGACGTCCCGGTGGGAGTCCATGAATCCCACGAAGAAGGAGAGCGCGGTGAAGTTGCTGGGGATGGTGAGCTGGGCCAGCTGGGCAAGAACCTGCTGGCAGGGAGCCTTTCCATCCCAGGGGATGCCCAGGGAGGGAGAAGGTACCGCCGGCAGGAGATCGATGTCGAGGGCTTCATCCTGGGGGTCGTGCAGGCTGAGGCACCGGAGTATTTCCTCTGAGAGGGAAGAGCACTCAGCCCTGAACACAGACATCAGCGAAGAGTCCAGGTCCTCCTCCTTCTCGGCCGGCTTCTGCATCTCCTGCTCTTCTCCCTGCCTCTCCTCCTTCTCCTCCCTGACTTCTTCCACATTCTGCAGACTCTCCGGGGGCCCAGGGTCAGCCTCCTCACTCAGCTCAGAGACACTGGCAGAGCTGGGAGGAAGGGTCTTCCACACCTTCAGGAAGTTGCCAATGTCAGTGTCCAACCTACACCAAGACAGCAGGACAGAGGAGTCTGATGGAGGAGGTGGGGGACAGCCCGCCCCGAGAGGCCATCCAAGGCGAAACCACATCTGTGGAAGCCCACAGAGCCTCACCCCATTGCTGAGTTTCCCTGAGGCTGGGCCGAGGGCCCGCCTCCAACACGGCACAGCCTCAGAGAGGACCTGCCCGCAGATATTCCCTCCACTCCCAGCATGTGCCGGACGGCAGTGTTAGAGGTTAATCTGGGCTTTGAAGGCTTATCCAATCAAAACCTCATTGACCAAGTGACATGTCCAACCAGTTTTAAGCCAATGGTTTGATAAGAATTAGATGACTGGTACTTCCAGTCGGACTCCAGGATGAGCCAGCCAGGGGAGGTCCAGAGAGGAAAGGAGGCCTGACATGGGGCTTGGGAGCACACAGCACACAAACCTCGGCCACATCACTTTTCTTCGAATTGGAGAGATGGGACTGGGGGACCTGGCCCGGGAAGCAGTGCCCTGCCCAGAAGGTCCCTGCCAGGCCCAGGGAACTGGGAGGTGAGCAGCAAGGCGGCCCAGAGTAAGTGGAAGCCAGAGGAACTGAGTTACTGCAAATCAGTTCTGCCGGCAGCAGCACAATGACCTTGGGAAAGTACTTGAGTCTCAGATTCCTCATTTGTAAAACGAGGACAGTGGTCACGTATGTCTAACTCGAGCTGTGAGGATCAAAGTGGGTAAGAAATGTGGAAAAAGTTCTGCTTGGTATATACTCCAGACACAGCTCCCCCTGCACACAATGAAACAAGAACAAGGCGGTTCACCGCAGCACTGGTACCAACAGCATAACATGGAAACTGTCGAATGGCCCTCCACAAAAGACCCCATAAACCTGTTGGGTACTCACATAATGGAACAGAGCATGGACATTAAAGCCAGCCACAGGAACTAACATGGCATACATCTGGGAAAAACAATAAAACATGGCGACAAATGCCAATTGTGGAATGTTACATATAGTATTGAAGCATGTGTGCAAGACTGTGAAACTGTAAAACCATATTGTAAGTGGTTTACGGATGTGCAGATGTGGGTGGAAGTACAAAGACCTGAAAAACTCAAATCACTCTGCTCACTATTAAGCACGAGACAAACGTTGGCTAGCACCAAGGGGAAGCTTCCAGTCAGCCCCAGGAGCGGCTGGGAGGCGGGGTATGGAGGGGGGTGCCTGGCCCATTACCTGTTTGGCTTCTTCAGAAACTCATCCAGAGTGGGGCCATCACGGCCCAGAGGATCGTCGGGCACCATGAAGAGATTCCCCGCAAAAGTGAAGGGCAGCAGGCTGGACCCGGGATGGAGGAGGAAACGTCACAGAGGGGCCCTTGACCCACCCACACCCCACTGCCACCTGGTAGCTCCACAGGGGCTGAGACCCACATCTCCTCCCAGCAGGTGCTGATGAGCACCGCTCCAAGGCCCTTCCCCCTGCCCAAACCCCTGCTGCCAGGGACTGCCCAGCACCCGAGAGGAAGGAACAGCCCAATCCCCTGGGAGCTGCCTCACCGATCTTTGACCATAAGTTTCTTGGAATTATTCATCAGGACATGGAGCTGCTCGTTGGTGACGATGATGCCATCTGTCTCTTCTGCCAGCTTTACCATGAACCTGCAGGGAGAGGGGAAGTCGCTAACGACCCAGTACCCAGACCCTCACCTCCCCAGTCCTCTGAGAAAATGAACTTGCAGCTTCCTGTTGAGGTGTGTTGGACAAAAACGCTGCCCTCGATAGCCGGGGAGCCAAGACTCTAGAGCCCATCCTCGTCTATGCAGCCGACTGGGATGTCCACTCTCCCCTGGGAGGGTGAACTGGGATGCACATCCCCCAACTGTATATGCAAACACAGACCCCTATTTTACACATAGGCATTCACATACACAGGCTCAGACACGCACACAGAAAGCCATGCACTTGTCCACATCCATACATGCATTTTTACTTCTTCGGTTTCCACATCTGTCAAACTAACATAAAATACCTACCCTCTATTGCTGTGAGGATTAAACTGAATGAGACAGTACACTAGACACTGAAGAGTCTAGTTCAGTGCCTGCCACACAGCGTGTATCAAGCATTCCATGATTACTCTTCACCAATGCACAACATTCAGGTACATGCCAAGACACACATACATACATATGGATATGTGTATACACGTATAAAAACACATACCTGAATAAACAAATCCATTTTTCCAAGGATCACTTCTCGAAAGAGGGCTGTGACCAGGAAAGAAAGCAAAGGCCACCCACTTCTCGGCATTCCCTGCAGAGTGCCATTCTGGCAGCCACGAGCATGCAATTCCACAAGTGACCAGCAGAGGGGCCTTCTGCAGGAAAGCTACCTTCCCTCAAACCCAGGCCTGAATTTAAAGGCTCTGAAAGACCTTACCCAGGGGGGCCAGCTCTTGAAGGAAGGATGCCTGAGCTGCCCTGCCCAGACCTTCCCAGGCTTGAAGGCTGAGTGGGCGCCAGGTCTTGGGGAGGAACAGAACTTCTCCCTGTCTGGCATGGGAGGTGCCTAAGTGGAGGCAAGACCTGGCCTGCTGGACATCGAGTCCAGCACAGGGTCAGTGACCTGGACAGGGCCTTCTCGGCCCCATCAGAGGCAGCATCACAGGCACCCGTATGCGCACTGGTCCTGCAGCCACGCTGGGGAGTGGGTGCTGAGCACTGGCAAGTAGGGAGGCATTCAGGCTTTAGCTAGGAGACAGGGCCAATCTGACTCCATTTTCAGAGCCCAGCCAGGGTTCCAGTCACATACAGCCACACACATACCTCCTCCCAGGGCCAGGGCGGGTGGGAGGAAAAGACTGCAGCAATTCCTTGAGAAAACCTGAGCTTCAACCCAAACTGGCACCCAAATCAGCTGCTGGGGGAAGCAGCTCGCTTGAAGCACCAGGAGTCACCTGGGCTAGTCCCATCCAAAGAAAGCAGAGCACCCCATACTTCATGGGGGAGAAAGCCTCTTAGCTCAGGTAAATTGGGCTGCGGAGTCCCAAATTCAGGAACACCTCTTGGGTTTGAACAGAGCCGACCTTGGAGCCCTCTCCTCTCTGTGTCTCTCCCTCTGCCTACAGAGGGCCGATGCACCACACCACCCTCTCTGACATGACCCTCTGACTTATTTGCTTCCATCTCCCCAGAGCAAATGCGGCAAGACTCCACCTGACACACCAGCCCAGCCCAAGCCCCAGGGACCCACAAGAGAAGGCCTGCAGGCCAGCACACCTATAATCGTAGGTAGTGATCTTCTTGCCGTTCTCGAGCTGAGACGGGGTGATTGAAAGCATCTTGAGGGAGTGTAGCTTTGTCAGGAAGTGGCTCTCTGGAGGTGAAAGGCAGAAGACAGCGACGGTCAGAGGAAGGGCTAAGTGGAAAAGGCCATGGTGGGGACAGAAAGGCAAGGAAAAGTAAGGCATAGAGAGTAAGCCCACTGGAGGGGCTGGGCAGCTGGGGACAGCTCACCTCTCACCCTCCGGTTCTTCTTAAGCTGCCAGGTGGGTACAAACACAGTGACCTCTCGGTGTCCCCGGTTCCAGAAGTACTGCACTGCCATGGCAATGCCCCGGCAGGAGAAGAAGTGCTGGAGGCCATGCCTGGGGTTGGGGGGTGGTGGGTGGGGAGATGGGGGGAATTAGTGAGGTAGCAATTTTCTGCCCTAGGAATGGCCCTGCCTCTCCACCCCTCCCTCAGAGCCAGCCTAGGGCAGCACATCTGGCAATGTCAGGGCATCAGCACCACGGGCACCAACAATGCCCCCTCCCCTCTCACCATCATCAAACAGTGAGCACCTACTGGGTCCACTCACCTGCTGTGTGCATGTGTGTGTGTGTGCGTGTGTGTGTGTGAGCGTGTGTGTGTGTGTGTGTGTAGGGGCCTCCGGGGCAAAAGGAAGGAGAAGAGCTCAGTTTAGGACTGGAAGCAAACAAACATTTGCTGACCAACTGTGTGCTGGGAGTGTGCTCAGCACAGATAACTATTCTACTGTGTGGGCAAATGAAGACATCCTGCATGTATTTCTGCTAGCACATATACAGCAGTAAGTGCTGTGCAGAGAGAGTGATCTCTGAGAGTTGGCATGGTTGGGAAAAGCTTCACAGGGGAGATCAGTGCTGGACCTTAAGGGTTGGGCTAAACATTTGAAAACTGGCCTGAGGTTGACAGACCCCATGCTATGTGAGGCAGGCTGAAATGGGAAGAGCATGGGCCTGGGCAGTGAGCAGATCTGAACCCAAAGGCCAGCTGGGCCCCTTACTGGCTCTGGGACCTTGGTCAAGATTAATCGCTTCTCTGAGCCTGTTTCTGCTTCTATGAGGGAAGGAGAACAGAAACCTACTTTTGAAGGCTGCTGGGATGATGCCATGACCACCACCCAGCATGCAGTAGCCCCTCAACATGTACCACTTCCCTCCCATCTTTCCCCCATTTGAACCCCATGTCACCTGTATACAGCGATCAAGAAAGGACGCCCACAGTCTATCACCTCAGGGACACCCTGCCCGAGCCCCCCAGTATCCCCACCCCACCCCACGTCCGTGGCTACTCACACCATGGCCACGCTGCTGCCGTCAATGACCACTCGCCTCAACCCCTGGTTCCCCGGTTCTTCTGACAGGTTCAGCTCAAAGGGTGTATTCAGGGCCTCGTGGTACCTCTGGAAGCTGGTTACTGTGCTGTTCGCCTGTGGGTGACGAGGCGGCTGCCTCGGAACCCCCTCCCGAGCCCCTAGGAGCCCCTCCACCTGAGGTTGGCGCTTACGACTGGGAGCCAAAGTGCCGCTGGACTGGGGCCCCTGCCTTCCAGCTTCCCCCTGGCCCTTCAGGAGGGAAGCACTGCCCCTTGACGAAGGCTGGCCCTCACTTGGGAATTTGGCTGCGTCCGGGGCTGGCCCTGGATCTGTGGGTGCCTTCTGAGCTGCAGGCATCTTCGGAGCTCGGCAAGTTCTGGGAGCTGTAGACCCTGTTTTAGCTGTAGTCCCGGTCTGGGCTCTGGGCGTTTGGGGACCTGCAGGCGATGTTTTTGCTGCATGCCTTTTCTGAGTTGTGGGAGTTTGGGGAGCTGCAGGCCCCATCTGAGCGGCTGGCTTTGTGGGAGCCAAAGGCACTTTGGGGGCTGCAGGTTCTTCACGGACTGCCGGCATAATCTGGGTTTCAGGCACTTTGCGGGCTTCAGGCAGCACGGGATTTGTGGGTGGGGTTTGAGCTGTGGGCACTGCTGCAGCCATGGGCACTTTGAGAGTTTCAGGCACTGTTTGAGGTTCAGGTCCTGAAGGAGCTGTCAGCCCCCCTTGAGTGGCGGGCCTCCCCTGAGCAGTAGGCACCCCTTGCCCTGTGGAGGGCCCTGGAAACGGCCTCTCTTCGGGTTCCTTACAATTCCACTGCATATTTCCTCGATCCCCCGGCTCACTTCCAGCTTGGAGTTGGGGTGTAGAGGTCAAAGGTGGCCCTATCTGTGGAAGTCCTGGGCTAGCCTTGTCCGTGACCCCTGAGCCTCCTGAGACCACCAATAAACTCATTACTTTTTTAGGGGTCTCTGGCCTTGGGCAATTCCGTAGGGCTGCCTCTCCTCCTGGCCCCCCATCTGGTCTACAGTCTGGGCTTTCCACACTGGGCAAAGGAACCAGCTCCTTCTGTTTCCATCCCAGATTTAAGGGCAAAGGATTCTGCCCTGGCAGCTTGAACTGAATGGGGCCCAGTGGCCTCTGCCAGAAAGGGAAACTGAAGCAAGCCTGGGACAGGAGCCAGGCCAGGTGGAGAGAATGCAGTTCATTGATCCTCCAGAAGGTTGCAGCAATAGTCCCCGGCCACAAGGGCCCGAAGGCTGGCCCCGGGGTCCAGGACTTCCAGGGCGAGCACACACTCAGGGCTGACACTGGAGGCTGGAGAGGGAGCTTGTCTTCCCCCCTCCGGGCCTGCCGCTGCTGGGACGAGGCTTGTGTGCGGTCCGCAGGGTCCTGGCTGCCGCTGGCTTGTACTGACCCTTCCTCACAAGCACTGTCCGTACCACCTTGGTTGTTGGAACCAACCCTGGAGGAAACCCAAGTTTGTTGGAAAGGTGGTAAGGCCAGTTAGGTCCCAAACTCTTTCCCTGGGGTTGGGCAGAGAAGCCAAACGGATTCTCCAGAACTTACCGTACCAGCTGGTTTGCTGTCTCCAGCTGAGCGTTCTGGCCTGGGATGAGGGCCCCCATGGCGCCTAGGCTGGTTAACCTCTTTGAATTTTCTGGGCTCCCCATCTCCAGAAAAGGCCCGGGACCGTCTCCCATGGACACCATGGCTGGACCTTCCTTCTGCTGGTGGGCTGGGCAGATCAGGAGCTCGGGGTCCGAGCGGGAGTCGGAGGCGCCAATGCCGCCGAGCCACTGGATGATGTCCTCCTTGCCCGCAGCGTCCCGCACCAGGCTCAGCAGCAGTTCCTGGACTGCCGCGGGCAGCTGCAGCAGGTCCCCTGCATACTGGTCACCACGGATCCAGACCAGAGCCCCAAAAGCCCGGGTCACCTCGGCTTCCCAGATGCCCCGGGGGGTGAGCAGAGGGGCAGGGCCCCAGCGCAGCCGCCCTACCAGCTCCTCCAGCCAGTTCTGGGTCATGATGAAAGACTCGGTCAGCCCGCCCACCATCAGGGAGCCCGGCGGACCAGGCACCAGGTAGGCCAGCGTGCTCCAGCACAGGCAGTCCAAGAAGAGGCCCTGGGCCCCAAGGAAGGCGCAGTGCAGGGCCGCCGGGTAGCGGACCTCCTTCCACAGCTCCGGGCTGCACAGGCCCTTCAGATACTCCTGAAGCCGGTGGGGAGAGCACAAAGGAAGCCAGCCGTTACGGGCCTGCCACTGGCACTCACTCCCCTCACAAGCACATGCCCTGCCCCCGCCCACCATAAGCCAAATGACGCCCCCGGCCCGGCCTGACACTCTCTCCCTGGTCCTGACTCCTCACACACTCATCTCTTTCCAGGGAGCTCTGACAGGTGTGGGGGGCCGGAGGGAGGGTGAGCACCTGGGCTTAGAGTCAAGGGCCCTGGTTCTAGTTCCAACCTGACCTCAGTACGTTAAGGTTACTGTGGGAAATTTGTCATCTTCTCAGGGCCTCAGTCTCCTCACCTATAAGATGACGGATTAAATTAGATACTCCTAAGGTCCAGTCCTACCCTGGCGTTCTAGAATTGTGAACTAGCTGGGGGGAGGGGGGTGGCACATTATTGAGTACCCTCCACGTGCCAGGAGCTTATGTGACCTGGAGCAGGTTATCTACCGTCCTTATGCCTATGTTTCCTCATCTGTAAAATGGGGATAATGGTTCCCACCTCATTAGGCTATTATGAAGCTTCAGTGAGATAATACAAAAGAAGTGCTTAGCTTATGCCTGGCACAGCCTATTCCCATTTTGCAGGCTCAGAAAGGCTCTCTTGCTGACCCAAGGACACACAGCTAGGGTGACTGGGTAAGGACCACAGCCCACATCCATCTGACTCTGAAAGCAGAGCTCTTTGCACGTCCTTGGGCTGACTACACAGTGACTCCAGGGTAATCCACTGAGATTCTGGTTAATCCCCCTGCAGAAGGTCTCCAGCACAACCTGTACCTGTAACCATGGTAACTCTGCTGCCCGGAGGGGACAGAGGAAAAGGTAAGTCGCTGGGCCAGTATCCAGGGGATCCCCACAGATACGCACAATGGCTGAACCAGAAGGGAAGCCTCTGGCCCTCTGGGCACCAGGTCCTTGTGTTTCCAGGGCTCACACACTCAGTCTTTAGCAGTCACTGGGACAGGAGAGGTTGGGTTCCTCCACCCTATGGCTGAGTTCCACCAGCATGACCCCATGAGCTCCAAGGAGCCATGGGCACTGCCTCTTAATCAGCCAACACTTGATGACTGTATTAGCCCTCAAGTCCCTCCTCATGCCTGTGTCAGTGATAGTCATCCCTCTTCCCGCTTCCCCATGACAGTTCCATTATGGAACAAATGCTCCATTTTGGATCTCCAGCAGCCAGCCCAAAGACCGTTCTGGCCCCTCTGCTCAGTACCCAGACCATCCCTCCCTACTCAGGCTTAAGCTCATCTCTGCCACACGGCCAGGCTATGGACCTCCAACACCTTCCCCAAAGGGGCTAAGGTACACCCAGGCACTTAGGCCCATGTCTAACCCCTTTTCAGTCAGTCCAAAATCAGCTCAAACCCTGATAGACATCCCAAGCCTACCCCTCCCACCCAGAACCTCAGCTGGTCTGCACTGCCTGGCAAGGGTGAACTGACCAGGTGGAATAACTCTCATAGACCTGAACAAACTCCCCCACCCCATGCACCCCACGTTCTAACTACGTGAAAACAATATGTAAAAATGAAGAGATGTGCTCGGGAAGAAGATGGTGGGTGGTTTCTTTCTCCTTCTGCAAAGACCTTAAAATATTCATTGCTCCATGAACCGTCCATATTTTTAAACAAAAGGATATATTGGAAATGAGATAATTTTCAAAACTGCTATTTATTGAATACTTACTATGTGCCAGGCTCTTTACATACATCAGCTCATTGATTCCTCTCTCAGCCCTATAAGGAAATTACTATTATCCCCATTTTAGGTGAGCAAGGGAGGGCACATGTCCGAGGTCACACAGGTCGTAGGCTGGGACACTTAGGCCCTCTGACTCCGAAGTCTGGGGTCTTAACCATGATGCTGTCTATACTTTAGAGCAAAAACCGATATGGAAACAACAGGCATTTACATCCAGAAAATATCTGAAGCCATTTTCCTGCTTAAAGCCCACCCAGACCTTTTTCTCCAAAAGGAGAAAAAATAGAGAAGAGGCAGGAACAAAATAAGCACAGAAGAATGTGCATTTGTTAAAATATGTTGCCCAATGTCCCGCAAGTCATTTTTCAACTTGTAAGTTAAATAAAAAAATACCACCAGGTGGTTTACTACTGCTCTATACTTGATCAATCCTGACTTAGGATTCTCCCTTCTCATAAGTCAGTTGCTATACATAGTCTGCTTTCCAGAACCACCCGCAGAATACTCAAAAAGCTCAAAAAAACGGCAGCACCAAGAAACTCTGGAATTGGGAATGAAAGAGAACATTTTTTAAAAGGTGAACTAAGATAAAGTTGTTTGAGGAGCAGTTAGATCTGGGAGCCCACCCACCCCTCTACACAAAGGCTGAGCAAGTACCTCCCTACCCACTGGAGTCTGTTCTGTAGAAAGTAAAAGACAAGGTCTTAGGATCAGAGGTTGATCAGCATACCTGAGGGTGTGGGTACCATAAAAATCATGAAGGAAGAGAGGAAGGCCAGTAGTGAGGTCTACAGTGAGTGCTGAGTGCAGAGAAACTCATTCTTCCCATATAGAGACTCCGCAATAGTAACTGATGATGGATGAAGACAGATACTCACACAGAGGGGTCTCACTGGGGCACCTCAGAGCAGTGGGGGAAACTACAAGCTTCCAGAGAGAAAAAAAACTTCTCATACAAAGGACCAGGGACCAAGAATAGCTTCAGATATCCCTAAAGCAAGAAGTCAATGGATTCATGCCATCTCATTTCTTTCTTTTTTTTTTTTTTTGTGGTACGCGGGCCTCTCACCGCTGTGGCCCCTCCCACCGCGGAGCACAGGCTCCGGACGCACAGGCCCAGCAGCCATGGCTCACCGGCCCAGCCGCTCTGCGGCACGTGGGACCCTCCCGGACCGGGGCACGAACCCGCGTCCCCTGCATCGGCAGGCGGACGCCCAACACTGGGCCACCAGGGAAGCCCAATACCTTCTCATTTCTGAAGGAAAATAATTTTCCATGTATAATTTGATACCAGCCAAATTGTCAATCAAATGACCATCAGATATGCAATGTAGACGTGCATGTATGCAACCCCAAGAGTTTACCTCCTATAAAACCTTTCTCAGGAAGCTACCAGAGAGCATTTTCCAGCAAATCAATGAAAGAAACCAAGAAAGGAGACCCAACATAAAAAAAAAGCAAAGACAATCTCCAGGAAGACTGTGGAGAAAAATCTCAGAATGTACTCATCCATTCAATAAACACTACTGAGCACCTACTACCTGTCAGGCACTGTTCTAGGAGGCACAGAGGACGACTAGTTCAGATTGGAGAGTGGGACTCCAGAAGCAACATGCTTGTTTCGGCACCATCTTTCTAACTTGATGACGCTGCTGAAGGACGTGCTCCACCAACTCAAGACAAAGACACAGCGTCCAGGAAACGAGGTATCTAACAAGGAAAAAAGGCAAGAGGATGCCAAGAATGACAGCAAACGGGAGTCTCGGGATGACAGCTGTGCAGTCCTGACCAGACAGAAAGAAGGCTGCCCCCAGGAAAAAATCTGGAACAGACCATCTTGAATCGATAGATTGTCCTTGTAGAAAACTGTAGTGAGAAGCTACTGAAAGTTATAAGAATTAGCAACAGGTACGAAGGAAAACAAGCAAACTGGAAAGGAGTTGAGTTCTTTACCTCAGGGAACTCGAAAAGTAAGAGAGAAAACCTAATCATAGGGGCTTCCCCGGTGGCGCAGTGGTTGAGGGTCCGCCTGCCAATGCAGGGGACGCGGGTTCGTGCCCCGGTCCAGGAAGATCCCACATGCCGTGGAGCGGCTGGGCCCGTGAGCCATGGCCGCTAAGCCTGCACGTCTGGAGCCTGTGCTCTGCAACGGGAGAGGCCACAACGGTGAGAGGCCCACGCACCGCAAAAAACAAAAACAAAAAAAAGACCTAATCATAGTGCACTTCAACACTTAGATGTAAATGATATTTGCAAGGGCATAATGTTGCAAATACTAAATACAGATTTAACAGAAAAATGAAATATAACTATACTGGGAAGAAAAAAGGGATGGCAATATAAGGGAGATAAATCCTCATCTATAATTAATAGAAAGTAAAATGATATCTAAAATTGATTAATCAAAAGATATAGTAGCTACATATTTTTTTAGGAATGTGGAGGTGTAGAAATGCCAGAGCAGATATTTTCTACGGGGAAGAGCACTGAAGAGGGAGTTGGCAGGGGCAAGGCAAGGAATCACTGCGTTATACTGTAAGCTTTTTAAAAATTATTGGACTTTTAAATTATGTATTATTTTGATAAAAGAAAAATTAAGTTTAAAATAAAGGAGAAGTATAAGGTGCCCACAACACAATTAGATGTGCTGGTAAGTGTTTAACAATCATCCAGTTATGGGGGAAATAGTCACGATTTGTAGCATTTGCCAATTTCTGTGGTGTAAATACTCCTTCCATGGTTGATTTCAAACTACCAACAGGACTCCATTGGCTCAAAAACTTCCTGAATTTTCAACGATGGGTCAGCAGGAGTTGGTTCCTGCACAACCCTGGCCACTACCAGCTTCCGTGGTACTGCTCAGTCATTGTGGGCCAGGGACAGATCAACTTCCACCTGACAGCAAAGCCCAAAGTCAGCAAACCACACCCTGTCCCACAGCTCCCCACCCCAACCTCTGGCTCCCCATCACCTCCCTCCCTCCATCGTGTCCAAAAAGGGGAGAATCAAGCTGTCACCTGTCCTCTCTGCGCCGGACCATTCTTTACATCGTTGCCAAGGAGGACAGAAGAGCTGAGCAGGGCTCGTCTCTGGGCAACTTTGATCATTAGTAAAAACCCTCCTTTCCACTCTGAGGTGAGGCTGATTTCACCTCAGAAAGGCCAGGCCTCCCCAGTGTTTCTTTTTGCTGCCTAGGAATGTGATTTCCAGCAATGTCCTCATTATTTTTTAAATCCCACCACAAGA
Organism: Globicephala melas; assembly: GCF_963455315.2. Classification (NCBI taxonomy): domain Eukaryota; kingdom Metazoa; phylum Chordata; class Mammalia; order Artiodactyla; family Delphinidae; genus Globicephala; species Globicephala melas. The sequence continues at coordinate 104,244,332 of NC_083315.2, read as the reverse complement.
AAACTACTTAAAGGCACTTCCGAGTTCTACAGAGTTTTTCCTGGAAAACCAGTGCATATAATGTAGAAAACACCCGGGCTCTTCTCCAGAGAAGCCTGTATCCTTCTTGACCCCTCCTCCCCCCATCCATCACCCCTTCCCCATCCTACAACCTCCAGTCTCACTGAGCCCCCTCTGCCAGCTGGCCTGTGTATATTAGGCCATTATCCAGGTGTGTGATTCTGTGCCCCTACAGCTGGGATTGGGGTCAGCCACAGCACCTCCACATGGAAACCACAAGACATCCTTATACATGGGAAATTTTCCTGTATCAGATTGTTGGGCCTTAGAAAGCATTTAATCCAAGCTTCTCACTTTGCAAACAAGGAGACCAAGACTCAGAGAGGGAAAAGAGCTCATTCTAAGTTATACAGCTAGTTACAGAAACAATAACTGATATCTCTACTCCGTAACTCTCCACGTTTGTGCAAGTCCATAAGAACGCCTTATTTCAATTGACTCTCACAACTCTGCCATGAAGTGGGTATTATTATATTGTTTTATAGATGAGGAAATAGGCTTAAGAGAAGGTCAATGATTTGACCAAGGTCAGCCAGTTAGAAGGTAGCAAACCCCAACCTCCAACTCTCTCCACCACAACCCTCTGTCCCAGCAGTAACTTGGTGACAGCAAATTGCACCCAGATCTCCTAACTTCTGGAACAAAACCTGATCCTCCCCACCTTCCCTGCTCTCCTGCTCCAAAGCTCCAAAAATCTCTTCTTTCTGCTCATTCTGTGCAATAAGGGAGGGAGTTACCCAGAACCCCTCATGTTGTTTCCATCTTAAATCATGCTTTTCCCCGGGGGAAGACAGAGGGGAAAGAGATGATAAGATGGGGGGAATGGGGCTTCCCTGGTGGCGCAGTGGTTGAGAGTCCGCCTGCCGATGCAGGGGACATGGGTTCGTGCCCTGGTCCGGGAGGATCCCACATGCCGCAGAGCGGCTGGGCCCGTGAGCCATGGCCGCTGAGCCTGTGCGTCCGGAGCCTGTGTTCCACAACGGGAGAGGCCACAACAGTGAGAGGCCCGTGTACCGAAAAAAAAAAAAAAAAAGATGGAGGGAATGGAGAAAGCCACTGGTTACACTAGCAGGGCCTGAGGTGTGAGGGAAAGCCGGTGGGCCCAGGAACTCTGAGGCAGCAGTGGTAGCAGGAGTAGCCAAGCCTGGAGAAGCTGATGGAGGATGTAAGCGGGGCACAGGCGAGCTAGACACTTCAGAAAGCACCAGTCCCATAAAAGGGTGAGCAGGTGTATTTCAAATTAACAAAAAGATTAAGAACCCGGGACTTCCCTGGTGGTGCGGTGGTTAAGAATCCGCCTGCCAACGCAGGGCACATGGGTTCAATCCCTGGTCCGGGAAGATCCCACATGCCGCGGAGCAACTAAGCCCGTGCGCCACAACTACTGAGCCTGTGTGCCACAACTACTGAAGCCCTCATGCCTAGAGCCCATGCTCCGCAACAAGAGAAGCCACTGCAGTGAGAAGTACGTGCACCACAACGAAGAGCAGCCCCCGCTCGCCACAACTAGAGAAAGCCCGCGTGCAGCAACAAAGACCCAACGCAGCCAAAAATAAATAAATAAATAATAAACAAAATCACTCTTACTTAAAAAAAAAAAAAGATTAAGAACCCAAAACAATCCAAAGGCTCCTCTTGTTAACCTACCCTATGCCAGCTACTGAAAAGTCTCCATCTCAAGGGTTCCTGCACATCTGCTCTCCAGGCAGGAACCCCTCCCCTCCCCCAGTACCTCTGTCAGAACTGGAAAAACTGCTGACGAAGCAGCCTAACAGAGGGGCTGAGGGAGGAACTTTCCAGCCTGCCTGCCCACTGGCCAGCGTGTTCTGGGCCTCCCCCACCCATGGCCTTGACCAAAATTAGGAGATTGATAGAGACCCCGCTAGGGAAGGGGTGTGTGTTGGGGTGGGTGGGTGCATAGGGGAGCAGGTGGTCTGGGGCTGAGGGAGGCTATAGCATTCCTACCAGGAAATGATAAGATAAGGGAATCTAGGGGAAGAGGGAGACCTTGGCCATGACTGGGGAGTCAGAGGGAACCTGAGAGGCCCAAGCGGAGGAGAAGCTTATGAGAGAAGCCAGGGCACATGCGATAGAGGCACACTGTGACCTGGCCTGTCCAGCGTCCAGCCCCACACAGCAAGCCCTTTCATCTGAAAGCCCACAGCCCTCCTCCCAGATTCCCACCCATCCCCTAGGGCTGCTGCCTTCCAGGGCTGCTGCAGCCCCACCTCTGAGCCCCTGCAAGAGGCTGCCTAGAGCATCAAGAGTGGGGGGTGCGGAGCCCAGAGCCCTGGGTTCTGGTCCCAGCCCCTGCCACGCCCCACCTACCCGACCCTGAGTGCTCAGGGAGGCCCCTTACCCTCTCCAGCCCCCAATTCCTCATCTGTAAAGTGCCCGCATTAACCTAGAAGCATCTTTAATGGCCCTTCCAGTCCCAGCACTCTGAGAGGCTCCAAGGGGCAGCCCAGGATTTAAGGAGACTTAAAAGGCGGCAGAAAGACCTGGGCCTTCCAGGCTCTTGGTGGAGAACAAAGAGGTATGTTGCACAGACTACAGAAATACAGGACCTTAAGTTGCTCCCCAGATGGAGGAGCAGGCTGTAAGTGCGGGGCCCTGGCCAGGGAAGGCTCACGGGGCAGGGGGGGGGGGGGTCACACGACGCCGAGCCTCTCTCAGCGCACTTGAGGGACAGAAGTGACACGCAGGAGAGGGGTGGGGCAGAAAAGAAAGAAGGAACCAGAGGGAAGGACCCAAGGCTGCAGATCTGGAAAGGCAAGAGGATGGCCCAGTACCTGCCCGCCATACTGCCGAATCCAGGTCGGGGGACCTCAGGGGACCCCTGAGGGGGCGGGGGGGCGAGGAGCGAGAGAAGGGTCTGGCTGGAAGCGATAGGTGGGGAGAAGCTGTTTACCTTGGCTCTGCCCATGTTCTCCCTGGGCCCCTCGAGCTGCAGCCAGAAGTAGGGGGTGTCCGGGCGGCTCTGGAAAGCGTTCAGCTTGACCCTGAAGATGCGCTGCACTTGCAGCCGCTGCCGCTGCACCCGGGGCTTCGACTTGGTCTGCACCATGAACCATTCCTGCGCCGGAGGGTCGCCCCCGGACAGGAGCATGGCTGGCTCGCCCGCCCCAGGAAGGAGGGAGCCGACAGTGCCACCGGGGTCCCCCGGCCGAAGGCGCCTAGGCCACGCCCCCTCCTCCCGGCGGCGCGCCCCCGCCTTGGCGCGGGTCCTCCCGGCTCGCGGACCCACCCGCCGCGGCTCGGGCGCCCTTCCTCCAGCGCTCCGAGCCTTTCAGCGGCGGCTCCCGCTACAATCTCTTCCTGCCAGGGGTTACAGCCGGGGGTGGGACCAGTCGGGCTCCCTTCCCTCCGCCCCCAGCCTTCCCCCTTCACCACTGCGCCAGCCCCTCCAGGATGAACTTTAGCTGAGTCGGCTGGGTAGCTTCAAGGGGCGCGGAAGGAGGAGGGAGGCGGCGGGGATGGGGGTGGGGAGGGTCTTGGAAACCTCTGCCTCCCACTCGAGTTTTGGGCCCAGAGCCAGAATCCGGGGGTCAAAGTTAATCTCCTTCCACATTCCCCTTTCCCCAGTGGGAGGGAAAGGGAAGGAGGGGCAGTCGGGTGGGGGGAGAGGGGGTATGGTTTCAGGGACCCGGCCTTTCTCTCCGTTCCTCCTGCCCACCCTGACGCCTCCCAGGCCTCCCTGGAGAACAGAGACCTGCGCCCCTCCTTCCCTCTGAGGAAAGGGTTAAGGGAGAGCAGGGTGGGGAGCCTGGGAGGCTGGGGCCTGTTGAAACTCTGGGCCGGAGACCGAGCAGGAAGGAGAGGGTAACAGCACCGCCTCCCCACTCCCCATCCCCAAGTCTGGGGACAGCCCGGGGCTGGCAGGCTGCCCAGACCCTCCCGAAGCCCCCAGGGCTGGAGGGGCGGGGAGAGCGCCCGAGTTTTCAGACTTGCGTTGTTTATGAAAGCCTTTTTGAGCAAGTTTGAGCTAAGCCAAGAGGGAAAGCTTTAGGATAGGAGTAAGGGTCTGGTTGGTGACAACCTATAAGGGTTCCCTCAACCCCCGACCCACAGCCAGTCCGCTGCTTGGCATCGGTGGTCAGACACCAGCCCTGGACTGGGGGACCGCCTCCAACACCCTGCCCTGGAGGCATCCCCAGCACAAAGAACACGTTTTGCAGCCCTGTGGCCTGAACAGAACCTGGCTCTGTGGAGGGCAGAGTCTGCATCCTGGGCCTCGGTGAGCTTTCTTTTCCAAACCCAAACCCAGAGCTGCTGTCTGACAGGGACAAGTGTACCTATGGGGACAAAGGGCAGTGGACTTCAAATTCGTTCCGCCCTGGCACCTCTGGGCTGCAGGGGCCGTGGCATGTTTGTGTGCAGGTGCAGGCAGAAAGCCAGGAGCACCCCACTGCAAGGAAAGGGTCCAACTGGGGCAGGGGAGAGGGGCTCACACTGAGTCCTAGTCTGGCCTGGACTCAGCCCCTCCTGTGCCACCCACCTCCACTCCTGCTTCTTCTCCATAGATTGAAGTCCAGAAAAAGAAAAGGGTATCTGTGTCACCTCTGGCTCCAAGGTCTGCCCACTCTGGTGTCCCTGTGCTGCCCCTCCATAGCGCCTTGAAGAAGACGACCCTCTGGAGGAGCTTCCATCTGTCTCCAGTCTTCCCACATCTAGCTGTTCTCCCTTTATCAGAAGAAGCTCTTTCCTTATTGCCTTATTGTGCCTCAGTTTCTCCTCTGAAGCAAATGAGAGTCTCGTACCTGTGCTCCCTACTCCTTCCCTGAATAAGCACTTATGTCTTGTTGCCCTCTTCCAACTGACGGTGGACTCCATGCGCAGTGGCATCTTGAAAACTCTCAGGTTTAACCCTATGTTCAAAGAGGCAGCGTGGAGGGTGGGAAGAGGTCAAGCTTAGGCATCAGGTACTTGGTAAGTGGGCAAAAGAGGGTAATTTATTTGAACTCTTGTGCCTCCATTTCCTTAGCTCATAAAAATGGGGATGATGGTGCCTATAACACAGGTTACAAATCAGACCACCCAGGTATCACACCTGGCACACCACGTGGAACAGAGTAGGCACCCAATTCATTTCATTTTCCCTTCCTTGATCTTGTCTCTTCTCCCCACCTCACCTCTGGCCAGTACATCACAATACCTTCCCAGAGATCCCCTCTTTCCCATCCTTTTACATCTCACTGTCACCAGCCCAGCTCCTAGATCAGCCTCTCCTCACCCTTCCTGCTAACCCATCCCCCCTACTCCTTCCTCTCACCGGGATATAGCAGATTTAGTTAGATACCCTGGTTCCAGTCCCAGCTTTGCCCCTGATGAGTTGTGTGCCCTAAGCAGGTAACTAATTCCCTTGACCTCTCCAGTCTTCCTCATCTAAATTCATTCATAGGGCCAAATTCATTTACTCACTCAACAAATTCAACACATATTTATTGAGTGTCTACTATGACCCAGGCCCTGGGAGTATAGCACTGACTAAGAAAGATATCTCCCTGCCCTCATGGAATGGGTGAAGAAAGAAGAAAACAGCTCTGATTTCAGGGAATGAGAAATTCTCTGCTGGAAATAAAACAAGGTGTGGTGATGGAGAGTTCCCTGAGGGGGCCTCTCTGGTGAGGTGATATTTCAGCTAGAGGGAGCGCAAGAACATGGCCACTGAGATGGCAACGCACTAAGCTCTTCACAATTTTTTATCCAACTCTCTCCCCAACTCAGATACATTTAGTGAATCCTTGCCTGGAATATTAGGTTAAAACTTGTGTTGGAGGCCTTCCTCTCCCAGGTCCTAATCTACCTTCTCAACCTTGTACAAAAGGATCCCAGCTCAAGTCTAAGTAGAATTAGATCTGTCTAGGCATGTCTGGCAACAGGGTAGCACACCCTGCCAGGAGCCTGTTTGTCTAAGGAATGAGAAGCCTCCAAGGAGAAAGCTCATCTTCATTAAAGGAGGGGCCCTTCCCTGTGAGACTGACAGAGTAATAGATTCTTATCCCTCCAAGGCTCTACTGGAAGAGGAGGTTTTGTCTCTCAAATACCTCCCCGCCTAGCCCAGATACACAACTAGCCCAGTTTCTGGGATAGAGAGTGGGGAGCCCTGGTACCCAGCTGGACTGCTTGGGACCTTTGTGAGGGAGTGACCCAGAGGGGAGACAGACTTCTCCTTGACTTTGCCAGAGTGCCTGAGCAGCTTGCATTCCTGGAAGGCTCCCATCAGAGCAGAAATGGCTTCCCAAAGGCACATGAAATGGTCAGGACTTAAGGTGGTACAAATGAGCAGGTGGAGACAACAGCCAAGGAAACTGAAGTTAAGCGGGGGACTCCCCATATTGGTCAGGATCTGGGTAGGAAACACACGATCCTCTCAAAAGTGGTGGCTCAAGGAAGTTTAAAGAATGGATCTTTTAGGGCTTCCCTGATGGCGCAGTGGTTAAGAATCCGCCTGCCAATGCAGGGGACACGGGTTCAAGCCCTGGTCTGGGAAGATCCCACATGCTGTGGAGCAGCTAAGCCCATGCACCACAACTACTGAGCCTGCGCTCTAGAGCCCGCAAGCCACAACTACTGAGCCCACGCGCTGCAGCTACTGAAGCCCGCACGCCTAGAGCCTGTGCTCCACAACAAGAGAAGCCACCGCAATGAGAAGCCCGCGCACCGCAAGGAAGAGTAGCCCCCACTCACCGCAACTAGAGAAAGCCCGTGCGCTGCAACAAAGACCCAACACAGCCAAAAATAAATAAATTAAAAAAAAAAAAAAGAATGGATCTTTTATGGGGATGTGAGCAGGATTAAGGAAAACCTATAAGAGACTGATGTAGTACTCTCGGGCTAGTTTAGGGGAAGCTGTTAACACCTGGAAGCCGAAAAGGGAACAGGGAGGAAGTGGTTACTGGAGCCAACCAATGGGCCAGAGCTGGAGCTGTCGAAGGCCTTAGGGAAAGATGCACAACCACTGACAAGCTGGGCCAGTGGGAGGGAGCTGCCTTCCAACTTCCTGTCAGTGCCTAGCCCTGGCCAAACCCCATCAGAAGCCAAAGGGCAGTGGGGTCAAGGCCAGCCACTGAGGTCAGCCTCCAGGACACAGGGCAGCGTGGAGAAGAGCGAAGAGGGAGACTGGAAGGGACACAGAATAGTCGGCATACCCCTTCGTCTCTTAGCAACCACAGGCTGATGAGGTGTCAGGAAACTGCAATGATACTAATCTCCCCTACTCTTCTCCCCACCAACACTTTCTCTCTCGGGAACAGGGATGAATATCCTTGCACTCCTATTCCGAACACAGGACTTACAAAGACTAAAATGCAAACCCCAGGTCTGTCACTGCATCAGTTTCTGGGGGGCTGCTGTTACAAGTTACACCACCTGCAGGCTTAAAACAACAGAAATGTATTCTCTCAAAGTTCTGGAAGCTAGGGACTTCCCTGGTGGTCCAGTGGTTAAGACTCCCCGCTCCCAATGCAAGGGGCCAGGGTTCGATCCCTGGTCAGTTAGCTAGATCCCGCGGGCACGACGAAGATCCCACATGCCACACCTAAGACCCGGTGAGGCCAAATAAATAAATAAATATTTTAAAAAAAGAAAAAAGTTCTGTAAGCTAGAAGTCTCGAATCAAAATATACAAAGCTGGGCTTCCCTGGTGGCGCAGTGGTTGAGAGTCCGCCTGCCGATGCCGCGGAGCAGCTGGGCCCGTGAGCCATGGCTGCTGAGCCTGCGCGTCCGGAGTCTGTGCTCTGCAACGCGAGAGGCCACAACATCGCGAGACCCACGTACCGCAAAAAAAAAAAAAAAAAAAATATATATATATATATATACACACAAAGCTACTATATGCAACTGGCTATATGTAACTGGTGTATGAAAAGACAAGCTGTTCAATGGAACAGACTAAAAACCTAGAAAAGAAGAGCAGCTGCATATACTGGAATTTAGTATATGACAAAGATAGCCTCTCAGTGGAGAATACCGTGTATTTTTCAATAAATAATCTTGAGACAATGGGACAGCCTTCTGGGATAAAATAAAATATGCATATTTCACCCCATATGGCAAAACAAATTCCTGAAGAATCAAATATTTAAATATTAAAAATGACATCATGAAACTACTACAACAAACCATGGGAGAATTTTTTATTGTTATATTTGGGAGAGGCAGGCCTTTCTAAGAATGACACCGTAGCAGAAGTCATTAAAAACTTGCTTAATATGTTCAGTTACATAAATATAGAATTTTTTTCCCCATGGGAAAATAAACACCATAAGCAGAATCAACAGACAAATGAGAAGCTGGGATAATATATCTGTCAATTATATCACAGACCAAGAGCTAATTCCCTTAATATTAAAACAGCTCCCACAAATTAATAAGAAAAAGACTAATTCAACAGAAAAGTGGAAAAGGCTGTAAACAGTTCACAAAAGAGGAAATATAAATGGTTCTTAAACATATAAAAAGATGCTTCTCTTCACTCTTAACAAGAGAAATGCAAATTAAAACTATAGCAAGACAGCATTTTTCACATACAGGGTGGCAAGGATCAGCAGTGTTTGCTAACACGCGGTGTTAGCCACTCTCTTATCCTGCTGGCATGTCCACACAACCCCCAGAGAGAACAATTGGTAAAATCCATCAATTGGCAATTTTTTTTTTTTTTTTGCGGTGTGCGGGCCTCTCACTGTTGTGGCCTCTCCCGTTGTGGAGCACAGGCTCCAGACGCGCAGGCTCAGCGGCCATGGCTCACGGGCCCAGCTGCTCCACAGCATGTGGGATCTTCCCAGACCAGGGCACGAACCCATGTCCCCTGCATCGGCAGGCGGACTCTCAACCACTGCGCCACCAGGGAAGCCCAATTGGCAATATTTTATACTCTGTGGCCAAACAATCGCACTCTAAGATCGTATTTTACAAATATACGCTCACATGTGCTTAAAAATATATATATGTGCAAAGATACTCTTTGCAGCAGTGTCATGGCAGATCAGAAATAATCTAAATGTGGACTCACACAATGGAATACTGTCATTCAGAAAAAGCAGGGGGTAGAATTAAGTTCCTCTATTTGTCCTAATATGGAACTATGTCTAAGACGTATAAGGGTGAACTTATAAAGCCAAGTGCAAGGGAAGGAGGGCTGAGGGAACCATCAGATGCTGGCTGCCCCAGTCTACCAGCCAGCACCCACACCCAGACGTACATTCACCGTGTCCCTAAGGAAGCTGAGGCTTCTGGGCTCTTCCCTCACGTAGGCCCCTGCCAAGGCCCTGGGAGGGGCCCTGGCCACGTGCTCACACAGTTCTGTGTTTTTGTAAAACCTGCAAAAATATTTTAACCCCAGCTGATAAGACCACTGTGTCTTTCCTTTCACACTTCCCTCTGTCACACTTCCCCTTGAGTCAGGTGACATTGGTACAGCCAAGGGTATTTGGGGGATCTGGCTAAGGGGAATGTCGGCTGGAGACACATTAATTTCAGGTTGATGGGACAGATTTATGTGGCTTGCAGTAACTTCCCCACAGAGTCAAGTTATTGCTTGCTGTCCCTGTGTTGAAATGGCCTCCAGAAGTATTCCTATTTCCCGTTATGTCACCTCATCTAGGATGGTCACACCAAGGTATAGGTCACACAAACTGCACATCAAGCAATTAGTAAGAATTTTAAAATACCATATTTTTCTGAATATTACAGCATCTGTGATATTTATGTTTTTTAAAATGTGCAATTTAGCTTGATTTTTCTATGTTTTGTACCAAAATTAAAAACAAAATGCTGAATCCCTTGCTAACCTCTATTTTTAGGGGGAAAAAGTCTACTGTCCGGAGTGTCCTTTCTATTGGCTTAGACCTCAGGAGTCCAGGTAGCCTGATACCACCTGTTTGGACCCCCCAAAAGGAAACTTCTATCAGCAGGAAACATATGTCCTCTATTTGATAACAGCCCTTTGTCTCCCCTGCAGATTCCCCAAAGCCAAGCTTCTCATACCTAAAGCATTTGCTCCCTGTCTCTCCTCAATTACATTACAAATTAACAGACTATCTCCCGTGTTTCACTGTTGGCAAACACTCAGGTAATACAACCCTTCAGCGGGTGCTGGTATTTCTGTGGGACAGATTCCTAGAAACAGAATTGCTACACTAAAGGCTGTGCTTGCTTACATTGTTCTCCAGAATTATGGTGCACTCAAACCATGGAAAATTATGTGGCCAAGAAAAATAATGAGGTAGATGATTGACCAATTCCTCAAAGTCGGGAAGCAGGGCACAGGCTGCGAAACAAAACATAGAGCATGATTTTAAAATGAGGGTGGGTGAGGGCAGGCAGGCAGAAAATGTCCACTTTCTGCTTCAGAGTCCATTACCTCTTTTCAATATTTTAAAATATTTTTTAATGAGCAGGTACTGCCTTTATAATTTTTAAAATATTAACTGGATGAAGGCATATCTGTTGTTATATAAATATATCACTCCCTAAGGAGGAGAATCTTCCTTCTGTTATTAAGAATGTTCTAAAGGACATCTCGCTCTCAAACTCACTTCTGAAACAGAGATCATCCTTAAGATTTTAGGATTACTGTTTATCTTGGCTTGAGCTGGCAAAGAGAGTCTCTGTCCCCGACATCATTCCAGATACGGCAATTTCTGCCTGCCTCGATCCTGGCATGTTTCCAGCCCTTCCTACAACAAGGTCGGGGCGGGGCTCCTGGGGATCTGCTCCCTAGCTTCCCAGGGACACGGGTGGACCCTGGTGGCTACCACGTTTTCCCCATATTTATGGCCATGAGACACTGGTGCACTTTTGGTAATTGTTGCAAAATACCAAGAGCTCTGTGGGTGTGAGGCTATGGCTTTGAGGCTGGGTGGAAGGATTTTTAGGGTGAGCAGCTATAGAGAGGCTGGAGGTCTGGCGGGGGAAACAGCACAGTGCGTGCTGGGGCAAATGCAGACTTGCCTGGAGGCCACTGATGGCGGGGGGCACAGCTGGTCAAGTGGGACTCCAGTGGTCAGAGGCCATCACAAGTCAAGCAAAACAGGATAGGCTGTGGGGAGCTTTGAGGCGGGGTCTCTAACAAGGCTATGACTAATTAAAACCACTCTGAAGCTATGACCACCTCCCAGTCCCTGGCCTCTCCCAACCAATCAATCATCAAGTCTTGTAGATTGATTTCTCTTTTCTTCAACCAGTAAGTATTGAGTGCCTACCGTGTGCCAAACTGTGTTCTGGGTGCTGGAGGTACATCAGTGGTCGTGGTCCCTGCTCTCATGGAACCTGTTTCTAGAGATGAACAACAACAACAACAAAAAGACATAATGATTTCATTGTAACTGTATTAAGTGTTATGAAACTAAAGGAGTACTAAAAGTCCTGCAGGTTTTTTTTAATTAACTTATTTGCCTGTGTTTCCTAAACTGACCTCAGAAATTACCACTTCCCCTTATTTTGTACATATAGACTTTATTTTTAGAGCAGTTTTAGGCTCTCAGCAAAGTTGAGTGGAAAGTAGAGTTCCCACGTCACCTCTCTTCACATAGGCACTGCCTGCCTCACTGTCAACATCCCACATGGTACTTTTGTAACAATAGATGAATCAACATGGACACATCATTGCCAACCAAAGTCCATAGTTTACATTAGGGCCCTATTTTAAAATATATATATAGCAATGCAATAACACTGAGACTCACAGCTGCAGGCAGTAGGAAGCCTAAGCACTTTCTAAGAAGGAAGTGGTATGCTTAGATTACTGTTTTGCACGAACAATTCGTTCACTGCTTCTTCTTGTCTCACCCATGAATGTGTCCTTATCTTCTGAGATTTATTTGGTTTAGATGCCGCAGACTACATTTGCCCAGGCTACTGCAAGGACTTTTAAAGTAGTCCGCCGGTCACCAGACCATCCCCCCGACCTTCACCCCTGATTTGACTCAGAATCCAGATTCCCCAGGTAACAGAAGAATACCACTTTCTCTGTGGCGTGAGTTTGCTCAGACGTTTTCAATAACTCTTTACCAGTGGTTTTCCAATATTCTTATCTGTGGAACCCATTTGGCGGTGACAGTAGAATATAGTGATTAAAAGCCTAGGCTCTGATATCTGTAGCCCAGAGATGACATTCTAGCTTGAAGAATCCCAATTTCTTCATCTTTAAAGAGAGGATTATAATACTACCTCGTCAAGGAGAGGGGAGATTGTGGGGCATTAAGTGAGATAAAACACGCAAAGTGGGCTTCCCTGGTGGCGCAATGGTTGAGAGTCCGCCTGCCGATGCAGGGGACACGGGTTCGTGCCCCAGTCCGGGAAGATCCCACATGCCGCGGAGCGGCTGGGCCCATGAGCCATGGCCGCTGAGCCTGCGCGTCCGGAGCCTGTGCTCTGCAATGGGAGAGGCCACAACAGTGAGGCCCACATACCGCAAAAAAAAAAAAAAAAAAAAAAAAAAAAAAACACAAAGTGCTTACTACAGTATGAAATAAACACTTGATAATATTGGCTCTTAGTGTTGTTGTTATTACTACTGCTCATAGGAAATCTTAAAGGAAGTCTAAAATATGAGATATAAAAATCGGTGCATATGATTTGAACACCATGGTTCTACCCAGCCTGCAGGACTAATCTCTCAGCCCAGTCTGATACCCCTCCACCCCCAAATTCACTGTTCGCCTTTACAACACTCATACCATACTGATCCATTCACTTTGCACAGTTATGTCATAGACTCTTTGAACTTTGGTCCATGCTGTTCTTTCACTTCCTCTCTACCCATCAAAACCCTATCTACAATCTGAGGTCTCAATCAAATACTACTTCCCACTTCCTTCTGAAGACTCTCTTGGCCATTCCAACCTCTTCTTTGACCAAGTAGCACTCACTATCTTTACCAGCTGTTTCCAACCTTTCCCTTCTTGTTCTTCTTCCTCCCACCCTGGAGAATTCACATGCCAGATATACACTCTGAGTATGACCACAGTTGTGCAAAATTCCTAGTTACGATAGGAATGGTCTGGTCTCTCACTGGTCTCTCACTGCTACTGGTCTCTCACTCAGTAAGGTATATTAGAATGCAAGTGAGTGGGAGTGGCCGTTTTTATAGGCATACACGTAAAGATGCTCTGTTTCATCAAGAAGCATTATTCACTCGTGTAGTGGGTTGAATAGTGTCCCACCAAAATTCATGCCTACCTGGAACCTCAGAATATGATATTATTTGGAAATGACGTCTGAAATTATTTGCAGACATCATCAATTAAGATGAGGTCATATGAGGTCTTACTGGATTAGAGTGGGCTCTGAATCCAACGGCTGGTGTCCTTGTAAGAAGAGGAGAGGACACACAGAGACACAGAGGAGACACGTGGAGGAGAAGATTCTTCCCTAGAGCCTTCAGAAGAGCATGGCCCTGCTGACACCCTGAAATTCTGGCCTCCAGAACTGTAAAAGAATACATCTGTGTTGTTTTAAGCCACTCTGTTGGTGGTAATTTGTCAAGGCAGCCACAGGGAACTAACTAATGCAACTAGCTTCAACATTTAAACTACTTTTAGTAAAAAAAAAAATTTGTGTGCCCCTTTAGAAGGCCTCAGGTCTCCCCACCGTGGCAAGTGGTCGAATGATCTATAGGATGCATTTGACCTCATCACATACCGTCTTCCAGGGTTATCGCCTAAAATTCTAGAAGACAGCAGTCACAAACAGTGGTCAGCAGGAGATCTACTGGCTGAGCAGAGCCTGGGATAAGCAATAGAGAGTGGTGGGGGCTCTGATGAGCTGGAGATGGAATGTCTAGTCTAAATGGGCCAGTAGGTACTCAGCTCTCGCGGCTTGCTGCCAAATCTCCCCTTTTTGCCGTGCGGCGTGTGGGATCTTAGTTCCCTGACCAGGGATCGAACCCGCATCCCCTGCAGTGGAAGGGCAGAGTCTTAACCACTGGACCACCAGGGAAGCCCAAATCTGCCTATTTTTCAAGAAAAAAAAAATAGTAAAGCCGATCTTTATGTGAAATAGAATTTTTTTTATTTTGGCAACTCTGGTAGACTGCAATGGCCACACATTCCTCTCATCCCTATATTAAACAGGCAGGATTATTAAAGCACCATGCCAACCAAACAAATACCTCCGTCACCAGTTAATGATCTCTTAAACGTGAACCCGTGGAAGACAGAAATCGTATCTTAACCATCTCGATGTCCTCAGTGCCTACCATTACCTGATACTATTTAATCACTGCTTTGAGAACAATAAATACAGCTATGTGGCAAACTCCTGCACAGCTGCAGTATCTGTGAGGATAGGTCTTTGCTGTACATGCCTTTTCTTTTTTTTTCCTTCTTCCTTGAGGTACGCGGGCCTGTCACTGTTGTGGCCTCTCCCGTTGCGGAGCACAGGCTCCGGACGCGCAGGTTCAGCGGCCAAGGCTCATGGGCCCAGCCGCTCTGCGGCATGTGGGATCTTCCCGGACCGGGGCACGAACCCGTGCCCCCTGCATCGGCAGGCGAACTCTCAACCACTGCGCCACCAGGGAAGTCGCTGTACATGCTTTTTCAATCCCAGCAGAGACCAACACTTTCCCCTGCAGTTCTATATTCCTTACAAAAAGAGTGATTGTTAGATAATGAATTAGTAATGCAAATTGCATAATAGAATGGAATTTGGGATGGCTGATGAGCAATGAAGCCAGAGCAGATTTTGGTGACAGTGTTACATATGGGAGAACAAGAGGTCACCCTGACCGACTACAACCTTAGAGAAAATAATGAGGAGTCTTGATGGAGACAGGAGATGGAGCATAGCCAGAGCCACCCAAAACTGGGAGACCCCAAAACCAGGTGAGACTGTGGTCAGTAGCCAATGGGATGCTAAGTTAGGAAGGGCTAAAATTTTCAGGATGGAGAAAATAATACCAAAACAACCCAAAATGGAATTGGAACTTAATCTCCTCTGCCTTGGAAAAACATTTCATGCTCTATATCTTGACTCACGTCAAGGGTAATAAAACGTTTCAGCGCCTGGTTGAATCTAAGTACTATGGCTTCTTCTGCACAGCCAGGGCATGGGGGGCTGGCCAAGTACGAGGGCAGGCCAAGGCCTTGGCCAGCCTTCTTCCTCTGTCTGTTGCCACCATGAGGGACAAGGTACAAAGGAGACTTCTCTGAGACTGAGCAACGTCCTTAAAGGGCCTAAGAATGGAGGGGGAGGGGGCACAGTGGGAGCTCAAAACAAGTTCTACCCCTAGTCTGTACAGACACCCAGCCCGTATCGCATCTCCACGCCACCCTATCAGGGAGGGACTGAGGGCTTGGACCCTTGTATCCCGTATTTTATCTAGCAACCTTGAGAAGGAAGGTCACCTTCTGCAGTCTCCTCTTTATGCTGCCATTTGTTACATAACCCCCTGGCACGTTAGAATTGGAAGCGACCTCAGACACTGTTTGGACCAGCCCAACCCCTGCATTTTACTACTTAAGAAGTGAGCGATATCCAAACGGGAGCATGAATCCCAGGGCCTTCGATTCCAAGTCTGAAGTTCAATCTCCGGACTGTCTCTCTGCCTCATTTGAAGGCAACCCTGCATGTTTACTTTTTGTCTGATTTCACCCATGTGATAAGGAATTGGCTGCAGTACCGTGGAAAAGATTGCTTGACCTGGAGTTAGGAGATAGCCTTAGAATCCCAGCTCTGTCCCTGGGAAGCTGTGTGACTCCTGGCATTACTTAAGCCCTCTGTGCTTCAGTTTCCTCATCTATGAAAAGGGAAAGAGTAACAGGAACAATTTCCCAGGATTGTCGGGAGAGGATTAGATGAGATGGGCTTTGCGAAGGGCTTGATGAGGCGCTTGGATCAAGGTGAGCTGGACCCAAGTGTTATCTACTTCTGTTGCTGCTGTTCTTAGCACATATTTCTGAGCCTTGGTTTGGGGTTGCAGAAAACTTGGAGTTAAAACACATAAAGCATGCCCCTAATACACATCACACAAAAAACTGGCAGCTTTTATCATTCACTGCACAAGGAGAGACAAAGAGTTATAAACACTGACCCTTGTCTTTAGGATCTTAGAATCTAGTAGAGGAGACAGGGAAAGCTCCCTAAAAATAAATCTATGATTACTAGAGGCCACATGACTGATAATCCTGAGAAGGGGGAACTGATCTTCAAGGGGTGGTGTGTGAAATTGCAGAAGAGGATATGGGATGTACAGCTCACAGGAGCATGAACAGGGTCTTGCTTTTCTTAACCTTCTTCCTCCTCCCACCTGCCCACCCCACCCTTCACCTTGTTACTGCTGCCCCCTGGTGTCTGTCACCTTCCTAGCACTCCTGGGTGATAACCCAGGCGCTGTTCACTCCTGGGACGCTCTGGAGGGAGGGGCTCCCACCTACCCCAGGACACTGCCAAGCGTGATTGAAACTCAGCTAGGTTCTGCTGGGAAGGAAGGGGTCTCTTTTCTTCAGATTCTGCAGCCTGGACAAGGACACAAACAGCAACTGCCTAGATGGAAGGAAGGGAAAAAACCAGGAATTTATTGTACGGTGGAAAGTGCATCCAAAGTGCCTGTGACACATCCAAATGGATGCAGGGCCTGAGAGCAGTAGATGCAGAGGCTGTGTCTCCAAAAGTTACAAGATCACGGAGCTTTAGCACGGATTGCCCCTCCCCCTACTAGCTTCAGCTTCACTCCCTCACTGGCATCAGTACCTAAATTTGCTTGTGTTTTTCCTTATAACAAAAATAAACACCTCAACCCTTTTCAAGATTCGTGGTCTGTATTTTGTAGAATGTTTGCCAAGTGTTGTTTGTTGCTTTCTTATGAATAAACTGAGGTTATGGGTTTGGGGGAAGAATATCACAGAGCTTATGTGAGATTCTTAATGCACCATATCAGGGAACACCTGATAGCAAATGACTTATTGCTGGTGATGTTAACCTTGATCGCTTGGTTAAGGTGGTGTTTGCCTGTTTCTCTACTGTAAAGTTACTAATTTTCCCGTTTCCGTACTCCATTTGTTAGAAGCAAGTCTCTAAGTCCAGACCACATTCAAGACAAAAGGAATTAAGCTCCCTCCATCTTCTAGAGCAAGGGGTAGCAAAGAATTTGGGACAGTTCATTAAAACCCTCGCAGTAATTAGTAGGGCTAATTTTGGAGCAGATACTTTGAGGCTTTGCAAATATCCTGTTCTTCCTTAAAGTTTTACCTACTGATTTTAGCATTCATCAATGCATCTTGCCTGTAGCAATTATTACTATGATGGTCTTATAGTAGACCATCTACCATAGTAGATTTTCTAGTTCCCTCATTCCTTCTACATTTATTAACAGGAATTCTTCTGTAAAGATCTGTCCTTCTCCCCCAGTTAGTTATTTATTCAATCATTTATTTGCAGCAGTGTGGACTTAACAGAGATTTATTTTATTCTTTGAATTACAGTCTAATATTATCGTTATTTATTACATTGCTCATATTGTTTCAGCTTTGGCCATTGGAACATCTTTTGAGTTGTCTCTTGTGTCTTTTTGATATGCACCCCTCCCCTTTTTTTGCACTTACTTTCTGGTAACGCAAGTTGCTCCAGGATTACCTTGTATTTTCCCTGCCCTAGCTCTAGAATTAGCCATTTTTCCAAGGAACCCTGGTTCTTTTTATTGGAGAATGGTTTTTAGAAGCCAACATCTGGATGCTAGGTGTCTTCATTGATAATGGGGTGCCACTCATTTTAGGCTCTCTTAGTAGAAAAAGCAAATATATGCCAAATATATGTATATGTATGTATATTAACAAATATATGTATGTATATTAACCCCTATACACACCATATCTATATTTGTCTCTGTATCTATTTGTGTGTATGTGCATGTATTTTATATATACTTATATAAAACAGATATCTATGGATTATAGATCTATCTATATAGATATTTATATAGCTCTAGTATATATTCTATAATATTCTATATATAATATTATGTAGATATAGACATGGATATAGATATATGTAAAACGAGCATGAGTTCATACTGATCTCCAATCTGAATCCGGCACCACAGGGTTTCTCCTAGCCTTCCAGCCCACGCCATGATAACCAACCCCTGCTTTCTCTGACAGTGAGAAACCTACCTCACTACAATGTATTTACTTACTGTTCAACACTAGTATATAGGTTAAGTAGCTTCAGAATCATTAACCTGTAACAAATTTACCAACTATAATCTGTACGTATGATTCCTTTTGTCTTTAGCCTTACAGTACCCAGTCAAAACATTGTTTCCCCAAATTACTGATTTTAGCTCCTTCCCACCCACCACCACCTTTTCCATATATATTCATAATACATTTAGATTCATATATCACACTTTACATTCTATCCTAGGATTGAATGACTCTCTAAAATTTTGTATATAATTAATTTCCATCTGTGTAGAGTTCTATAGATTTTGACAGTGTCACAGAGTCACGTGTTCACCACCGTGAGATCACACAAAACAGTCCCGTCACCCTGAACATTCCCATGTGCTATCCCTTTGCAGTCAACTACTCCTTGTTCTCTAAGCATTCCCCCCGCAGCCACTGATCTGTTTTGCGTCTCTACCACAGTGCCTCTTCCAGAATGTCATGTAAATAGAATCACACAAAATGTAGCCACTTGAGTCTAGCTTCTTTCACTTAACAAAGTGCATTTAATATTTATTTATATTTTTGCATGCATCAATATTTCATTAATTTTTATTGCTACGTAGTATTCCACTGCTTGGATGTACTACATTTAATCTGTTCACCTACTGAAGAACATCTTGGTTGTTTCCAGTTTGGGTTGATTATGAATAAAACTGCTATAAACATTTGGGAACAGGTTTTTGTGTGGACATAATTTTTTATTCACCAGGGTCAATACGTAGGGGAGAGATTGCTGGTGGTATCACATGGCAAGTCTATGCTTAATGTGGTAAGGAATAGCCAAACTGTTGATATGTCCTTAAGTCTCTTATAGTTTAGAGGTTCCTTCCCCATCTCCTTTTTTTTCCCCTTTTCTTTTCTTGGGATGTTTTGTGGAAGCAACCAGATGCTGAGGCCACTAAAACCAGCTCCCAAAAAAGCACCAAACCCCTGCGCGCTTCCCACATCTGGAGTTTCCAGGAGGTCCGTGAGATGCCACTCCTCTGCAGCCTTCTTCCCGACACTTAGAAAGTCTGGCAGGGGGTGCACCAAGGCATCACAGAACTGCTCCAGGCAGAGCCCAGATTCACCTGGAAGGCTACCCAGTGTGCCCTCCCCAGGTGTCTCAGAGGTCAGAGACCCAGCCAGAGAAGGAGACTCAAAAGTTCTGGGGCAGCTGCTGCTGCACCAGAGCTCCAGGCTGCCCCGAGACCATCTCAGATTGTCCATGGAGCAAGACCGAGCCAAGGAGAGGGGAGAGGTGAGCTGCAATGTCAGGAATGTGTGTGCCTTTCCCCTCCCTTAAGTGCACTTTTGCAGGTGACCTTCCACCCAGAGCAGCCCAGACTAGATCTATGAGAAGGGGGCAGGGAGCTGTTTTAGAGTCTGGAGTGGGAAGGAAAGACCCTTAATTGACAGATGACTCTAGTTCTCAAACTTTCCTGTGCCGGAGAATCACCTAAGGCAGCGGTTCGCAACCTTTTTGGCACCAGGGACCAGTTTCATGGAAGACAATTTTTCAATGGCTGGGGGCGGAGGCGGGTGGTTCAGGCAGTGAGCAAGTGATGGGGAGCAATGGGGAGCGGCAGCTGAAGCTTCGCTAGCTCGCCCGCCCGCCCACTGCTCACCTCCTGCTGTGTGGCCTGGTTCCTAATAGGACATGAACTGGTAGCTGTCCACGGCCCGGGGGTTGGGGACCCCTGACCTAGGGTGCTGTTTAAAATGCAGAAACCTATGCCTGCCCCCAGAGAATACAATTGAGTGGGTCAGGGGTTGCCTAGAAATCTGTATTAAAAACAAAAACAAACAATAAAATAAAATAAAACCAAAAAACCTCCCTAATGACTCAAATGCAAGTTATCTTCAGACCACACTTTGAGAAACCGTGGCCAAGAAAGTCTTTTCTGGCACCGACCGAAGATCCAGCCTCCTTCTCTTCCCTCTCCCAACTCCAGCCTCAGGGAGTTGGATGTCTGTAGGAACCTGGGAAGAGACAATGACCTTGGGAGTTGACCTGCCCACCTCAGGATTCTAATGGGAAGAGGGATTAGGCGTGTGAAGTATGGGCCCACAGGGCAGAACACTGTGCTGGAAGAGCAGTCACAGGGAAGCAGATGGAAGCTCTACCCAAGGAAGAGCTGTGAGGCAAATCTATTGTATCAACCCCAGCTTAAGCCCTACCATCTAGTGGGAAAGCGCCCATTATTCTTGGATAACTAAGCTTCCTAGCATGGCTACAAGGCTCCGCAGAACCCAGCCCCTGCTTCCCTCTCTGGTCCCCACTCACAGCGCCCCCACTTCCAGAACTTCACCAGTCCCACGAGCGTGCCAAGCCCTCCATCTGCTGGCCCTCCCTGTTTGCCTCTCTCCTCCAAGACATGGCCCATCTGGTGGCTCTGCCTGGCCTGCCCTTCCCCTACTCTCAGCCCAGTCAGTTCCCAGTCATGCTTCAGATCCCAGTCTAGAAGTCACCCCTGAAGTTCCCTCTGACCCCCACAGCTGGATGGAGTGCCCCTGTGCTCTGCTCCTTCCCCATATTAAAATTGTTTACTCCCCCCGCCCAAGACCTGACATATTTTCTGTACAAGAAACATTTACTGAGTTGAATTGTTGAGTTATAATGTGTGTTTACTTACTGTCGCCCCATGAGGCTATGAGGTCCTCCAGGATGCATTGGCTGGCACTTAGTAGCTGCTCAATAAATGCCTGGCAATGAATGAGTGGCAGTGCTATTGCAGAGAGTGAAACGGTCTGCCCTGGGAGGCAGCGAGTCCCCATCACTATAGCTTTTCATTCACGGAGGCTGACTCGCCGCCTGTCAGAGATCTTGGAGGGGGAGCTGAAGGGTGCTGGCCAGGACATGTGTGCCCTGGGTCCCTCCTGCTGTGGGTGATGACTCTAGTCCTGCTGGAGGGTACCTTTGAGAAGCAGCCATGGCCCAGTGAGCCAATCACCTGATATCAGTCTGGTTCGCAGCAGTTTGTGTTCAGGAAGATAAAGGAAATTCATTGCAAAGCAGCAGTGACAAGACCAGGGGTCATCCTCGTTCTCCTGTCCTCCATTCCAGAGCCAGCTTCTGTCACACCCACAGCTGAACACATGGGCACTTGCCAGGCCTGTCTAGACGCACTGGACATACCAGCCTTGAGGGGAGGCAAGTCTCCCGAGTGCTAACACCCGGAATATCTTTGGGGTACGGCCCCCTGCAGCTGGGCCAGTGGTCCTCAGTGCCTCCTGTATGCCAGGCTCTCCCCAACCCACTGGGGACTTGGCCCCCTAGGCTGTCAAGACATGGGGCAAACCAGGTTTCCAGGCCGGGCCTGTCAGTTGTGATATGTGGGTATACCTGTGGGAAAGGCCGGAGCTCAGGCAATGTCAGGGCATCTGGGGAGCTGCTTGGCTTCCTGCAGTCTACCTCTGAAACATAGATCTTTCCAGAATGTCTTCACAGACCCCAAAGGGTGGAGAATCCAGAGTGTGGATGGACCCATGCCAGCCCTCCCTCATCTCCTACCCTGCTCCAAGGAGATAAGCTTCAGGGGCCTGACCTCCATGGGTTAGGATATCTGAGGGTGGGCTGGGGGCAGGAGCCCAGAAGTGCAGCATTCAACCTGCTATTGATTAGCTGTGTGACATAGGGCAAGCCCCCTTCCCTCTCTGAGCCATAGACGCCTCCTTTGTAAATGAGGGAGAGGGACTAGACTGGTGTTTCCTGACCTTGACTATGAATCAGAATCATCTCGGTGGTAGCAAGAGAAAGTAACTTGAAAATACACAGATCTTCCCAAAGCTCCTAAAGGAAACTGAATCCCCAGGGAGGAGAGGTCTACAAACCCTGGCTCCCGACCTCACCCGGGTTAGGGAGCCTCTGCGACCCTTCAAACCCTCCCCACCCCCTCGCACTGATACTCTTTGGGATGCAATCTTCCCAGCCACATCCCATCCCTTCCCAGGTTCTAAGCCTCCTCTGGCCAGGGCTAGAGTAAGCTGCCCCATGTCTCTCTCCAAAGAGTTTTGGAGCCTGAAACACTAGTCAGCGAGCAGTTTATTACCCATCAACCTGGCCCCAGCCTCCCAGCACCGTGGGCTGTACACAATCTAGACACGGCCTTCACTCCTGGCAGTCCTCCAGTCCTCGCTCCCAGTACCCCCCCAGGGTCCACCCCCATCCCAGGCCTCCACATTCCCCCGCCCCCAGCCCTCCAAGGCAGCACCAGGCCCCGGGGGCCACACCTCAGCTAGGGGAGGGAAGGGAGGGTAGGGGAGAGCAGGCAAGAAACTGGGGAAAGAGGAACCAGATTGGCCCCCAAGCCTCTGGAACCGCCATCCCAGGATGAAGGGAAAGTGGGCAGGGCAGGGGGGAGCGGGGGCCAGGCGATGGTTCAGGCGGGAGGCTCTTCTCCGGGAGGTGCAGGGAAGCCACTCAGGTCTCGGCCAATGATCTCACTCACTGTAAAGGAGGGGCAGTTGAGAGACTGGGCAAGGGTCAGGTCGCCTCCTTTTCCAGAGACCCCCAATCCATTCCAGGCAGGCCTCCGTCTAGGACGCCTCCAGGCTCCTCCTGCACTGGCTTCTCTACCACTGGGCCTCAGTTTCCCCACTGTGTCCTGACCCCTGCTCTCAATCAAATCTTGCTGAACTCCATCCACGTGGGTTCTCAGGCCCCCTTCCTGCTGGCTTGGCCTGCAGCGTCAGGGCAGTTGCTGTCAGCAGGGCCGGAGGTGGGTGTAGCCAGTGGGAGGAAAGAGAGGCGAAATAGGAAGGCCCCTCATCACCAATCCAGACCACTGTCACCAGGTTTAGGGGGAGAAGCTGAGGCAAGGGAAAACGTGCTCGGCTGGGGCACCAGCAAGCCACTGCCCCTCTCTGAAATTCACTGCCTGGGTCTGCAGATGAGGGAGCTAGACTGAATGATCTTGCAAGTACTTCTAGCCCTGAGATTCAGTGATCTGGGGCCAAGGGCCGAGGCAGCAGAAAGGTTAGGCAGGTACTCCGTGCCCCCTTCAGAATTCAACTGGATTCAACTGGCCACACGCACCACGCACTGGCCTCCTGAGGCCCTCCAGCTGGCCCTGAGGGACCACGGAGGCCCAGCCTCTGCGAGGCCAAGCTCCAGCCCTCAGCAAACATGCAGAGCAATCTCTTGCACACACTCACACTCGCAGCCCCTGGTCCCACACCCACCTTCCTCCAGCGTGATACCCTGGATAGGGACACTGTCTCGGAAGCTGCCGCCGTAGCCACCCCTGGACTTCTCCTGCTCCGGAGCCCCCTCCCCAGGGCCATAGCTCGGCCCTACCTCACTGTAACCCTCAGCAGGTGGGGGGTGAACACTGCTCTGGGGAGCGAAGGGGCCTTCAAGTGGTGGGGATGCAGGTAGTGGAGGCCGGAAGGGGGCTGGAGGAGGGAACGGCAGCCCCAGGGGAAAGGGGGAGCCCCGTCCTCCATAGGGGTCGCTAGGGAAGGGCCGGGGAAGGAATGAGACTGGAGGTGGGCGGGCGCAACCTGTGGTACCCCCAGTCTCAGGGAACATCCGCGGGCCAGGTCTGTAGGATGGCGGGGGCCCCGTCTGGGGGTACAGAGGGGGCGTGCCATAGCTGAAGCCTTCTGACAGGTAAGGAGTTTCATAAGCAGGGTCTTCATGGGGATAGGAGGGGTAGGGGGGCCTGGGTGGTGAGAAGTCCATGTCAGAGCCAAAGTGGGGGCCCGATGCTGAAGGGAAGCCCCGGAGAGATGCGTCCGGTAGAGGCTCCTCCTTGAAGATCACTGGACGGATGGGAAGGAGGACACGCTGGTGAGAGGGCTGGCAGTCTCCCCGAAGCGCACTCTCCAACCCTAGGTCTCTTCTATCCCTAGGTCTCATCCCTCCCTTGACCCCTCACTGCATCCCTGTGCCCCTGCATCAGTCCCCACGTCCGCATCCCCCCACCATGGGCTGTTCCGGAGCGCACCAGGCAGGAACTTGAAACTCTGGGTAGGACTGCGCTTCCTCCGCCCGTTGGAGACGTAAAAGTAGACCTGGACTGGCCGGGACACCCGCTTGTTGCTGTACTCAGGGATGGTCAGGGTCAGCGTCACCTGGGGAAGAGCAGAGGATGAGGCAGGGGGCCCTCAGGGATCTAGGCTCAGCCCAGCCCTTCCAAGTACCCTAACTCCACCTCCTGGCTTTTTCCATTTACAAAGGAGCAAAGTTCATTCCCTAGAGGTGTCCCTGCTTCCAGAGTGGCCAGGTTGCTTCCTCTAGAAAAGGACAGGTAGCTGCTGGAGTCCACTCCCAAGCACAAGGGAGCCGGCTGAGAATCTCCTGACTTCTCCCACCCTACTCCCACCCACAGGGGGGACACTAGTAACACGGGTACCTCATTGCTCTGCAACCGGTTCACTGTGGCCTCCTCCTCCCATTGCAGCTTTCCGTCTGTGCAGGAAGAACAGGGAGCTCCAGCCCAGCCGCACGGCCCCTACCCCTTGCCCCGTGCCCAGGCCTCCGCCATTTCCCCTCCTGCTGCAGCCACGGCCAGACTCAGAAGGTCCTGACAAGGCCTAGCTCACAGGGAGCCCGCTGCATGTTTACTCAACCCAATAGGACAGGCAGGGTTTAAAGCAGTCTCCAAGATCTAGAGCCACAAGCTGGGGCCAAGAGAAATGGCAGGGCCAGTCCAGGGACCAGAAACAACTCTGGAACCCTCTCATGCAGCTCTAAACATCCCCTCCCATGACAGAGCCGGAAAGAAGTTCAAGGGTAGGAAAGGGTCTCAGCTTGAAGGGAGGCTATGAGACCCCAAGTCTCATGACCCAGAACCTCTGACTCTGCTCTGATATGGTCCTAGGGCACTAAACTTGAGGATAGGGCTGGGGCTTTGGGTGGGCAGGGTTGGGGAGAGCAGAGGCCTCAGGTTGGTGAGTATACCTGGGCCCCTCAGTCTTCCCTTCTCCACCCCGGCAGCTCTATTCTGGGGCACCTCACAGCTTCCTGTAATCACAGCTGTGCTGCCAGTCCCATAACTCAGGAGGGGCTCAGGGTCCAAGTCACCTCTTTCCTTCTCATCTTCCCCAGCCACATGGGGGTAAATTAGCTCAAAGCTGACTCCTCAATAAAAGAATGTGTATTTCTTACATTTATTTGCCATCCTGAGCATTTCAGATGCCTAGAGTACACATGGAGAGGAGACAGTATAACAGGACGGGCAGTCTATCTGCCCCATTTTACAGATAAGGAAATTGAGGCTCAACTTGCTAGTTTAGAGACAGTGCCAGAAATCATTCACCCTCCCGTTCCAAGCTCTTCCTGCCTGCCCTCCCCGCCTCCCCATAGATACTCACCAGGGCCCCTCTCGATGAACACCACCTTGGAGTCAGGCAGGAAGTTGGAGCCAGTCAGCACTAGTTCCTCCCCTCCCGTCACGGAGCAGGCACTGGGGCTGTAGGCCTCCACCTGGGGCAGCTCCTGAGCTGAGCGCTGGGCTGCAGAGCAGTGCAGGAAAGGCCTGGCTGGCTGGTATGGAGAGGACAGCCTCCTGTGCCCCAACCCTCCCTAGAATAACTGTCACAGGGCCCTGGAGGAGCCCTCCTCAGAAGCAGACACACAAGAAAAACAATGGTCTCTCTGGGGTCACACAGACCATGTAAGGAACCACTCCTGGGCAGAAAGACAGAGATGAACAGGGTAGGCCTAAGAGCTATGCAAACAAATACATGGGGGATACCCAGGGGCAGATGGAGGACAGGGTTGCTCTGGTCCAACCCAGAGGCACAATCTGGAGCAGGGGCAAAGTAGAACACTTCCCCCAGCCCATCCATGATAGAAATAAGGGCTGGGTCCTTTACAGGTGTCCCCAGGACCAGCAGGGCACCGCACATTCTGCAGAGGAGATGGGCAGACAGACACACAGACAAGAAGTTAGCCAGAGACAGAGAGATGCTACAGGGCTTCTTTGCTCACAGCACTCGATGGGCACCGATGCTGTCTGCACCGAGATGACCTTCCCGCTGCCTTGGGGCACGTGTACCCTGAATACCAGCCGCACGCGTGTGTTCTTGCGCCCGATGTCAGTCTCACCCTTCCGCAGCTCAATGTCTGAATTCCGAAGCTTCAGGATTCCGGCACAGTCAATGCTGAAGCCAAGAACGGAAGGCAAGCCCTCCCAGCTGATGCCAGAATCACCCTCCATCCAAAGCCCTAAATGACCTTCTCTGGGAGACGATGGGGGGCTATCGGAACCCAGAGGTGGCCTCTCCCCAGCCCCAAAGTCCTCTTCTAGATGGTGAGAATGCCTGACACCTCCTAGGGATGACGTCTAACTCTTCTGGAGAGAGGAAGAGTGGACCTAGCTTAGACCCCATGGAAAAGGCTAGTCCTCAAGCCCGCAGAATAAAGGGAAGGGGATCTGGAACCTACTTGGCTGCCATGTTGTTCTCAGGGAGCAGAGTCATCTCCAACACCTTGGTACCACTGACTACAGCTTCGTAGCTGGCCGTGGCCACCATCTTGCCTGTGATACGGTGCACCTGATAGAAAGCGTGAGGTCGCAGGTTCCTCTCATCTGCGGTGCCGATGAACATCTGTAGGGTCAGTGGCTTCTCACTGTAGCCTAGGAGCTGGCAGAGGGAGACAAAGGCCACCCAGTTGAAATCCCCACTGTCTCATCCTTCATCCATCCCTAAGTTTTCAGTCCACCCCTGGAGAGGAGTGAAAGATAAAGGATATCCTGGAAGGGATTTCCAGGGGGAGATTGGGCACTAGTTTCTCCACCAGTTGTGGCGAAAACGTGGCCTGGAGTTCAGTGTTATTCTTGGAATGAGGCCCAAACTGGGCTGGGCAAAGGGGAAAATCTTCCAAGGGAGACTGGCTCAACTCAACAGAGACAACCTAACTCCCAGTGAACTTTGGCCTCAGCCTGACCCCTCCCCCACATCTGGCAGGCCACCATTTTCCAGAGTAGACATAAGGCTGGTGTCCCATGGGATGCGTGGAGCGGGGGTGGAGGGACAGAGGAGTAGAAAGTACATCCGGGTCCTTGAAGTGCACCCTTCCTCCCCTAACACCAGTCCCTCCCCCAGGCCGCCTGCAGGGTCATTGCTGAGAGGGAGTGTGGGAAAGGGCAGTGCCATGGGTCTGCACAGCTGGAGCCCATCTGCAGGGATCTGGAACTGGAGAGGAGAAAGGCTACCAGGCCTGGCTTCTGCCCCTTACCTTGACAATGGGGTGACCACCAGGGGCAGCTTTGACAGCTCCCCGGCTGCCCTCTGTCTCATAGTGGGCCCGGTGGTGGGCTCTGGGCTGCACCTCGATCCTCAGCTCCAGCTGCTCATACTGGCTGGGCAGAGGCCAGTCCAGCGGGGGGAGGGCAGAGGTCCTGGACAGAGACAGAGAGAAGAGCACTGATCACCCGCAGCCTCACACCCCAATCAGGGCAGCCCTGGGTCCCAGCTCCCCAGGATGTGAAGGAGGAAGCGGCAGTGGGTATGGGAGAAAGAAAATTATAGCCGAAGTAAAACAGTCCACAAGTCCAGAAGCAGGGGAGATGGGGGACAGACCCCTCAGAGCCCCTTGAGTTGAGGGTATGTAAATGGGCACCAGGACTGAGACCCCCTTCTTCCCAGCTCTGAACACAGGGTCTGGATACAGAGGAACCCCAAGCCCAGTTTAACCCCCAAGCCTGGATAGGAAGAGTCAAGTAAAGAAGCACAACTTCAGGGACTTCCCTGGTGGTCCAGTGGTTCGGACTCTGCCCTTCCACTGCAGGGGTCATGGGTTTGATCCCTGGTCGGGGAACTAAGATCCCACATTTAAAAAAAAAAGAAGCACAACTTCAGACCAGAAAAGGTCTCAGAAATTAACCCCTTTGTTAATTTGTTAAGCCCAAATAAAGAAACTGAGGGTGGAACGTAGAGGGCTAAGCAAGCCAGCAACTGACAGAGCCGGGACTGAGCACATCCGTTCCCAGGCCAGCGCCCTTTCCACTAGCTGGGGCTGGACAGGTGGGTTCCAGAAAGCTGGGGGTTACGGATCTGCAACTTTCCTGTAGTGAGCGCCCAGATACCCTAGGCCAGGGAGTCTCAACCGGTAATTGCCCCCAGGTGATACTTGGCAATGTCTGGAAACAACTAAGGGAAACTTTTCTGGATGGAGCCAGCTTGATCTGACATCAAAGCTTTAGGATTATTGAAATGGACAAGGTTCTTTGAGGGTGGAAGGTGTAGAAGAACAGCAAGAACTGCTTGGTTTAATATGAATCCTTTGACTTGCAAATACATGCTACTTTATTCAAATCTAGCAGGTACACTTTTAAGCCACAAGTCAGGCCCTAGAAAATGAGTTAGAGAAGGGAGACTTGCTGCTGCCCAATGTAGGGCTGAAATCCAGCCCACGTTCCAGCACCGAGCTGGGGGTGGAGGACACCCTAGAGGAATTCCTCCTTTACCCACATGGTCCTTCTGGGGCTGGAGGCGCTTTTTCTAATTGATCCACAGGGAGTGACTGTCCTTTTGCAAATCATCTGTCCAAAGGGGGTGCGTTTTTTAAATTCTCCCTAAAACTGAGTAGTTTACCAGCAGCCAAGCTGGTAGCAGATTCTCTTTTGAAATGCCAAGGACACAGAACTAGGACCTTTCTTCAAACCCATCCCTTGGCCCTCCTGCTTCCTGGGTGAGATGACTGGAGACTGCAGTGGTGTCAGACACAACCCTCACCTGAAGATGGGGCTGTGTCCCCCAGTCCGGGCCTTGGACCAAGCCAGTGGGGAAGGCACCGCCAGGTAGTCCATGCCGGCAACCTCCTTCCGAGGACCCCCGGGAGGAGCCCCAGCCTCCTCTACTCCCGAAGGCAGCTTCCCATTGCACGGGGCAGGCTCCTCAGACCGAGGCAGGGCCACCGCCTGCTCGCTGGAAGTCCTCCGGGTCTTCTGAGGGATGCTCTCGGCTGGTGGGGCCCCCGTGTAGTCAAAGGGGCCAGGGGAGCCCGGGTCCCGGACCAGAGGCAATGGGGGTGCTGGAGGTGGCTCAGGCCCCTCCTCCCCTAGGCTGCCTCGGCGGGACAGAGCTGGGGAGGCCGAAGATGGGGTTCCTGAGCTGGAATAGCGCCGCTTGCCACATGGAGAGGCAGGTCGTGGGGAAGCTGGGGTGGGCCCAGGAGCGCTGAGGAGTAGCCAGCTATCCTCTGGACCCCGGCCTCCAGGGCTCGGACCATACAGGCTCCAGGGGTCATCGGGGGTCCACGGCCTAGGGGAGGCCCGGGGTGAGGGCAGTGGGGAGCCTAGGCCAAAGCGGGAGGCCGCCTCATTTAGCTCAGACTCCACCTCGTCACAGGCTGCGTACAAGGCTGCCTCGTCAGAGGCATCTGAGAAGAAGCTCCAGGAAGACAGGCTGCTGCTGCCAGGGCTCGGGCTGAAGAAGGGACCCCCGCCCTGGCCCCCCGCCTCTCGGTAGCCTCCAAAGCCTTCTGGTGGGGGGTAATCCCTGGGGGATCCTTCCCCCCAGGCATCTGGGTTGTCCTCCAGCGCAGCTGGCGGGTCGGGAGTGGGAGAGATAGAGGTGATGCGGATGCTGGGACACTCAAGAACACGGCCTCCCCCAGCCCCCCCGGAGCCCCCTCCCGGCCCCCCCAGCCTCACTGACCGGGCTGGCTGGCTCTCCCAAGTGCCAGGTGAGGAGGCCGGGCGGGGTGGTGGGGAGTGCATGCCAGGCCGAGGGGGTGGGGGCCGGGGAATGCCAATAGGGGCAGCACCATAGGGAGGGGGCTCCCCCAGGCCCAGACGGCAGCATGGTGGGGTGTCCTCTGAGTCCAGTTCTGTCAAAATGGGAAGGGAAGGAGACAGAGAGAGGGACGTCACAGGAGATGGGGAGAGAGAGAAGCAGGTGAGATGTCTAGGTTCCTTGAGCGGGCAGCCTCCCAAGTCTGGTATGCTGCCCCCTCCTCAGTAAAGAGAGGTCTCTGAGATGCCCTTCAGAGCCACAAAGACAAAAGCAAAGTTGGCCTTGGGAAGGTGGAGGAGATGGATGGAGCCAGACGTGTCAGGTCTTTTCCTACGCAGAGAACATCACACTCTGAGCTCCTGGCCCTGGGACCTGGGGTACCAGACGGGGCGGGTCTCAAGGTAAGGGAGGCGGGTCGAGAGGGGCTGGAGCTGGGCCTGGAGGCGTGTTTAAGGAAGCATTGGGCAGAGCTGGGGGCGACTCACACATGAACCCAATTAGCAGCGGTTCCCAAACCCCCAAACGGCGCTGGCAGGAGCCCCAGTTGCCATCGCAACGGTGGCCAGGGGAAGGGGGGCTCCAGGGCTGTGATGACAAGGGAAGGTGGCTCCTCCCTCACTCCCCCCAATCTGGGGGTGGGGGTGCAGCGGAGGGGTGCCGCGCGCCGGCCGGGCGAGGGAGGGGGTGGCGCGGGCTGCGCGGATTCCGTGCGAGCGGCGGCCGCCGCCCCCGGCTCAATCCCCGCCATCTGCCTCTCATTGCGGCCAGACGGGGGAGGGGGAGGGGCGCCCCGGCTGGGCCTGAGAGCGCCCCCAGCCCCTGGCGTCCCGTCTGCGGGCCCAGGGCTCGGTCCCCAAGGGGCAAGCTCCGGAGCCCAATCTCCCCTTTCCCTGGCAGCGCCCGGGGCTCTCGGGACCGCTGTTCCCGCCCGCCCCGCATCCCAGTGACAGCCCAGCCGAGAGGCGGCGCGCAGCCAACGGCACCCCCCACCCCCA
Organism: Globicephala melas; assembly: GCF_963455315.2. Classification (NCBI taxonomy): domain Eukaryota; kingdom Metazoa; phylum Chordata; class Mammalia; order Artiodactyla; family Delphinidae; genus Globicephala; species Globicephala melas. The sequence goes on along the minus strand of NC_083315.2, from coordinate 104,213,440 downwards.
CCCCAGTCACGACCTAAAAAGGAGAAAGTGGTGCCGGGTCCCCAGCCTCACCTCCGCAGACCCCCGAGCCCCGCGCCTCCCCTCAACCTCTGAGCCCCTCATCTCTCACCCCAGGCTCTCTGCCCGAAAGTCCCCAGACTCAGGATCCCTGCGCCCTTCCCTCACGGACCCCAAGACCCCTCCCCAGCCCCGCACTGACCTTCCCCCGACCCCCCCGCGCCCAGCGGGGGGGCCTCCTTTTCCTCCCCGAACACCAGCTTAAATTCCAGCTCCTCATCCTCGCAGCTTGCCGCCCCCATGGATCCGGCCAGAGCCCCCAGGTCCCGGTCTGGGTGGGAGGGGGGATCTCAGGAGGCTGCAGTATCTTGACCCGTGGCTCCCGCCCTCCCTTCTCTGAGACGCCCCCTCCTCCGCCGCCGCCGCCTCCCTCCGGACGCCCCCTCGTTATTATAGAAACTTTTCCAAACTTTTTTCCCCAAACTTCTTCAAAGTGCCCCCCCAGCCTCTCTCTGATTGGCTGCCCGGGATGCTCCAGCCCCTCCTCCAGGGATGAGATGGGAAAACCACGCGCCCCTTGTCCCCCCCCGTCCCTCCCTCCCTCCCTCCCTCCCTCTCTCTCTCTCTCCTCTCTCCAGTCCCTCCCCCTCAAAAAAAAAAAAAAAAAAAGAACAAAACTGAATTGGAAAACGGTCTCTCAAGCGTGGTAGGACCATAATGATGCCTATTGGCCCTCAGTTGTGACAATCATATCCCCGCAGGGAGCACTACCACCACAATCCCCAACTTAGTCTAAGTTCAGGGGCTCCGGGTCCGAGCGCCTTAAAGGGGCCACATCCTGGGCCCACAGTGTAGAGGGCCCGGGGAAGACACTTTCTGAAGAATTGTGCAGCCAGCAACTAGCAAGGAAGGACCACCTCTCCTCCCCTTTTCCTCCAAGCCTAAGGCCAGCCAGGCTCTGGGGTTAGAGAATGGCTCCAGGCTGCTCTGAAGAGGAGAAAGCCATTCCTTTGAAGACCCTAGCCTAAGGCTGCTCTGCCCGAGGCCTTCTGGAAGCCTTTGACCTGACGAATCAGGCCCTCCACCGGTCATCTCTCCCTCTCCCCCCAAAATGAAGAACATTTAGCGGTCTCAGGTCACTGTTCAAAGGTCCACGGCTCCTGATGGGCGAGGATCCAGGCCGGACTTTACCGCTGCCCTAGTCTCAGCCGCCCAGAGGGGCCATTAATTAGCCCCTTAGGAAAGTCGGCTCCCTCCTCCCTAGAACCTTAGTCTGGAGTGAATCTCAGATCCGATGGCAACCCGCTCCAGCTCTCCTGATAATCCTGACCAGGTTTACCAGAGCCCCGCAGCCCAGCGACCTTGTGGGCCCCAGAGTTGGACACCTGTCACCTGTGCGGGAGGAAGAAGAAAGACTCGGGCTGGAGTTTCTAGGAAGGGCAGGCATGGTGGGGCCCTGTCGTGTGAGAGGGATTTAGATCGAGATTAGTTACTTGGACGCCAGACTGGAGTGGGGGGTGGGAGGTGGGAGGTGGGAGGCGGGTACCATTCCCCCTAGCAGACCGTAGGCTACAAACCTGTCTAACAAGCCGCAGCTATCTTTAATCTAAATCCCTCCGGCTCAGGGCCGCGCCCCCAGCCCCGCATCTAAAGGGTTAAGCGACGGCCCTCGGGTCAGACGTTTACAAACACTCCGCAGCCGGGGTGGGACCGCGCCCGTTACTCTAATGAGAAACAGGCTCGGCGGGGCCGGGAAAGAGGGGAGGGCTGGCCCGGCCCGGCCGGCCCGAGCTCCGCTGCGGGCGATGCGGCTCCCCTCCCTTCCCTCCCTTCCCTCCCACCCCTCCCACCCTTCCTCTGGCCCGCCCTGGGGACCCCCCCAGCCCCGGGGGACCCCAGTGACGTGCGGAGCTGCCCCGGCGGCGAGCCCAGGGCCCAGACGCCGGAGGGGAGGGGAGAAGAAGCCAGGCGGGCGGGGAGGGAAGAATGTTCCGAGGCCGAGCGGGGAGGCGGCCTGGTTTGATTTTTTTTTTTTTCTTTTCTTTTTTTTCCCTCTCGGTTGGTCTCCTCAGGTTACATTTCCCTTCCAGCTTCATCTCGGAAATAAAGGAAGGAGAGACCCACGGGGAGGGAGAGCGAGGAACATCCTGAAACGTCCGGCCAGCCTCCACCTAAAAGGCGGGCAGAGGAACTTGGGAAGCGGAGGCGAGAAGGGCAGGGGTAGAGACCTCGACCCCGCTCCAGCCCCTGATCCCACACACACCGCCCCCGCCCTGCCCGCCTCCGCAGCACAAGCAGACGTGCACATTCTTTTCAAATGTCATATTTCCTTTGATCCTGGGCAGCGTTTCTCCATGTGTCTGGCTCAGCTCCTGCCCAGCCTGCCGCTCCCCCCTCTCACCCCACTTTGTGTATTTTCCTGGAGGTCCCTCCCCGTCCTCCCAGCATCTGGAAGGCCCTGAAGGCTGGCGTTGGCGCACATTCCCCTGGCGACTCTGGCCTCGCCTTCCAGTGACTCAATTTCCCCTCTGCCGGTGGGGGCCAGGGGGTGCGGGCGGAGAAAAGAGTTGTTGAGCGTAAATGTGGTATCAAAGAGCTTGCAGGCTGCTCAGAGCGCCAAGCTTCCCTCGGTGGGGAGTGGAAGGGGGATCCCCTCGACTCTGAAAACCCTCGTATCTGTCTCGGCTGCAGCAGAGGGATGGAATTTATGACTTCTGCAACGTCCTGCCAGGGGAAGAGTGGATTAGTTGTAAGTTTAGGTTGCCCTACACATCTGCCCTCTGGCGACCACAAAGACTCAGCCGCCCTCCCTCCCGCAGGTCCGATTTCTCGCCGGCCAAGCCGTCGTCCTCACTCGGCTGCCCCCTAGCGCACACACCTGAACACAGCTCCTCTTTCTCACCTTGTGTTCGTGGAGCGCTTTGACTTATGCTCTCCACTTTCACAAGCATGATTGAACAACGCCTTGGAGGTGGACTTTCTTTTTATTTCTTTTTTTTTCTTTTCAGTTACACAAAATACAGTCTCCTTGTAAACGATTCAAGTCATACAAAAATATATAGTAAGCTTCGATTGCTACTCCGCCATTTTGTACAAATTTGTTAACCTATATAAGTACATATCCCTGCTCTTTCTGTGTACTGCAGACCATGCTGCAAGCATATTTCTTGACTTGCTTTTTGGTTTTTTCTCAGTTAACAAATGGCTTGGAGAGCTTTTCCTGTCAATACATGTGCATCTGAAAATAGTAATAAAAGTGTCCATCTCTTTATTTGAGGTTAGTGACAGAGCTAGGTCTGCAACACAGGTTTCCTGGGTCCTTGTCCAGTACTAATTCCACTATACCACATTATACGTAGGAATCTGTCTTAGGGTGGGCTTTCCCCCAAAAATCAGAGCCTGAAAAAAGAATGAGATGCAGGTAGTTTATTGCGGAGAGCAATCACAAGGGGCAAAAGTGGGGGACTGGAAAGAGTGAAATGGGAAAGAAGGAAAGCCATCCAAGGGTGTGATGTGGAGCTGGTTACCACCCTGAGCAACTGGAACATTGTCCCCCTGGGCACCTTCTGTGGAGCCATACAGAATGTGATTCAAGAGATGGGATATTTGTCTACTTGCCCTCACCCCCAATTGTCAAGAGTTGCCCCTTGTGTGTTAATTCCCTCACTCTTCCAGTTTTACACAAGGGTCAGAAAACGGTAGGTGTCTCACAAGGCTGCAGCAAAGAAGCCCCTGGGCAAAAGGCAAAAAAGGTAGGAACTGTGCCTGTGAGTAGGTACTGTCAGGTGACATGGACAAGCAGTTGGTTGCCACAGTAATAGCTGGAGTAAAAAGATGGATGGAGAGTAAGTGAAGCAATTAAAATGTGTCCTATACGACAGGGATCCCCAACCTCCCAGTACCAGCCATCGGCTTGTTAGGAAACGGGCCGCACAGCAGGAGGTGAGCGGCAGGTGAGCGTGCATAGCTTCATCTGTATTTACAGCGGCTTCCCGTCGCTCGCATTACCGCCTGAGCTCCGCCTCCTGTCAGCATTACGGTGAGTTGTATAATTATTTCATTATATATTACAATGTAATAATAATAGAAATAAAGGGCACAATAAATGTAATGCGCTTGAATCATCCGAAACCATCACCCCCGCCCCCCCGCCCACCGCGTCCGTGGAAAAATTCTCTTACACGAAACCGGTCCCTGGCGCCAAAAAGGTTGGGGACCGCTGCTATACAAGATCATTCAGTCAAACAAAAAATATGTATTGAGGAACCTCTATGTTCAGAGGCATTTCTAGGCATTGGGTACCTATATTTATAAACCACACTCCCAAGAATTGCCAGTTATTATCAGGCTGGAGATACATTTCGTACTTGACATCTCCCTCTTCCTTGCCCCCTAACTGTACAGAACTGTTTTATTCATAGAGTATCTATTTACCTACGTATCTATCTATATCTGTCTACCTATCTATCTATCTCTTTCCTTTGCATTCCCTTCATTGCCATTCCAGTTTAGACCTTGATTTTTTCTTAGACTTTCAATAACAGTATCTAACACCAACGGCATACTTTACACATTTGACAACTGAAGCATATCATTTTTAAACCCTTCTCTATAACAAAAAAATAATTTCAGTGTTAATCATGATATGAAAAATAATAGCCAGAAGAAATGGAAAGAGTAATAATTTTCTTTTACTGACTTCCTATGCTCATATGTCTAACAAGGCCAGTAAATAGATAGATAGATAGATAGATAGATAGATAGATAGATAGATAGATAGATAAAACAGTAAAAGACAGGAAAAGGCAACAGATTAATAATGCAATTATATTCATATACTTTTATTTCAAATACAAAGGAAAAACATATACTTACATATTGGTCTGTCATAGAAATGAATTATAACATTACAATTTCTGTTCCAGGTCTTAATTTTTGCAAATTTGTCAGTGACTTTGTCAAAATTGATCTTCACATATAGACAGTATAGCCAGATTTGTTGATCTATCTCACTTATGGTTGATCAAAGGAAACTTCTTAATAATCTTAATTTGTTATTGAGATATAATCCGCATCCTATAAAATTCACTCTTTTGAAGTGTACAACTCAGTGTACAGCTCCTACCTTTTTAGTATATTCACAAGGTTGTACAACTATCACCCTACCTAATTCCAGGATATTTTCATCACCCCAAAAAGAAATGCCATACCTGTTAGTAGTCACTCCCCTTTCTCCCCTTCCCTTTCTCCCTAGAAACCACTAATTCACTTTCTGTCTCTAGATTTGCTTATTCTGGACATTTCATGTAAACAGAATCACATAATGTTACCTTTTGTGTCTGGCTTCTCCCACTTAGCATAATGTTTTCAAAGTTCATCCATTGGTAATACACATCAGTATGTCATTCATTTTTATGACTAAATATTGATATTAATTTAAAAATTTTCTCCACAGAAAGCAATATATATATTTAGAAAAAAATCTAAGGAAAAGATTGGCACAATTCATTAAAAATCCCATTTCACAATAAATTCCAAAAATTGCAATATGTCTTTGTTTCTCCAGGGTTGAAGATAACAGTTTTCAGATGTCTCCTTCACTGAAAAATTTTAAACACAAAAACTTCAACTTTTTGCATAATGTAATAGTTTCTATTACTGCATAACAAATCACTTCCAAAACTTTGTGACTTCAGACCACAATGATCATTTATTATCTCTCATGGTTTCTGTGAGTAAGAAATGCAGCAGTGAGGAAGGCTCCTATCTGCTCCACAATGTCTGGTGAGGGACTTGAAGGCTAGGAGCTAGAATTGTCACAGGTCTAGCTGTTGACATTGACTGTTGGCTGAGACTAGCTAGAGCAATGGGCTGTACCACATACATATGACTGTTCTTTGTGGCTTGGGATTCCTTACAAAATGGCAACTTTGAGAGAGAGCTCCAGGTAGAAGCTCCATCGTTTTCATGGCCTAGTCTTGAAAGTCACAAGCCCCTGGCCAGAATCAAGGGGTGAGAACATAGACCCCAACTCTGTGTGGAAGAAATATCAGTTACATTGCAAGAACAGCATGTAGAATGGGATAAACACATACACATGGTCATCTTTAGAAAATAAAATCTGTCACAGTCTGGTCATGACAATCCACATCCTTCCCACACTCATCCCCTCCCCATAAGACCTTCAAGTCTCATCCCATCTTGCCACCAAGCTCAGGCATAAGGGCCCAGATCTCATCACCTAGATCCTGGACCTCAAGCCTGAGGAAAGGCTGTGTAACCAACCACCCCAAAACTTAGTGGTTCCTTCCAGCTACATATTATCTAGTTGGGGGATAAGATGTAAACGTGAAACGCTACATGCTAATAAAAGAGTTTAACAATAACTGGTAATTCAGGAGATGTAGCAAAGCAATTCTATCAATAAGAGATGACTGGTTGGAAGCAACAGAAACTGGCTCTATATAACTTAAGCAAAAGAGGAACGTTTTGACAGGAGAGATCACAGAACTAAAAGAAAAGGGGAATCAGGCTTCAGGAAGGATGGGCATGTAGGAGCTAGACAGTAGTAGTTCTGGGGAGCTAGACACGAGGACCTGAGGCACAGTCTCTTCACGGTCCTGGACATCTTCAGTTCCTGGTGTGTACCAAGTCCTTCCAACTTCCAGGATTTTGCAGATACTGTTTCTCCTGCCTGGATCTCTCTTGACACACAACCTTCTTGCCTAACTTCTACTAATCTCTAGATCTCAGCTATAATCTCATAGCATTCTCATAGCAGCCATAACACATCTCCCAACTGTAATAAGATAACCGTGTAAACACTTGTTTAATGTCTGTGTACCGCACTAGAGTATAAATTCTCTGAAAGGAACTTTGGCTGTCTATTTATCTACCAAAATCTTTTTTTTTACATTTCATATATTTAATAAACACTAGTGGAAATTAATGAAAGCCAATCAAATGAGAACAGGCAAAAGCTATTTGTTCAGAGCTTCCTCCAGCAAGGGAGTCAGTCAGCCTCACTTGCATTTTGGCAGAGACTCAAAGTCAGGTAAAGGAGTAGGGAAGCTTTATTGTGGAAAAAAAGAAAGGCTTCGGGTATGACCTGATTGGAAGCTATTGGTATGGGGAAGCTGTAGGTGGGCTAACTGAAGGCAGGGCCTCCTATGTGATTGGTTAAAGATGCATTGTGTGGCTTTCTCTAGTTGGTCCTAATTTGGAAGCAGGAACAAAACTTAGGGAGGCTGTCACTTATTAATCAAGATCTAGCTGTGTGGAGAAGATGGTTACAGGACTTTATTTTTGGCTTCCGAAGGCTGGTTGCTAGAGATAGTGGTCTGAATTCCTGCAAGCCTGACATATATAGTAGGCTGGCTTCCTAGGCTGGTTATTGTAGATAATGGACTGGGGAGTTGCTACAGATTACAGGTCAGAGTTCTATTGTTATATGTGGTCTGGCCATTGTCCATTTGTATATTTAATCTCTCACATTTATTGAACATCTATTATGTGCCGTCACCATGCTAAGCTCTGGAATACAGAGATTGATAGAAAATATTTGTTGACCGATCGAAGAGTTGGTAAGAGATAGTGTTTTAATAACTAGGTGCATCTGTTAGAATTAGGTTTGGCTGGGTATGACATAAAAACCTGAAATATCAGTGGCTTAAATAAGACAGAAGTTTATTTCTCTCTCATATAAAGGCTCTACAGGTAAAAATTCAAGGTGTAGTATGTCAACACCACAACTATGAGACTCCCAACTCGTTCCATCTTGCTGCTCCACCATCATTAGCATCCCACTTCATGGAAGATGGCTGCTTAAGGTACAGCCATCACATTCACTTTTAAACCAACAGGAAAACGAAGAGCAGAAGAATACACACCACTCCCTCTGAACACCATTTATATTTACTTCCAATTGGCCAGAATTTAGTCACATGGCCACATATAGGTATAAGGGAGGCTGGGAAATGTATTTATTCCAAGTGGACATATATTTACCTGAAAATATCAGGTTCTATCACTAAAGAAGATGGGAAGAAAGACTATTGGGGTCAATTAGCAGCCTCTGCAAACTAGAGAAATGGGATGTACGGATTATCCATAAAATTCAGTTACTCATATTTCCTCTAATATGAGATATTCTTGGGCTTCCCTGGTGGTGCAGTGGTTGAGAATCTGCCTGCCAATGCAGGGGACACGGGTTCGAGCCCTGGTCTGGGAAGATCCCACATGCCGCGGAGCAACTGGGCCCGTGAGCCACAACTACTGAGCCTGCGCATCTGGAGCCTGTGCTCCACAACGAGAGAGGCCACGGCAGTGAGAGGCCCACGCACCACAATGAAGAGTGGCCCCCCGCTCACCGCAACTAGAGAAAGCCCTCGCACAGAAGCGAAGACACAACACAGCCAAAAATTAATTAATTAAGATATTCTTGACTTAGCATGTAATTATTCTCATTATATATTACACAGAATGAATCAAGTTCTTTTCATAGTTAAGAAGAAGCAGCTTGGGACTTCCCTGGCAGTCAAGTGGTTAAGGTGCTGTGCTCCCAACGCAGGGGGCACTGGTTCAATCCCAGTTCAGGGAGCTAAGATCCTGCATGCTGCACAGTGCAGCCAAAGATTTTAAAAAATAAATTTAAAAAAGATTTTTTAAAAAGAAGCAGTGGGACTTCCCTGGTGGTGCAATGGTTAAGAATCCGCCTGCCAATGCAGGGGACACAGGTTTGAGCCCTGGTCCGGGAAGATCCCACATACGACGGAGCAACTAAGCCCGTGCACCACAACGACTGATCCTGCGCTCTAGAGCCTGCAAGTCACAACTACTGAGCCCACATGCCACAACTACTGAAGCCCACGCACCTAGAGCCCGTGGTCCGCAACAAGAGAAGCCACCACAATGAGAAGCCCGAGCACCACAACGAAGAGTAGCCCCTGCTCACCGCAACTAGAGAAAGCCCGCGCGCGGCAATGAAGACCCAGCATAGCCAAAAATAAATAAATAAATTTATTTAAAAAAAAAAAAGAAGCAGCTTTATGACAGTCATGGTTATCCTATTTTAGGAATGCTGTCCGCGACATCTACAGCAACTATTCGGAGTCCTCACTCTGTACCCAGGGATACTTTTTTCTCAGGTCTCAGCAACAACTATGCTTCTGAACCATCAGGCAAAAGTATAATTACCATATGATCCAGCATTCCCACTCCTGGGCATATATCTAGACAAAACTCTAATTTGAAAAGATACATGCACCCCTATGTTCATAGCAGCACTATTCACAATAGCCAAAACATGGAAACAACCTAAATGTCCATTGACAGAGGAATGGATAAGAAGATGTGGTACATATATACAATAGAATACTACTCAGCTATAAAAAAGAATGAAATAATGCCATTTACAGCAACATGGATGCAACTAAAGATTATCATACTAAGTGAAGTAAGTCAGAAAGAGAAAGACAAATACCATATGATATCACTTATATGTGGAATCTAAAATGTGGCACAAACAAACCTATCTACAAAAGAGAAATAGACTCACAGACATAGAGATCAGAATTGTGGTTGCCAAGGGGGAGGTGGGGAGGGAGAGGGATGGACTGGGAATTTGGGGTTGGTAGATGCAAACCATTACATTTAGAATGGATAAACAACAAGGTCCTACTATATAGCACAGGGAATTATATCCAACCTCCTGGGATAAACCATAATGGAAAAGAATATTAAAAAAAAGAATGTCTCTGTGTGTATAACTGAGTCACTTTGCCATAAGCAGAGATTGCCACAACATGGTAAATAATACTTTAATTTTTAAAAAAATTAGGTGAAGATATGGAGTAATGTTGAAGAGATAGGAAGGAAAGTAATTTCTGTCTGCTCAGACAAGTAGGAAGGAGAGAGGTAGTATAGTATAGTGGGAAGAACACAGATTTGGAGTCAGATTGAGAGACCTGGGCTAGATTTAGGTTTCACCATTTCAGAGTTGTCTTTGGGAAAACTCCTTAATCTTTGTGTCAATTTCCTCATGTATAAAATGGGGGAACTAGTATCTACTTAAGGTTAATGGCTGGATAGAAGTGTATGATGCATAATTACAGTGCCTGGCACATAATAGACACCCAAAAGATATTAAGTACAGCAATTTTCTGAGTTGGAAAAGTTAAATGAGACTTGGTCATGGATCAGGTCCTATGAGAGGTGGGAAATACATTCCCTTTCTGATATTTCATTGTTAGTGTAAAGAAATGCAACCGATTTCTGAATGTTAGTCTTGCATCCTGCTACTTTGCTGAATTCATCTATTAGATCTAGTAGTTTTTGTGTGGAGTCCTTAGGGTTTTCTAAATATAGTATCATGTCATCTGTGTATAATGACAATTTTACTTCTTCCCTTCCTATTTGGATACATTTTATTTATTTATTTATTTTTGTCTGATTGCTGTGGCTAGGATTTCCAATACTATGGGGTTCTGGGGGGGGTGTTTTGGGGGGGTTGTTTTATTTTTGGTTGCGTTGGGTTTTCGTTGCTGTGCGCGGGCTTTCTCCAGTTGCAGCGAGAGAGGGCTACTCCTCATTGCGGTCCGCGGGCTTCTCATTGCGGTGGCTTCTCTTATTGCGGGGCACGGGCTCTAGGCGTATGGACTCCAGTAGTTGTGGCACATGGGCTCAGTAGTTGTGGCTCGCGGGCTTAGTTGCTCTGCGGCATGTGGGATCTTCCCAGACCAGAGATCGAACCTGTGTCTCCTGCATTGGCAGGCAGATTCTTAACCACTGCGCCACCAGGGAAGTCCCCAATACTATGTTGAATAGAAGTGGTGAGAGTGGACATCCTTGTCTTGTTCCAGATTTTAGTGGGAAGGCTTTCAGCTTTTCACTGTTGACTATTATATTGGCTGTGGGTTTGTCGAAAACGGCTTATACTATGTTGAGATATGTTACCTCTATACCCACTTCGGTAAGAGTTTTTATCATGAATCGATGTTGAATTTTGTCAAATGCTTTTTCTGCATCTATTGAGATGATCATGTGGTTTTTGACTTTTCTTTTGTTTATATGGTGTATTACATTGATTGATTTGCATATGTTGAACCATCCTTGTGAACTTGGGATGAATCCCACTTGGTCGTGTTGTATGATCTTTTTTATGTGTTGTTGGGTTCGATTTGCTAATATTTTGTTGATGATTTTTGCATCTATATTCATCAAAGATAGTGACCTGTAATTTTCTTTTTTTTTTTGGTAGTATCTTTGTCTGGTTTTGGTATCAGTGTGATGGTGGCTTCATAGAATGTCTTTGGGAGTGTTCCCTCTTCAATCTTTTGGAAGAGTTTGAGAAGAATCAGTATAAGTTCTTTGTATGTTTGGTAGAATTCACCTGTCAACCATTCTGGTCCTGGACTTTTGTTTATAGGGAATTTTTAAATTACAGATTCTATTTCACTTCTAGTGGCTGGCCTATTCAAATTATCTGTTTCTTCTTGATTCAGTTTTGGTGGGCCGTATGTTTCTAGAAAGTTGTCCATTTCTTCTAGGTTGTCAAATTTGTTGGCATATAATTGTTCATAGTATTTTTTTTTGTATTTCTGTGGTATCAGTTGAGATTTCTCCTTTTTCATTTCTTATTTTGTTTATTTGGGTTCTCTCTCTTTTCTTCTACTTTTTCTAAAAATATTTATTTATTTATTTGGCTGTGCCGGGTCTTAGTTGCAGCACATGGGATCCTCGTTGCACAAATAGTTTTTTTTTTCTTTTTAATCTGTATACTGGCTAATTTAAGTGGTTTACTTTCCAATTATGATTTCCTCCTTCCTATATCTTCTTGCTTCTTTTCTATATAAAGAAGACCTTTCAATATTTCTTTTAGGAGAGGTTTAGTATCGTTGTATTCTTTTAGTTTTTGCTTGTCTGAGGAATTCTTTATTTCTCCTCATGTTCTAAATGATAATCGTGCTGGATAGAGTGTTCTGGGTTGCAGATTTTTCCTTTTCAAGACTTTGAATATATTTTGCCCCTCCCTTCTGGCCTGCAGTGTTTCTGTCGAGAAGTCAGCTGAAAGCCTTATGGGGGTTCCCTTGTAATTAACTCTTTGTTTTTATCTTGCTGCCTTTAGAATCCACTCTTTATCTTTAACTCTTGCCATTTTTATTATAATATGTCTTGGTGTAGGTCTGTTTGGGTTCATCTTGTGTTGGGCCCTCTGTGGTGGATAGTTCCGTGTGAGCTCAGACTCACCCGTGGCTGGTGGGAATGTAAAATGGTACAACCGTGCTGGCAAAATGTTTGACAGTTTCTTCAAAAGTTAAATATAAACCTATCATATGATAGAGCATTCCACTCCTAGATATTTATTGAAGAGAATTGAAAACATAGGTCCATACAGAGACGTGTACATGACATGTGCATTTGTAATAGCCAAAAATTATTGTCCATGAACAGGCAAACTGATGAAGAAATTGTGGTACAATGGAGGACTGCTTGGCAATAAAAAGGAATAAACTACTCATGCACACAACAATTAGGTGAATCTCAAGATAATCACATTAAGTGAAAGAGGTCAGACGAAAAAGAATACATGCTATGTGATTCCATTTATATAAAATAGAAAATGCCCACCAATCCCAAAGTGACAGAAAGCAGATTAGTGGTTATCAGGAAAGGGGAAATAGCATAGAAAGGCAGAGTGAGAGATTGAAAAGGCGCACAAGGAAGTTTCTGGTGCGATAAGTATGTTCATTACCTTAATTGTAGTGATGGTTTCACCGACATACGCATATGTCAAAACTCATCACATTGTACACCTTAAGTATGTGCAGTTTACTGAATGTCAGCTCTACTTCAATAACACTGTTCAAATATTTATCTTAAAAAAGCTGATGGGGCTTCCCTGGTGGCGCAGTGGTTGAGAGTCCGCCTGCCGATGCAGGGGACACGGGTTCGTGCCCCGGTCCGGGAGGATCCCGCATGCCGCAGAGCGGCTGGGCCCATGAGCCATGGCCGCTAAGCCTGCGCGTCCGGAGCCTGTGCTCCGCAACGGGAGAGGCCACAGCAGTGAGAGGCCCGCGTAGCACAAAAAAAAACAAAAAAAACTGATAGTCTTACTTGATTGATTCAAAGTCCTGGTTCCAGATTCTTTCAAAGGCCCTCACCCATAAAAGAAAGCAGCCGAAGGAGCATAGATCTGGGTTTAAAACCCCACTGTGCCACAAAGTTTTTGTATAACCTCAGGCTGGTTACTTAACCTCTCAGAGCCTCTCGGTTTCTTCATCCATAAAATGGGACTAATAATTGTCTGCCTCACAGGTTTGTTGCTAAAATTTGAATGAAATAAGAGATGAGAGAGCCATAGGTGCCCAAATACATGATTCCCCATCTCTGAGAGAGTTAGATTCATTTCTGTTCACTTCTTTTCCCCTCCTTTCCTCTTTCTTTCCAGACAGGGAGGGATCCTAGTCACAAAGACATTCAGAGGATAAACAATGAGGAGGAAACAGGGCAGAGGGCTTGGATTGTATTCCCCTGAAAATAGCGCCTGAGACCAGAACTTGAGACTTCCTGGAGGGTGGTCCCAAGGGTCAGGAGGGACGGAGCAGAAGATGTGAGTCAGGGAAGGAGAAAATGCCCCCAGAAGGTACCTATTGAGCTAGCTACTATTGTGGAGCTCAGTCTAGCCGGAGGCCCTCTGAAGAACTGTAGAACACACCCCAGAATTGACCCTTCGAAAGAAAGGAGGCTGGGGCACTGACCCATGTCCTCCACTGTGAGGGTCACCCCCAAGGCATTAACTCTCCTCTCCTCTCACCGTAGTTCTGTCAACTGAGGGAGAAAAACAGAGACAGGCACTGGCAGGATCGTGGGGCCATCCACCGCAGCGGCAGCTCAAATCGAAGGCGGCCTGAGAATGTGTGGCAGGGAACACCAAAAGCAGCTGCCTCAGGCCCAAAGCCCATCTTTGGGTCAAGCATGTGACCTTCTCAACCTTAGACAACCTTACAGCCAAGAAGCTAGAGACTCAGGATTCAAGTCCGAACTCCTCTAGACCACAGGCAGGGACACAACTGACTTCCTCAATCGCTCCCTCAGGACACTTGTCTGGGAGAGAGGAGTGAGAATACCTGATGGGTGAGTCATTAAAGGAGCCCTGGGAGGAAAGGGTGGGGCTGGGAATTTACCAGAAGGAAAAGCTAGCTATTTCACTGAGCAGCAGTGAAATCATTTTTCTCTGCTCCACCAATAGTGAATTAGAAATGTTCCTCAGATTGGAAATGCAATGATGTTGATTGTATTAATGTCTGTCACTTATTAAGCACATAACATGTGCCTGGAAATGTGCTGTATTATTTTATTTCATCCTCACAGCAGCCCAGCCCTGTAGGTACTATAATTAACTGAAGCTCAGAGAAGTTGAGTAACTTGGTAAATGTCAAAGAGCTAGTAACTTGCGGAGGCACAATTGAACCCCAGGTAGCCTGATCTGAGAGCCTGGACCTTTGACCATTAGGCTATAGTCAACTCCCTATGAGAGAGAGAGAGAGAGAGAAAGACAGACAGAGAGTGAGAGAGAGAGAGAGAGAGAGAGAGAGAGAGAGAGAGAGGCAGGGGAAGGGAGTGAGGAGGACATCCAGCTGGGAAAACTGCCTTACCGGGATGAGAGGGGCTAGGAGAGCACAGAAATTAGATCATCAACATTAACTAGACACAGTAAGTGAAGAGAGAAGGACTCCACACTGATAGTAGAAGGTGCCTTATGGTTGTTGTATGTGTGTGGACACTTGTCATTGATGGCTGCTCAAAATCTATTTAGTCCCTTCATGCTAAGGTAGAATAAAAAGAAGTTACCCTTTCCAGTCTCCCTTGTCTTGAGTGTGCAGACAGGCAACTTAGGTTCTGACAGTGGTACGCCCCTGGGAAACCTGCTGTGTGAGGAAACAGATGATAAACAGGGATTCCGTTTGCTGGGGCAGGTGTCCCTAGACAGTATGGTTCTTTGTGAAAGCATCAGTCTCTCCACTTTGCTAAGGAAAAACAAGTGAAAAGAGACTTTTGACCTGCTTGGAACACTAAAGGAGAAGAGCATGCCCTGGGCCCTGGAGAGAGCTCCCCAAAAAAGAATCCAAGAGCAGAGAGAAACAGGGGCCACTTCAGGTGGGATCCTAAAGGTACCGGACCCAGTTCCAATGCGTGTTTTACGGGGTTGTCCCACAGCACCAAGCAATTTTCGGACACCAGCAGGGTGTTCTACAGTTCAGCTCAGTCCTGACACTGTCTACTTGGAGATCGCATCAGATCCCACAGGTGGTTAAGGGCTCAGTCCTACAAGACTGCCCCCCCCCCACCAACTTCAGACGGTAGTCTCAACTCCAGGTTATTACCTGGGTTTCTAGCCAACAGGCAATAGATTGGAGTTTCCAACAAATCTTGCCTTGGATTCAATTAATTTGCTAGAGCAACTCACAGACCTCAAAGAAACATTTTGCTTACTACATTACTGGTTATTAGAAAAGGCACTTATATGACTCAGGAACAGCCAGATGGAAGAGATACACAGGGCAAGGTGTATGGGAAGGGGCACAGAGCTTCTATGCCCTCTCCAGGTGCCACTTTCCCCGCCATGTGTTCACCAACCTGGAAGCTCTCCAAACTCATCCTTTGGGGGATTTATGGAGGCTTCATTACATAGGCATGATTGATTAACTCATTGCCATTGGTGACTGATTCAACCACCAATCCCTCTCTCCTCCTCAGAGTTTGGGTATGGAGGGGGTATTGAAACTTCCAACCCTCTAATCACAGGGTTGGTTCCTTTGGCCACCAGCCCCCATCCCTATGTTACCTAAGGGCTTTCCAAAAGACACTTCATTAATGTAGCAAAAGACCTCTTTTCCTCTCTCAACACTGGAAATTCCAAGTGTTTTAGGAGCTCTGTGCCAAGAATGGGGTCAAAGACCACCTATCTATTTCTAGTTATAAATCACAGTATCACAGATTCCTTTCCAAGTGGAACATTTTCTCCATAACTCTTCTCTGCTCAAACCCTGGGGTTTGTTTTGTGACTTTTCTAAGTTGAGTGCAGTTAATTTGCCCATAAGTAACAGTTAATTAGTAACAGTTACTTATGGACAAAAGTAACAGTTAATTTGTTACTCCCCAAAAGTAACAGTTAATTTGCCCATAGTTGTACCCTTTCCCTCTCTGGGGAGGGTTTGGTTTTCAGCAGCTGGGAGAAGAGATAATGGTTCCCCTGATAAGCAGGATCAACCTTGGGCCAGTGGGAAGGACTTGCACTGCCACAGTAATAAAGGTTCTTATTTTATGTTTGTTTTTCACATTCAGACCAAAAAAAAAAAAGTGAGGCCTTTTTATTTCTTCATCTACAAAATTTGACAATAGGTCTGACCTCACAGACTTGTGATGACCTTCTTTTTTTTTGTTTTTATTTTATTTATTTTTTTATACAGCAGGTTCTTATTAGTTATCCATTTTATACATATTAGTGTATACATGTCAATCCCAATCTCCCAGTTCACCACACCACCACCACCCCCGCCACTTTCCCCCATTGGTGTCCATACGTTTGTTCTCTACATCTGTGTCTTAATTTCTGCCCTGCAAACCGGTTCATCTGTACCATTTTTGTAGATTCCACATATACGCGTTAATATACGATATTTGTTTTTCTCTTTCTAACTTACTTCGCCCTGTATGACAGTCTCTAGATCCATCCACGTCTCTACAAATGACCCAGTTTCATTCCTTTTTGTGGCTGAGTAATATTCCATTGTATATCTGTATCACATCTTCTTTATCCATTCATCTGTCGATGGGCGTTTAGGTTGCTTCCATGACCTGGCTATTGTAAATAGTGCTGCAATGAACATTGGGGTGCATGTGTCTTTTTGATTTATGGTTTGCTCTAGGTATATGCCCAGGAGTGGGATTGCTGGGTCATATGGTAATTCTATTTTTAGTTTTTAAGGAACCTCCATACTGTTCTCCATAGTGGCTGTATCAATTTACATTCCCACCTACAGTGCAAGAGGGTTCCCTTTTCTCCACACCCTCTCCAGCATTTGTTGTTTGCAGATTTTCTGATGATGCCCATTCTAACTGGTGTGAGGTGATACCTCATCGTAGTTTTGATTTGCATTTCTCTAATAATTAGTGACGTTGAGCAGCTTTTCATGTGATTTTTGGCCATCTGTATGTCTTCTTTGGAGAAATGTCTATTTAGGTCTTCTGCCTATTTTTTGATTGGGTTGATTTTTTTTTAATATTGAGCTGCATGAGCTGTTTATATATTTTGGAGATTAATCCTTTGTCCGTTGATTCGTTTGCAAGTATTTTCTTCCATTCTGAGGGTTGTCTTTTTGTCTTGTTTGTAGTTTCCTTTGCTTTGCAAAAGCTTTTAAGTTTCATTAGGTCCCATTTGTTTATTTTTGTTTTTATTTCCATTACTCTAGGAGGTGGATCAAAAAAGATCTTGCTGTGA
Source organism: Globicephala melas (assembly GCF_963455315.2). NCBI lineage: Eukaryota > Metazoa > Chordata > Mammalia > Artiodactyla > Delphinidae > Globicephala > Globicephala melas. The sequence goes on along the minus strand of NC_083315.2, from coordinate 104,195,943 downwards.
TTTACGTCAAAGAGTGTTCTTCCTATGTTTTCCTCTAAGAGTTTTATAGTGTCTGGTCTTATATTTAGGTCTCTAATCCATTTTGAGTTTATTTTTATGTATGCTGTTAGGGAGTGTTTTTATTTTTAACATCTTTATTGGAGTATAATTGCTTTACAATGGTGTGTTAGTTTCTGCTTTATAACAAAGTGAGTCAGTTATACATATACATATATTCCCATATCTCTTCCCTCTTGCGTCTCCCTCCCTCCCACCCTCCCTATTAGGGAGTGTTCTAATTTCATTCTTTTACATGTGGCTGTCCAGTTTTCCCGGCACCGCTTATTGAAGAGACTCTATTTTCTCCTTTGTATATCCTTGCCTCCTTTGTCATAGATTAGTTGACCATAGGTGTGTGAGTTTATCTCTGGGCTTTCTATCCTGTTCCACTGATCTACATTTCTGTTTTTGTGCCAATACCATATTGTCTTTTTTTTTTTTTTTTTTTTTTTGTGGTACGTGGGCCTCTCACTGTTGTGGCCTCTCTCGTTGCGGAGCACAGGCTCCGGACGTGCAGGCTCAGAGGCCATGGCTCACGGGCCCAGCCACTCCACGGCATATGGGATCTTCCCAGACCGGGGCACGAACCCGTGTCCCCTGCATCAGCAGACGGACTCTCAACCACTGCGCCACCAGGGAAGCCCCCTGTTGGAAGATTTAAAATCACAGTTTCAACTTCATTACTTGTGATTGGTCTGTTCACATTTTCTATTTCTTCCTGGTTCAGTCTTGGAAGGTTGTACCTTTCTAGGAATTTGTCTATTTCTTCCAGGTTGTCCATTTTTTTGGCATAGAGTTGTTTGTAGTAGTCTCTTAGGATGCTTTGTATTTCTGTGGTGTCTGTAACTTCTCCTTTTTCATTTCTAATTTTATTGGTTGAGTCCTCTCCCTCTTTTTCTTGATGAGTTTGGCTAATGGTTTATCAATTTTGTTTATCTTCTCAAAGAACCAGCTTTTAGTTTTATTGATCTTTGCTCTTATTTTCTTTGTTTCTATTTCATTTATTTCTGCACTGATCATTATGATTTCTTTCCTTCTGCTAACTTTGGGTTTTGCTTGTTCTTCTTTCTCGAGTTCCTTTAGGTGTAAGGTTAGATTGTTTATTCGAGATTTTTCTTGTTTCTTGAGGTAGGCTTGTATTGCTATAAACTTCCCTCTTAGAATTGCTTTTGCTGCACGTCATAGGTTTTGGATCATCGTGTTTTCATTGTCATTTGTCTCTAGGTATTTTTTGATTTCCTCTTTGATTTCTTCAGCGATCTCTTGGTTATTTAGTAACGTATTGTTTAGCCTCCATGTTTAAATGTTTATAGATTCCCCCCTTTATTTTAGCACTTTGAATCATTCCAATGTCTTCTGGTTTCCACTGTGGCTGTCGAGAAGTGTGCTACAGGTTTAGTTGTATTCCTTTGAAGATGATCTGTGTTTTCTCTCTAGTCTTTAGATTGTTGGTCTTAATTGTCCCACAGTTTCACTGAGTTGTATCTAGGTGTGGATTTCTTTATATTTATCCTTCTTGGCATAAATTGTGCTTCCTATATTCGTGAATTCTTGTCTTTCATCAATTCTTGAAAATTTTCAGCCATTTGCTCCTCATATATTGCCTTGCCCCCGTTTTCTTTCTCTTCTCCTCATGCAGAAGCCAGTTTGGAGACTGTAAGACCGCCTCATTCATTGACTCTTAACTTTTTTATCATTTTGTCTCTTTTGCTGCATTTTGATGGATTTTTTCAGATCCATCTTTTAGTACACTTTCTTCAGCTATATCTTCTGCATTGCAGTTTTAATTTTAATTCTTACATACAGTTTTTTATTTCTTGATATTCTATTTTTTTCCTAAATCAACCTGGGCATTTTTTATAATCTCTTATTCCTTGCTTATGTTTTCTATTCCATCTTTTATTTCTTTAAACATTTCACAATAGCTTCTTTAGATACATCATCTGATTGTTCCAAACTCTGGAGCCCTTAAAGATTTAAACCTGTTGATTATTATTCCTGCTGATTCTCATTTGTGGTGACTTGAATCCTTACATATTTAGTAACTTTTTGGTGAGTTTATATTTGGCTAAATTTAATCTAGAGTCTTGGATTGAGAATGCTCTCCTCTAGGGAGAATTCCGTTTGCTTCTGTTGGATTTCAGGGGGCATTAATAATATGGGACCACTTAATTTTTTTAATATAAATTTATTTATTTATTTTTGGCTGCGTTGGGTCTCCATTGCTGCACGCAGGCTTTCTCTAGTTGCGGAGAGCAGGGGCTACTCTTTGCTGCGGTGCGCAGGCTTCTCACTGCGGTGGCTTCTCTTGTTGCAGAGCACAGGCTCTAGGCACATGGGCTTCAGTAGTTGTGGTGCGTGGGCTCAGTAGTTGTAGCTCGTGGGCTCTAGAATGCAGGCTCAGTAGTTGTGGTGCATGGGCTAGTTGCTCCACAGCATGTGGGATCTTCCCGGACCAGGGCTCGAACCCGTGTCCCCTGCATTGGCAGGCAAATTTTTAACCACTGCGCCGCCAGGGAAGTCCCTAATTTACTTTTAAAATATGTTGTGCTTTATATAGCATTTAGGTATTATGCCATGGGAGGCTTCTGCAAACTCTGTGATACTACTGGAAGAGAATTTTTAAAACAAACAAAAATGTGATTATATGGTATATATTGTTTTATAACCTGCTTTTTTCTTTTGATATATGATAAACACCTGTTGTACTAATAAATATAGGTCTCAGCAGTAGAGAACTGAAGGGATGAGGGGAACCCAAATAGACTCCAAAAGCCTGGGACAACTGGGGTCAGGGGTACCAGGCCTCAAGAAAGGCCAGAGCTCCAAAATCCAGGACTCAACTCTCCATTGCCAGTCCCCTCCTGCCAGAAGAAGAAAGCAGATGGTCCTCTCAGGCACTCACTCTAGGCTCCTCTCCCTACCCCTCCTTCTCTTAAAGGGGCTTGGTTTATTTTGAGTCAAAAGGTATTATAGGCTCTGACACCATCCCCAACCCTATGCTTTACAGTAGCTTCCCCTGACTCTCAGGGTCTTATGTCATTCTAAGGAAATCCAGCTGTAAAAGGTTTTTAAACACACTTCTAACTCCTTTCTAACTACTCTCCTCAAGTGGAGCCCAGGTGTTGGGCCCACAAGCTCAGAACGAATCATGAAAGGAATGGCTATCCTCTCTGATGGCTCTTAGCTCCTGAACTAGACTTTTTTGAGGACCTGCCAAACTTGCCTTTATATTTTGTGAGATACCACCATATCACCATAATAAAGTCTTCAGATGGATTCTGTCAGCTGTGCAGGTGCAGGCAAGAGACCCTAAACCATAAAGAAGCCCAACCTCCTTTCTCCTCCCAATGAGTATGGAGTGCCAGCTGGGGTGATCAGCATCTTAAGGAAGCCTCAGAAGTTTTGGTTGTTCATTTATTACTTCAATTCAACAAATATTTATTGGGTACCTACCATGTACCAGCTTTTAAAGAGACTACAGTCTAAGAATTCCCTAAATAGGTTGAAAATAGCATGGACTGACTCCACCAGCATTCATGATGTGGATCCCGGAGTTCCAAGTGCTCAAGAAACCACCGTTCACTGCTGGCCACTTTTGCTCCAACTAGCAGGGCCCATGGACCACTGGACAGAACGGAAATTTCACACCAAGGTGAGCACCCTCCAGTGAGTCCTGGCCCATGACCCATGACCCACAGGGTTGGGTCTCCCCAAAAAGAACCGAGTGCCTAAGGCTGGCTATATCTAATTCCACAACCTCCAGCCATGGTCAGGCCTTGGGCAGGTAAAATATGGATGCCTTCTGTCTGCCCTGAATCCTTAAGGCTCCACTTGCTCCTGAGTTCTCCAGGGCCCTTGTCCAGAGTAAATGCTTGCCAGGAACATTTGTTAACCAGAGAAGTTGCATGGAGGATTTGCCGTAAGGGGAGAGGGCAGAGAGGCTCTGAGGTGTTTCCACTGCAGTATACACCACATAACAGCAACACTCTGGCTGGCCCAATTCGCCTAGCTGACCACAACACCCTGGGAGTGGGTCTTGGTCTTGCCAGCAGACAAATCACTACCAAGGGCAGGAATGCAGACTGTTGGTTGCTTCACACCTACCCCAGCCACCTCCCCCACCAGCTGAAGCCTATGTGAAAATAGCAAAGCTTGATGGTTCAGAGCCAGGCTTGGAGGTCAGGTCCACACACGCTTGGGCCAGGTACTTACACTATGCGTGCTTCCGCTTCCTCACCTATAAAGAAGTAACAAAAGCAGTACCTATCTCCTTAGGGTTGATGTGAGAATTACGTAAGCTAACCTATATTATGTACCTTCTATACGGTGACTTTTAGACACGTGTTAGCTGTGATCTTAAGGCAGCTGGGGGAGAGCGGAAGCTTAGGACCATGATGTCCTCCTCAGCACCATCTCCCCCGGTCCTCACCATCCCAGGCTTGGCGGTGGAGCTGGGAATCCGGTGGGAGAAGGGAGAGACGCCAGCTTAGAAGGCGGTTGATTGTGGGTTCCTAGAAGGTGAGGACTCCTTCCGTGGCGCCCTGCATACCCAGTGACAATGAACCTGGCCGTGGCCCCCGAGGAACAGCGCTAGCTTCCCTTCGGCACCTCACCGGCACCCCTCCCCCCAACCTGCCCCGGAGGGTGGGACTGCAGAGGCTTCCGTCAAAGAAGGAAGTGGTCCAGGCAGTGTAGAGAAAGCAACCCGGGAAGCGAAATCCGTGCAGTGGCCTGGAGACTGACCCCTCTCCCGGCCCCCAACCCCAGGGCACAGTGGGGCTCACGCGGGAGGCTGGAGATTGAACTGACCAACACGAGCTGAGTCACGGGGCTTGGGGGGTGGGGCGGTGTGGGGAGCCGCGCGGCCTTGGGGCCCTGGCCGGCGGGTGATGAGGCCCCCTCTCTCAGGCACAGCGGTACCTCAGCCCCGCTGGTGCCCATCGAGGAAGTGGAGAACCCCGAGTTCATGGGCAAAGGCGGATTTGGCGCTGTCTTCCGGGCACAGCACAGGACTTGGGGGTTTGGAAGTGGCGGTGAAGATCGTGAACTCGTGAGTGCCCCGAGCCGCTTGGGGGCGGGTGTCTGGTCTGGGAAGCTGGGCGGAGGAGGAGGGGCCTCTGCGTGGCAGGGCCTGAGTGCGGAAGGGAAGGATCTTCCCAGGAGGGAGCTCGGCTCCAACCCGCGCCAGAGTGCCGGCCTGCGATATCCCGGGAGGTGAAGGCCATGGCAAGCCTGTGTAACAATCATGTGCTGCCCCTGCTGGGGGTCACAAAGAAACTGGAGTGGGAGTACGTGTCTGGGCCGGCTCTGGTGACTCAATTCATGGAGAACGTTCCCTGGCGGTGCTGCTACAGCCCCAGTGCCCGAGGCCAGGGCCGCTTCTCTGCCGCCTGCTGCAGGACCTGGTGCTCGGGATGTGCTACCTGCACAGCCAGAACCCCATGCTTCTACACCGGGATCTCAAGCCCCCCAACGTCCTATTGGACTCAGAGCTGCATGCCAAGGTCAGCACATCCATTACGCAGCCCAACCCCTGGATGAGGTCCTGCCCCAGAGCTGCTCCAACCCCACCCACTGGACAGAGGACCTGCTGCAACCCTGTCTTCTGAATACCCTCAGCATCTCCCTCTGGACACAGTGCTGCCCAAGTGTCAAGGCTCATCCAGGAGCTTTAGCCCCTGCCATACCAGGCGATAGAAGCCTTGGCCAACGTGGTCAGTTCCATGGGTCCACCCCACGGGGTCCTCCAAAGACCCGCGGCTGACCTAGTCCAGGAGACTCAGACCTTGACCCAGCCCCATGGAGCGGGGACCCAGACCTCCAACCAGGAGCCTCACTGGTCCTACCATTCCGCTAACCCCCCACACCCCCTTTACAAGGCTGGGACCATAATATCTGCGCAGCCACAGAAGGGCCTGCGCCTTCTGTGGGGGAGAGGAAAGGATTCTGCAGGCTGCTAGGCCCTGTCCATCTCCTATCTCCTCCTTCTTATCTCCTTTTGCAGCTGGAAGATGTGGCCTGTCCACGTTTCTGGGAGTCTCACAGACAGGGGCAGGATCTGGGGAGTCAGGGAGCACCCCAGCTTACTTGGCCCCAGAACTGTTGGCTGATATAAACTGGAAGGCCTCCATGGCCAGTGATGTCTACAGGTAAGGTACTCCAAACACACATCCCCAAGTTCTACACCTCTCTGGGTCCTTCTAAGGGATGGTATATGGAAAGGAGTCTTGTCAGCAGTTGGGTCAGGCCTCAGCTTTATGTCTCCTGCAGCTTCGGGATCCTAATGTGGGCAGTGCTAGCCAGAAGAGAAGCTGAGAGTAAAACTCTAGGCAGACTCTGGGATCCTTCACCTCAGGTGCCCCCTCCCCCAAACCCCCAATCCCCAAGCCCTCCTCTTCCTGTTTACCTGCTCAGACGGCCCTACTCCCTCCTTACATCTCCTACACTCCCTGCCCCTTTCCGTGATGGCTCAGGTGGCCTTCATACTCTGGATGTCTTCTCCTCACACCCACACCCCAGTAGTGGACCGTAAATCACTGCAGCGGGAAGCAGTGTGTGAGAGGCAGATCCGGCCTGCATTGACTGAGCTGCCCCAGTCTGGCCCTGAGATCCTGGCTTGGAAGTACTGAAGGATTTAATGCAGCACTGCTGGAGCCATGAGCCCCAGAAGAGACCCTCCTTCCAAGGTGCGCTGACCACTTAGCTGGCAGTTGAGGTAGGCCTGGATCTGTCAGCAGGGGCTTTTCACTGGAAAAGAAGTTTTGCTCACCTGCCACCCACTCTGCCTTCTCTCCAGAATGCCGACCAAACACCCAGAAAGTCCTCGATCTGGTAAAGAAAGGAGATGTCTGGTAAAAAGATGAATGCTGCAGTCTCCACAGTGAGTGCCCAATGCCCTCACCCCACCTAGGAGCTGGGCAGGATGGCACAACGTGGCTCCCTTGACCACCCAATGACTCCCCACTGACCACTGTTTTCTAGGCCTTGACTGTTGTCCCCAGTGTCCCCGCCCCATCCTTGAGTTCCCAGACAACAGATATGAAGCAAGAGACTCCTCCCTTGGGTTTGCTCTGGCTCTCCCACCTCCATGCCCAGCCAGCTCCCCATCCTTGCAGGTAAAGGAGTTCCTGTCTGAGCACAGGGGCAGCAGCAGGTTGTTGTCTGTCCTCAAGCCAGGCCCGGAAAGTACAGAAATGGATGGCCCTGGGGGAACCACAGGAAGCCATGATTCCATGGTCTCTGAAATGATGAACCTGAATCTGGAGGGGTACCCCAGGTCTGTTCCTGAAAAATGTACAAACCTTCCCGAGAGCATCAGGGCCCAGAGAGGGCAGGTTCAGCCTGCCCTGGACAGCAGAGACCTCTTCAGATTCAACAGCCCAACCTCCTCAAAATCCAGAGACCTTACCTGTCAGAAACCAGAAGCCCAGCCCCACCTCGGCTTGGACCCCAGGTCCTGGACCCCAAGGGTATCAGGTGAGACATTGGTAGGACTAGGGGATGCACTAGGACTCCTGTGAATCCTGTCCCCTTGCTAGGGGAGACTTGGGGCTGAGGGGGTCTGCAGTAGGGGAACAAGGCCCAGGACAGGGGGCCTGAGAGCCCTGTGTTGTTTGCAGGGGGCTGAGAGACGTGACACCAACTGGCCTCCCAGGGCGCCAGGGCCAAATCCAGTACCAGGTACCCACTCCGCACTCCTTCCTCCTTCCTTCCCCCTGCTCAATTCTTCCACAAGTTTCTTCCTCAAGACCAAATATAGATCCAGGGTACTTGGGGAGGGGAATGAGAAAGGGCTAGAGGCCACCTAACCCAACTTTCTCATTTTATAAACGAAGAAACTGACATCCACTGAGGTCACACAGCAAAGCCTGGATTTGCCCCTGAGCCTTCTGACTTTCCCCAACACCAGCTCTGTGAACCCCTGAATTCCATTCCATTGTTGCCATGTATGCCCAGAGGGTTTCCTATCAGAAAAGACCCAAACATCAGAGTCTCAGATGTTAGTTGCCACTCCTCTTGAGCTTCTGCAAACCCAATTCTGAAGGTGCAGCCTGAAGACACACCTTGACCCAGTCACTGGCAGGCCCGGAGACCCCACACTTGCATTTCCCCAGGGTGAACACGAGGTGCCACTGCCTCTCCACCCTGCCGCTCCTCCTCACTTTGAGTCTCGAGAGCGCTTAACCCTCCCACCGTCATCACTTTTTCTCTTAAAGGGCCACGGTTTCCTACCGTACTTCATAGCCAAGGGGTACAGATTGGAAACAACAACCATATGATTATACAAGGAAGAACTGCCTCATCCCTGCAGGGCCTGGCACCTCGGGGCATGGATAGGGGCCCCCAGCACACCCCCCAAGGAACAGGTTCGAAAGAAGGACAGCAAGAACCCGAAGCTGGAGTGGGCCACAGGGCTGGTATCATAATAGCAGGAACCGAAGCAGCTTCTAAACTGCCTCCTGGACTTGAGGCAGCTAGCCTAGACTTTCTCTGAGGGCCGTCAGGCCTGCACCCGAACTGTCTTTGTGGCCCCAGGAGTCAATAAATGTGGTGGAATTTTGACCAAAGCACCACGATGAGGCTAAAGCTTCAGCCAGGGGCGGGAAGGGGCGTGGATGAGAGGCGGGGGAGCTGACATCGAGGGAGGAGAAGGCACTTCCGTGTCTGGCTAGGGCGGGAAGGGGGATGCTGAGGGCTGTAGGTGGGCAGAGTTGTGGCACACAAGGTCAGGGCCCAGCTGGCGGCGGCAGGAAGGAATCCTGGAGGTCTGGCTCCTGGGCAGCTCTAATCTCAGGGCAGAGCACTTCCTGTAGAGCAGGCCCAGACCCCACCCTAAACCAAACCCTGAGGACAGAGGCTGTGGTCCTGCCACCACCTTTTCCCTGGGCTGTGGAGACTTGGCAGTGGAGTCCTGGGGAGGGGGCTCGCCATGGGACTTTGCAGACCCCAGCACATCTCCCTGCATGATGCCCCTAGTCTCTCGTGCGTCAGCCCCCATCCTACCACCTCCTTCCGCCGCGTGCACACGTTGCTTCCGTGGAGGCACTGGAACCCTTTGATTCTCAGCTGCTGTCTGGGAGTGGACAGCGACGGCTGCACAAAGCTACACGCAGATGTGCCCCTCCCCTGGAGCTGGACACCACTGGAGTATGGACCACTCAGATACGGCCACAGCGCTGCCGTCTAGGCTGGGGGAGCAGGGAATGACCGCCTCCCATCCTAACCTAGAACCTAGCCCCCGCGTGGCACCATGTTCTTCTTCCCCGCATCCTTGCCAGCCTTCGCTCCAGCCCACCCTCAGTCTCCCCACATCCAAGGTTCTGAACCCATTTTGACATTTGACGCTTGGCTCAGCCCACCCCACCCCTTGCGTCTCCCCCCGCCGTCCGCATTTCTCTTCCTTGAGGGGGCAGATGTGGGGAGGCTGTGGAGTTAGGAGAGACAATCAGAGTGGGGGAGGAGGCCTGCGGAGTCCGGCTAGGGCACAGGAAGGGCCGGGCTGTCCCACCGGGGAAGTGGGAGGGCGCCGAGGCGCCGGGAGGGAAGTGCCTGTTGCCCGGGGCTCAGAGCTAATAGCCTAGCAGCCAGTGTGACTCCGAAACCTGCCCTGGGGTTAGCCCGTTCAGCTGCGGCAGTGAGTTGGGGGAAAGGAGGTAGCCGGGGCTCCTTTGCTTCAAGCCTGAATCCTGTGCCCCTGGCTTTTGCTAGAGCACCTCTGCAGTCTGGGTTTGAGGAAGGAGAAGCAAAGCATTGAGCAGTCCCTTCACTGCCAACTGGGAGAAGGCAAGGAGGTCACACGGAGTGCCTGGGGGAGGTGGGATAGCGAGGTTGGGAGGTCTGGGCGCAAGTGGCTTGGACCTGGTGAGAACGGCACAGCTGGGGCTAGCTGGGGCCTCAGACAGTAACCCACCCTGGCCCTCCTCAGCCCCAGGGGTCACCCCAAGGCGGTATAGCTCTGGGCAGGGGAGACCATGGCCCGCCTCTTCAGTCCCCGGCCGCCTCCCAGCGAAGACCTCTTCTACGAGACCTACTACAGCCTGAGCCAGCAGTACCCACTGCTGCTGCTGCTGCTGGTGATCGTGCTCGTCGGGCTCCTGGCGCTGCTCGCTGTTGCCTGGGCCAGCGGCAGGGTGAGTGGCGGGGGAGGTGCGGGGAGTGGGGCTCTGGTGCAGGGCGCCTCCTCGGGGACAGCGGGAGGGTCATTGCCTCAGGGGCATTTTCAGGGTTGGGACTTGTGGGTCTTCTTTTGTTTCGGCCACGCCTTGCAGCTTGTGGGATCTTAGTTCCCAACCAGGGATCAAACCCACGGTCCCTGCACTGGAAGCACGGAGTCTTAACCACTGGACACCACCAGGGTAGTCCCACGTGGATCTTCTTTTCGATGTGCTTTCTTGGCTGGGACCCGGGAGACAAGTGCTAGCCCTTGAGGAACTGCAGTGACCCTGCCCAAGTCACTCTGCCTCTCTGGGCCACAGTCTCCGGGTCTACACGAGGAGATAGCTGAGCCCTCGACGCTTCTAATTTCCCTGCAGGTACTGACAGACCTCAGACCTTACAAGCTTCTGTGATCTACTGGTCCTAGAATAAATCCAACACCGGAATTTCCAGTTTTCCGGCGATGGCGGGGGGGGGGGGATTACACTGGGCCCCGTGGGAATCTGCTTCCTGGTTTTCTTTCCCTTTTAGGGGCCGTAGGGCAGTTGTACCCACAGAGTCCCAGAAGACACTTTACATCCCACTCTCATTTAGTTCCAAAATGAACCCGTTTGCAGTTTCTTTTGTGGGGGGAAAGGGGATCTTCAATTCCACTTCTGGAAGTATCCTGCGTCAAGTTTTCTTTTCACATTTCGGAGGCAAGGTGGGAAAACCACTGGATGTGACCAATCCTTGCCCGTCCTCCTCCAAGTCCAGGAAGAGGTGGGGACAAACGGTGGAGACCGGGGAGGGAGTGGGGGGCTTCTACGCCTTGAGGTGATGGTGAGATCCAGCTCCCAGCCAGGCGAGGGAGGTTCTGGGCGCCCCCCTGCCCAAGCTCTGCTTGAGGGAGGGGTGGGGTGGGGTGGGGGGCGGGCGGGGCCTGAAACTCTGAACCTTGGCCCCGGGCAGGGAATCTCCCCAGCAAATTGGCCAGATTTGGATACACTCATGCCTAAGTGCCTTCTGTGAGCTGGAATTCCTCACTTGCTTTGGGATCCCAGGTGGGGGTGGGAGGGGTGCTTTAGTTCCGAGAAAACTTGAGTCTCAGAAAGCTTCTGGATCCACAAATGGCCAATATGAGGTTGGAGCCAGGTCTCCCGGGTAGATGGCCCAAGGTTCAGCCCCCCTGCAGTGTGCCAGTGAGATAGTAGGTTGAATCACAGGAGACTGCTGGCTCTCAGAGCACAGGGAGAGCAGGTCGGTGCTTTGTGACCACCTAGAAGGGTGGGATAGGGAAGGTGGGAGAGAGGGAGACGCAAGAGGGAGGGTATATGGGGATATATGTATGCATATAGCTGACTCACTTTGTTATACAGCAGAAACTAACACACCATTGTAAAGCAGTTATACTCCAACAAAGATGTTAAAAAAGAAAAGAGAGGGAGAAGGCAGCATCTTAAACTCAAAAAAAAAAAAAAACAACAGATTATCAGCAATTTCATGTGGTTCAACCTAATATGAATGGCAAGTGAAGGTGCCCTACCTGCTTTTCTTACTTGGGTTTGAAACAGTTTTCAGAACGGCTCTGAGGGACTGCCCACTCCTCCTCTCCTTGGACAAGCTCCCCAAACTCCACACCCCAATCTTGCCTCATGTACCCCCTCCCCCCCAGGAGCTGGCCTCAGACCCGGGCTTCCTGACCACTATGCTGTGCGGGCTGGGCGGCTTCTCGCTGCTGCTGAGCCTGGCTTCCCGCGAGCAGCGACTGCAGCGCTGGACGCGTCCCCTGTCGGGCCTCGTGTGGGCAGCGCTTCTCGCGCTAGGCCTCGGCTTCCTTTTCACCGGGGGCGTGGTGAGCGCCTGGGACCAGGTGAGGCAGGCCGAGCAGTGGGGAGGGGACTCCCGGGCCTCCGACGCGCACCTAGGCCCCGAGGAGCAGCGCAGCAGTGTAAGTGTGCAACTTCCCGCGCCCGTCTCCCCCAGGTGTCCTTTTTCCTTTTTGTCATCTTCACCGTGTACGCCATGTTGCCCTTGGGCATGCGGGACGCCGCCGCCGCGGGTCTCGCCTCTTCACTCTCACACCTGCTGGTCCTCGGGCTGTATCTTGGGCTTCAGCCGGACTCACAGCCCGCGCTGCTGCCGCAGGTGAGCACGCATGGAGCACAGGCTGCGTCCGAGGCTGGCTCCGCTGGGCGCTACTTGCTACCTCTGGGCATTCACCAACCGTTTGATGAGCTGTGACTCCAAGGCAGGGCGCAACGCTGGGCGCAGGGTACAAACACAGACCCCGACCGTGCCGTCGTGGAGCTGGTACAGAGCGCAGCGCGATGCCTGCAAACGCCAGAAGAGGGCTCTGGGCCCACGGGGAAGGGAGCTCGCCAGGGGACTGGGGTGGTGGGGACAGATGTGGATGACGGAACCAGCACAGAGAATGTAAAAATTGGAGCTTGAGTAATGTCGTGCTGCGGCGCGGGTGGGGATGGTGGAGTAGTATTTCCCAGCAGAGGGAACGTACGTGCCAAGGTTTCTAGACCTAAGAGGCCGTGTTGGTGCAGCAGACAAGAGCCTGCTTGGGGTGGGGGAGGGCGGGGGGAGGAGAAGTGCCCCCTATGGGTCCCACAGTGTGGCACCCGTTGCCTCGAAATACTTCGGTCTCTTAACTGCAGAGTCCTCCTCAGCCCTCTCAGAGACCAATCCAGCTACACACAATAGCCCCCCGACCCCGGGGTCCAGCGCCCTCTGAGGCTGACCCTTCCCCACAGCTGGCGGCAAACGCGGTGTTGTTCCTGTGCGGGAACGTGGCCGGAGCATACCACAAGGCGCTGATGGAGCGCGCGCTGCGCGCCACGTTCCGGGAGGCGCTTAGTTCCCTGCACTCCCGCCGGAGACTCGACACCGAGAAGAAGCACCAGGTCCGCTGGGCCCGGGAGGCCGGGAGGGACCGGGGCTCGGAGGGAGGAGTTGTTTAGATCACACAGCCGGGCTCTGGAAGCTGAATGACTTTGGGAGGGTCGCTTGACCTTCTGTTTCCTCCTTTGTAAAATGTGGCTATCACCCACCTTGGAAGGCCGCTGTGAGGCTCAAGCAAACTGAAGCTTGTGAAAGCGTTTTAGAACGTCGTGATACTAAACAAAGGGCTCTAACTCCGGTATTGGTGCTGGAAGTTCAGTCCCCAAAGGTGATCAGTGCAGGGCAGGGGTGGAGCCAGGCTGTAGGTGGTGGGGAGGACCTGGGCCAGCGCCCTGGGAACACCTCTGGGGCTGGGGAAGTCTGTGGGCTCCTAAGGGTTTGGGGGGGCTGAGGCTCCTGGTTTTAGGGGTAGGAGTGTTGGTGCTTATAGTCACCTCCCCCAGGAACACCTTCTCTTGTCCATCCTTCCTGCCTACCTGGCCCGAGAGATGAAGGCGGAGATCATGGCACGGCTGCAGGCTGGACAGGGGTCACGGCCAGAGAGCACCAACAACTTCCACAGCCTCTATGTCAAGAGGCACCAGGGAGTGAGGTATAAGGAAGGATGGCAGATGGGAGGGAACGTGGGCTGAGACCCCAGCCCCACTGACGCAGTCTGCTCTGCCCAGCGTGCTGTATGCTGACATCGTGGGCTTCACGCGGCTGGCCAGTGAGTGCTCCCCTAAGGAGTTGGTGCTCATGCTAAACGAGCTCTTTGGCAAGTTCGACCAGATCGCCAAGGTCAGAGGGGGCTTCCTTCCCCACCTTCAAACTCCCCACCCTGGAGAGCCCCTTCCGAGGGAAAATTCTGCCTTATAAGATCCCAGTCCCACTTCCAAGTCCATGTGGGCTCCCAGATACCCCACTGCAGGTAGGAAACCCTCTCAAATCTCCCCAGGTATGGAACTGCTCACTGCACACCTCAAACCTGGAGAGACCTTTCAACATCCTCACAGATGCCCCAACCACAACACCCCCAAACAGGCTCTGAGCCCCAGCATAGGTGTCTCTGGACACTGCAAGCAAATCTAGATAGATTTTTCTGATGTGCTAACACTAGGAGGCCCTTCCAAGGGAAACCTCTGCCCTCTGCATCCTCAGCCCAGCTACCTTCTCAGTCCCCAGGGATGCCCCTAAGCAACTTAATCTTGGGTGTCCCCCCAAAAAAACCCTCAATCCTGAGGTGACTTTCATATGCTCAAATCTGGATACACGCTACACATGCCAAAGATGGAGAGAGCCACAGACATCCCAACCTTTCAGAAGCCCTTCTGAGAAAGACACCCACCTAGGAGACCTCAGCCAGCCCCGTATCAAGTTAAGAGAGTCCCTAGATCTGACCTAGACAATCCCAACCTCAGAAGTTCTTCAGGAATACCACATTTGCTCCCACTTTTCCCCAACTCCCTCCTGCCTCCTTTGATCACTAACCAGGTGACCCCCTCCCCCTGTACACCCTTCCCCCAGGAGCATGAATGCATGCGGATCAAGATCCTGGGAGACTGTTACTACTGTGTCTCCGGGCTGCCGCTCTCGCTGCCAGACCACGCCATCAACTGCGTGCGCATGGGGCTGGACATGTGCCGGGCCATCAGGTCAGCTCGGGTGGGCAGGATGGATGTGGGGTGGGGGCGGGAAGGGTAGTGGAAGTCATCCCGGAGAGAGGGAGGGGTGCTGCATGGGTAGGGCTGAAGGCAGCACTCCCACTGTTCTCCACACACTCTGCTCAGGAAACTTCGGGCAGCCACCGGCGTGGATATCAACATGCGTGTGGGTGTGCACTCGGGCAGCGTGCTCTGCGGGGTCATCGGGCTGCAGAAGTGGCAGTATGATGTCTGGTCCCATGACGTCACTCTGGCCAACCACATGGAGGCGAGTGGAGTGCCAGGGTGAGAGCTGGGGCTCCAGCAGGCTATAGCCAGAGCCCAGTCAGGCCTCCCACATGCCTGGTTTTCATAGTTCTTTAAAGTGGGCACGTTCCCAAGTGGGGCTCAGAGAGATCCTGGGGTACAGGGAGGGGAGCTGGGAGACACCTCCTGTAGCACAGGGCCTTGCTTGAAGTCAGACCTCCAGGAATGATCCTTGAAAGAAATGAGAGATTTGGAAGCCCTCCCTTCTGATTCCCACTGCCCCCTCCTTCCAGACGAGTACATATCACAGGGGCTACGCTGGCACTGCTGGCAGGGGCTTATGCTGTGGAGGATGCAGCCATGGAACACGGGGACCCATACCTTCGGGAGCTAGGGGAGCCGACCTACCTTGTCATCGATCCCCGGGTAAGAGCCCAGCCTGGACCCCATGGGCTGGCCCACGGGCCTGATCTCTTCCATGCCAGAGACTGAGCTCCTATGTCCTCGTGGGGGAGGGGACACAAGCCTTTAAGGGGTGTGGGGAGAATGGGGAAGGGTCTGTGATCTTGACTCTCAGCCCTCATGTGCCCCAGGCTGAGGAGGAGGACGAGAAGGGCACTGCAGGCAGGTTGCTGTCCTCTCTTGAGGGCCCCAAGATGCGTCCGTCACTGCTGATGACCCGCTACCTGGAGTCCTGGGGTGCGGCCAAGCCTTTCGCCCACCTGAGCCACGTGGAGAGCCCCGTGTCCACCTCCACCCCTCTCCCGGTACGTGCACCTCCTTCACGAGCCCAGCACTCACGTAAACCCACCCCCACTGCCCGCTTCCAGCCCCTCCCGCCCCCACCACTAGTGAGTCACTTGACGTCACAAGGTCCCGAACTTTCTGCTCACCCTAGTTACTG
This sequence comes from Globicephala melas, assembly GCF_963455315.2. Classification (NCBI taxonomy): domain Eukaryota; kingdom Metazoa; phylum Chordata; class Mammalia; order Artiodactyla; family Delphinidae; genus Globicephala; species Globicephala melas. Next base: position 104,180,061 of record NC_083315.2, on the reverse strand, counting down.
GTTCAGGACCTTCCTTGCCCTTCTTTCCAGAGAAAGGGCAAAGATGACTGCCCTCTGAGCTCAGCTCAGAGACGACCCAAGATCCCACAGACACTATGTCCCTTGCTACCCAGCCTCTACTCAGGAAGGCCCCTTCCCCTGGTACCCTACTTCCTCCTCACTCTGAGGCCAGTGGTGCACACCTATTCCCACCAGGAAGTGTCTCTGTTTAGCTCAGTCCTGCGACTGCATGCTCTCTTCTTCAGTCCCCTCTGGGACTGGGAAAGCGGGGCCAATCGCTTGTTGCTCCTACTCTCCAACACTTGTACACAGATAAAATGAGGTGACAGTGAAAATCTCTCATGGCCTTGAAGAAGGAAATCACCATGAGTGGGCGGGAGGGGGGAGGGAGAGAGGGGAGCCGGCCTACCCCTCCTCTGGGGTAAGTTAGAGCAGGGCCAGTTATTGGCTGACATATACATAGCACTTCAAGGGAGTCAGTGATTCACCAGCTGCCGGAGGAGCCTGGATCTCCTCCACCAGCCGACTCTTGAGGTTGGTACTTGATGACAACGGCCAGAACCCCCTCATGCAGGCACCCAGGCCATGTCCCTAAAGGCTTGCCCTGGGATTACATTCCTCAGCCCGTTCTCCTCCATTTCACCCGATCTGCCCAAAACCTGTTCAGCATTCCCAACCACCTATCCACAGATCTTCCCAGGATCTTCCCTACTAGGTAGACCAGCTTGAATCTATGGGGTGACTACAGAGTACCCTTTCTGTGTCCCATCCCACTCCTCTCCCATCCAGCAGGAAAGCAGGCCAGAGATCAGTGCACAGTGGGGAGCGGGGAGGGGGTGGACCTTGGCAGCAGTGGCTCAGCGGCTGAGTGCATGGGGAAGGGGAGCTGTCAGAGGGCTAAGCTGGCAGGATGGAGAGGAAGGAAGAGCCCAAGACCCAGCTGACTGTTGCAGGATGAGACCTCCCAGTGGGGGTGGGGTAGAAAGGGGTTTGCCGGGAGCCCAGGGGCTGTAAGACAATATTGGGTACAATCCCCGAGGTGGGGAAGCCCCCCAGAACCCATGCCAGAACTCCCCAACCCCCCACTGGCATGCAGGCTAAGAAGTTCAGGGCAGAGTGGGAATCCCTTGCTCTAAGGTATCTCCTGAGGCAGGACCTCACCAGCCCAGAGACTCCCTTCTCAGCCCCTGATATCCCAGGGTCTCATTCAGATGTTAGGAATCCTGAGACTCACACTTAGCCTACTATTAAACAAGGCAGAACTTTGGGGTGGTGGGGTGCTATTTGTGTGGTGGCTACCATCCATCCATTCCTTCCTTCCTTCCTTCTTTCCACAATCTTTGAGCACCTACTATGTTGCAGGCACTAGGTTAGTTCTTGAGAAGACAGAAATGAATAAGATGTTTTCCCTGCCTTCAGATAACTTATAGGCATGAGGCCGGGGATGGCGGCGCAGGTAGGTAGTCTGATAAAAGTGAGGACCAGGCATAGCTGCATAGATGGCCCCGTGCCTAGAACATACCTCTCAGTTGCTCTCCGTCTCTCCCTCTCTGCTCCTCTCACGTACACAAGGTTTTGGTTTGGGGGATGAGGTGGCCCCCTGTGACCCTGCTTCCTTCACATGAGCCAGGCGAGTGGGGAAGGACGGTCACCACACATCTTCACCCCCTTCCTTGGCGCTTGTCTTCACCTGCTCGCGTGCTCCTTCTCACATCTCTGCACACACTGCGTATTCCTTTCGGTGCAGAAGAGAGTGACTGTAACCAGGTTTGTTTCTCTTCCTCTTTCCCTTTCTTCTCCATTTTCGTTTCCCTCTCTCACCACCTCCCAGCTCAGCCTGACCATCACGAAAGGGCAGAGGAGATTCAGAGTGTTTTGCATTGCCATTCCAGTTTCAACCAACAGGGATTTTGGGGCATGGGGTGATGGGCAAGTCATTGCCTTTGGAATCTGTTGCAGTCCTTAGGGAAGATGAGACAAGGAATCAACAGCCACTCATGCCTACAGAGGATCCAGGGTTGCCTCCTAAGTGATAGAAACTATGAGGAAATCAGAGACTCTGGGAGTCCGAAGAGTCAGGAGGGAGCTTGAAGAAGTAAATATGGTTCGAACCTTCCCTTGCGGGTAGGTGGGATTTGGTAGAGATAGAGATGGAGATGGAGGTAGAAATGGAGATATACAGGGAGAGATAGAGATAGAGAGAGAGAGTTCATTAGAGGCAAGGGAAGCAGCCAGGTCAAATGCTCAAGTGAAGGCCGGGTGTAGGTAATGGAATGCCTCACTGCAGAGAGGCTCCACCATGGTGGAGGACGCTCACCATCTTCCATCTTCCCCCATCCCTGTGTTCTCCCTGCAGTCAAGGCCGGGCGTAGGTAATGGAATGCCTCACTGCAGAGAGGCTCCACCATGGTGGAGGACGCTCACCATCTTCCATCTTCCCCCATCCCTGTGTTCTCCCTGCAGGAGAAGGCCCTGTCTTCCTTCAGCCCCCAGTGGAGCCTGGACCGGTGAGGAGGCTTGAACAACTTTGACAGTGGGGCTGTCCCAGTGACCTGCCTCCATCCTCCCTGGGGGGGCTTCTCCTGCTTTGCCCAGATGCTTTTGAGGATCTCCCTGGTGACAGGCTGGGCTCTCACTGTGCAGGAGCCGTACCCCCCGGGGACTAGATGATGAACTAGACACCGGGGATGCCAAGTTCTTCCAAGTCATCGAACAGCTCAACTCTCAGAAGTACGGAGAGCAGGAGAGGGCTGGGAGGGCTGGAGGCCTGGGCTCATGTGGTAGAGGAGGGGTGGTAGGACCTGGAAGGAAGGGAGAGCCTTCCCAGCTCTAGCCCTTCGACTCACCGGACCACGCCCTCCTCCCTGCCCCTTCCTCTTCCGGGCTTACTGCCCCCACCCTCCACCAGACAGTGGAAACAGTCAGAGGACTTCAACCCATGGACACTGTACTTCCGAGAGAAGGAGATGGAGAAAGAGGTAGACTGGGGGGATGTCACCATAGGACTTCCCAACACCTTGGGGAGGGAGCAGGCCCTGTGGTCCCACCTCCCCTGCCCAGGTCTGCCCAGTTTGTGACCCTGGTGGGTGAAGGGCTCATACCCATCTATTGAATTACTGGGTGGTGATGGGAGGGAGGAGGGCAGCTCCTTGGGGAACAGGTAGAGGCTACCTGGGGCGGAACTGGAGGGGGGACAGTGCGGCTGGGGACCCACTCCTTGCCTGGGACTGACGCCTTCAAGGTGATGGGCAGCACTGGTGCCCGGTCTCCACCGACCCCCTCCCTTCCAGTATCGGCTCTCTGCACTCCCCGCCTTCAAATACTATGCCGCCTGCACCTTCCTGGTTTTTTTCTCCAACTTCATTATCCAGATGCTGGTGACAAACAGGTGAGGGACCCCCAGGCAAGGGAAGCCCTGATTCTCAAGAACAGAACCCCTGGCTCTTCCAGACCCCTGGCCCACACTTTCTTCCCTTGCCCACTTCCCCTCGGCTCAGGGCACTGAGCCACAGAGGAAATGGAAACATGTGGTCTGGGGAACTGGTCATCGTAGCCCCCATCTTCCTATCTTACATCCCGTGGACTTTCTGTGTACCCCAAGCATTTTCACATACCCGTCTTTCAATTCTAGCAACAGTCCCATGAAGGAGGTTTTGTTCCCATTGAGAAGTCCAAATCTCACAGCAAATGAGCTTAGAGAGTAGGTCCTCACTCCCAGTTCACTGCTAGGAGGGGTGAGGACTCATTCAAAACTCAGCCAGATGAAAGAGCTTTGGCCTGAAAGCGCAGAGACCAGTCTGATGCAGCCTCGGCCACTCCTGTGAGTCCCCTGTCCCCTTCCAGTATTGTCCCTACATTATCCCAGTACTGTCCTTGACCCCTCAGCTTTCCCAGATCATCAGCATGTAATGCCTTTCATCAGCCTAGACCTCATTGACAGCCGGTTCAGATCCCCAGGACCACTTTTCCCCATGTCTCCCAACCAGACTGAACGGCACCCTCCCAGCGCACAGATAACCTCTTGGTTCTTAAAGGCCTCGCTCTTGTCTCTCTTTAGGCCCCCAGCTCTGACCATCACCTATAGCATCACCTTCCTCCTCTTCTTCCTCCTCCTCTTCGTCTGCTTCTCAGAGCACCTGACGGTGAGGTGGGCTTGGGGGCAGAGTGGCGAGCTGGGGCCCTGACCACGACTTAGCCTGCAGTGGGTGCCCCAGCCCCACGGCTAAGACTCCCATGCTCCTTCCACAGAAGTGTGTCTTGAAAGGCCCCAAGATGCTGCACTGGCTGCCCACACTGTCTGTCCTAGTGGCCACACGGCCCGGACTGCGAGTTGCCCTGGGCACCGCTACCATCCTGCTCGTCTTCTCCATGGCCATTACCAGCCTGGTGAGAGAGAGGGGGCCCTATGCACCCCCATTAGGGCATGCCGGACCTGCCAGAGGCTGAAAGAGGACCCCTGGATTTGGGGGGACTGCTGGACTAAAGCCAGGGGATGCTGGAAATGTTGGACAAGTATAAAAGAAAATTATAGTCGCCCACGACCGACCACCTGGGCATAATCATTGTTAATAACACTTTGGTGGATATCCTTCCTATCTTTTTTCTATGTATGCAGACCTTCCTTCCTTACCTTACTCACTATGATTTTGTAAGCTGAGTTTGGCTGATTTTTCAGAACTTAGCATCGTTCCTAGAATTCTATCCCTGAAAAGCACCTTAGGAATCATCCCCCATCCAAGTTACAGAAGCAGAAGCTGGGGCCCAGAGAGGTTAAGTGGCTGGCAAAAGATCACACAGTGGATCCATGACAGACTAGAGCTCAGGACACCCACTCCCCCAATCCCTGCCCCCCCCCGCCCCCGCCAGCGAGGACCCCAGCGCTGAGGCTCCCTCACCAACCAGAGATAGCAGGCTCCGCCCCTTTGGAGGAGTCTGGCCACGACTCATCCCTGGGTCAGCTGCAACCCGGCACAAGCCGCCACTGTGCCCAAGGAGCTGCCTGCCCGCCTCAGCTCCTTGTCTCCTTCTGCAGGTCTTCTTACCGGCAGCATCAAACTGCCCTTTCCGGGCTCCCAATGTGTCCTTCACGGCTTCCAACCTCTCCTGGGAGCTCCCTGGGTCCCTGCCTCTCATCAGCGTCCCCGTGAGTATCCCTCACAGCCCTGGATCTCCTCCTCCAGAGCCTTCCTCCGCCCCTCCCCCACTCCTTAGTTGAAGAGCACTTCATCCCGTGGACCGGGACAGATATAAGTCACACTTGGTGTGTGTGTGTGGCCGACACCCTCTACCCTCCTGATAGGACTGGACCCTGGGAGGGGCAGGACAGGAGCCCTGGGGCGGCCCCCGCCCCCGCCCCTGCCCGAGGGACATGCCCCACCTCCTGACCGCCTTGCCCGGGCCCCCAGTACTCCGTGCACTGCTGCGTGCTGGGGTTCCTCTCCTGCTCCCTCTTCCTGCACATGAGCTTCGAGCTGAAGCTGCTGCTGCTGCTGCTGTGGCTGGCAGCCTGCTGCTCCCTCTTCCTGCACTCCCACGCCTGGCTGTCTGACTGTCTCATCGCCCGCCTCTATCTGGGTGCCTTGGACTCCAGGTGCGCACGGCCGCTGCACAGTGGGGCACGGGCTGCGATGGGACAGAGCAGGAGTGTTTTCATCTCTTTGTCTGAACCACCCACAGGGCAAAAGGAGAGGGAGGCCGAGGGCTACGTGGGCACGGGTGCGGGAGGCGGCGGGGAGAGGCCATCGAGAAGGGGCAAGGCAAAGGGAAGCCCTGATGTGTAGCCTCCTCAGGCCAGGGGTGCTGAAGGAGCCTAAACTGATGGGAGCAATCTCCTTCTTCATCTTCTTCTTCACCCTCCTGGTCCTGGCTCGGCAGGTAAGTCTCCCAGCTCAGCCCTTCAGGGCCTCCCTAGGAAGGGTGAGGTGGAGCCCCCATATGTGTGACTTCATCTTCCCCTTATTCTCTTACTGCCTTTCCCTTATTCTCACCTCTCCAGGGTGGAGCCCAAATGGTGTGTCCATTAGAAGCTTCTAAGTGAACCTTCCTGCTCCCTTTCTTTCTCCTTCACTCCCCGAGGGGAGCACCCTCAAATTCTCCCCTCCCCTCCTCCCTCCCACCCCAATCTAGGAGAATTCATGCTTAAGAAAAAATCTGCTGCCACTACTGTCCTCGCTAGTTTGAATCTAGATTCAAGGCAGTCTCCCCAGGGATAGTTGCACCTTAAGCCTTTTCTCTAAACTGGGGGTGTGGGATGGTTTTAAGCGTCACGGAGTGAGGGGTGGACACTCAGGAGCTGGGGCTCCCCCTGTACTGTCTCTTCCCATGGCCCCCTGGTGACCCTCCCCAGAATGAGTATTACTGCCGCCTGGACTTCCTGTGGAAGAAAAAGCTGAGGCAAGAGCAGGAGGAGACAGAGACGATGGAAAACCTGACTCGGCTGCTCTTGGAGAATGTGCTCCCCGCGCACGTAGCCCCCCAGTTCATCGGCCAGAATCGGCGCAACGAGGTGACTCCCCACCCCCAGCTCCTGAGCCCCAGACGATGAAAGTCTTGTCTTGGCCCATCCTCTCTGGACTCCTGTACCATGGGTTGGGTGGCTGCCCGAGCCCCGGTGCCTGTCAGGTGCCTCCGTTTTCACAAGAGCTTAGGCTCTGTCTTTGGCGAGCACGGAATCTCCGGCTCCCAGGTTCTTACTTGGAAGGAGTGTCCTCTCTAACGGCCACTCTCTCCACTTCAGAAGCCTCATCGCGTGTCGATGGGAACTGTGTGAAGGACACAGTCCACCCATCTCTCTAGCCCTGCATTATCCAGTATGGTAGCCGTTAGCCTTGTGTGGCCATTTAAATTTAAATTAATGAAAATAGAAAATTCACTTCCTCGGTCACACTGGCCACATTTCAAGTGTTCGACAGCTTCTCGTGGCTAGTGGCCGCCATATTGGGCGACACATATAATAGGCGTTTCCACCACCACAGAAACTTCGGTTGAATGATCCTGCTCTAGATCCTCAGATATCTTGCTACAGTCAGAGGATCAGAGGTCACTCACATATCCGCACCATCTTCTCTGTACCACCACCACCTCGCACTGTCTGCTGTGGAAACGCTCTTGGCCTGTATCAAGAGGGTGTTAAAAGAAATGCCTCAGGGGCTATGTCGCAGCCTTGTGCCTCACCACATGCTCTCTGCTCTCGAGATCAGTAGTAGCTCTGCTTCTCCTGGTTTCTTCTCTTATAGACACTGGAAATCTGGTAACTGATCCTGTTTCTGTCTTCTCGTTGGCTACTAGAAAGCTCAGAGCCAGAATCTGGGATTAATGAGATTCCCCCTTTCCCTACCATTGCTCTTTTTTTTTTTTGAGTTTGAACAAAAATCCTTTTCTCAAAGCTCTGGAGGTTATTATTGCTTCATTTTATCTTCCAAACTGTAGCTATCTTTGTAAGATGACTTAACTGACTTAACACTTTTCAGCAATAAGATAGGATATACAGATAATTCCCATGGACATGATCCCAGTTCCAAAAGAGACTCCCTTCACGTTGCTGTGAGGTGATCTTGACTCTGAACCTCTGTCTCTCCTGGAATTGCAATGAGACCCAATCTTTAACTCTTGAGTCACATCCCTGGGGTAACCTGGCCCTACCTCTCTCGTTCCTTCCCGATCCTTCTTAAACCAAGGCGGTGGAGTGTGGACACAGGGAGGAGGACCCATGTAGACCCAGAAGGGGGAAGAATGTGGCATAGCCCCTTACCCCAACCTCTTGCCCCCCCAGGACCTCTACCACCAGTCCTACGAGTGTGTTTGTGTCCTCTTCGCCTCAGTCCCAGACTTCAAGGAGTTTTACTCTGAATCCAGCATCAACCATGAGGGGCTAGAGTGTCTGCGGCTGCTCAATGAGATAATTGCTGATTTTGATGAGGTGACAACTTGAAAGGTCCCCCCAGACCCTATGACCTGGATTCTAGAATTTCCCACCAGTCCCTCCTTCCACTTCGCTCTCCCGGCCATGAGGCCCATCCTCCCTCCCCAGTCCTCCTGCTTCTCCTCTGATCCCCCAGCTCTGCCCTCCCCAGCAACTCTGCCCACTACCAACTCTCCTCCTGCCACCATCCCTGACCCCACAACTGGTCCTTTAGCTTCCAAAATCCTGGGGCTGGGCTTCTGGGAGAGAGCAAGAGAGACTGGGGACACAGCCTCCTTTCCGTACAGCTGCTCTCCAAGCCCAAGTTCAGTGGGGTGGAGAAAATCAAAACTATCTGCAGCACCTACATGGCAGCTACAGGCTTGAACGCCACCTCTGGACAGGACGCACAGCAGGTACAGCGTCCCTTCATTTCGTACTGACCCTCGTCCGGGCTCTCATTGGTGGGCCCATAAGTGGGTCTTATCCCTGTGACCTCATTGATCCATCCTGGTGGGCCGGCCTTTTGCCAGGATGCCGAGCAAAGCTGCAGCCACCTTGGCACCATGGTAGAGTTTGCCGTGGCCCTTGGGTCTAAGCTGGACGTCATCAACAAGCACTCATTCAACAACTTCCGCTTGCGTGTGGGTGAGGACCCTCCTTTGCTGGGACAATCTGGGACCTCCTCCTCACTTTCCCAAGCTCTCCCTCTCCCGAATCCTTTGTTAGCTGCTCCCCAGCTCACCCCGGGAGCCCCCTCCAGACTCACCCCTTGGGATGGAGCATGAAGCTGCTGGGCCAGAAGCTATGAGATCCATCCAATTCTCTCCCTAGGCCGCAGTCCTCCAGCCCCTCCTCCTTTCCTCCAAGGCCCCTAGGCCCTTCACCCTAGTTCCTTGAGCTGCATCTTCCCCTCCGCTTCCTCGAAATCCCCCCCTCAGGGCCCCTCTTTACCGTACCTCTTGTCAGGGTTAAACCATGGACCTGTAGTGGCCGGAGTGATTGGTGCCCAGAAACCACAATATGACATCTGGGGCAACACGGTGAACGTGGCCAGCCGAATGGAGAGTACAGGCGTCCTGGGCAAGATCCAAGTGAGCGAGCCACATTGGAGGCATGGGGGCGGGGCGATAGGTAGGGCCACTTCCACATTCCCTCACCCCTCCTCCAATCGCAGGTGACCGAAGAAACAGCCTGCGCCCTGCAGTCCTTAGGCTACACCTGCTACAGCCGGGGCATCATCAAGGTCAAAGGCAAAGGGCAGCTCTGCACCTACTTCCTGAACACAGATTTGACACGAACTGGACCTCCCTCGGGCACCCTAGGCTGAGAACCCCACCCCCTCCTCCCACCTATAAGATCCTCAATAAAGATACTCTGGTATGTCTGGGTTAGAATTGATGTCAGAAGCTACTAGCGTATCTGGGGAGCATCTTCTCCTCGCCTCTCAGTAGTATGGCTTCTTCTCAGGCCAAACTGAGTGTTTGTGTGTGTGCAAGTGTGAGCATGAGTGTGTTAAAAAGGAGTGATTCTTTCTCACAAGCTCAGCAAGACGACTGCCTCAGCCTTCCTGCCTGCCTGCCAACATGATTCCAATGTTTTGTACCCTTGGAAGCAGAAAGGATTTTATCCACATGACTCAAAACAAAAACTTGTCCTTTCCTGTTCCCCATCCACAAATACTGGAAAGAATCTCCAGTAAAATGTCATTTGATCTTTATTCATTCAACAAACACTAAATAAGCACCTGTTATGTGCTTACTATGTAGCATGGGCGGGAGGCCTGGGAAATAATCTATTAGGTCCCTCGCTGTTTTGGCTGCTGTTCTCAAACGGACCCACCATGCTTTCTAGCAAGGACCTGTAGACAGTTTGAGGGTCTCCTGTTCTCAGGTCCCTCGATTCCCCCCTGCTTCCTTTTGCATCCTTCTGCACAGTTGCCGATATTACGTGGGTCTTGAAGCATCCAGGGCTCATTCCCACTTGCTCATACTTTGGGGTCCATGGGAGATATCTGGACACCCTAAGTTTGTTGCAGATGTTGCACGTGGATTTGGGGCTTTTCTCCTAGTTGTCTTTCTTTTTTTGTAGGAGATATTCAAAAAGTACACTGCCGCTACCATCTTCTATTTTTTTTTAAATGAATATCGTATATTTTTATTTTATTTATTTATTTATTTTTAATTTTTGGCTGCATTGGGTCTTCAGTGCTGCGCGCGGGCTTTCTCTAGTTGTGGCGAGCGGGGGCTACTCTTTGTTGCAGTGCGCGGGCTTCTCATTGCGGTGGCTTCTCGTGGAGCACGGGCTCTAGGCACACAGGCATCAGTACGTGTGGCACATGGGCTCAGTAGTTGTGGCTCGCGGGCTGTAGAGCGCAGGCTCAGTAGTTGTGGCACACGGGCTTAGTTGCTCTGCAGCATGTGGGATCTTCCTGGACCAGGGCTCGAACCCGTATCCCCTGCATTGGCAGGCGGATTCTTAACCACTGAGCCACCAGGGAAGCCCCTACCATCTTCTTAAAACGCTGTCGGAACAGAGCCAGTCCCAGACTCTCCAAGGCAACGGTCATCCCTAGGAAAGAATGACTCAACCTTCTCACTTCTGCAAATCTTCATTTCCTAAGGGTGACCACATCACAGAGGGCCCTCAGCTCTAGCCTGCACCAGAGCATTTTAGGGGTTGGCAGAATGCTGATGTGCAGAATTCTAGGGAATAAGATCTGATGACTTGGTTCTCAAGTGAGGCCTCCTTGGGAGACACAGGGAAGGAAAGCAATCCCCTAGGACACCTCCCACTGAGAGGACAAAGATTACTGGTAGGAAGTTGGAGTCCTGCTAATAAAGATACCCATCACAGCCTTCAGGGCAGACACCTCACAGCAGTGCTAAGTGTTCTCAGAAGGTTCGCTAAGTCAGGGAGTGAAGGTCCGCTGAGTCGGGGAGTCTGGAGTGGTGAGCCCACGTGGGTGGTCTTCCTTGGCCAGCTCCTTCAGGGGTCTGCAGCCCTGTGTTGTTCTCAGTATGATCTCCAGACCACCTGCCTCAGAGGCAGGGAGGGAAGAAGGTCTGATTTCTATGTCTGTGTCTCTTCCAAAGCTGAAAATCATGGGAAACTAATGGATGTGCCTCTCAGCTGTTGAGAAGGACACCCATAAGGGCAACCAGGAGCACCCCAGTCCGCCATAATACACATGCCCCACACACAGGGTTGACCCAATTTCAGACTTCAGTTTTCATTGCAAAGCTGCCCGTGGGGGCCAGGCTCCCACTCTGCCCTGACTTGCCCTTCCCCTCCCTCTCTTCCGCTCCACCCGCCACCTGGGTAAGAGGAGGTTGAAGAATTGGGTCAGGCCAGCGTGGGCGTATTCCCCCAGGAGGAAAGCGAGCAGCCTTCCGCTGCCACCACCCCGCAGGCCTAGCTGACTTCGCTTCGCTCGAGAGGGTTGGTGGAGGCAGTGAGGCTCTCGGCGGGGCCAGGTTCGGGAGAGGCGGGGGCACCCCTCACCGTCTGGGCCAGGGTGCCCCCGCGGCGGCTGCTGGACGCCTCGGAGCCGGTGCCCTCCAACAGCTTGGCGACGAAGGCCGTGCCAGCCGAGCGCTGCAGGCCGCCGGCAGCGCATGCGTACAGCACGGGGTTCACGCTGCTGCTCAGGAAGGCCAGCCTTCTGAGCGCTTGCGGGTCAGGTGCAGCCGCTGACTCTCAGGCCGGGACCCCAATGTCTTGCCCGCCAGCGCTCGGACCCGCTCGGCCAGGTTCACCACGTGGTAGGGCAGCCAGAAGGCAGCGAAGACCAGGATGATAAAGGCCAGCAGGCGGCCGGTGCAGCGGCTGCGGCGGAAGCGCCGAACACGCAGCTGGCGCCGGATGTCGGAGTAGCTGGCCACCACGGCCAGGAAGGGCAGCAGGAAGCCGGTGACCACCTCGAAGAACAGATGGAAAGCCCTAAGTGCTTCGCTGGGGTACTTCGGGAAGCAGACCAGGCTCCTGTTGTCCGGACCCAACGTCACTTTGCGGTACAAGTTGACGGGTGTGGCCAGCAGGACAGACACCACCCAGATGCCTGCTAGCGCCCGCCAGGCAACTGTCTTGGTGCGAGTTTCTGGGACACAGAGGGGAGGGCCACCACCAGCGAGCGGTCCAGGCTCATGGCCGTGATAAGCAGGACGCTGGCATACATGCTGGCTCCGCAGACATAGTGGAACAGGCGGCAGCCAGCCAGTCCAAAAGTCCAGGTGCCTTGGGCCGTGTGGTAGAGGAAAAAGGGGGCAGTGAGCAATATGGCCAAGTCGGCCAGGGCCAAGTGTAGCACCAGCAAGGCAGTGACAGAGCGCTTCCGCATCTCTACCAGGATGCTCCACGCCACAAAGCTGTTGCCGGGCAGCCCCACAGCCAGTGCTACTGACAGTACGATGATAACCAGCAGAGAGATGAACGTGACACCTGGTGACGAGGGTGCTTCAGGAGATGTAGTGTTCGTGGCCATTGCAAGGACCTGGAGAGCGAGGGCGGACACGCACATGAGGGAAGGGACAAGGGTTTCCTGACACCCTGGACACACCTAGCCTGCGTATTCTACTCTGTCTCCAAGGTCAGCAGCAGCAGATGCACCTCCGCAGTATACTGCCCTCATCACTGCCAACTGACCTGTCTTAAGGGGATCTGGCTGAGTAGAAAGACTTAATTTCCTAACTGGGCCACAGGGCCCCTTCCTGCCCACAGACCCAATTGCAAAATATATAGCAACAGCAGAAGCAGTATTTCCAGAGCCTTCAGCCTCCTTCCCTCAGGAGACCCTGAAACCCAGAACCAAAGTGGGGACTTTCCTTACCAATGCCGCACCCCTCAAAAGGCTAGCTCCTTTTCCCCCCGCCAGGCACTCAGTCCTTCAGTCCCACTGACTTCTTCCAACCACCTACCCACTCGCCCCAGAGATTCCCGGGGCCCATCAAGAATAACAGGGATGGGAAGGATTTCGTGGATAGGAGACAAGACTAAGTCCTCCCAAGTCATTTTACCACTGGTCAGGCTTTCTTTGGAAATTCCTTTGGACCTCGTCTTATGGCTTCACCCCCCCCCACTCCCCTACTCCCAGGAAACTTACTTAAGGCTTTGCCGAGCACTGGTTGGAAGCTGGTGTCAATCCCAGGGTGAGAACAGAGTGGTGTAGCCTATCCCCAGGTCTGTCCCAGTGCCAGGGGCCTGGCCTGGGGTCCAGGTTCTATCAGCTAAGTCAGCCAGAGAGGAAGTACCACAGAGCAGGGGAGGGAGAAGACACATCTTCCTGAGGGTGGGGTGAGAACTCCTACCCCCTCCCTTCACTAGATGAGGTGGAATTTTCCTCATGTTCCGGAAGAGCCCAGCTGGGAGGACGACTCCTCAGGGGTGGGGCGAGAAGAGAAGAGCCCCGGAAGGGGCAGTGAGAGAGGAAAGAGGGGTGAGGGGGTGAGTAGGCTGGGGTGTGGCCTCAGATGCAGGTCTAGACTGAAGCATTGAACAGAGTCATAAACTGCGTCATACAGGAGAAGGAGGGAAGGAAGCCAGAGAGGGGAAATGGACTCAGATTGAGAGGTCAGAACGTTGGATACCTTTATATTTTCTGTGAGCGATGTCGATTTTTCGATTAATAGGAAGTATAGGTTGACGCTGTGGCTAGGTTCTGGGTTTGGGTCAGGTGACGTCAAAGAGGACGGCATTGTGTGTTTGGCTTGAATTCAAGCCATGACCAGGATTTGGGGGAGAGGACCCTCTTCCAGCACCCCATTCCTCCGCTCGGTTAAAAGAACTAGTTCCATTCTAGGTCAATCTCCAATCTCTTTGGGAGAAGCCAAAGTCCAAATGGTCTCTCTAGTATCACACAGAATGACAATTTCTTCCCCTTCCCGAACCACTTGCCTTGTGTTTGCCCATGTGGCTGCGCTGCCACATGAATTTGGACCCAGGATCTGGGCACTGGGCAAGGAAGTCAGCACCACCTCTTTCCGACCTTCCCACAGCTGACTGTTCTGTCCCACCTTAGACACACAGAGAAAGCAGAGGTGAGCACAGGGGAGCAGGCATGAGGGAGTGAGGGCAGCGATGCCTTATGCCTGCCCTGCCAAGGGGGGAAACCAGGAGGCTGGAAAGGGAAACAGCCCCCAGAAGGGTCACTCTTCCGGCTCCCTGGAAGGAGGACAGTCTCGTCTTCTTGAACTCTCCTGCGAAGCTAAGAACCAAAAAGTCTTATCTTCCATCTGACCATGAGCCTTTCTGCTTCCCTTCCAACTCTGCCTCTTCTCAGGAAAGATGCACAGTGTAATGGTGGTCATTGAGGTCCCTTATCCTCTGTAGTGCCCCTACCTTTCCTGCTGTGGGAAAAGCCAGAGCAGAGTTGACCCAGCAGTTATCAGGCAGAGGACACGGCGAAAAGAAATGGGCTGAAACCGCAGCAAGAACTGAAGACAGAGTTGAGGAAGGGCTTTCTGACCACAGAGGGTGTGTGAGAAGGGGAGTGTGTAACAGAAGTTGGGGAGCCTCTGCCCCGGTGCGCAAGGACAGGAAGAAGCCCATGAAGTTGGTGTTTGGGGATAGAAGCTTCCGGCTCAGAGCTCCAGGGTCAACCAGAGGTCCCTTCTGACAGGAACTGGGATGTCTTTGCCCCCTCTCCCAAACTGCTCCCCACCTCCGTTTCTCTCAATGGCCTGTCTTCCTCTGCCCTAGACTAGACACTCTAGGCATACTCTCCGTCCCCCAGGTCCGGAGCTCCATCCCAACCCTGATGTGACCCTGAGAACTGGATTTCCTTTGCTGTCTCTCTTGGCCTCTGCCTGGGTGGTGTGAACAGTCACTAAAGCAGAACCAGGGTGATGGTTAGGGTGACCTCTCAGGTAAGTTTGCCAGAGACTGAGGGGGCTGGGACAAGAGACTCAGTGCTAAAACTGAGAAAGTCTTGGGCAAACGGGGATGGGTTGGTCACCACGGTGACCACACGTGTGTGCACACGGACATCCCTTAAAAAGGACCCCATCCTACATCCCCAAACTCAAAAGTGTCAGGAGCCAGAAAAATTTTGAGACCTAGAGATAGAAAGATTCCAAAAGATGGGGGCTGAGAAGTACTGGGGGAGATGAGGAAGAGCTAGCAGTCTTGGGGGGAGTCAAGACTTGGCAGAGAGGAAAAAGAGAGAGAGGAGAAGTGGTACCTCCCTGAAAAATTCCTCCTGTCTTCCAGATATCCACACCACTCCCCATACCCCTCAACCCCAGCCCCCAGAGGGTCCCTGCGTGAGTGAACGCCTGTTCCCGGGCTCCTTTTTGAGTCAGGTGACCTTTGCAGGGAGAGTTAGATTCAAAGAAGGTACGTCTCAGATTCCCACGGCCCCTCCCCCACTGTACCAACCACAAGACAGACAAGAAAACTTTCCTTTCAAACCCCACAGATTGACTTTCCCCTTCCACAGCCAGTTTCCTCTCCACTCGGCTCTAACAGACCCCAAAGAATGGATCCCATCACCACCCCTCATCCAAGCACTCATACCTTTCCTTCCTCTTTCTCTCTTTATTTCCAGAGCGGTTCTATGGGTTGGCTAGGGGGAACCAGGCCACCTGGGCTGGGGAGGACAGGTCATGATGCCACCGAAGGCTGGCATTGCCCAGCCTTGGCCCGACCCAGCAGGCAACTAGGTGACTTCGGTATCACTCAGGTATGATGAACCACTGGAGGGAGCATGCTTAAGCCATCGTGTAATTGTTGCCAAAATCTTGGCTCCCTGTCCACCAATGCCGAATAGAAATACGGGGACAAAGTCTGGAGGAAATAGAAAAGAGTGGCTTTATTCCTTTGGCCAGGCAAGAGGGAAACACAGCAGGCTAGCACCTCAAGAACTGTGCCCCCCCTCTCCTGGGGGATTACAGAGGGTCTTATAGGTAGAACTTGCAGTCCAGGTAAGTGATAAGGATCAAAGTGGTGAAGGTTTTGCATTCTTCTTCTTCTTGCAATATTTTAAAACGGCCACAGCTAGCAAAAGGCAACCGGGTCTGGTGTCCCTGAAGTTATTGTCCCGTGACCTTTTTTTTTTTTTTTTTTTTTGTGGTACGCGGGCCTCTCACCGCTGCGGCCTCTCCCGTTGCAGAGCAGCACAGGCTCCGGACGCACAGGCTCAGCGGCCATGGCTCACGGGCCCAGCCGCTCCGCGGCATGTGGGATCCTCCCGGACCGGGGCACGAACCCGTGTCCCCTGCATCAGCAGGCAGACTCTCAACCACTGCGCCACCAGGGAAGCCCCGGTGACCTTCTTTTAATGCTGCGAGAGAGTGTAGGGGGAGAAGAATGCCAGGTGCAGAGTATAATTCCTATGGAATCAGAGAGTAATTAGCTTTGTGAAGGACAAGTCTAGCTACAAGTGTTTGTTAGTAGTAACAGCTAAAGAGTAACCAAGATTGCTTAACTCTTTCAGGCCTGTTTATGCTGTTTCCCCAGCCTGTTCATTGTTTGCTTATTTTCCTTGCTTATCAGAAAAGTCTCATTTCTATTTTTGCTGAAACATAATGACCACCCAGTGTATTTCACAATAGCTATTGGCAACAAGTAAGCAGCTCTGGCACCTGGGCACATGCCAACCTGCAAGTACATGATACTCCTTAACACTGACCATCACCACTCAAAGTCCCTCAGTTTGAGGAACCTGGGCCTGCCCCAGATGTATGATAATTCTGCCCAGACAGGTCAAAACTATGGTCAGAGAAGGATCCCCAAACTGTCCACAGTGGTTCCCTGAGCTCTGGGAGGCGATGTAAGGGGATAGGGGAGAGCAGGCCCGGTTGTAGGGTTTGACGTCAAGGGTCTCATCCCTGACTGTCCCTCTCCGCCCCGCCCCCAGGGTCTCCATTGCCACGGCCCTGCCCCAGCACTTTGAGCCGAGTGCTAGCTCGGAGCTCCATGGCCCCCACCCTAGACTGGACGCCCCATCGGGCCTCTCCGGAGCCCTCGAAGAGCCGCGTGAGGAAGCGGGGACCCGCCCGGGGCAGTAGATCCCCGGCGGTGAAGAGGTAGAGCAGCGGGTTGACGCTGGAGCTGAAGAAGGCCAGAGCCGTGGTTCCGGCTCGCGCCGCCTGGCCCGCCCCGCCCAGGCTCGCCAAGGCTCCTTCGGGCGGAGCCAGCGCGGCGAGCGCCTGCAGTACGTTGACAGCGTGGTAGGGGGCCCAGAGCAAGCCAAAGGCCAGCACGATGGCGACCACCAGCCGGCCCACCCGCGCCCCGTGCCGCCTGGCGCCCCAGCGGGTGCCCCGCAGCCGCACCAGCGTCACGCCGTAGCAGCCGAGCACCAGCCCGAAGGGCAGCACGAAGGCGGTCAGGGTCTCCAGGCTCAGGTGGGCGGCGGCGTGGGCGGGCGACGGGTGGCACAGCTGGCACACGCGGTCCGCCCAGAGGTGGCGGTACACGGCGGCCGGGCTGGCGAGCACCAGGGCGGCCAGCCAGACGGCCAGCAGCAGGCGGCGGGCCAGGGCCGGGCTGCGCAGCTGGGGCGCCAGGAAGGGGCGGGTGATGGCGAGGCAGCGCTGCAGGCTGAGCAGGCCGGTGAGCAGCACGCTGGCGTACATGCTGAGCGCGCACACGTAGTACACGGCCTTGCAGCCCGCCTGGCCCAGCGGCCAGGCCTGCCGGGTCAGGAAGGTCACGAAGAGCGGCGTGAGCAGCAGCACCGAGCCGTCGGCCAGCGCCAGGTGCAGCACGAGCGTCGCCGCCAGCGGTCGCCCCCGTGCGGGCCGCCAGCCCGCCAAGCTCCACACCACGAAGCCGTTGCCAGGCAGCCCCAGCAGCGCCGCCAGCAGCAGGAAGGCTGTGCCTGTGACCCGCGAGGTCTTCCAGCTCAGCAGCGTCTCGTTTCCCGGGGGACCGTAGCAAACCGACATCCCTAGGCGCCTACGGGAGGCTGGAAAGAGCCATGGAGCGCTTTCAGGTGGGGCAAAAGCCCATGTTACGCCTGATGCCGGTGAGAAGGGACTGTGCCTCCCTCACTCCTCTGCAGCCTGCCTCTCTTCTGTCTGGGAGCTTCTGTCTCTTCCTCCAGGACCCCAGACCCAGCTCAAACACTACTTCCTGGAACCCAAATCCCCTGCTCTGGGTCAGCCGACCTCCCCAGTCCTGACTCCCAGGCTGTCACTGCCTCCACCTTCCACCCTCCTAACCTGGCCTCTCCTTCTTTGTCCAGCCCCGTTGCCTATACCTCAGGGCAAAAGTGAGTGGAAGGGAGTATGGTCTCATGGGCAGATCTACTTACCCAGCTGGGAGCGAGCAGGGTTGGGGGCCCTCCAGGGGCCTGGGGAAGCCCAAAGGCAAAGGGGCAGTGGGCCAGGTGCCTAATCCTGTCCTGTGCCTGTCAGGTTGTCAGAGGGTGAGGCGAAAACAGGGAGGGACAAGGTGGGGCTCCTCTCGGGCCTTTCCTGGGGCCCCTCCCTCACTCTGCTGCTTCCCATCACTAACACGTCCAGGCGTGTGAGAGCCCGCCTCCCCAGGAAACAGGATAAGCTGAAGGGGTGCAGATAAGGTTCCCTGGTCGTGTGGGTGAGTAGGGACACTGCCAGATCCTGCCCCTGGGTCCTGCTTCTGCGCTCATCCCTCCCCACCCCCTGCCCCCCACCCTGTGGTCCCAATCCTCCCACCCTGCAGCTCTTATGCTGTCTGGCCGCTCTTGCCTGCACTCAGCAGAGAAGGCGACCCAACTCCTCATTCCCCCAGCTGCTCTACCTTTGCCTGTTTTCAGACTCCTGACTCTGAGACTCAGACTCCTGAGCCCCCTTTTTCCTCAGCTTCCTACCTACCCCTCTCACCTCTTGCCTTGGACCCTGCCCCAGTCATTCTGCCCTCACACCTCTCAGTGGGCTGTCAATGGCAGCTTTCAGTGTAAAGCATAGGTTAAGTTCCAGGCAGAATGGGAGATGCATGGAGGTGTGAGGGCTTATAGCCTGGTTGAGGAGTCCTAACTGACAACCATGAAGAGGCCACACTGCCAGGCTGCACCAGGATACGACGCAAGGAAAAAGGAAAGGGCGCAGTGTAGAGACTTACTTCTCTAGGTCGTGAGGTTGGGCAAAGCTTGGAAAGGAAGAAATTTGGTAGATTGATGAAATTTAGGGAAAGGGAAAAAAGGCTTCTGCCCAGTCAACAGCCAGAAGGGGGTTCCTTGGGAGCCAGGACACCAGTCTTGTCTCAGTTTGGGTTCCCTCCAGAGCAGAGCCTGAGTCGAGGACATGGGTAATCTGGTATTTGGGGAGACAGGTCGGGAAGCAGGAGTGAGAGAGCAGGGGAAGAGAGGGAAGAGGAAAACCAGTAAGAGTGTATTATTGAATTCCAATATTCAGTGGGCATCAGGAACCTCTGAGTGCACAAAATAACTTCCAGAAAGAGAGAAGATGGGCGTTTATGGCCAGCTCACATTCCCCATTGTTTGAGGGTTGTCCTAGAGGCATTAATGCCCTTATACACACTTGCAGCCTGTACTTGTCAGGGGGCTGAGTGGGCTGCTACAGCTTCAGATAAGACTCCTGGGCAAGAAATCAAGGAGACTTATGCTCATGTGAGGGATTCACTGACAGTGAGAGTCTGAGCTTCCTCACAACTGTTCATCACAACTGCAGCTGAAATCAGAGATGGGGCACGGGGTACCGAATGCTAAAGTCCTGATGTCATCAAAGGACCCATCCCCTCTTCCGCCTTCCACATCTCCATGCCTATAAAGTGGCCAGTGGAGAAAGGTGAGAGAATGACTAATCCAGTGCAGCTGAAGCAGGCAGTTCTTCTGAAGAGAAGTGTTGAGCCAGCCCCTCCCCTAGCCCACAGAGGGAAGAGCATGAAAGAGGAAGGCCAGGGTCCCAGACAGGATCCTGGTGATTCTGGATCCATGGATCAGGACCCATCCTCCCCTCGCACCCCACCCAGGCACACTGCCTGGAGGTGTTCTATTTTCTCCAAGCCCTGCCCATCCTCAGCACGGCCTCCCTGTTCCTAAAGCTGCAGTTCATGGCGTTTTCAGTAGGTGGCAGCACATACAGAGCAAATCACATAACCAGCTTCACACAGATTGGGAGCCAGGAGAAATTGGCCCTAGAAATTACCTCGATATAAAGAAACACACCGGATATCACATTCCATCCAATTACATAGTTCCCATGTACCCTCACATCACACGCTGCCACCAGAGACACACACACAAACTTCCATGGCTTTTGCTGGACATATCTGGGCCTCCATCCTTCCTCCACCACCCCACTTGGCCCTTCCCCTCCTCCCTCCCCTTGGACTTTGCCCTTCTCACTGGCCAGGCAGGGGGGCCAGAGTCCGGGCTTGACTCATACCCCACCTCGCCGGGGCTGAGATCCCAGCTCCGTAACAGAAAACACCACCACTTCAGCTCCAACCCCGCCGAGAACCACCGAGCCCAGACCTCCCGGGAGAGGCAACTCTCCTGCTCCTTCCCTCCACCATGGAGTACCTCTCTGCCCTGGACCCCAGCGGCCTGCTCAGGTGATTTCTAACCCTTCTCTCCACTCTCCAGCTCTGGGGATATAGGCAGGGTGACAAAGCTGCTTTCAGACCCTAGAAAACTTTCGAATTTGTACCCCTTCCCCTCCCTGCCCCTTTTCACAGTGGGCTTGTCCAGCTCCTGAACCGCCACCCCCCCTCACCCCCCCACTGCGCCCAGTCCGTGGTCTCTCCCTCTCTCCCCGAGCTACTTTAATCCGCACACCCAGATCCCTCCCTCCCAACTTCCCTAAAGCTCCAGCTACCCCACGCCCGTCACCCCCGCTGCACTCACCAAACCCCTCACTCCTTGACCTTTCTTCCCACCTACCAGGTCAGTAACCAGTATGAGCTCCGATTTGGGCCGTAAGGTCTGGACCTCGGCTCCACCACCCCCGCGACCTTTCCGCGTCTGTGATCACAAGCGGGCCACTCGGAAAGGCCTTACAGCTGCCACCCGCCGGGAACTGCTACACAAGGTGTGTGGGCCACGTCCCTGGGTTCCAAGAGCAGGGGCAGCCAAGGGGCTAGGGAAGAGTGTGAGCTTGGAATAATGAGCAGGAAGGGCCGCAGCTACATGGCTGCCCCTCCCTCTGAGGGCTAAAAGCAGGGGGGTGAGCCCAGTGGCTTCTGCTGCATTTGAGTCAGTTCACTTTTTTTTTTTTCCAAGGAGTGGGCTTTTCTTTGGGGGCGGGAAAGGAGTAGACAGGGGTGGAGGGATAGATTTCAGAACTCAGTATGGAACGGCAATTTGTATGACAGATCAAATTCAAATCCTGATTCTGCCGCTTCCTAGTGTCAAAACTTGGGAAGTTACTCAGCCTATCAAAACCTCAGTTTCGGGCTTCCCTGGTGGCGCAGCGGTTGAGAGTCCGCCTGCCGATGCAGGGGACATGGGTTCGTGCCCCGCCGGTCTGGGAAGATCCCACATGCCGCGGAGCGGCTGGGCCCGTGAGCCATGGCCGCTGAGCCTGTGCCTCCAGAGCCTGTGCTCCACAACGGGAGAGGCCACAACAGTGAGAGGCCCGCGTACCGCAAAAAAAACAAAAACAAAAAAAACCCCTCAGTTTCTTCATCTGTAAAAAGGGTACAATAATACAACTACCTCCTAGGGCTGCTGAAAGGAGTAAAAGAGAATAATGTATGTTAAGTGCTACATAGATACTTGACACTAGTGAAGACTCAAAAGGTTAAAAGTCATTATTACTGAAAATAGTTCCGAAGAACTGTGAGGGTCGGGGAGAGTGAGGTGGGACACTGGAGATAAGACCCGTCGTGATAGGCCCCATCAGCATAATGCCTATACCCATTCAAGAGAAACTGGCGAGCTTTTCAATTCCTAACCAGTAGGCATGGCTTGGAGGGAAGCTGAGAGAGATGACAGTGACATGGTAGGAGCAAAGCAGGAACAAATAGGAAAAGGACAGCCCCTAGTGAGGGTCCCCCAACAACTAAAGAACACCGTGAGCTAGAGCCATTAGAAGGGATGGCAAAGCACCAGGAAGGAGAGTTGGGATATCAGTCAGCATCTAGGGTCAACCATTGGGTGCTGGGCAGCTGGACAGGGAAGGGGCATGGGATAAGCTCTGCCCCTTCCCTCCTACTTCTTGCCACTGGGCAGGCACAGAAGACTCTGACACTGAGTGGAGTGCTAACACTGGTGCTGGAGGAGGATGGGACCACAGTGGAGAGCGAGGACTTCTTCCAGCTGTTGGAGGATGACACATGCCTGATGGTGCTGGAGTTGGGACAGAGCTGGAGCCCCAGCAGGGTGAGAGGCCCACACTGGGGCTGCTTAGGCCACTGATCCTTTCTGTCTCTCCCAAGCCTCTTCTGCTACCTAACCCTGATCTTGGGGGCAGAAGCGACGGGAGAGGTGAGGAGTTGTCGAGGACTCCTTATAGTGGACCAAGAGTCCAGGCAAGGGTGGGTCTGTCCCAGTGCTGACAGGGATTAGTGGTGAGTGTCAGTATGTGAGGGTCCATTGCACCGATGTGGGGGGGCCCCTACAGAGTGGGGTGCTGTCGTATGGCCTGGGCCGGGAGAAGCCCAAGCACAGCAAGGACATCGCCCGCATCACCTTCGACGTATACAAGCAAAACCCTCGAGACCTCTTTGGCAGCCTGAACATCAAAGCCACGTTCTACGGGCTCTACTCCATGAGCTGTGACATTCAAGGACTCGGCCCAAAGAAAATACTCAGGTCAGAGACCAACATGTCACACTTCCCCACCCCTACGGCTGCACTCCCCTACCCTGTTAGCTCTCCCCTGTGGAAAACCCCCAGACCCCACCCCGTGACTTCCTCTTGTCTCTGCCCTTCAGGGAGCTCCTCCGATGGGCCTCCACACTGCTGCAAGGCCTGGGCCACATGCTGCTGGGAATTTCCTCCACCCTTCGTCATGCAGTGGAAGGGACTGAGCGGTGGCAGCGGCAGGGTCGCCTCCAACCCTACTGAGAAGGGGCTCTGAGCTTCTGCCCCTAGACTCATTCCAAGAGACAGACTGTAAGGACTGTGACAGCATCAAGTTTGGGGCCTACACACAGTGCAGGCTCACTAACCCGCCTGTTTTCCCCAGTCTTCTGATCCCATAGTGACAGGCCCATCAGCCTAACGCCTTCCACCCCAGCCTATACCCATTGCTGAAGAATACTATCCATTCCTAGCCATCTTTGCAGCCTCCCACTTACCCTGAAAGGCCACAGCCTGTCCACAGGCATCTGGATCCCACCCTGATTGCTGCTACATCTAGAGGTCCTTACCACTCCCCTCCTGTCCCTAAGCTCCCCAGTGCCCTGAAGAAAGCCCTCTCTAACTTTACCTTGAGATCTCTATTTCTTTGTACCCTTCCCCCACAAAATAACAAAGGTGTTTCCAGTAAAAATATAAAAATGTTTATCAATAAGACTTTTGACTCCAGTTTAAACTAGGAACAGGACAGGATAGATACTCCGTTTCCCCGTGCCCCATGAACACCCAGTCCCAGATCCAAAGGCCTTAGTCTTCAAGTATTGAGTTCAAGGCCCGCCTCCGCTTGGCCACCGCCCCCTGCTGCTGTTCCCAAGCCTCTCGCCGCTTCAGAAAGGTAGTCAGGGCCACGTTTCGAGCTACATGGTGGCCAAAAGGGTCCTTTATCAGCTCCTGGTTCCGCGCCCCTGCAAAGGGAACCATTCGTGTTCAGTATCACCATGCAGTCACCCACCCATCCTTGAAGAGACTCTACTTGGGGTGAAAGTCCCTCCATTTTTTTGGAACCCTGGGTCTGCCTCAGGATAGAGTTAACACCTCACTGTCCAAAGAAGAGAAGTCAGGAGGAGGGGTGGGAGCACAGGGCTGCACAGTCCGCAGAGGGGCAGGGGAGAACAGACTGCCAAGAACCCGTGGCCAAGACCACCCTTTGGAACTGAAGTCTCTGCTTAATTTAGGTCCATTCCCAGCCACCCAGCTCTTTAGAGTGAGGAAAGGGGACACTTGGAAAGGTCAAAGATCGGTGCTGGTACTCACCCAGCTCAGCAGCAATTTCCTTCCGGGCCCCCAGGGCTGCCCCACTCCAGATGGCATCAAGCACACGGCTGCCGTGGCGACTACAGGCCAGAGCCACATACTGTCCCTGCATTGAGACAAGCAAGGTAGGGCCCTCTAGGGCAGTCCACAGAAGTGTGTTGGGTTGGGGTGGGCATGAGGGCTGAAGTTCAGAGGCTGAGTTGAAGCAGTCTAGGAACTACACATCCTCTCTGTGACTCCGAAGCAGAGTCCTGGGGGAAGCTCACATTCTCTAAATGGAGGATGGCAGAGGAATCAAAGCAGAAGCCAGAAATCTAACCTTTAGGGTCTTCAGCACCCGGCGGCACTGCTTGCGTGTCACGGAGGGGCTGGTCAGGACAGCATCAAGCACATGGGAACCAGCAGGGCTTTGGGCCAGAGTCAGAAGCTGTGGTCCTGTCAAGGCACCCAAACTTCGAAGTATAATACCAGGACTGGAGAAGTGCAGCAAATGCTGGAGCAGCAGAGACCCAAGGACTGTCACTTCCCCCAGGTCCCTGGCAGTGGCCATTTCTACCTGGAAGGACAGAGACAGGGAATTAGGAGGCAGCCACCAAACTGCCGCCTTCACTTGGATGAAGCCAGAGATCTCACCACCCTCACCTCAGTGGTGAGGGGCTTCCTAAGCCCTGGGAGGCCTGGTACCCAGTTAGTCACAGGTTTGGCCTCTCCCCTACCTCACCTGGTGCTCTGCGGGCACTGCCCCCTCCTCCTCTGCCAGTCCATAGTACACCTCATAAGTCATCAAAGTGGCAAAGAGAGGCACACAGGCCACTTGCCGGGAAGAGGGCTCTGCACAGTGGAACGCCTAGAAAGGAAGACAAAACATGAAACTGAGAACTAACCTCAAGCAATTCATCCCTAACCTCGACTTCCCAGACAGGGGAAAGCATTCAGGACAGATGAGAATGCCTAACTCCACAAGAACATAAGCTGCATGCGGACAGGATCTCATCTGCCTTGCTGTATCCATAGCCTCCATGTATGTAACGGGCTGAATAAATATTTATTCCTTAAAACTTCTCTCTCTGCCCTGGGAGACTATTTTCATTCCAGGGCCATGAGATGGTTTTGGCTTCATTTCCCCCTGTATCTGTGAACTCCCTGGGCACTAGACCTCTTGGGTCCACAGATACAACGACTGAAGATTAGCTAAGTCCTAGCAGGTAGAATTTGAACTGAGGGCATAAATGGGTTGCGGGTAACCACCACTCACCTCCAACAACAGCTGTAGGACCTGGGCTTGGTGGATCCCAACTCTGTGGCAGGCCCCGACCAGGGCAATGACTACCCCTGAGTGACCCTGAGCCAGCACAGCTTCCAGGGCAGGGCTTAGCTCCTCAAACACGGGGGACAGCTGAGGGGAGACATGGGTTAAAGAATCTGGCATTCTGGTAACAGTGGGCTGAGTTATTGAGAGAAATCTTCCTGCCAAAAACAACTAAAAATGCTAGATAAAACATAAAAGCATTGCCAATAACAGGACTTTGGTTCGGATGGATAAGGAAGGTCCAGAACAAAGGGGCAGTCTTAGAGGTGCGGCCTCCCATGGGGAGGGGATTGTAAATGGCCATACTCTCAGGATAAGGGAGGACTAGAATTAAACCTCCCCTTCTACCCCAGATCTCAACCCATGAGATCCCAGGGAAACATGCCTTGGCACTAAGCAGCAAAGGAAATGAGAAGCTAGGACAGCAGCTCCAGTGCTCATATGGATTTGTAGCCAAGTACCCAGAGACTGCGCGAGCCACGGAAGCTCAGGCTGAGAACTTGAATTACGCCGGTCTCCTGCTGGCACTGGCACCTGAGAGAAGCCAAAGCAAATCCTTTCTGGGAAGAAGGCACCTTTACCCTAAGCTCTGGGAAGCCTCCAGGAATAACTTCTCAAGGGGAACGGCCAGTACACTGTTGAAAATACAGATGCAGGCATACAATAAAGCAAGTCCCAATGAACAAGAACTAAAAGGAACGGACTCAGCCAAGTTCGTGACTCACCAGCTCAGGAGTGGTGATAGCATCTAGGAAACGCTGCAAAGGGAAGTTAGCAATAGGATGTGCAGCCAGGGTCTGCAGCTGTCCTTGGAAGTGATCCTCAAAGAGGCTCTGGAGCCTTGGGGGCTCCGACACCAGCAGCACCTGCTCCAGGAGTCTGGAGCTCGTCTGATCGCGCAGAAATAGCAGTAGGGGACTGGGGACAAGGAGAGGGTGATCAGGTAGTCTTCACTTCACTTCATCCAAAATAACCACATCTTACCATGGTGATCATTTTGAAGTGTACTGAAATAGCAAATCATCACGTTGTGTGACAGGAACTAACACAGTGTTGTACGTCAATTATACTTCAAAAACAATCTTATAGGAAAAGAGGTCAGATTTGTGTTTACCAGAGGCAGGGGCCCTGGGGGTAGGGGGAACTGGCGGAAAGCGATCAAAGGTACAAATGTCCAGTTATAAGATAAATACTAAGGATGTAATGTATAACATGATAAATATAACTAACACTAGTGTATGTTTTACATGTAAGTTGTTAAGAGTTCCCATCACAAGGCATAAAAAATTTTTTCCTATTTCTTTAATTTTGTATGTAAACGAGAATATGGATGTTCACTAAACTTATTGTGGTAATTGTTTTGTGAGGTAAGTCAGTCAAATCACGCTGCACACCTTAAACTTACACAGTGCTATATGTCAATTATATCTCAATAAAACTGGACAAACAAATAACACAGCTATATACATATATATCTCATATATATACCTCATATGTATGTATCTCATATATATACATATGTACACATACACAGAATGAAAACCTTTGTCTTTTAAAACAAACAAACAAAATACCCATATCATGTCATTCATTTCACACAGCCCACCACCTCGGTCAATCCTGAGGCCCTGTCCATACCTGCCATCTGCTGAGGAATTGCGGCTACTCAAGTAGCCCATCACAGCATTGCAGAGGTGGGCACAAAGCTGAGGCAGCTTGCGGTGTAAGATCTGTAAGGCTACTTGAAGGCAGAAGCTGGAGATCTTGTCAGTGATAAACACTGTGGGGGAGGGCAGAAATAATAAAAGCGGCTTTCCCAAAAGCCAGACAACCTATAAAACCTCAGATCTCAGGCAACAAGATTCAAGGGACTGTGGACACAAATGGTCTACACAGGGCCTTTACAACATCAAACCAGTTAAGATTTGAAAACAAGAGAGATAAGACTGATCAAAATAAGAGCCTTGTTTGATGATCATCACCTCCAAAAAAGATCCTAGCTTTCCTCTTATTTCCCTCCTTACCAGCAATGTCCTTCAGAAAGCAGGAGCTCAGGTTCTGAAGACAATTCAAGAAGGTTTCAGGGACCTCGAAATCGGTTGCCTTACATTCCCGAGATGGGGCCCTTTGTGCTTCTGAAGGAAGATCAAGAACGTATGCAGTGGTGAGATCACGAACTGCCATCCAGGAGGAAGAATAATTCCATAGTTGAACAAGGATTTGGCTTGGAGATGCGGAACACATACAACTCAGTCGGTACAACTGAATGTCTCGTCTCGTCTGGATGACTGAACTGAGACTACATTTCCGTTTTAATTTCTCTAAGAAACTTCAACCAGCTCCCCCAGGGTCCATAGGAGATAGTCCAAACTCCTCAGTCAGGAGTTCAAGGTGTTCCAAAATCAGGCCTCACCTAAACTCACTATCTTATTTCCCAGTGTTTTTCAAAATGTAGGTCTGCTGCCTATGAGTGTATTACGAAATCAATCTAGTGGGTCTCAACCACCTTTTTTTTTTTTTTGGCCGCGCTGTGTGGCCTGCGGGATCTTATTTCCCCAACCAGGGATCGAACCCACGCCCCCTGAAGTGAAAGCACAGATTCTTAATCACTGGACCGCCAGGGAAGTCCTAAGCATTTCTTTAATGTAACACACAAAATAAAATGAAAAAGGAGGGAACTCCCTGGCAGTCCAGTGGTTAGGGCTCCAAGCTTCCACTGCACGGGGCACAGGTTTGATGACTGGTCGAGGAACCACAAGCCGCGTGTGGCTCAGCAAAAAAAAAAAAAAAAGGGGGGGGGAAGAAAATATCAGAGTGGGTTGCATGTAGTAAGGGTATTGTTTTCTGACCTTTTGCTTGAATCCAGTATGTGTATATATACACATATGTATGTCGAGTCATGTTTAAAAAACTTTTCCATACTGTGAGTTCTGGTTAAAAAAAAAGTTTGAAACACAATGCTCAAGTGAATCATCTCTTCCACTTGCCCCCATTCTTCTAACAGCTGTTCCCTAAACACACCTATGCATCCTTACCTCTGGGCCTCTACGCACACTAATCTTTGGCCTGATATCCCTGACCTCATTTCTCTGCTAATTCTTTATGATCATGAAGAAATCCTCTGCTTATTCTCTCCTTCTGAACTTCCTAAACTCTCCTTCCCTCTGGGTCTATATCCCTTTCTTGTAATACTTACCAGGTAACTGGGAGCCACGGTGCCTGGCTCTCTCAGACTCCAGAAGAGTCCCTCCCAATACCTGCAGCAAAGTTCTGACCACGAAGCTGCCATGTGTGTCTCCACAGTAGAAAAGAAAATCATCACACACCTCAGCGGCTAGTCCCAGGCCCAGCTCCTCCAGGGTCTCCAAAGGACCATCCTTCCCATCCTCCTCCTCCTCCTCCTCCTCTGCAGGGTTCCCTAGCAATCGAGGCAGCTGCAGCAAAGCACTTTGCAATACATGGACCCCACATCGATGACAGGCCACAAAGCGCAAGTTGGGCCGCAGAGCAGCCCATACTCGACACAGCGGTTTCAGGGGACTGAACCCCAACAGTTCCTGCAGCATCTCACTACCAGCCCTGTTTGTGGCCAAGGCTAGGGCCTGAGCCTCCACTTCTTTCAAAACATTGTGCACCATCAGCTCTGGAAAAACAAGAAAAGAAATATATTAAAGAGAATGAGAGGAGGCTAAGGTTATGTTCCATCACTTAACCAAGGGGTGGGGAGGGAGGAAGGGGATACAGGAGATGAAACTAAGTCCTCACACCCTGGGGACCCACGAAAATGTCCTTACCGGTCCTGGATTTTATGCCCAACTAAGTGCCTCCCTTGATCCCACCCCAAAGTTGCTCCCTACCTCGTTCTTCTCCCGTCTCGGGGACCTCTTTCAGCGCGGATAGCGCCCGGCGGAAATACCCCAAAGCTTCTGGGCTCAGGTGAGGGTGCGCATCCGGAGCCGGCTCTGAGCGCCCATCCGGAGGCGGGCAGGGTTGTCGCTGGCGGCCTGGTGGGGGCCGCCCCGAGCCCTTGGCTCCGCGCCCTCTTTTGCCACCAGCTGGGAACTGGCGCCCCGCCTGGTGGGGGGAGCGCGGAACCAACCCCATGAGTGCTTCGGCACCTCTCCGCCAGCAAAGGCTTCCTTAGCCGCAGGGGGAACCTCAAGCACTCGCGTACGGGCCGGGGCCTGGCAAAGTTTAGGCACGCCCGCGCGCTCAGGGCGCAGCGTTACACGTCATAGCCCCGCGACTGCCGCTCCGCGGCGGGAGTGGCTGAGTTTCAGGATCGCCCAGCTCTCGCTTGCCAGTGCTGGTTCCCACCGGTCATTGCCCCGGAACCGCGGGGTACTCTTTGATCCTCCCGTCCGCGTCGCCAGCGGAAACTGGGTCAGAACGCGGACTTCCACCCCAGCCTCGTACTCTGACCCCGTAGTTGTCACCTCGTCCCGCTCCCGCGGCCAGAATTAAAGTCCTCGACTTCGAGAACGAGGCGGCGCGAGAACTCCAGCAGCAGTACACGTGGCAGGTAAGGGGCGCGAGCTCCCTCCACTTCGGGCTCGGGGTCCCTTGGCCTCGCGCCCACCCCCGACCCGGAAGTCTCGCCTCCGGACCAGCGGCCAGTGCTCCAGAGAGCTCAGAACTCCGCGTGGACGCGCTGGGAGGGACCGCCCCGCTACAGGCCCCCACCCAGTCAGCCCCACTCAGAAAGTCTCAGTAAGTGGCCCTCCTGGACAGCCCCACTTCTTCAGTCCTTGGCCTCCCAAAAGGGACAACCAGCCTTGTCCTGGGCCCTGCACTGGTTATCCCCCTCTGAAACTTCTCTCCCATCAAAGGATCTCAGCCTTGGCTCCCCTTCCTATCATTGTCAAGGTCCCCCCTCTGCATATACACTCTGGAGGCTTCCGTCAGAGCAAGTCCTTGCTTCCACAGATTTAACCCCTTGGCTTGTGAGTCATGCCAGCTCCCATGAAGGGCCAAGTGTGCGTGGTTACTGGTGCTTCCAGGGGTATTGGCCGGGGCATCGCTTTGCAGCTCTGCCAAGCAGGTGCCACGGTTTACATCACTGGCCGCAATCTGGACACACTGCAGGCCACTGCTCAGGAGGTGAGTGCTTCTTCTGGGATCCCAGGGGCAGAAACCACCTCAGGGAGCCCTTCCCATTAACCACTCCTCTTAATCCCTTACCTGAAACCAAAATATTCCTCAGTAGACATGAACATTTTTACTCAAAGTGGGATAAGTAAACCCCATAAGTAACTTCAGATCAGGTTATATTTTGCCACCAAGTGAATTTTATGAAAAAACTTGCTGTTTGAGAGCTTCAGGGATTTTGGAGTTGCATCTTAAGAGTTGTGGACCTGTGCTTTTTCTCTGTTTTTGTTAAGACTTTATTGACTTGTACATTTTCACTCGACTTTTCTACTGAATTTCAGTTAAATAAATACTGGGGTGTGTTTGATAGGCTAGGCACTGGGTGAAGCACTGGGGTTACCAAAATTAGTAAGACATAACTTCTGCTTTTTTTTTTTTTTTTTTTTTTTTTGCGGTGCGCGGGCCTCTCACTGTTGTGGCCTCTCCCGTTGCGGAGCACAGGCTCCGGACATGCAGGCTCAGCGGCCATGGCTCACGGGCCTAGCCGCTCCACGGCATGTGGGATCTTCCCGGACTGGGGCATGAACCCGTGTCCCCTGCATCGGCAGGCGGACTCTCAACCACTGCGCCACCAGGGAAGCCCTAACTTCTGCTTTTAAAAGAGAGTCCAGCAGGAAGTCTAAGGCAGAAACAGATCATTTCAATGTAATGTGAATACAGTAAGTGATAAAAGTAATTAATATTTATATGGTAAGTGATAAGTGTGCCCAGAATGCACTGGGAATATGGGTGAGCAGTTAGGCAGGGAGGTCAGAGGGTGGGACCCAGAGCATGGATCTGGAGAATATGATGATTGTTCTTGAATAAGGTGTTCTTTCTCTGAAGTTAGAGGATGGGGGCACATTTGTAGAGGGTGAGGCAGAACAGGAAGTAGAGATAGTTCATGTCTGAGAACTTTGATTTCTCATTTACCAGGCAGAAGTGTTGGTGGAGTGAGGGTAAGAGGGCTGTGATTTTAAGTTGGGATTCCACATGAGTGGTGAAGAGTGGGAGCTAAGGGCACGTGAAATGGAAATGACTAGTAATGAGGAAAAAGATAGATACTGATTTCTCAAGAGCAGCCTCCAAGCCTAATTTGTCCCTCACCCTCCACATGCAGAGTACAATGCCTTGCGCATGGTAGGTCTCAGTAAATGTCTATAGATTTTAAACCTGGGATCCCCATCATCATTACTCTACAATGACAGGACCTAGCATTCCTGAAACTCCTCCAACAGGCACCAGAGGGCAGTATTGCCACCATGTTCCCTCAGCTGCTGGCTGTGAGTCCTATGATTGCCTTCTCAGCTCCCACGCTGGGAGTTGAGGGGAGCTGTGTTGTGTCTCATACTATGTTCGACGGGAAGCTCATATCCTCTCTAACCCTCTCCAGGCACAATCCCGAGGGGGCCGGTGTGTGCCCGTGGTGTGTGATTCAAGCCAGGAGAGTGAAGTGCGAAGCCTGTTTGAGCAGGTGGATCAAGAACAGGAGGGGCGTCTGGATGTGCTGGTCAACAACGCCTATGCTGGGGTCCAGGTGCTCTTTGAACTTTGACCCCAGCTCCACACTCCTGACCTTTCCCTCTGACCTGAGTCCTCATCCCCACTCATTATCCCTTCCATTATCCAGCCCCTTCCTGCCTTCAAAGCATCCTATTCACCACTCTCCCTGTCTTCCAGGTGATCCTGAACAACCCTAAAAAGGCATTCTGGGAAAGCCCCGCCTCCATCTGGGATGATATCAACAACGTCGGACTCAGGTAGGTGCCTCCCCTGCCACCCCGCTAAGGTCCTGGGCTCCCCTCACTCAACCAAGCTGAGGGCCCAGACGTTTTCCCATGTGCCCTCTCCTTTTCCCTCTGATCTTGTCTCTCTTCTCCCTTCTGTCCCATTTGTCCACTAATCTCTAAAGAAGTTTAATCCGGTGAATCTGTACCTAGGAATGTCAACTTTTGCCTTGTTTCTGTCAGTAATTTTCATCTGAATTTGCCCTTGCCCTCCCTCCTGCCTCATTTTCTGCCCATCCAAATGCATGACCCAGAAGGGAGCCTCTTTCCCTCAGTAAAGCATGCCACCTATAGTCAGTATTTCCGAAGATGGCTAGAGGAAGAAATTGTTTTGTTTTAGATCAGAAGAAGGTCAATAAGGAAGAGTGAGTGCCAGCTATCTTAGCCTTTCCCTCCTCACTCCAGACCCACAGGCAAGGGTACTCCCAAGTCCAAGTTGGGAGGGCAGGGGTGTCATGAGGTTACACATACATCTGGCAAAGGAGTGAGATGAAACACCGCATTAAGAGTTCACCCAGCATGACATACATCAGTTAGGTCTGTGTTTATTGTTGGAAAGAGGGTACCCTCTCAGAAACTACACTGCATGGATGTGATCAGCCACCTGTGGGAGTCACCAAGAGATTATATGCAAATCTACTTCTGAAGCGTCTAAGGACACTCAGGGCTTCTAGTGGCAACCCCAGGGAAGCAGGATTAGAATCCACTTGTCATTTCCCAAGTGGAATAAAGGTTGTGAGGACAGAGGGGGATGGTCAGCTAACAATCAAGAAAAGAAAACCCGGACTTCCCTGGCAGTCCAGTGGTTAAGACTCCACCCTTCCACTGCAGAGGGCATGGGTTCAATCCCTGGTTGGGGAACTAAGATCCCGCATGCCGCATGGCGTGGCCAAAAAAAAAAAGAAAGAAAACCCAAAAAGCTAGAAATTGGCAACACCCATATCCTTAACCCTCCAAAGAGAGGAGCCTTCCACACTCTCATCTCCTGCTGGTCAGGGTTTTGAGCCTGTGAAGCAAAGGCCTGGACACCGCCCTGGAGCTCTGATGAATTCTCCAAGGTGAAGGTCACTCTGTGAGCCTCCTGGAAGTGCACCAACATCTCCTTTCACCTCCCACACACACATTCACATTTACTGTGCCTTTCTTCTGCATTGCCTGAGGTCAGGCTTTCTTTTGATACCATACTCTACTTGTTTTCATTTGGAGGGTCCTGTTTCCCTTGCGATACTGGTTACCAAGTATGTGTGTGTTATTTTTTTAAAAATATACTGTGAAGACCAGTACAATCTTATTCCCCTAGTCACCACTGCTTCCTCTTTTGCCTGAGATATAGCTCCTGTTAATAGCCTAGTATATATTCTACCATGCATTTAAATATTCCACTAGGAAGAGATACCATAATTTATTTATCTAACCCCTTATTTGTTGCCACAGTGGAAAATAATTAGGTCAAAAAATATGACTTCTTAAAGATTTTAATAAGCATTGTCAAACTGTCCTCTAAAAAGACCCCACCAATTTATAATCTCACAACAGTGAAGGAGGATATCTGTTTCCCCGTGTCCTCAATCATACTAGACAATATCAGGCCACGAGGTCAGGCAAGTTTCGCCATCTAATAGGCCAAAGATATCTGAAGGTGTTTTTTAATTTACACTTCTCTATTATTTGTGAAGTTGAGCTTTTTTTTTTCACTTTTTATTGGTTCTTGATTCTTTTGTGAGTTGTGTTACTAAGTTATTCTTTTCACATCAATTTATAAGAGATCTTTGTACAAGATCTTTAGATTCCTTTGATGTGTTTTACAAATATCTTTCTCAATTTATTACTCATTGTTTGCATGTATGCTCTTCTCAGCTATGTATACTTAATTGTGTACACATGTATGTATTTGTACATCTTTCTCTCTATATATATGTTTTACTGTTAAGAAGTCACATTTCTATCTAGGTGTGATACTGAGACAAGTTTTCCCTACGTCAAGTTTATGAACACATTGTCATGCTTTCTTTCAGTGCTTTTGTGCACTCATTTTTTTATATTCAAATATTTTGAGAATGCATTTTAAAACAGTAAATGAGGTGGAGAACAAATCCCACCCACTAAATAACTGACCAGTTGTTCCAAATCCATTTATTGTGTGGTCCATCTCGCCCCATTGGTTTGAAATGTTCCGTTTGTAATTCGCTGAATTCTCCTTTACACTTGGATTAATTATTGAGTATTTTGTTTCATTGACTTACTTATGTATTATTATGCCAGTCCTGCATTTTTTTAACTATTATGTCACTGTACTTTTTTTTTTTTTTTTTTTTTTGTGGTATGCGGGCCTCTCACTGTTGTGGCCTCTCCCGTTGCGGAGCACAGGCTCCGGACATGCAGGCTCAGCGGCCATGGCTCACGGGCCCAGCCGCTCCGCGGCACGTGGGATCTTCCCGGACCGGGGCACGAACCCGTGTCCTCTGCATCGGCAGGCGGACTCTCAACCACTGCGCCACCAGGAAAGCCCCTCATTGTACATTTTAACGCAGGTTGGTTGGGTGAGGGGAGCATATCCCCCTCACCGACACGATGTTACTCTTCCTTTTTCAGAATTTTCCTGGCTCTTCTTACACATCTATTCTCACTGAGCTTTAGATTGTTCTGTTGATCTCTCCAGGAGTCTTACTGAGATATAACTCCCATTGACTGGACCTGTGCATTAGTTTAAGTAGAACTGATGTTTTACATGTTGATTCTTCTAAGCAAATTATGTCTGTACTTGTTCTTTTATATTAAGCAGAACTTTATAATTTTTCCTTGTAGATCCTATACATTTATTATGTTTTATCCCCTGAGCTATTTTAGCTTTGTTATTGCTGTCATGACAGAGTGCTTTTCTTCCATTACAGTCTTCTACAGATTGCTGTTTCTTAACCTTCGGTGGTTAATATTACCCATGTCCCTCTCAGAATGTGGCCTCAGGCCCTTGATTCACCAGGTTTGCGGCCTTCTCCTGGATCAGAAGCCATTAGGGGGCAGAAGAAACTTCCCGAGACAGCCCTGAATGTGGTTCATTCCTTCTTCTTTGCCCCACCTTCTAGAGGCCACTACTTATGCTCTGTGTATGGGGCACGGCTGATGGTACCAGCTGGCCGGGGGCTCATCGTGGTCATCTCCTCCATTGGTGGGCTGCAGTATTTCTTCAACGTCCCCTATGGCGTGGGCAAAGCTGCGGTGAGGACCCACTGGCACAGGGGTTGGGGACAGTCGTGGTACCCATAGCTCAGGAGAGACAGTCCCCGGTAGTCAGAGTGGTGAGGCTGACTGACCCTCACCTCTTCCTCTGCCCCTGCATGGATGGTTCCTTTGCCTGGGCTCCTCTCAGCTGGCCAGCCTAGGCAGTGCACTGGGGAAGGTGGACAGCTGAGACAGGGCTCCTGGGAAGGCCAGGAGGTTGGGGCATCCTCGGTGGAAGCAGGGAAGGCAGGGGAGGGAGGTGACATGACCAGGTGCCCTGGCTCCCACCTGGCCTTCTGTCCCTCTGCAGTGCGACAGGCTGGCTGCTGACTGTGCCCAGGAGCTGCGGTGCCACGGGGTCAGCTACGTGTCGCTTTGGCCAGGGTTGGTGCAGACAGAACTGCTGAAGGAGCACGTGATGAAGGAGGAGAACACTGCCGATCCCCTTGTTGAGCAGGTTAGCAAGGGGAGGGCGAGGGTGGCAGAAAATGTGGGGATCAGCCACTCCATCCCCACATCCTCCAACCGCAAGACAGTAACAACAGAGTAAATACCCAGGTGCTTGTCGCGGCAGGCGCAGGGCTGAGCACTGACACACATTATGTCCTTTTCTTCTGTAAGGGAGACGGTGTCTCCATTTCACAGACGGGGAAACTGAAACTCAGGGAGGCTAAGAAACTTGCTCAAGGTCACATGTGCCATAAGTGGAAAGATTATACAGCTCCAAAGCCCATGCCCTTGACCTCTGCTCTGAACTAATCTAGAAGGCCCAGACATAATTGACAACCCTACATCCTTCCACTTAGGAAAGGCAGTTGGTCCTGGTCCTGGGGTACAGGGCTCACTGGATGTGGGGAGGAATGATTCCCGTACCTTCTGAGATGCTGAGTCCTGCAGGTGCAGTGATGAGGGCCTCTGTCTCCTGGACAGAAGCTGAAAGCAGGGAAGGGACTTGGGCAGTGCTCTTGGAAATTAACCCTTCACTTCTCTGCCCCTGTGTTTCAGTTCAAATTTCGTTTCTCATCTGCGGAGACCACAGAAATGAGTGGCAAATGTGTGGTGGCTTTGGCAACAGGTGAAGAGGTTGGGGGCGGCTGGTAACAGGAAAGGGCGTGGAGGATCTTCAGGGTGGTGGCAGTCAGTTCAGGGTCCCGAGCCAGGAATATGCCCTTCTTTTCTCTGGCGTCTGGAGCCCCAAAGGGTCCGATGCCCAGTTTGAGGTGCAGGAGCCTCAGGAACTGGATCCTGGGAGACATGGCCAAGAGCCAGAGGCCCAGGAACCTTCCTAGAAACAGAGAGAAACAAGTCTGGGTCCCTAAGCCTGTCTCGGTAGTGCCCTGGGCCACACCCGGGCCGTCTCAGCTGTCTGTGTGCCCACAGACCCCAATATCCTGAGCCTAAGCGGGAAGGTGCTGCCATCCTGTGACCTGGCGCGGCGCTACGGCCTGCAGGACGTTGATGGTAAGAGCTCTGGCCCAGCAGCCAGCCTGGACCTCTCTTCCTTCTCACCTGGCTCACCCCTTCTCCTGCTCTCTCTCCCTGTTCCCTCCTCCCTCACCTTCCATTCATTCTCCTCAGCTGGGGTGGGGGTGTCCGAGGAGTGGGAAGCAAGGGTCTAATCCTTCTTTTCCTGTGGTCCGCAGGCCGCCCCGTCCAGGACTATTTGTCTTTGAGCTCCGCTGTCTCCCATGTCTCCAGCCTGGGCTGGCTGGCCTCCTACTTGCCTGGCTTCCTCCGAGTGCCCAAGTGGGTTATGACCCTCTATGCTAGCAAGTTCTAACCCTCCTGGCCTGACACAGTTCTGCTTCCCTTTGGGCTGAGTGGTTGGCCTATCGCAGTGGAACAAGGCCACCTTTCCCGCCCACCTGCTGCATACCCTTGATCTGAAGAGAAGGCCTCTGCCGTGTGCCCTGGTTGAGCCCTAGGGGCCTTTATAGGTCCTTCTTCAGGTCTTCCTTGCCTCTGTGTTTTACTTTTTGCCTTAATATTGAAAAATGTTCTGGGGGCTAATAAAGGTCTCGTTTCTCCTTCAACTTATTTTCAAGTGCTGATTCTATGCTCAGGAAGGTATTAAGTACTTGAGAGAGAGACCTAATGGTATGCAAAGTGTGTAGGTTCTCAAGGATCTCTATCCCCAGCACAAGCCCCTTTACTCCACATCTGTTGCTCCTCTTCCCTGTAGAGCTGCCCATCTCAGGAGCACCTGCCCTTTGGCTCCCATGCCCCAGCTGGGGAGCAGGGTCCTCCACAGCCAGAAGCAGGCACACCCCAGTCCCTCACTGCTTTCCCACCCCCTCATTCCGCCGTCTCTTCAGGGATGCCTGCTGCCTTCTAGCTGGGCCTGATCCCTGGTTGAGGCCCAATCCAGGAAGGGCAAGCTCCTTGGTGTTCACAGTTTCCCGGAATTTGGGAGGAAAGTACTCTCCAGATCCACGTGAGAGGCAGAAGAGTAGTTGATGACACCGGCACATCACATCCTCCCTCCTGGGACAGCACCACCTGAACTGCTTTCGGAAGAACTGACTGCAAGAACCCTTCAGGGCTGCCTTTCCTCCTTGGGGGGGATCTGTCCCAGCCCGAGGCAAGGCAACAGGGTGTGTATTCCAAAGAGGAGCTGAGGGCCACTCTGAGGGCACCTTCCCACCAGCAGCCTTGATGGCCATCAAGGTAACTGGATGGCTGCTGTAAATCAGAGTGGCATAGATAATTTCTAAACTTCCAAAAGGGCAGGGTGAGAGCTGAGGCTTCCGAGGGCTCCCCATAGAGTCTGCAGAAGCTGTGATCTTCCTGTGGCTTTTTGGGGACCGCCCCTGGTTACTATTCCAGTGGGCGCTGGGGTGGCTCACTGGCTGGTGCATCTCTTCCAACCCTGCAGTCAGTGACTTGACGGCGGTTGCTTGAATTCAGCTATGGTGCGCGTATGTATGGCACAGGAGTCCACAGCTGCTGCCAGTCAGGCCATTTTTTAAGAGAGAGCCAGCTTCTCAGCGTGTGACTAGAACTGCGTACTTAAATTCCACCATTTACCCAGGCACCCCATTCAGATCGCAGTGATCAGATTTCCTCACCACCCACTCACTGCCTTCCACTCACCACCCTAAATTCCCCTAAGATTGGTGAGGGGCAGCAGCAGTTGCCTGTATGCCTTAAGAAGAAGGACAAGCACCTCAGGATCTCCTCCAGCCTTCCACACCCATCTTTAAAAAACATCATTGGAACAGATCCTTTCGTGAGGGCCTTGTTCCCTAAACGCCGCAAGGTACCATGGGAAGAACATGGGCTTCAAAGTCATACAAATCTGTGCACAAATCCTAACTTCACCACTTTGGAAAGTAAGTGAAATAACATATATGCACCAAGCAATATGTAACCACTAAAGTTGTCGATTCTTCCTCTTAACAAACATTTAAGAGTATGCTCTGCACCAGGCACCATTCTTGGCTTTGGGAGAGCAGAGAACAAGACAGACCAGGCTTCAACCCACAGAGGACTTTCATTCAGCCCTGGAAGACCTTAGAAGTCAGCTGGACCTTCGACTTACCTTAGGAAGTGAGTGAACTGGGTCCCCAAGAGTACATCAACGCAGAGTTCAGCCTCAGCCCTGGTTATCTCAAGAAGCCGGAGGGAGCAGTGTTCTTTAAGAGATACCACACTGCCTCCCTCCAACAAGACTTAATTAATCTTAGAAACACAAACAATGGAGTCGAGCTCTGAGAGTCTGAAACATGGACAGTGAGTGTTGATTGGAGGTGGAAGAGATTCAAGATCTGAGAAACCCAATAGCAGAGTCTTAGGACATTTGGGGGATTAGTATTCATTCAGAAAACATTTATTTGACACCTGCATTCTGCCCAGCACCATACTAGGCACCAGAGAAGACTAGTTCAATTTGGTGAGATGGGTGCTATAGTAAGTTTACACAGTACCCTGACAGTACAGGAGGGAGCAACTGGTTCCATTAGGAGAGTGAAGGAAGTGATACTGACCAGAGACTTAAAGAATGGGAAGAGAGAAGGTGGGAGGGGGGGTCGTTTTTTCTAACTGTAAAAAAAAAAAAGGCAGGTACTGAGACACGAAATGGTGCAGGCCAGCTAGAAGTTGGTATGCTGTAAGTGTAGATGTGGTATGGGATAAGTTTCCAGGGAGAAAGGAGATGAGTAAAGAACAGTGATTAAGATTTAAATTGTGGGCAGTAGGTTTCCACGCGAGGGATTCATCTTAGATGCTGAGTGACTATTAAGGAAGTGCTCCCCGGGGAGCTGGGTGGAGGGGGAGAAGCCAAGCAAGAGCTCCAGTTCAGCCGTGGAGGGTGGCTTCCCTCAGAGCCCAGGGGAGAGCACTGGAGTATAAGGCCTCAGGGTAGCCCTGCCTGGGACAAGGGAGCCAGGCTTTCATTCCCCACCACCACCATTGAGCAGTCACCAGTCACACTTTGGCCCAGGTGGGGCCAGGCAGGGCAAAGCAGCTCCAGGAGGTCATGGGCAGCCTTCCAAGAGGAGCTGCAGGTGTCGACCTTGAAAACACATTGAAGGGGGTGTCATGCACAAAAAGGGAAAAGGGCATCCGAGGGGATCTGGACAGAGCATTAACACTGTAAGCTACAGGAGGGTTTAAGCAAGAGAGGAGTGTGCACTGATCTGTATTTGAGGAAGCTTGCTGGGGCTGAGGTGTGGGGAGGATGGACCAGAGGGAGGACAGGCAGGCATCAGAAGAGCTGCCCAGAGGCTGGCCAATATCCCGGGATGTGATGGCAGCGGAGGTGTGGGCTGAGGAGAGATTGTAGGAGGCAGAGTCAATAGACAGGACCTGTAGGAAGGGAGGTGGGGCTGGTGCAGGACTGCCGTGCTGTTACCACTGGCATGGGGGCCGTGAAAGCAGCAGCAGGCACAGAGAAGAAAAGAATGTGCCTGAGTTGTGAAGGAAATCAGCCGTGGTGAGACACGGGCTAGCTGAGATACAGCCCCTACCCCTACCAGAGCAAATCTAGGGACTTGGCCGATCCCCAGAAGATGCTTAATCCCCTAAGGGAGCCCAGGGAAGGATGGAGAAGAGATTTTTGATTAGTATTTTAAAATTTACATTTCTAAAAGGTGACATTCACATGGGTCAGAATCCAAAAGGTATATAAAGGTGTACAGTGAGAAGTCCCCCCTCCTATCCCTGCTCACTAGTGCCCAGTCCCAACCCAGAGGCAGCCAGCACTACCATATTCTTGGGTAGCCATAGAGAAAGCCCACGCCTGTACAAGCAGAGAGCTAAGCATATTTCAGAGAAGAGATTTGACTGCGTGCAAATCTGGGCCTCTCTTTCTCCAGCTAAGGGGTTGTATTTTCCAGTCTCTGAGGCCATTATGGCCCTTGTGTTCTACACTTCTAAGCAAGGAGCAGCCCTGGCCCACAGACCCCACCCCTTCTCACGTTGTTAGGCAGGTGCTCCCATTACCCACAACTTCCCTACCCCGCTAGCAGGGAGGGTAAGAGAAAGAGCAACTGAGGGCTTAAAGAATGGAGGAAAATGGCTGCAGAGAAGCAGTGGCGGTGCCAAGGAGCCCAGCCTCATCAGCCTGACCAGCCCTGGCCTCCTCAGAAGCGGACCCACACTGCACCTGTGAGATGCACGTCACGCCTGAAGTGGATTCTTCTTTCCTAGGGCAACTGCCCAAGGGTTAGGCGTGCCAAAGTGAGGCCAACTGTGGAGCTTCTGCTCCCAAGGAGTCCCCAGGGATGTAGCTCTGACCGATTGGCTGACACAAAACAAGGTGATGGAAGCAGGCCTGAACCATGGCATCTCAGATGCCAGCTTCCGGGACGAGTCACGGAGGAGGACTTCCCATCGGCTCCTGAAAGTCCCTTTGGGTGATGTGAGTGACAGTGGTGTGAGGATTCAGGCATGGGGAATGAAGAGCACACACAAGGCCCCAGAGGAGCCCAGCCTAATAGACAAATCAAGGTGAGATGGTCGGGCCCAGACCCACCCTTTTTCCCTCCTCATCCTGGCTCCTACCCACCCATGACCCCCACTGTTTTGCATGTTGCATGAGGTCCCTTCAGCTCCTGCTCTCCCTGTCACTGGGGAGGGCCCCCGCCATGACCTCAGAAGTTGCTTCGCCGCAGCCTGTCCCCCATCCCATCTGGTCCCCGGTCTTCACCCCCTAGGTTGGTCCACACCTCCACACAACCCCTCCTCCCCAGACCTTCGGCCTGTGTCCTCTCTGGCCTCCCATCCTTCCGCCGCTCCTCCTAGCCCCTCGGGGCCCCCTCACCTGCCCTTCCCCCCGGGCCCTCCACACAATTTTCTCCCTCCCCTTCCATCTCCCAGTCAGCTGGCTTTTGTTGCAGCCTCCTCCTTGCCCAGCCCTGGGCAGGGCGAGGCAGATGGGCACAGGCAAGCTTTAGAAGACAAAGGTCTGGCTCTCAAAGTGCTTTCAGTTATCACCGTGAAACAATTAGACAGCCATGATGAGACCCAGGGTGGGGACTCAAAGGGGCGGGAGGGGTGGGCAGCCAGGCTGCTCCCTGGGCCACAGACAACTCTTGTTCCCTTCAGGTTTCACCTTCCTGGGGGTATTAGAACATCCTTACCCCTGCCTTTCTCTGCAAAACCTCACCTCTGCCTCAGTTCCTGCCTCCAGCAACCAAAGGCGTCCTTGCCCATCTCGATCTGTCCTGATTCCCTCTGGGACAGTCACCTTGGCTAGCTCTCCTACACACACACCTTTCTTGGGGGCCCCCGCCCAGGGATCATCCACAGAGCTTTATTACCTCCTGTTTAACCAGGCTGGCCTGGTTCATGTTGAGCTGCAGAGGCAGGTCTGAGCAGGGGCTGAGGATGGGCACAGGCGGGACCTTCTCTGGATGGATGGATGGATGCCACTGCCCTCTGCACAGAGGCACCTGCAGAGCTCAGAAGTGGGCCAGCTCCCGCCAGGGCCCAGTGCAGGCTCACTGGGAACAAGGTCAAGGGGTCACAGGGCCTGCCTGGCAACTTGTGTGCCAGAAGAGGAGAGGACCTGGAATCCGGCTGTGCTTAACTTGATAATGGGGGAATCTGGGAAAGAAAAGGACCCTTCCTTAAGCCCTTGAAATGGAGGAGGCTGCGAGGAATGCTGGGAAAGAGGCAGAGGGATGAAGTGGGGTCAGCTTTGCGCCATTTCTGTTACAAGTATGAACATATATGCTCCCATCCTCAACAGGCAAGTCTTGTCTCCCCCTTCATTGGAGAGGTGGTTCCAGAAGAAACAGGCAAAGCTGGAACTCCATGAACAGATACTACTCCAGCAGCCCTGGAGGGGCTGGTGCAAGAGAAGGAAACGCAACTGGGCTCCGGGCTTTCGCTGTCACTCTAACACAGCCGAGCCAGCCAGAGACTCGAGGCGCTGTAGGGGCTGAGAGAATTCGTGTTTAATGAGAGCAGCAATGACCTAAACACTCTGCCTAGGTCAGACTTCATCTTTTTTTTTTTTTTTTTTTGCGGTACGCGGGCCTCTCACTGTTGTGGCCTCTCCCGTTGCAGAGCACAGGCTCCGGACACGCAGGCTCAGCGGCCATGGCTCATGGGCCCAGCCGCTCCGCAGCATGTGGGATCTTCCCGGACAGGGACACGAACCCGTGTCCCCTGCATCGGCAGGCAGACTCTCAACCACTGCACCACCAGGGAAGCCCCAGACTTCATCTTTTTCATCTGCCATATGAGGTACTGTACTCTCTTACAGCTGAGGAGACTGAGGCTTAGGAAAGTTGCGGTACTTGTCCAGAGTTGCAAGTCTTTACCGTGAAAGGGTCTGGATTCAACCAAATACATGACTACAGAGTGCGAGCTCTTTCCCCTGCACCATGCTGCCTCTGCTGCTTGTTTTTTTGGTTTATTTTGTTGTTGTTGTTGTTGTTATTGTTATTTGGTTTTGGAGGAGTTTTCTTTTTTGCGCAGAGGGTTGGGGGTTGGGCAGAATGGTGAAAGCATTCCCAAGTTCACTCAGCCCAAGGACCCCTCTGGCCAAATACAGAGTTGCCCTTCTCTCAACGTGACATTTCCTTTCCTCTGCATGTTTGCTCGAGTTGTTCTGGTCCCTGGCTTGCCGCCCGCTCCCCTCAACAGCCCCAGCCCCATTTCCACCTGCCAGAATTCTTCCCACAACACTCATCTCGGGCTTTCCTGGTGGCGCAGTGGTTAAGAATCCGCCTGCCAATGCAGGGGACATGGGTTCGAGCCCTGGTCCCGGAAGATCCCACATGCCGCGGAGCAACTAAGCCCGTGTGCCACAAATACTGAAGCCTTCGTGCCCTAGACCCCTGCTCTGCAACAAGAGAAGCCACCGCAATGAGAAGCCCACACACAGTAACGAAGACCCAATGCAGCCAAAAATAAATAAATAAATTGAAAAAGAAAAAAAAAGAACTCATTTCAACGTCCTAGAAACTTCTGGTTTCTTCTGCAATTTCTCTTGCCCCTTTTCGGGAACCTATGACATTCACTTGGCTCTTGACTGGTATTAGAGCCGTGGATGTCCTCATCGGGTCCCCTAGATAAGGTGGAAAACCCCCTACCCCCCCACAACCCCAGGACAGGAGCTGGGTTTTGGCCCCTTCTCCTCCTCCCCCAACACAGATTCACAGAACCTTTGAACCCTGCAGTCAGAACAGAATAGTGCTTAAAGTGTCCAAGCCACCCAGGGTGCAGCTAAGCTCACAGGCCCAGTGGGACCCACTGGTGAGGGGTCCACGCTCCCTCCCTGAGGCGGGTGGGCTGAGCCAGCTAATGGCAGTGGCTGTGCCCCAGGTCTCACACTCCCAGAACTGCAGCCCCACGTATTCCTCAGTCCTTGGCTCAGCCCCCCAGGCTACACCTTGATCTCGGGTGGCCTCGGCCTGCAGCGGCTTGAAGCAGGATTTCGGTTCCCCGGCCAGAGACTAGAGTCAGGCCGCGGCAGTGCGAACACTGAATCCTAGCCACTAGACCACCAGGGACGGTGGCCAGTGACAAGGCCCCTGGCCTGCTGGCTTTGTAGAAATGAATTCCCACAAAGATATGGAAAGTAGTGAAACAAGTAAAGGGTTTATTAGGAGGAAAA
Source organism: Globicephala melas (assembly GCF_963455315.2). Taxonomy (NCBI): domain Eukaryota; kingdom Metazoa; phylum Chordata; class Mammalia; order Artiodactyla; family Delphinidae; genus Globicephala; species Globicephala melas. The sequence continues at coordinate 104,135,652 of NC_083315.2, read as the reverse complement.
AAGTGTACATGTGAATAAGACTCACATGGGTGGACTCAGAGTCGCACCCTCGTGGTAGTTTGAATCACTTATATGGGGCATTTCTTCCGGGTTTCCTTTGGCCAATCATCTTGCTTTGTCTGGCTCTGAGTCCATATTTGGTTTATCTCAGGGTCCTCCCATGTGTGCATGCGCATCTCAGCCAAGATGGATTCTAGTGAAGAGGCCTATGGGTAGACTGACGTCACCTACTATGGGGTGATGCCCCCTCCCTTTTTGGCCCCCAAGGAGCCTTTCTGCACATGTGTAGTTGGAAAGGTCTCCTTGACCTCGAGAATGAGAAATGTGTGGTCTCTTCTTCTCCCATCTGGGCAGGGCTCAGTTCTTCTCTACCCCTGCCATTCCTGTGAAAGTGTCTGCCAGAGGCAAAGTCCAGCTCTTTACCCCATTCCTGTTGTTGTTTTTATCTGGAAGTGAAATAGGAGGGAAGGGGGCAGGGCACAACCTTTAAAAGAATGACATAGCCATAGGACATGACAAAAACTGGTTAGAACCAACTAGATCCAAGATGGTGGAAGATTTGACTTCCAGTAGACCTTGAGCCTCATGATATGCTCATTGTAATACATTAGCATATGCTAAATGGCACACCCACCAGCGCCCGTGACAGTTCCAAGGCTGACCATCAAAGATCAAAAAGTGAGGGCTTCCCTGGTGGCGCAATGGTTGGGAGTCCGCCTGCCAATGCAGGGGACACGGGTTCGTGACTCGGTCCGGGAAGATCCCACATGCCGCGGAGTGGCTGCGGCCCGTGAGCCATGGCCGCTGAGCCTGCGCGTCCGGTTCTGAGATGGCCCACACTCTGTCTGTGGAGTGTGTTTCTTCTCTCTAAATAAATCCACTTCTTACCTATCACTTCTCTCTAAATAAATCCACTTCTTACCTATCACTTTTTCTCTCACTGACTTCTTTCAGCCAGGAGACATCAAGAACCTGAGCTTCATTAAGTCCTGAAACTAGACGTGTGATCTCAAAAGACTGTGGGTTCAGGGGCTTCCCTGGCGGCGCAGTAGTTAAGAATCCACCTGCCAATGCAGGGGACATGGGTTCAAGCCCTGGTCCGGGAAGATCCCGCATGCCGCAGAGCACCTAAGCCCGTGCACCACAACTACTGAGCCTGAGCTCTAGAGCCCGTGAGCCACAACTACTGAGCCCGTGTGCCACAACTACTGAAGCCCGTAGCCTAGAGCCTGTGCTCTGCAACAAGAGAAGCCGCCACAGTGAGAAGCCTGTGCACTGCAGCTAGAGAAGGCCCGTGTGCAGCAACAGACCCAGCACAGCCAAAAATAAAATAAAATAAAATAAAGACTGTGGGTTCAAGTCCCAATCTGGGTTTAGGCTGGGTTTGAGTCCCGGCACATGCGTTCAAGTCCCAATCAGAGTTACACGGTTTCAGCAGTGTAAACAGGAGGCTGGCTGTAAATGTCTCACCTGGAGCCCATCTATCTCGTGCCTCAACCTTAGCTCCCTGCCCCCTGCTCAGGGGCCTGGGTTTGGGAAGAGGACTGCGTAGCACGGCTGCCAGCTATGGGAGCACTAGGGACCTCTGTGGGAGCAGGCCTGGGGAAGCTGGCCAACCCTGCAAGCTTCCCGAACCTCAACTCCAGGTCCTCCCTGCCCCCACCCTTCAGAACTCAAGCCTGAGTCATGCTGGGTGCCAAGGGGACATGGAGACATAGTGTTGTTTCTGTCATCAGTTCCAGGCGTTCTCCTTCTTTACACTGAGTTCTGAGGCTCCACACCACTCCCTGTCTACCTCCTCCCCACCTCGCCCCAAGCTCCCTGCTCTGGGATCTAAGAGTCCCAGCTCGCCCTCCTAAGCCCCATCCAGTGGGGTGCAGCATGTCTTGCTCTGACCACCGTGGCTTACCATTCATTCATTCACTCATTCATTCTTTCCCAGGACCCCTACGAACACCACCAGCTCTATCTCAATACCCTGTTTAATTTTCCTCGGGGCACTTACGACTTGATGAAATCGTCTTTTGTGTGTATTTGCTTCTACAGTGTCAGTCTCCCCAGCTTGAGTGTAAGCTCTACGAGAGCAGGGCCCTTGGCAGTCTTGGTCAGTGCCGTGGGGTGAGCTGTATTGGTACTCAGTGATTACTGCTTAAGGGCTGACTGGCTGAATTATGTAAATGTTTGTTGAGCAACGACCATGCGGCAGGCAGGTGAGGAGACATGCGATCAAACCAGCCTTCTTGGTAGGTCATGGCAGGAGCAGAAGCAGAGGGGCTGTGCACCCACAGGATGAGCTGAAAGAGGGCAACACAGGCCCTGCTTCTGGAGAAGCACAGAGGAGATGTGTGTCCGAGCCCCAAGCCAGGGCTCCTCCCCCATACCTGCAGCCCCAGCTCCAAGCTCCCTTCTCTGGGAAACCTCACCCACCCCCATAGGAGCTCACCCAGCACCACACACACCTCCCTAAGGGCAGAGCTGTAATTTTACATTTGCTTATAGGATTACTTGACTGCCTCTCTACACTGTTCCCAACACTCAGAGGGTTCTGTGCGACAGCCCCTCTCAGGACCATAAGCTCCATGTGTCCGTGTTTGGCCTCCGTGCCGAGCATGGTGCCCAGCACAGGGGCACTCAGTCACTGTTGAATGAATGAATGGAACAGGAAAGAGGTAAGGGCAGGGTCCTCCCCAAAGCAAGCAGCTCCTCCTTCCTGGGACTGTCCTCTGTCCCCTGCTCTCATCTCCCAGCCAGAGCATCCCTTCCTTCCCTAGGCCCCCGCAGTCTCACTTCGTTCCAAGGCTTCTGTTTCTCATGCAGGCCTAGAACCTCAGGACTGCCTACCTCCTGGCACCGCTCACAGTGTATACGCCCCAAGCCCAAGGCATACCATGGAGTTGTGCAGCAGACAGGCTGCCACCCAGGCCCTGCCAGACACGTTCCCAGTCCCACCAGTGCTCTGGGCAATGCTGTCAACTTCACCAACCACCGTGCAGTGCAGAGACTCTAGTTCTGGTTCAAGAAGATTTTCCAGCTTTTCAGTCCTGTTTCCTGGTTGCTTTCCCTACATCTCTTCCCCTAGAGATGCCAACCTGAGTCAGCACCTGCCACACCCTGGGGGAGACAGGATGCTCTAGCATGGGGACTTTCCCTCTGGGGCCCTTCTGTCTTTTGGGCCGAGACTTGGGGCCCTGCCCTGCCCTCTGACTGGCCAGTCCGTTCCTTCCTCTTCTCCAGTTATGGGTACCTGGTGGCACTGTTGGCTATCGTGGAATTTCCCCAATCCGGCAGAAGGCACTGGGGAGCAGGAAGGAGAGAAAAAAAATCCAAGCACGAGGACCAAGTATGAAGGACCCCAGGACCCTGGGGAGGTGGTGAATATAGAGGATCTTCTCGGGCTTTGAGTCATTCTGGTTCCCTGGGCCATCCCAGGCATCAGATTCCTTCATAACTTTGGGGAACATTCTAGTCCTTGAATGTTCTCTACCCCATTCTCACAAGGTTGTTGACCAACACATGCTTGATTACCTCCCATGATGGTGAGCTCCCCACCACTCATTTAGGCCCATTCCACCTTTGGACAGCTTTAATTATAAGAAAGTCTTCCCCCATAACAAGGCTATATACATTCACTGGTCTTTGTTCTTTGTGCTCAAGATTAACAGAATCAATGTGGCTTCTGTTCCAACTAACAGCCCTTCAAGAGTTTGAAGACCACTATCATCTGCCCCTTGAGTCCTCTCCCCCAGTTCGACATTCCCATGTCCTCTCTCAGGTCATGGACTCTCCTCACCATCTTGATTGCCCCCTCTGGACCTTGCTGTTTGTCCCTGTCCCTCTTAAAATGGACCAGACACTCCCAACAGGGTCTGACCATCACAGATTTGGGGCCTCTGCACCCCATCATTCTGGGTCCTAAAGCTCTCTTCGTGCAGCTCAAAGTCAGGTCAGTGCTTCTGGCAAGGAGTCAACTCTTACCAGCCCTATGCCAACCAGAACCTCCCTGTCTGCACACACTGGTGTTATTCCATTGCCCACACATCATGCTCTTGTGAGAGGATGATTTGAGGACCAAAGAACCAGATTGTACCTCTGTCACTATTCAGTGCTATCTGGTCAAATATGGGCCCTCAAATTATGTTTACATCCAGATTCCATCATCCAGCATTCCTCCCAACTACATGTTAGCTACCTTCAATTATGAGAATGGCACTGTGTGCTCATCCAACATATCACTGAAAAGTGCCACCACTAGGGACTTCTCTCCAAGTTGACAAACACACATTAACCGCTATTATTTGGAGATGAATATCCTACCAGTTATATCTACTATCCTATCAGCCTACCCACAGTTAACCATTTTGTCCCTCAACATATCCTGACATGGAGCTGATGGGTGCAAAAGCTCTATGATAATCACTGGGAAACCTGGTTTCCAACTCTGGCTCTGCCGCCAACGTGTATGTGGTTTCATGTCACCACCTGCCGCTGGGAGGTGAACGGGAGCCAGATGATCTGTCGAGCCCTCTCCAGCTCTGATGTCCTGTTCTGTGGTGGTCAAGGTTAGAGAGAAGGTCAGGAAGCTGGGGGAGAGGAGGGTCCATGTTGCAAGAAGTAAGAAATGGGCACTTCTGCTCATGCATGGGGAAACTTCAACCCTGCCCTTTCTGCTGAGCAGCAGGTGCCAGTCTCTGCTCTTGCCCTTGCAACTCCTTTACTGCAACTTAAGCTGACCCTCAGCCTTCCCAGCATTTGATTTCCTCTCAAGTACGCTCCCATCCAAACATCTAACCACTGCTCACTTGATACCCTGCGGAACTATGGCCCCGGGAAGATCCAGACCATCAGGTCTGAGTTCCTCTGAGTGGAACTCCCTCCCCCACCTGGCCCTCCAGCACACCCACCCCAGCTTTCCAGAAGTCTTGTGACACTTCCACACCCCCTCACTCTCCCACACACTCTGGGCCTTTGCCGGTTGCAGCAGAGCACGGTGGGCAAGCCAGGCGGAGGGAAAGTGAGTAAGAGTGTCTTCTGGAATCAGACAGCCAGGGTCAGTTGGTTGGTTTGTTCAATTTAGAGAAGTAGCAAACTTTATTGTGTGTGTATAAAGGGTGATTTAGTTGTCCTCTGAAGGGCACCCTGCCCCCCAGAGTGAGACCAGGCTCTTATCACTTACAAGCTGTGTGACCTTGGGCAGAATTTCAGTTTCTTCTTATCATGGCTGCAAAGAATTTAGTCATTATTAATATTGGCTTCAAGGTCACAGAACCTCTCTTCATAGTCTATTTTTTCCTTCACTCCGCCAGTGAGGATTCTTTGCCCCACATCCCCAGTCCTGCCCTCACCATGCCTCTACCAGAGCTTGTTTGTGGGTCCCTCATCTCTGCCTCCTGGGGTCCCCATTTTCTGCTGGGTAGAATTGCTACCTGTGCCCATGCTGACATCTTCTGTTATCGACAACAGCAACTTTAGTCATCTGACTCTGGTTGGTTAGTGTTCAATTAGCACAGGATCGAGGTCAGAGGGGACCAAAAAAGGAATAAAATTTTCGATAGATTCATCATAAACTTGGTAAGGGAACTCGGTTTTAGGGGGACTTGGTTTCCTCCCAGCTGTGTGACCTTGGGCAAGCAACTTAACCTCTGTGAACCCACTGTACGCATGGGTCCTCACTGTAAAATCATAATACTTACTTCACATAGGTAGTGAGAACATCAAATAGGATGTCTGAGGCTCAGTCAGTACTCGGTTATTACTTGTTCTTTTCTCTACGTAGAAGGCAGTAAAATCCCTTCCTCAAATGTCATTCAGATTGTGGCCCTCAGACACCAGCATGGTTCCCACTTATCCCACACAGGATATAACCCCTGACACCTCCTTTTGCCTTAAAGCAAGAGGTTTGTCTTGTTTCCATTGCTCTTATCTCCAAAGGCACCTGGTTCAGCTTCTGCCTGCCTGCCTGCCTGCCAGCTAATTCTGTCACAACACATGCCTGAAATGCCCTTCCTGTCCTCTTTCCAAAACCAGGCCCCACCTTCATGGAGGCAGATTTTGAGACTCGCTTCATCCCTTAAGTCGGCTTGACTCAGATTTCCCAGTTTCAGGATTACTAATCACTAAAAAATATTTCATGCCTACTTCAGCCTTCCTCCACCCCCTTTCCTCCGCCCTTAGTGACTATGATGTAAGACTGTATCTGGCAGATCTGCATCTGTGGGCACTTGTGTTCCCAGGTATCTGGTTGCACATGTGAGTTGCTGTAGAGCAGGAAGCAAGAACAGGTGGTGACCAAAACAACCCAACTAAACAAACAAAAAAAGCAGTTGATGAGGTAGAGAGAGGGCTGGGCTAGATCAGACCCATGTCCACTTGACTACTTACTACATGGGTAGCACTTAGCAAGTTACTCAGCCTTTCTTTCTGAGCCTCTATTCCCTGGCATATTTGTCATGAAAATTAGCTACAACTATTTACTGAGCCCTTACTCAGGGCAGGCACTGTCCTAAGCACTTTACATAGACTTTTACATTTAATCTTTACTTCAACCCTAGCAGGTAGGTAACATTATTTTTCCTATGCTACCGTTGAAGGAGTTGAGACACAGAAGAAAGTCAACACAGAGGTTAAGTGCCTTGCCCAGGTCATGTATCTAATAAGTGGCAAAGCCAGGATTTGCACCCAGGCAGTCAGACCCCAGAGTCCATGTTTGTTTGTTTTTTTTTAATTTAATTTGTTTATTTTTGGACCTGTTGGGTCTTCGTTGCTGCACGTGGGCTTTCTCTAGTTGCAGCAAGCGGGGGCTACTCTTAGTTGCGGTGCACGGGCTTCTTATTGTGGTGGCTTCTCTTGTTGCGGAGCACAGGCTCTAGGCACGTGGGCTTCAGTAGTTGCAGCATGCAGGCTCAGTAGTTGTGGTGCACGGGCTTAGTTGCTCCACGGCATGTGGGATCTTCCCGGACCAGGGCTCGAACCCGTGTCTCCTGCATTGGCAGGCAGATTCTTAACCACTGCGCCACCAGGGAAGTCCCAGAGTCCACGTTCTTAACCACTCTGCACACTGCTTCCCACGTGTGATCCTGTGTGCGTGCAAAGCTCTTGACACAGTGACTGGCACAAAGACAGCCGTTAAATGGTGTAACTCTTTCCTCACTGGGACAGTGAGGAAGTACAGGAGGCCAGGACAAGTGTCTCTTTTCCCCTGTAACTTGTTACAGGGCCTCAGAAAAGACAGAATATAGAGTGGGCACTTTACACACATTTCCAGGGCCTGAAAAAGGTGTGGAAGAAATGTAAAAAATTTAAAGCCATATTTTCTTACCCAGATGTGTGTTATAAACATACACATGCCACATGGACACACACTTCTCACAAATACATCACACTCACACATAGACACTCAGTGACCACTTTGAACCCATGAAGTCTCCATCAGGAAACCTTCCTAGGCTGGTCCAGTCCTCACAATCTCTCCCATCCCTGAATGCCAACAGCCCTCACCGTTAGGCCCAGCCAAGCCAGCCCTCATTATGCGGTGTTGTATTCATTCAGATAACTACCCACTAACTACTGAGAACCAGGGCCAAGTATTGGAGAAGCAAGACCAAAAAAAAATATTGTTCCTGTCCTCCAGGAACTCTGAATCTCCTAGGTGATGTTAGCATACAAACCAAGACTCACCATAGGCACAGTGGGGTAAATGCTATCACTAACAGACTGGGGCATTTTAGAGAGCTTCCTGGAGGTGACACAAGTTAAATTTTAAAGATGAACAGGAGCTATTCTGGCAAAGGAAGAGGTGTGGAGGAAGGAGAGTAAGGAAGCGGGAACAGGTTAATGTGCTTGGGAAACTGCAAGTCATCCTATCAGCTGTAATGAAGAGTTTTTAACAGGGACAGGCAGGACATGAGGCCATAGGGGTAAGCAGGGTCCAAATGCCAAAAGGCCTGATGTGCTGACCTGAGAGATTCAAAGTCTTTCCTGAAAAGATGTCAGGAGCCATGGAAGGGTTTTGGGCAGAGAAACAACATGATCAAATCTGCATTTCAGAAAGATTGATTCAGCAGCACAGAGGTGAACTGATAAAAGAGGGGACAGGGTGGAGATGAGGGAACATTGAAAAGACTTCCAACAATCCCAGGAATAAATGAACTTAAATTCTTAGTGCAGTGGGAATGGAGAGGGTATTTAAGAGATATCAAGGAAAAGTGGGGAGGCCATCCACTAAAATAGGAAACATAAAGGCCAAAGTCTACGCTGGAAGGAGGGGAGACAATGATAACTTTTGACTTTTGGAGTTCGAGGTGTCTCTGGGACACCCAGGTGATACCTAATAGGCTTATGAATATGTGTGTGTCTGCGACTTCCCTGGTGGTCCACTGGGTAAGACTCTGTGCTCCCAGTGCAGGGGGCCAGGGGTTCAGTCCCTGGTGGGGGAGCTAGATCCCACATGCAGCAACTAACAGCCCCAACAAAAAGTCCCGCATTCCGCAACAAAGATCCAGTGTGCCACAACAAAGACCCTCTGCAGCCTAACTAAATAAATATTTTTTTAAAAAATGTTTGTGTCTCTGTGTGTGTGTACATTTTTTTCCATTATAAAAGCTTGCAAGACATCTGGGCTGGAGATATAAATTTAAGTGTCATCAGCTTACAGATAGCAATTAAAACCATGAGTGTGGATGAAGTCACCCGAAGTGTGGGCCAGAAGATCTGTGGGCCCAGGACAGAGCTCTGAAGAGCTCCGATTCCAAGCAGTTGAAGGCTTGGATTTGTGAACATTCTCCCAAGGGAGCAGTGTGTGAAGTGGGGAAAGAGTGTGGAAAGGGCCCTAGATATCACCAACATTTAGGGGAAGAGAAGGTAAACAGATGAGAAGAGAGGGGCAAAAGTGCAGGAAAAGCCAGGACAGGGTGTCACGTCGAGAGAAGTCAGTAGCATCAAATGCTGCAGAGGTCAATGGAGGTAAGGAGAGGAAACTCCATCAGTTAGATTTAGCAACTAAGAGGTGGCGAGTGCGGCCAGAGAGAGGTTAGTGGAGCGCTGAGAGGGTGGGCTTCCGGCTGTGGGGGAAACCTTTTCAAATGAAACGCAGTTTGAGTAGGTGGCTGGAATTGCAACCTGCGCTGCTTCCCCGCGCGCGCCACAGTCACGCGTGCACACTCTTACACACCAGAGGGCTAACAGGGACTTGGCGTTCCCGGACAGGGCTCCCAGAGATCCTGCGCAGGCGCCTCAGGAGCCTGCCTGCTCTGCCGCGAGCCCCTCCCCAGGCCTGCAGAGGGCGCTGAGTCTCGGAGAGCCGGGGCGTGACGCCGCTCTAGCTAGCGCTAGCGCTCGGGCTCGGTGGTGGGCGCCGTAGCTCCGCGTCCCGCACGCCTCCTCCCAGCACAGGTGGGTCCGCCGGCGGGGGCCAGCAGTGCTTGGGATCCGTGGGGCGGGCGGGTAGCGACAGCCTCTGAGCGCGGAGTAGTCCCCATCACCTAAGTGCTCCAGCTCGGCAGGCTCCGGCGAATCGGGCTGTGGACAGGGCTGCACGAGTGCAAGTCCCATTCCGGGTGGGTGCCTTCAGGACGTGCAGTGCCTGTCCCGAAACCCCTTAACACCCCAGGGGTCTCCGCCCCGGCTCGCCCGCGGCTTCCTGGGGACGTCTAGGGACTGGGCTACCAGGGGCGGGGCTCCCATGATTGACACGTCTCTCCCCAGGTTTCACGGGCACCACTTGACCCCTACCCTGCCCTGAATCTGAGCCAGCACCATGGTGAGAACCCTGAGCGCAGCCCCTCACCTCCGCATGCCCATGCCCTTGCCCTTGCCCCTGCCCCGCGTGGCCTTGCCTCCGTTGCCCGATATAACGGAGTGGGGGTTCCGGTGGGTATGCCCCTGCAAGGCAGCCTGCACTCTTGCAACCCGCCCATCCCTATAGCACGGGCGCCTGAAGGTGAAGACATCGGAAGAGCAAGCGGAAGCCAAAAGGCTAGAGCGGGAACAGAAGCTGAAGCTATACCAGTCAGCCACCCAGACTGTCTTCCAGAAGGTGGGGCCCTCAGAGGTCGTCCCCTCCCACAGTGGCTCCCTTAGAATAGCACTGAGGCCAAGAACTGCGCCTTAGAGTCAGGCTGCTTGGATCCATATCTGCGTTCTATCAGGTACTAGCTGTGTGTCCTTGGGCAAGTTACTGAATCTCTTTGGACCTCAGTTTGCCCATCTGTAAAATGGGCCTAACAATTGCACTTACTGCATAAGGCTGTTGTGCAAATTAAATGAGAGAATACATGTAAACCCATAAAGTGCTTTGTATAGTACCTACAGTATAGTATGGCATTCACAGAACAGTTGGTAGTTGTATTTATGTTATTAGCCCTGTAGCAGGAGAAAGATATGATCTCTCTGACCCTGCTATCTACCTTCTCAGCGCCAGGCTGGAGAGCTGGATGAATCAGTGCTGGAACTGACAAGCCAGATTCTGGGAGCCAACCCTGATTTTGCCACCCTCTGGAATTGTCGCCGAGAGGTGCTCCAGCGGCTGGAGGTCCAGAAGTGCGTTGGGGTTCAGAGCCCCGGGAAGATGGCCCTGGCTCTGCCCCTGCCCTGCCTGGGTCCAGGGCTGGAGGAAGAGTGGGGCAGCCAGGGGCATAGGCAGAGGGCAGTGGAGGGCTGGGTGCAGAAAGACAGGAGTGAGCTGAGATTGGGTGTTGGAGGGCCCTGACCCCCATTCCCCTCTGGGTGCAGGTCCCCCGAGGAGTTGGCCGCTCTGGTGAAGGCAGAACTGGGCTTCCTGGAGAGCTGTCTGAGGGTGAACCCCAAGTCTTACGGTACCTGGCACCACCGCTGCTGGCTGCTGGGCCGCCTGCCAGAGGCCAACTGGGCCCGGGAGCTGGAGTTGTGTGCCCGCTTCCTCGAGGTTGATGAGCGGAACTGTACGTGCCCGCAGATTCTGTCCCTACAGCCCTCACCTGCCCCACATTCCGGTACAAGGGCCTCAGTAAGGCCCCGAGTGGGGAGGGATGGCCAGGATGGGCCCACTGAGCTGATGGCAAAAGGGATGATGGAGCCAAATGTATCCTCCATGGAGTGCAGAGAGGTGTTTCTCAGGATCTCCGAGGGAACTCCAGGGGTACCAGCCGGGGAGATTCTCTTGCCCTGCGTCTGAGATGTGCTGTCTGCCCTTCCCCCCAGTTCACTGCTGGGACTACCGGCGGTTTGTGGCTGCGCAGGCAGCTGTGCCCCCTGCAGAGGAGCTAGCCTTCACTGACAGCCTCATCACCCGAAACTTCTCCAACTATTCCTCCTGGCATTACCGCTCCTGCCTCTTGCCCCAGCTGCATCCCCAGCCAGACTCTGGACCCCAGGGGCGCCTCCCTGAGGATGTGCTGCTCAAAGGTAAGCAGAGTCAGGGGGTGCTGGGGAGGACTCTGCAGTGCCACCCTTCCAACCCTGATGCCTAGGCCTGTTCCTGAACCTGCCACTCGGGAACTTGCCTGGCTCTGGGGGTGCATAAGATCCAGCCCCTGGCTGCAGGGAGCCCAAGTGTCCAATGGGGAAGATAAAACTGAAATGTGCAGCCCCTGGGCAAGGCCAGCCTATAGGTGAAACTGCAGGCTGGAGGAACTCCACGGTGAGGGTGGGATGTTGGGGTGGCCAGGAGCCAAGCAGGGTCCTAACCACAACCCCATGCCTCCGTGGCCCCCGCAGAGCTGGAGCTGGTGCAGAACGCCTTCTTCACTGACCCCAATGATCAGAGTGCCTGGTTCTACCATCGTTGGCTCCTGGGACGAGGTGAGCAGTGGGGGAGGAAGCTGGGTGATTAGGGCTTAGAAGGAATGGAAGAATATTTAAGGAGACCTGAGGCTGTGTCTTCCCCCAGCGGATCCCCAGGATGCCCTGCACTGCCTGCACGTGAGCCGGGATGAGGCCTGTCTGACTGTCTCCTTCTCTCGGCCCCTCCTAGTGAGTCCTGCAGCTTTTGCCGGAGAGCATCGTGGATCGTGGGCCTGGTGCTCTTGGAGTGACGGGTCTCTCTTTGTCCCCCGTGCCAGGTGGGCTCCAGGACGGAGACCTTGCTGCTCATGGTGGACGAGTCACCCCTGGCCGTGGCGTGGAGGACCCCAGATGGCAGGAACCGGCCTAGCCACGTCTGGGTATCCCAGGATTGGTGGGCAGACTGGAGGCTGGGGTAGGGCTGGGCTGGGACTGTCAGGAAGGTGGTGCCGCCGGGCTTTTTCTTAACCCCGTGCTCCCAGCTCTGTGACCTGCCCGCCACCTCTCTCAACGACCAGTTGCCCCAACATACATTTCGTGTCATTTGGACAGCAGGCGGTGCCCAGAAGGAGTGTGTGCTCTTAAAAGGTGACACAGCCCGCGCCTACCCCCTTGGCGGCAGCCCTCATCCCTCTCTTCCTGTCATGGGTGTCCCCTCCTACCACCTGCTCTTTCTTACAGGCCGCCAGGAGGGCTGGTGCCGGGACTCCGCCACGGACGAACAGCTCTTCAGGTGATGGCGACGGGGAAGCGCACAGACAGGGATGGGGGCTCTGGACTCTGGGCATCAGGCAGCTGGGCAGGAGGCCGGGGGCTTAAGCAGTTGATCTCAGACTGGACACTGGGGCTGACTAGTACCCCAGGGCTGGAGCATCATCCCCTCCCCCCCCTGCCCACCCTCAGGTGTGAGCTGTCGGTGGAGAAGTCCACGGTGCTACAGTCCGAGCTTGAATCCTGTAAGGAGCTGCAGGAGCTGGAGCCTGAGAATAAATGTGAGGCCCGCTCCCCTGAGGAGGCCCCTTTCTAGGGGGGCGCCCCTTGGGGAGAATGGGAAGGCTCTCCAGAGGATGGGAGCAGAGGAGGATCCAGGAGAGACCATCCTCTTCCCTGCCCTCTCCCCAGGGTGCCTGCTCACCATCATCTTGCTGATGCGGGCGCTGGACCCCCTGCAGTATGAGAAGGAGACGCTGCAGTACTTCCAGACCCTCAAGGCAAGTCGGGTCCATGGGAACCGGCGATGGGGAGGCCCAGCGGGCAGGAGGAGGGCAGCTGACGTGCATTCTCCGTCCCTTCTCCCTGCCAGGCCGTGGACCCTATGCGGGCAGCGTACCTGGACGACCTGCGAAGCAAGTTCCTGCTGGAGAACAGCGTGCTCAAGATGGAGTACGCGGAGGTGCGCGTGCTGCACCTTGGTCACAAGGTAGGGACTGCGCACGCACCTTCCCGGCCTTCGCCCTGCTAGCTGGCCTCCCTCTTCCTCAGGACCTGCCCGGCTTTTATGTCCGCTCCCTGGGCCTCAGCCGAGACGCTCGCCATGCCCCCGGCTTTCCTTCAGTCGCATGTGCCTTTCTGGACATTTCTTCCTCAACTCCTTCCCATGCTTCTCTCCCTGGAGCAGGCCCCAACACCTAAAACCTCAATAGTTTCCAGAACTTTCTGACAAACCCTCCAGACTCTCTTTTTCCTCTGTAGTCCTTCCCAATCAATCTCCCCAACACGTCACTGCTGCCCACCTTCGCCCCCACCAGCCAATCCCAGACTCACCAGGCCCACTCCCACCAGTGCCTGTGTTTATCCCAGCGCCCTCCTCCGTCCCCCTTACCTGCCCCACTCCCACCACTCCACTGGCCACCCAGCCCGAGGGCTCAGGCCTCTCCCATGTCCTTGACGTGGGGCATGTACTGCCAGGGGTGCTGAGGCAAGCGTCCCACCTACTCCCTCTTCTCCTCAGCTGGGGTCCCCAAGGGCCTGTGTGGGGCACACAGGGCAAGTGCCTGATAAACGATGGCTGAGGACTTTCCTCCAGGTCTCGCTGGGTATCTCATCCCCCCTCCTCAGGATCTGACGGTGCTCTGCCATCTGGAGCAGCTGCTCTTGATCACTCACCTTGACCTGTCGCACAATCGCCTCCGAGCCCTGCCCCCTGCCCTGGCTGCCCTGCGCTGCCTCGAGGTAAAGCACTCGCTCCTGTGTCGCTGTCCTGGGTGATCCTTTTCCCCTTCCTCCACCTCAGAAGTCTGCCCACCCTACAAAGAGATGCCCACAGATGACCCCTGCCTTCTCCTCTGTCACCCAGCCTGACCCCAGGAGCCCTTCCATGCACTGTAAGCTGATCACCCTGGGTTCCCCAGTTGCTTGTACCAATCCCAGGCTGACAGCTGCCTTCCCTGCCTTGTCTTCCCTGCCCTCCCTGCTCCCCAGGTGCTGCAGGCCAATGACAACACTATCGAGTCCCTGGATGGTGTCACTAACCTGCCCCGGCTGCAGGAGCTCTTTCTGTGCAACAACCGTATCCTTCCTTCTGGGTGCCTTTCGGACAACAGGTAGTGCGAGGTGCCACACCAGGAAGGGACAGACAGCAAGCAGGGTGGTGTTGCCCCTGGACATGCAGAGGGGGCTCCGGCTGTCTAAGCTGAGGAGAGAGGGTAGCCTGGCGCTGTATGAGGCTATCATTGACTTGTACTGGTAGAGTTTTGGAGGATGGAAGTAAGTGACTTCCTCAAGCCAGAGTTCACAAACCAGCAGCCTACAGATATTCTTGGGTAGCGCATCCTGTTTTTAAAATCAGGAAGTTTCATATTTTAAAAAATCTAGAATTTTGATTCTTCTTTAAAAAATGGCAATTAAAGCAACGTTTAGCCTGCATTTCCACTTGGCAACCCTTGGCCATTGGTGGATCATGGGTGCCTCTGCATCTGGGGCTAGCTTTCACCTTGGCCATAGTCTCCACCACTCCTTCTGGAACTGTATCCAGTCAGCCTCCTGTGCTTCCTGCCTGGCCCCCGGGGGCTGGTGTTTGCAGTCTACAGCCTTACGCCCTCCGGGGAAGCGGACAAGGTGCCCACCAAGCAGGCTGCTAGGCAGCAGTCCCTGTTCTTGAGGGAAAGCAGTGATGGGTGCACAGGAGCAGGTGGATCTGGAGGAACCTGCCGAGCTTTCCTTGACTCCTGCCCAAGGCCTCCAGCAGCCTGCAGTGCTCCAGCCTCTTGCCTCCTGCCCCAGGCTGGTCCTCCTCAACCTGCAGGGCAACCCCCTGTGCCAAGCAGTGGGCATCTCGGAGCATCTGGCCGAGCTGCTGCCTTCAGTTCGCAGCAGCCTCACCTAAGAGACTCTGCCCCCGCCCCCTGCCCTTTAACTTATTGGAACTGAATAAACAATGAAGAGGCCCCCAAAGGCTGCTAAGCCGCCGCCGCCACCATCATTACTACCGCTACCTATCCTGGAAAAGAAAGGGAGAGAGCGAGGGTATGTCAGTTCACCCCCTCTACTTTCATTTTATGCTCAGTCCTGCTGTTCCCTGTCATGGAGAACCAAAGCCTCAGTATCTGGGGCAGAATCAGGGCAATGGCTGGATTTGAAGCTACATTCCAGTTTGGGGCTGGGCTGGGTCTAAGTTCCAGGCTGGAATCAGACTTGAGTCCATGTTCTGGTTGGGGCTGGACCACAAAGCAGCTGGAAGTCTCTCTAACTGAAAGGGGCTCGTAGAAGTTTCTCCCGTGACCTGTGCCCCTTCTAGATGCCCTGTCTGCCCTGGCTCTCCTTTACCACAGCTGAGAAAGCTCTTCCCAGGAGGAGTGGGCCAGGGTGCCCTGGCTCCCCTGTCTTACAGCAACACTGTCAGTCCCCATGAGTAGCATGCTCTGGATAAAGAGCCCTTGGAGATCCTTGATCCCATATGATCCTCACAAGCTCTCAGGGCTGAGACGATTAGGCCCATAGTACTGATGAGGAAACTGCTGTTAAGATGCACCCAAGGTTGCCGACCTCAAGTGCTGGAGCCAGAGCTGTCTCTGCAACTTGGTCTGGGATTCCAGATTCATGTTCTTGCTTCTGGATTGGGCAGAGCCTGGCCCCAGCTCCCGAGGTACCGAGACGGTGTCTTTTCCCATGGTCCCCCTTCCAACACACATACACATACCTTGTCCTGACTTTGAAAGCCCTGAGGCACTTGAGCCTCCCCGGAGGGAGGAAAGGGGAGCGACTCAGGGGTGAGGGCACTGAGTCAAACCTGGCTGGGTGGGGAAAGAGAAAGATTGAAACAAGAGGGAGAGAATGTGACAAGGCATTTACCTGGTTCCCTGAGAATCTACCTGGACCCACATGTGCTCACACACAACCAGACTCTCGGGGCCCTGCCCCTCCCATATCCGTAGTGATACACAGACAGCCCCTCCATGAAGCCCTTTGGCTGACCTGCCTCACACCTGCCTGGAATTTTGATTTCCACTAGTGCATCCTCTGAGCGTGCTGGAGGATGTGGGGACTTAGACCTGGACAGGAAAATGTCACAGGGATGTGAAGGGCTCTGTGCCTGGTCCTGGGGCCTCTGTCCCTGCTCCCCAAGCCACCTCCCTGCCTGATGCATCACCAAACTCAGCCTCTCCTCCAGTCCGCTTCCTTGTGTCCCCTTGCCCACCCTGTTTTCACTGTCTTCTGTTCAGTGTCCCATGGACAGAGCTGGGACAACAGCGGGATGGAGGGAAGAGACCCCAGGAACAGGGTCCCAGCCTTCCGGAAGATGTCTGACCTCCTCTTTGCCTTGGGGCTCTCTTGGTGGCCTCCCTGGCGTTTCTCCCAGTGTCAGGGTGAAGTTGGGGCGGGTGCCTGGAGCCGGTTGGTCAGGATTCCCAGGAAGAATTCCAGGTTGGAGAGCCCTGGCCTCCAGCTCACCAGACATTCATCTCAGTGAGAGAAGGGGGTACTCTGCAGCCTGGGGAGCGGGGGCCTTCATTCCCACCTGAGCCTCATAGCAAAGACCTCAGCCTCCTCCAAACCCCTCGGTTTGGGGGGTGGAGGGTGGCAGAAAACAAGAGATTGCTTCTACTCTGACCCCCCCTAATCCCCAACCTGGAGGGACACAGGAAGCAGGGGGCAGCTCAGTCATGCTGGGGCCTGGGGCCTAGCTAGAGGAAGAAGGAGGGACAGACAGATGGATGGTGGGGGCTGGCTGGTGGAGCCAGTCAGAGGGCCTGGCTGCTGGTGTCACCAGTGTGTACCAGCCTGGGATGCTGGGGGCTCCCTGGGCAGGACGAGTCCCAGAGCCAGGCCGGTGGGCAGTTTCACAGGGACAGAGGTGGGCAGCCTGAGCTTGGGAAGAGCGAGTCTGCTGGATAGAGTGTGGGTGTACCCTCCCTGCCCCATCGCGCTAGAGAAACTTCCCACACTACAGGGACGATTCTTTCCCCCTCACCCGCACATGGACATCCACCAAGCCAGGTGCCCCATCCAGAAAGCTGCTCACGGACCCCTCCCAGGAGATGACACTTGTCGCAACCTCCTCCACCGAGGAGAAGGTGCTTCTGATGCACCCAGTTTCGCAGGAGTCAGCATCCCTCGGACGGTGTGATCTCATCAAAGCCTTCCGACTTCAGCCCTGACAGACCCCGCCCCCGCCCCCTCCCCAGCCCGGGCCCAACCCCGCCTCCAGTCGGTTCCTGGCTCCTTGAAAGGGGAAAGAGGGTGCGGCCTAGCCTCATTTCCCACCCCTACCTCGGAAACAGCCCCCAGAGGCTGGGCTTCCTCCCTCGAGGATGGAGCAACCTTCCTTCCCCTTCTTCCCAGAAGCCTGGCCCCGCCCTCCCCCCTCATAAACCATTTACCGGCCCGCCCCACGCTTTCCATTCGTGAGGCGGCCTCAGTCCCGTCCCATCAGTCCCGACCTGTTCCACCCAGAGATGCCAGCACCTTCGTCAGGTGAGTCCCCGGCCAGGTGGGGTGCGAGCCAGCCCGAGCCTGTCGGTCCCAGTGAGGCTGCTCCCCACACACCGAGACTCTACACCTGGGAAGCCCGGCTCGGGGCACCTCTGCCCCCGCCCAGCCCCTCCGGGCAGCTCCGCGTGGGTGTTTGACCAGCCGTGGGGAATATGTCAGGAGCCCAAGTCGTGAATGTCACTTGCCTGTGTAACGCAAGGAGCCTTGGGTGGGGGATTCCCCCCAAGAAATGGGTCCTTGAGGCAGGCAGCTCTGGAGCTCTAGACTAAGGAGCTGGCAGGTGGAGGGAGCAGGCCCGGGATGGTCTGAGCTGCTGCACCTCGAGGGTGTGACAAGCGTCATCTCCTGGGAGAGGTGCGTGAACAGCTTTCTGGATGGGGCATCTGGCTCGGTGGATGTCCATGTGCGGGTGAGAGGGGAGAGACTCGTCTCTGTAACGTGGGAAGTTTCTCTAAGTGAGTCTGAAAGGAGTCTTTGGGGAAGGTCTCTGGGTGGGTCTGAGGGAATCTCGGGGTCAGGATCAGATCATCTCAGTCATCTGGCTGGGACTGAGTCAGCTCTCTGGATGGAGGGTTTCTGGCTGAGCTGACTGGGGCATGCTGTAGGGGTAAAGGAGGTCTGTGTGAGCGATCAGAGCCTCCCTGCCTTGTCCACACAGGCACGACGACGGGCAGTCCTCGTTCAGATGTGGGCCGCTGGGGCGGGAACCCCTGGCAGCCCCTCGTGACACCTTCTCCAGAGCCGGAGCCGGAGCCAGACAGACATGCTCGCCACGGGGGCCGCCCCTTCTGGGCTCGCTGCTGTGGCTGCTGCTCGTGCCAGAATACAATAGATGAAGACTGGGGGCCTGAGCCCGGCGGAGACCACGGCTCTAACTCCAGGCCTCGAAGGCCCAGCCCCAGGGATCGAAGACCCGACACCTCGGGTGGAAGACCCAACACCCTGGGTCGAAGACCCGACTCCCGGGGCAGCACTGTGACCACAGCTAGAGACGACACCATCCAAGGTGAGGCCCACCTGTCCACGTTATCTGAGAGCCAAAATGCTTTAATGGGCCTGAGACTCATTCTGGCATCTCTGGGGGCCTGGGAGGCTAGTGATGCAGGGCCGGACTCCCCACGGGGCTTCACTGAACCTGAGCTCTGGCCTTGCAGAGGGAAAGCTGGTGGTGACTGGTGTGGATCTGCTGAGTTCACCCTCGGACCAGAATCGCCAAGAGCACCACACGGACGAGTTCGAGTACAATGAGCTGATTATCCGCCGTGGGCAGCCTTTCCACATGGTCCTCTTCCTGTCTCGTCCCTATGACTCATCCGATCGTATCACCCTGGAGCTGCTCATCGGTCGGTGGAGCCCGCAGTGGGAGGGGTGAAGGCCCTGGGCAGGGTGGAGCGGGGGTAGGGGGCTGCGTAGCAGGGCTCCCCGCCCTGGTATTGGGGTCAAAGGGGCAGCTTTGGGCTCCTCACTCACCCCACTCCTCGCCCCTGCCAGATAAGGCAGGCGCAAGCATGTAAGTATGTCCCCAGGGGTGCCTCAGGGAGGGTCTGTTTTCCTAGGCTCACCCTCTTCAAGCCTCCAGGAGCATCTGTCTCAAAATTCTTTTTCTTCAGGTGCTTGGCCCAGCATCCCCTTCAGTGTTTCTGCCTCTGTGTGTCTTTCTTTCTGGGTCTGCCCTCCTTCCTCAGGGTGTGGCTCCACGCTCTCTCCCACTGTATCTCTCGGTCTCTCTATCCCCATGGCCCAGGGCAGGTGCCTCCCTCATTGCATTGCTTGGTGGCTACTGACTGCCTAGGCCGGTGCTTATGCTGCCGCAGGGGGCCGGCGACCCCTCGTACCCTTTGATTAGGGCCTAGCCTTGCCCACCCCAGCCTGTAATTTCCCAGGTACCCCCACCACCTCCAGCAAGGATGCCCTGGGCTCTGGAAGCTGCAGCCCCAGGGAGCAGGCAGGGTTGAACTTCAGGATAGGAA
Source organism: Globicephala melas (assembly GCF_963455315.2). Classification (NCBI taxonomy): domain Eukaryota; kingdom Metazoa; phylum Chordata; class Mammalia; order Artiodactyla; family Delphinidae; genus Globicephala; species Globicephala melas. The sequence continues at coordinate 104,115,997 of NC_083315.2, read as the reverse complement.
CTGCCCTTTCACACGCAGCAGGGGCAACTGGACCCAGACAGGGTGGCTCTGCTCCTCCAGCCCAGGTGCTGGAACAGTCAGGCAGGGAGAGCGTGACGGTGACCTGGTCTCTTCTAGTCGCCTCTGAGTTAAGTGTCGAGGGAACAGGTTTGGGATGTTGGACTGGATCTCTGCCCTGACATGTGGGCAAACACTGGGTGGGGACAGAGCTGCTCTCAGATTGACCCAGGCGATGGTCCAACTCAGGGACACACTCACTGGCTCATACACTTTCTGGGTGGGGCTGCGAGAAGTCCAAGGCACCATCCCCCACCCCCACCCCTGCCTTCACATAGGCTGCAGCAGCTAATCGATGCTTCCCCCACTGCAGGAAACAACCCTGAGGTGGGCAAGGGCACCCACGTGATCATCCCAGTGGGCCAGGGGGGCAGTGGAGGCTGGAACGCCCAGGTGACCAAGTCCAGCGGGAAGAATCTGAACCTACAGGTCCACACCTCCCCCAATGCCATCATCGGCAAGTTTCAGTTCACGGTCCGCACATGCTCAGAAGCTGGCGAGTTCCAGTTGCCCTTTGACCCCTGCAATGAGATCTACATCCTCTTCAATCCCTGGTGCCCAGGTGAGCCTGCTGGAGTCAGAAGCAAGGCATGGAGAGGAGGGGAGGGCAGGGCAGGGCTTCCTTTCCTGGGTCTGGCTACGTGCCTGGGTACCTAGCCCTAGGAGAAGCCAGCCTCCCATTGTCCAGGTGAGGGGACCTAGATCCAGGACCTAGAGAGGTGACCAGTCCAAGGTCACACAGTCTCACCTCTCCTGGGGAAGGGCCCTGGTTACAGCCACCCTCCTCTGATCATCTCTGTCATGCTCACTGCATCCTTCCTGGGAGGAGTGCTGTCAGGCTAGAGGCGTTCCTGCTCTTCCTCTGCGGTCATGAGTCCTGCAGAATCAGCCCAGGGGCAGGTGGGACCCAGGGAGAGGGCTGGAGGGGACCAGGCATATATGTTTTGGGAACACAGAGGACACCGTGTATGTGGACCGTGAGGACTGGCGGCAGGAGTACGTGCTTAATGAGTGTGGGAGAATTTACTATGGGACCGAAGCACAGATTGGCGAGCGGACCTGGAACTACGGCCAGGTACGGCTGGCTGGGGCCTCGTGCACTCAGGGGCACTAGAGGCAGGTGGGGCGGGGTAGGGGAGCAGGTGCTGGCCTAGGGGTCACCTGTGCCCTTCCTCCCTCCAGTTTGACCACGGGGTGCTGGATGCCTGCCTGTACATCCTGGACCGGCGGGGCATGCCATATGGAGGCCGCAGGGACCCCATCAGTGTCTGCCGGGTCGTCTCCGCCATGGTGAGCACCCTCGCGTCTCTGAGCCCTACCATGTGTCTGCCTGCTGCCTCCCCTGCTCCACCCCACACTCTTACCCTTCCTGATTCTGTCACTGCTCTTGCAAAGGGTACTGTGGGAAGTGGTCTCACCCCTCTTCCCTCCCTCGCCTGTCCCCCAGCGTTCCCCTTCCTGGCTCCGGTTCCAGCTCTTGCGTAATGTAGGGCCAAACCCCAAACTTGGCACACCCAGCATTCACATTCATGTGTCAGACCAGGACGGGTTGGGGGGGTGGGGGGGTGGAGTGGGCAGAGAGCTCTGGGAGTGGTGAGAGGGGCTCAGGCTGCTACTGGACCCTGAAGCCTTTAGGGGTGAGGGATGGTTGCAGGGTCAGAGGCTGGGCCGGGGGCCACACGGCAGGCCCTGAGCTTCTCCCCCAACTCTGCCCCACCCCGTCCTGTCCTGGGCAGGTAAACTCCTTGGATGACAATGGCATCCTGATTGGGAACTGGTCTGGAGAATATTCCCGCGGCACGAATCCCTCGGCGTGGGTGGGCAGCGTGGAGATTCTACTCAGCTACCTACGCACCGGCTTCCCTGTCCCGTACGGCCAGTGCTGGGTTTTCGCTGGCGTGACCACTACAGGTAGTGGAGGGACGGGACAGGAGCTGCCTGGGCCCTGCACGAAGGAGGGAGGGAAGCCAGGCTCCGCCTTCACGAGCCCAGCCCAGCTGTGGCTACAGTGTTGGAACAGGCAGGGTGGCTGGTAGGCTGGCCTTAATTATCATTAATTAGTGTTAACAACCGAGAGGGGCCTAGAGGAGAGGGGGGAGAAGGGACAGTTAGGGACAAGGCGAGGCCGGTGGCCTGGATTCCCCTAACCCCCAACACTCCCTGGCTCGGTGCCCTCCTGACCCTAGCGACCCCTGACCCAGTTGCCCCTGTCCCCTTGCTACTCCTGACCTCGTGCCTCACCTGCCCCCCACCCCTGCCCAGGCCCTGGGCCCTGAACCCCCAACCCTGGTTTCCCCACAGTGCTGCGCTGCCTGGGCCTGGCCACCCGTACCATCACCAACTTCAATTCTGCGCATGACACAGACACGTCCCTCACCATGGACATCTACTTTGACGAGAACATGAAGCCACTCGAGCACCTGAACCATGATTCCGTCTGGTGAGGCTGGGGCTGGCCTGCCCTTCCCTGCTGAGGACTGGTGACCCGAGGCCTGGGCACCAGGGGGATGCCGGGGAGGCCCTGGGGGGTGGGCAGCTCACGGAGCCCTCCGGCCATGTCCATCCAGGAACTTCCACGTGTGGAACGACTGTTGGATGAAGAGGCCGGATCTGCCCCCAGGCTTCGATGGATGGCAGGTTGTGGACGCCACACCCCAGGAGACCAGCAGCGGTGAGGCGGGGCCCTGCCTGGCTCCTGAACCCCACTTGGGGCCCCTCCCTGTCTCCCCAGCCAGGGTAACAAACTCCAGCGTCCCGGACGGGGCCTTAGAGCCGGGTCCTTTAAGCCCGCAGTTCTTCAAACAGACTCCTCAGGGCAAATCACCATGTGGCCCTTCATTTATTTTTACCTTTCTGCGTAACTATTTGCCTAAATTTTATTTATTTGTAATGATTATTACACTCAGATGGCTCAAAAGTCCAAGGATTTGAGAGAAGTCAGTGAGAGGTTTCCCTCCCCTGACAAATCCACTATTCCCACTTGCTTTTTTATTTACATATCCTGGAGGTAATTAATTGAAGGACGCTTTTATTTATATATATTCTTTTAAAGTTTAAAAAGTCATTATTTTAAGTAAAACATGCTTGGAAGGAAAAAAAAAGGATAGACTTGTATAGCATAAAGTATACAATTCCCTATCCTCTCTCAGGTGGTTTGTTTCGTTTTGTTTCAAGGAAATTTCTATATCCTACTCCAGACCTGATACGTTGGACCTTCAGGGAATAGACTCTAGGAATCTGTATTTTTGAAAGTTCTGGTGATGTTGCAGATCAGCTGGGTTTGGGAGTTCCTCTAGGGCACAGAGCATTAGGTCAGCAGCAGAGCAGACCCAGCCCCCGACTTTCTCTTTCAACACATATTCTCACTTTTACCAAGTTCCTCTCGTATCTGTTCCACTGCTCCACTGAGCAGTATGAAAAAATCAGGGTTCAGATAGGCTCAAAGGAGAAAAGAGCTTCTGTAACACAGTCCAGCCTAAGAAGTAATCACTGATGACATAACCTACTAGTCTCTTTTCCACAATGCACATTTCTGCAAAAATTAGACTTCCCGTGCTCTTCTCAGACAGGTCCCGCACACCCTTCCCACCTTAATACTCTGGCCCCAGGCAGCCCCACCTACCGGACCGGTTGCCTCTCCCCCCAACCCCTGCCACCTCTCCCTTCCTCACCCTGGGTCAGATAGCCTTCCCCTAGCCTACATTCCTCCTCTGGTCTCTGGCCAGACCCCTCCCCCCTCAGTCATCTCTGTGAACGGTGCCCCCTGAGTTGTGCAACCCCAGTGATGCCTGCGACGCTGGAACAGCCTGCAGGACACTGGGAGATCTGAGTTCTCGTCCCCACTCTGGGAAGTGGTGGGCTGGGCGGCAGCCAGGGCCTCTGAGGCCAGCCAGACCCGGGCTTGATTCTAGCTTGATCACTTCTTAGATATGTCATCTTGGGCAAGTTCCTTGCACCTTCAGGTTTTGGTGTTCTTGTTTGGAATATGTGGATGATATATACCATACAGGGCGGTTGGGAGGATCTAATGATAAGTCATAGTAGACTAGCAGCATGGCTGCAGCTTAGCAGCTACTCAGTTAAGTATTAGCTCCTTCCTTCTCTCTGTATCCAACTGTCTTGGGAGATCCTGGCATCTACTTTGCCTCACTGAGCCTGTCTCCCCATGTACAAAAGACCATCGTGCGAGATGTTTTCTAAGATTCTCTCCTGTTGGATGGCCCTCACTTCCTGTTCTGTGTCCTCTCCCGCCAAGCTTCCTCCCTATCAACCCATCTCTTCCAGAAAACCCTCCCGAGCACACTGAGGACAGACTCTGTTTCCCACCAGCTCCCCTCTCACCTCCCCACAGAGAGGACACAGTAGGCTGCAGAGCTGAAGGGTTGTTCTGGATCTTTCTGGAATGGTGACTGTGATGTCATTGCTCTCCCAGCCGGCAAGCAGAGCCACGGTGGGCTCTGGGTTTGTCTTGATGTAGGATGGCTGTTGACCTCAGGGGGTTACAGACAGCTGACATGCAGCTTCAGCCAGTAGAGGAAGTATGCCAGCAATTTGATTAGCAAGGCAGGCCTGTCCCCCCAGTTGTCCCTGTCCCCCTATCCCCCACCAAGGACTGAGGCCAAATAGAACGTGTGCACTCCTTTGTTTAACCTCCCTGAGTTGGACTGGTGGGAGCTGACCCAAGGCAGTGGGCGCTGGGCCTGGATGGGTGGGCCCAGGATCTGGGTGGGGGGTTCCCCCTCAGCCTCCTTGGATCTCTCACCCCCATGCTACCCTTACTCCCCTAGGCATCTTCTGCTGTGGCCCCTGCTCTGTGGAGTCCGTCAAGAACGGCCTGGTCTACATGAAGTATGACACACCCTTCATTTTTGCTGAGGTGAGGCCTGTGTGGCCGGTACCTTTGTGGGCAGCCTGGGGAGACCAGGGCACTGGTGTTAGCCCTGGGTTCTCTGGTCCTGACCTCACCACCGACCGACTAGCTGTGTGACCTTGAGCAAGTCACTCATTCTATGAGTCTTAGTTTCCCCAGCTGTTAAAAGGGGGATAATAATGGCTGCCATGCTTCCTGTGCTCAGGATCAAAAGAAATAATGGGTGTGAAGCTGCTCTGTAAGTCGTAGAGTCAGCGAGCGAGCGTAAGGGATTACTGTTATTAATGTTGAATGCATTGTAAGGGGCCTCCCAGACCAGTTTCTTCCCCACTCTCTGGCCTTGTCTGGCTCAGCTTGGAAAGTCTCCCGGTTTGGCTCTTCCAGGAAGCTCCCAACCTTTGGATCTAGCCTTCCATGCAGCTCCTAGCATGCAGGGAAGGCAGCTGGGGGTCAGGCCCACCCTCAGACCCTCTGGCTCACTCACTCCCGGCTCACACCCCACACACGCCCCAAACAGGTGAACAGTGACAAGATCTACTGGCAGCGGCAAGGTGACGGCAGCTTCAAGGTCGTGTACGTGGAGGAGAAAGCCATCGGCTCGCTCGTCGTCACGAAGGCCGTCGGCTCCAACATGCGGGAAGAGGTCTCCCACATCTATAAGCACCCGGAAGGTACCAGTCCCCCAACCTGGCCAGCTCCGACCACGCCAAGGGTTCCCACCAAGCACTCGCCAACGCCAGCAGCAGTGGTAGGCTCACCATTGACCCTCCACCCCCAGGCTCAGAAGCAGAGCGGAAGGCAGTGGAGACCGCAGTCGCCCACGGCAGCAAACCCAACGTGTACGCCATCAGGGACTCGGCTGAGGACGTGGCCCTGAAGGTGGAGGCGCAGGACGCAGTGATGGGGCAGGACCTGACCATCTGCGTGGTGCTGACCAACTGCTGCAGCAGCCCCCGGACTGTGAAGCTGCACCTCTACCTCTCCGTTACCTACTATACCGGCGTCTCTGGGTCTGTCTTCAAGGAAAGCAAGAAGGAAGTGGTGCTGGCGCCGGGGGCCTGTAAGTGCTTCTTCCCCAGCCCTGCCGCCTCCCCCGCCGCCCCACGGCTGGGCACCCCGGGGCTGGGGACATGGAGACCCCAGGATGCCGGGTCTGGGGAAGCTGGCCTCAGTGACACCATGCCTCTTCCCCCGCAGCGGAGCGCATGGCCATGCCCGTGGCCTATAAGGAGTACCGGGTCCACCTCGTGGACCAGGGGGCCATGCTGCTCAACATCTCGGGCCACGTCAAGGAGAACACGCAGGTGCTGGCCAAGCAGCACACCTTCCGTCTGCGCACCCCGGACCTCACCCTCACGGTAGAGCAGCTGGCTGGGGCAGGGGGAAATCGGAGGGCCAGGGGAGGGGGCACTGGGCCAGGAGCCGTGGCAGGAGGAGGTCAGGGACCGGCTCTGAGCTCCTGGGCTTCGGTTTCCTCCTCTGGAAAATCAGATCTCATTTCCCTGATTCTGTGGTGGCCGCAGCTGGAGAGTGGGTTGGAGTTTCCTGTCTGGCTTTGGGAGAGCTCTCTCTCGGGGGCAGAAACGTGGGGTGAGGGCGGTCTTGATTTGAAGGGGCTCTCCCTCTCTGGGGGAGCGTCTGGTCCCGTGAGTTCGGCCAGGGGCTCTGATGGGGGCCTCTTTTTCTCTCAGTTACTGCGAGCAGCCGTGGTTGGCCAGGTTTGCGAGGTCCAGATTGTCTTCCAGAACCCGCTGCCTATCACCCTCACCAACGTTGTCTTCCGGCTCGAGGGTTCCGGGTTGCAGAGACCCAAGACCCTCAACGCTGGGTGAGTCCGGCCCCTCCTCCTTCCCCTGCCGCTGCCCTTGCCTGCCTCCTGGCGGCCTGGATCCCAGCTTTGCTTCCTCTCTCGGTCAGGACGGTAAGGTCTGTCGCTTGGGGCCCGCCAGCAGCACCTCCTGACTCAGTTCAGCCCACCCAGCACTTAAAAGGCCTGCTGTGGGCAGTGCTCTGCGGTGTCCCCGCCCTGCCTCACTGGCTCGTTAGGGAGCTAAAACCTCACATAGGAATCCCTAGCAACTCTGTGACCCAGCACTCAGCAGTTGAGCAGGCACTTTCAGGAATATAAGTTCATTTGGAGACCACAAAAACCCCTTAAGGTACATTAGAGATCATCACCTGGGCCGTGTGCCCCAGGGCAAGTGACTGATCTCCTCTGTGCCTCAGTTTTCTCACCTGTAAAGTAGGCATAACGATAAGCCTGGCTCTGAGGATCAGAAGAGACGCTGCCCATAAAGCCCTCAGGATGGTGCTCGGCACAGCATTCGTGTTCTGTTGGTAGCTGTCCCCCCCCCCTTTACAGATGGGGCAGCTGGTGGCCGCATCTCACAGGGTCTCACAGCTCCTAAGGGGCCGGCTCTGCCCCTCCCGCTTTGCTGAGAGCACAGGCTCTCAAGCTTGCTGCTGGCGTGGTGGCACGAGGGCCGAGCAGCAGTTCCGAAGGCGAGAGCCCTGTGCCTCGGGCCCTCACCCAGCCTGCCGGGGCCTGATCCCGAGCCACGTGAGGCTCTGGGCCAGGCCAGTGCCCACAGTCGTGTTCCTGGGCCTGTGCTGCCATCTCTGACGCAGACCCACGCATGCAGGAACAGCACAGAGGGAAAGCAGAGCAGGCCAGAGGCTGACTTCTAAGATCAGCCTTCTGGGGACAGGGACAGGAATTTTCCTCATTCGACAAAGAGCTCCCGAGGGACAGTGACAGCATGCGCTCGGAGGGGCTGGGTGAGGAAGCAGAGGGTCCCTGCCCACCCTGCCCATCCCTCTCCCCACACACAGCAGGCGGCTCTGCCTGGTGGTGGCTGCCGCTTTCCCCAACAGGCCAAAGCTGAAAAGGTTGCTGTTCAGAACTTTGCCCCAGCCTGGCCCCCTGGATGATGGAACACATCACAAACGAGTGCTCTCCTCCCGTCGCCCTAAAAGGGTCTGTGGCAGCTTAGAGAGTGGAGCTTGGAACTCCCAGACAGCTCACCTGCTGGTGTCTCTCACCTGCAGCGGACAGAGGGAGGTTCACCTGTTCTGAGGGATTCCCCAGAGCGGGGCTCCCCTCAGCAGCCCCACCAGATCTTTGATTCTTGCCCCTGCCTGGGAATAAGGAAAGGACCGCTGCACTGAGTGATGGAGACCCAGCTCCTCTCTTCAGCTGTGGGGCTTGTGCAAGTCTCCCCCCACTTAAAGGTCTCAGTCTTCCCATTGGTAGGTGAGAGGGTTAGATGGTAGTTTCTCAAGGCAGGTCCTCCTTGGACATCCTGTGGCTCCTCAGCTGCTGTGAGCCCAGGCCAGGGCCACCAGGACAGCTGAGAGCCCTGAGCTCCTGGCTCGGATATATTAGATTCCAAAACGGGCATCACTTCCCTCTCATCTGCGCATCCAAGGCTGTGGCATGGAACCCCACTGTGCCACCCAGCCTGCTGAGCGGCCACTTAATAAACATTCCAGAACTTACTCCTTCAGACGGCTATCGTCACCACCGAAGCAGTCACCAGGGGAAGCTGGAAGTCTGCTCCAAATCCTTCTCGGGAATTTCCCCCAGAGCCTGAATCATATTCTCTAGAATGTCCTTAGGGTGGTCTTCTAAGGGGGTGGATTTGACTTTGGGGAAACAGCCTCAAGTCATTTAGCATTAAGACTTAATTAATAAGGTAAGTGAACAAGGTGGGTCATCATGCCCTCTTCGATCAGAACTGAAGCTTGGCTGTACAGGAGGGGCAGTGACTTGTCCGGGTGTGCGTGCGCACCCAAGTCGGGTGCGTGTGATGTGCGTGTGGTTTTAAATGGCTGTGAAGGAAAATCTGAGAGGAGCTTTTTCAAATGTTCAACAGAGTTGAACCAGTACATCATTGAAGGACAATGCTAATTTGGATGTCTAAGTTCTGATGTCCTGTCAGGGAGTTGGTTTTATTACCTGCACTCACTTACGGGCACATTCCAACATGAGCAGCTGACGTGCTCAGCTTAAAGTGGCAAACTGGGGTACAGCCAAGGTCTCGCCTGACTCTTGAGACCTACTCTTAAGGGTAGGAAGAGATCTTGACATCCCTAGCTGGAATCTGGAGAGCATTTTCTCTTGGAAATAATGTTATAAATAAAGGTTAGGCTCTGAAATAGTACAGTTCAATCATAGTATGGGTTAAATAGACTTTTGAAGGCTGATCTGAACCTAAACAACCTTTATCCTGCATCGATGGAAAAGTGAGCACAAATTAAAAGTGCAGATTCGTAACCAGGAAGAGTATAGCCTACCTGCTAAGTTATAGACTTAATTTCTTTCTTTCTTTTTTTAAAATAAATTTACTTATTTATGTATTTATTTTTGGCTGCGTTGGGCCTTCGCTGCTGTGCGCGGGCTTTCTTTATTTGCGGCGAGCGGGGACCACTCTTCGTTGCGGTGCGCAGGCTTCTCGTTGCAGTGGCTTCTCTTGTTGCAGAGCACAGGCTCTAGGCACACGGGCTCAGTAGTTGTGGCGCACAGGCTCTAGAGCGCAGGCTCAGTAGTTGTGGCGCATGGGCTTAGTCGCTCCGCGGCATGTGGGATCTTCCCGGACCAGGGCTCGAACCTGTGTCCCCTGCATTGGCAGGCAGATTCTTAACCACTGCGCCACCAGGGAAGTCCCTAGACTTAATTTCAAGTTGTATATTATGATAGGAAGTCTAGAAATTAAGTCTATAACCTAACAGGTAGGCTATAGATATCTATCTCCCTGTCTCCCCTGCTTCCCACCTTCATAGAGCTTGGAGGCACCTTCAAGACCATCTGATCCCACCCCCTCATTTTACATTCGCTTCCATTTTACACCAGAAAGCGAGGACGACTGGTACCTTGTTCTAAACCACACAGTTAACAACGGTAGAAGAAGGAGTACAGAGTGGTCCGGGGACGCCCCTTGGAAGCAGGCTGTTTTGCCCCAAGGAGAGCTCATCCTCAATGTTGGGGTGTTGACTCATTCTCTTAGAGGACTGTGGTGTTTGCACAGAGTCTGGCTCCAGAGGCAGTCCCCAAGGCAGGCTCAGGTTGAGCAGGGGACAGAGGTAAAGGTTTAAGGCAGAGGCAGGAAAGGACAGATGCTAACAGGCGTGAGAAGGTGCGATATAAATGCAGTCACAGTCAGTGTGTAAGCACACGTGCAGATTGCTGGAGGAGCTCAGAGAAGGGTGAGATTCATTTTCCTGAGGGCAGGAGGTGCTCCGGGGAGCCCTCACTGAGGAGGAGTTGTGAGCTGGGTCTGGAGGCAGCCTGGGGGCAAAGCTTGAAGACAGAGGTGAGTTCAGGGAAGGGGAGGAGCTCAGTGGGACTGGCGGGCAGGAGGAATGGGGGGATGATGAGGTGGTGCAGGCAGGCAGGGTGACTCAGAGTGAGCCTGTGTGTCAGGTTAGAGAGCTACAGTTTCGTCTATCTCATAAACACTGAGGAAGCCAAGCCGGTGAAAGGCTCAGTTCATCTCTGAGTGCTTGGAGAATAGAATGGAAAATGAGATGGGAGGCAAAGAGGCCAGTTAGAAGACTGGTGAAATTGTGATTCCCAGACGGGTGGTCTGGGACTAGAGGTCCATGGGAAGGAAGAAAATAAAGACACTGTAGTGTGTGTGTGCACACCAGCATGTGTGTTTCTTTCTCTCTCACTCACACACACGAATGTGTGTCAATTTAATTTAAAGATGCCAATTGTCTGTTCTTTTTTTTTTTTTAATAACAAGCTGAAATATGATCGTAGCAGAGGATGATTAATTTTCTTCCACCTTCTTCCTCGGCAAACCTGAAAGTATGTGGCAATACTGTGTTGAGCCCCAAAGTCTCCCTTTGAAGTTTCCTTGTTCTTGGAAACCCTACAGGGATTGGGGCTGACCTGGTTGGGGCAGGAGCATTGGCCATGGAGGGGAGGGGAGGCAGTGCCTCTGTCTCTGTCCGGATGTTTGTGAGAGCAGGGAGGGAGGAGTCCTGGATGCTGAGATTTCCAGCTCCAGCAGCTGGGTGGGTGGCCACTGATCTAGCCTTGCAGAGGTGGCCTTGGGGTTCAGGCTTTGTTCCAGGTGTGGAGATTCCAGCTGAGCCCTGAAATGCCTGAAGGGCTCCACCTGCCGCTCCTTCCTTCCTGCCTGCCCCATCAGCCCTTACTCCCCACGCCACCCTCGGTCACCCCAGGCCCATGATCCTATCTCTGCCCACAGGGACATTGAGGGCAACAAGAGAGTGACACTGCGCCAGACGTTCGTGCCTGTGAGACCAGGCTGCCGCCAGCTCATCGCCAGCTTGGACAGCCCACAACTCTCCCAGGTTCATGGGGTCATCCAGGTGGATGTGGCCCTGGCCGCTGGTGGTGGGGGCTCCTCAGATACTAGAGGCAACGGTAGCTCAGAGGAGACCATCCCTATTGCATCTTGAGGTGGGGCTTAGCCCTGGGCCAGGAGCAATGCGAGTGGAGTCAGATGAGCAAGGGCATTGCCTCAAGACAGGGGCCCGCTGCAGAGCGGTTCCCCAGGGCCTCAGGTGCGGAGACCGGGACATCTGGGGAGGAACCGATCTCATTTGCACAGATGCTAATAAACTGTTTTACAATGAAGCTGCCGTTCTGTCCATCTGTCAGTCTATGCCGAGCCAAGGAGCCCCACGGCCTATCCTGGGGATGCCCTTGGCATTTCTGACGCCCCTAGTTCTGAGAAGCATGGCTGGCACGTCAGCAGTGGTACCACTCAGCAGCTCTTGAGATGGGGCCGCTTGGCGTCAGGACAGCCTCCAGCGCTTACCTGCCCAGTCTTCACCCGCTGACCAAAGCCCTCGGAAGCTCCCTGGGCTCAGTGGCCTGCCGCCTCCACAGCACCCCCTGTGGGAAAGAAGAACCTAAAGTCCCTTCTGTAGGCACATGTTTGAGGTAGAAATAGGCTGGAGTTCTCTCTGAGCAGCAGAAGCCACTTTCTAATATTGATCTTCAAATATCCTCGTCTAAGAATTTTTACAGAAGTAATACGTGTTCAGGGTTGAGCATTAAGAAGATACAGAAAATTATAAAGCAGAAAATAACAATAATCCTCAAGCCCCACCACGTACAGAAAGTAACTTAACATTGTGTGTCATATGCTGCTTCCCTGCCCCCCTCCCACAAATGACCTATTGTGAGCATTTTCCTACAGCATTAAATAGTCTTTGAAAGCATCGTGTTTAGAGACTGGATGGTAGGCTAGGCTTCCAGGCCACCCTCCTGGTCCTCCTGGATCTCTGGCTATCCTTCTCAGTTTCCTCAGCTGGGGCCTCCGCCTCGGTTCAGACTCCAGTGTTGGGGTGACTCAGGCCTCTGCCCCAGGCTCTCTCTCATCCCGCTACACTCTGTCAAGGTGAGCTCTGCGAGACTCGAGGTTTTAAGGACTGCTGGCTCCCAAAATTGTATATTTTCCTTGAACCTCAAATTTGTATATTTACTGCCTTCTCCGTATCTCTACAATGTGGATGTCCAATGTGGATGTCTCAAAGACACCCGAAGTATAACACATCCAAGGTCAGACTCCTGGCCTCCCTCCAGCCTATATCCTCCTACATCTTCCCCTGCATCAGTAAATGGTACCTCCGTCTTTCCAGTTTCTTGGGCCCAAACTCTTGGAGTCACCCTTAACTCCTTTCTTTCTCTCACATCCCACATTCAATCTGTCAGCAAATCTTGCTGGTTCTACCTCCCATTCATAGGTGTCTAGAATCTGACCACTCCTTATCTCCTCTACAACTGCCATCCTGCCCGAGCTGCCTTCATCTCTCAGCTGGACTGTTGCACCCCTTTCCTAATCATTTCCCCATTTCCACTCTTGCCCTTTGATACCCTGTTCTTCACACAGCAGCTGGAACGAGCAGGTGAACCAGATCATGTCAATCTTCTGCTCAAAACCTTCCACTGGGGCTTCCCTGGTGGTGCAGTGGTTGAGAGTCTGCCTGCCGATGCAGGGGACGTGGGTTCGTGCCCCGGTCCCGGAAGATCCCACATGCCGCGGAGCGGCTGAGCCCGTGAGCCATGGCCGCTGAGCCTGTGCGTCCTGAGCCTGTGCTCCGCAATGGGAGAGGCCGCAACACTGAGAGGCCCGCGTACCGCAAAAAAAAAAAAAAAGAAAAAAAAACGTTCCACTGGCTTCCCCCAAAGTCAAAGTCCTTACAGTGCTCTGTGACTCCGCCCTCCCTCCCCTTCCCCTCCCCCGGCTCAGTCCATCCAGCTCGCTGGCCCCTTCCTACATGGACAGCGCCTGGCACATTCCTGCTCCAGGGGCTCTGCAGGGCTGCGCTCTGCCTGAGGACTTCTTCCCCACATAGCCCCATGGCTCACTCCCTCTTCTCCTTCAAGACTTCCTTAAGTGCCACAATCTTAAGGTCTTCTCTTCCATCCCATTTTAAAATTGCAACACCTTCTATGTTTCCTGTCTGCCTTTTTTCTTTCTTTTTCTCCGTAGTACATGTTACCATGTGGTGTTCTATACATTAAATTTTTTGTATCATTTATTATCTAATTCTCTCTACCAGTACTGCACCATCCTAGTCCAAGCCACCATCCTCCCTCACTTGGATTGAAGCCCCAGTCCTCTCACTAGCCTTTGCCCTGCCCTGTCTGTTCTCAACTTGGCAGCCAGAGGGATGCTTTTAAATGTCAGTCAGATCATGTCACCGATCTGCTCACACTCCCCAGTGGCTACTCACTTCTCGCAGAATAACAGCCGTGGCTGCTTCACTTTCTTGGTGTTTCTCAAAGCCTTGACCTCCTGGCCTTTGGACTAACAGTTTCCCCTGCCTGGCACACTCTTCTTCTGATATCCATGTGGCAGGCACTCTCCCCTCCTTTGAAGTCTATCCTCGAATATCACTGTCTTAATGCGGCCTTTTCTGGCCACCCTATTTTAAATTGCAACCCACTCCTCTCCTCATGACCACTTTTCCCTGCTTTATTTTTCTGCATAACACTTATCCACATCCAACATATTCAATATTTTAACAATGCATTTATTCATTGTGTCCCCCCTCCCCCAAGTGGAATATAAACTCCACAAGAGCAGTGATTTTTGTCTGATTTGGTCTCTGTTGTATGCTCAGAATTTACTGCATAGAAATGCTCACTAAATACTTGCTGAGTGAAGAAGAATTTGGCACTAATCTATTTATATATAATAACACCTGTCATCTTCACAATGACCTCATAAGGTCACTGTATTATAATTTCCCCTCTACAGGTGAAGAATCATAGGCAAGGGGCTAGGGAACCCATCAAAATCATTTAGCACTCTAGAATAGGATTAGAACCTGGGCAGTCTGGCTCCACAGCCTGTATTTTATCTCAGACTGAAAGTGACCCCACAGAGCTCTTAATTCCACCCCCAAACTCTTCTTCCTCTAGTTTCTCCCATCTCATTGTTACTATAATCACCCAGTTGTTCCAGCCAAAAACCTACAAGTCACCCTTGATTCCTCCCTCTTCTCTCCTCCCAGATTCACTCCACCAGTATTTCTTATGAGTTCTATGTCCAAAATCTCTCTGAATCTGTCATTCTCTCCACTTGCACTGTCACTGTGCTCTCTCCCTATGGAACTGCCATAGCCTCCCGGTGTGTTTCCACTCTTGTTCCTGAATAATCCAGTTTCTACACAGCCAGTGAGCTTTCTAAGCTCTAAATTAAATCCTGGTACTCTCCTGCTTAAAACCAGATAAGGCTGGTACTGAGCCCAAACAGCAGCTGTTTGCTGCTTGGAAAGCCAATATACAAGAGACAAATGTTGCTGGGAAGGGTATGGCTGCTTTATTCAGGGGGCCAGCAACCTGGGAAGATGGTGGACTAATGTCCCAAAACCAACCTCCAAATTTCTGGTTAGGGGACAAAGGTTTTAAAGGGGAGTTCCAGGGGTGTACAGGAGGGGGGCCTATGTGCAGAAGAGCACAGTCAGCTCCAATAATAATAATAAATAATAAACTGGTTGTGTGGTGTTCTGGTCAGCAACATCTTGATCTTCTACTCTAGGGTCGGTCTGCTCCCATATCTTTAAGCCCAGTCCCTGGAACTCTTAAGCAAGCAAGATTAATTGTCCCCTAGTCAGCTAGTCATTCTCCAAATAGCTCTAAGACATGCCAGGGTCAGTAGGAAGGGAAGATGCATGTAAATTTTTAAATCTCTGCTGCTCAAAATGGAGCAGCTTATGTTATGGCTACACTTCCAGTGCTTTCCCATCACCCTTGGACCAATGCAAAGTCTTACCCTCATCTATCTGGCCCTGCAGCCCTCTCCAACCTCAACTCCACCACATGCCCCTGGCCCTGCTGCCTCAGCCCCACAGTCCTTCTGCTTCTCAAACTCACCAACCTTCTATCTAAGACTTGGCATCTGCCCTTCCTTCTGGAGGAGCACCCTTCCTCCAGGTGGCATGGCTGCCCCCGTCTTTCAGGTCTCAGCTCAGATATCACCTCCCCATAGATCTCTTCCCTGTCCATCAATCCGACTAGTTTGCCGCCTCCAGTCTCTTAAGTATATCACCCTATTTTATTTCGTATCCTACCTAGCACTTATTGTTTAACATCAGCGTGTTTGTTTATTTATTAAATTCTGTCTCTTTTCTCTAAAATGTAAGCTCCTTAAGAGCTTATCTGTCTTGTTCACACCAGTGACCCAGAACCTAGAACAGGGTCCAGCACAGAGCTGCACAAGGAATGTTTGCTACTTACAAAGTTAAAAGCAACGATTTGCAACATATAACTTATAATTGTTCCTTGAATTTATGGAGCAAGCCCCAGTAGTTGTACTACGTTTTTGTTTTGTTTTGTTTTAATTTTTTAAATTTATTTTTGGCTGCATTGAGTCTTCGTGGCGGTGTGCGGGCTTCTCATTGCGGTGGCTTCTCTTGTTGTGGAGCACGGAGTCTAGGCACGTGGGCTCAGTAGTTGCGGCACGCAGGCCCTAGAGCGGTAGTTGTGGTGCGGGGGCTCAGTAGTTGTGGCTCATGGGCTTAGTTGCTCCGCAGCATGTGGGACCTTCCCAGACCAGGGATCAAACCCATGTCCCCTGCATTGGCATGTGGATTCTTAACCACTGCACCAGCAGGGAAGTCCTGGTACTATGTTTTTTTAATAAAAATGAACAAATGACATGATTTCTTTGATTAACCTCTCATTCCTAGAAACTTAAGTCTTCCCAGAATTTTACTGTTCTTTTCTCTCTCTCTCTTTTTTTAATTGAAGTATAGTTGATTTGCAATGTTGTGTTAATTTCTGCTGTACAGCAAAGTGATTCATTATACATATATATACAATCTTTTTCATATTCTTTTTTTTTTTTTTTTTGCGGTACACGGGCCTCTCACTGTTGTGGCCTCTCCCGCTGCGGAGCACAGGCTCCGGACGCACAGGCTCAGCGGCCATGGCTCACGGGCCCAGCTGCTCCGCGGCATGCGGGATCCTCCCGGACCGGGGCACGAACCCGCGTCCCCTGCATCGGCAGGCGGACTCTCAACCACTGCGCCACCAGGGAAGCCCTTTATATTCTTTTATATTCTTTTCCATTATTGTTTATCACAGGATATAGAATATAGTTCCCTGTGCTATACAGTAGGACCTTGTTGTTTATCCATTCTATATATACTAGTTCACATCTGCTAACCCCAAACTCCCAGTCCATCCCTCCCCGACCCCCCAAAGTTTTGCTATTCTAAATAGAGCTGTGATAAATATCCTTGTATAAGCACATAAATCTTTGGGCTTATTTTAAATTATTTCCTTAAAATAACCCCCCAGAGTGAGAATTATTGTGTAAAGGGGATTGAGCACATTTAAGGTGGTTGATACATTTTATTAAGTTAGTTTCCAGAAAGGTTGAGCAGTAATGCAACAGTATCTCTTTTTATTGAGCTCCCAGGAAAATCTGAGAGCTTAAGATTTCTAACAACTTTGTAACTTGCTTCACATTTGTTCATTTTACCTTGGTCCCCTGTATATATTAGAGCTCACAAATGCTTGAAAGCCTCAAAAAGAAAAACAAAACAAAACAACAACAACAAAATGGGAAAGGAATGCTATTCTCCAAACAGCGAGAGGGAAAGAAACAAATATATGTTGAGCTCCTACTATGAGTTAAGCTCAAACTGGGTGCTTTATGGAGATCATCTCCTTTAATTCTCTGGGGGTGAGCATCAAAATCCCTGTTGTTCCAGCTTAATTTGTTCTTAGACTTCTGGTTCCCCTCCCCTAGAATGTAAGGGCAAGGACCTTATCTCTCTTATGCTTACTCATTGTGACTTACAGTAGATGCTCATTAAATATCTGTTGAACGGAAAATGAACTAAATTGGAGGGTGATGGGGAGTCTGGGGGCTTAGGGGTGCAGTGGAGGATTGTGTTTTGGAGCATTTGTGGGAAGAATGCACGATGGATAACTAGACCAGGTCTGGGAAAGAGAGAGATAAATGGGCATTCGGGGAGCTGAGTAGTGACCAGCAGAGCAGAGCTCTTACTTGGACTGTACCTCAGAAAACTGTACTAGGGAAACCTATTTAATGCCATTTTCATTTATTTGTATGATTATTTCCTTTACATTACAGAGTGCTTTTTTTTTTTTTTAACAAAGAGAAGTGTTCTTAGTCTTGGTTTTAAGAAATCAACTAGAGTTGCCGACTTAGTTGATGCCTTCTGGACAGTGATAAGGCAGTCATTATCTCTGAGTCTTGGTCACCAGTTTTGGTTCTCCTGGGACACCTGGTACACAAAGTTGATCACTAGGGAGGAGGTGGATTCTTTGCATCAGTAGCCCAGGTTTTCCTGAGTGTAAAGACCCAGTATTATCAGCTCCTTCTGCCCCAAGATTTAAAGTTGGGAACATTAGTGTGGACTATGGTAGCTTCAGCTGAAGCCCAATAGCCAGGGAAGGAACCATCCCAGCCTTGGAGAACTAGGCTGGATACCAGGGTGCATGAATCCCATGTAGGTGGGTTTGACTTGGCAAAGTCTGGGGCTAATGTTGGAAGCTCCTGCAGCCCCTTAGGCCAGGGAGAAAAGTCTGGACCTGGATGTAGAGTCCTGAGAGCTCAAGTACGAATCCCTGTTGTTGGTTTTCTAAGATGACATTGAGTGGGTGGAAGAAGCATGGCAGACCCTGTAGGCAGCAGAGCTCTCCCCATACGGGCATGGAAGCTGGAAGTTCTGCCCTTTTGGTCACAATTCTTAGGAAATTCTGGGAAAGGTAAAAACATCAAAAGGAAGATTTTATCTTCCTGAAAATAAACCAGGTGGAGTTAATTACAAATTTAAAAGAAAAATTTTATAAGATATGACTTATAAATGTTTCTCAGATTTATGGATCAGGCTACAGTGATTGTAATTCATTTTAAATAAAGTTGATTTTTAAAATAATGGCTAGATTCAGCTGTTATAAGGTCCACCCTGGAGAGGGATTTTTGTCTACAGCTGGAGCAGAATTTTACAGGAGACTCTGACTGGCAGGGTCCAGCCATAGTAGCAGATAATGAACCCATTCCTCCACCCATTTAACAAATATTCAATGACATGTGCCAAGCAATGGGCAAAGTGCTAGAACACAGGGCAAACCTAGTTCCTGCCTTACAGAGCTTACAGTCTGAGAAAGGAAGAGATTAATTGAATAACTGCACAAGACAAAGGAGAGTACCTACAGAGCTCTGAAGTTTATGGTGAAGGTGTGTGACCTGGCCTGGTGGCGGTGGTTAGGAAAGCTTTACCTAGAGAGGTGACCCTGGAGGATAGGTAGGTAGAGATGGAAGGGAAATCACTCCAGGCAAAAGGAATAGCCTGTGCAAAGATCCTGTGGTGGAAGGGCATCTAGAAGAGTAAACAAGACTAAAAGAAGGACAGTGTGGGGAATTCCCTGGAGATCCAGTGGTTAGGGCTCTGTGCTTCCACTGCAGGAGGCACAGGTTCGATCCCTAGTTGGGGAACTAAGATCTGGCATGCCGTGTAGTGCAGCCAAAACAAAACAAGAAGAAGGAGAGGGAGAGGGAGAAGAAGGAGAGGGAGAGGGAGGGGGAGAAGAAGGAGGGGGAGGGGAGGGTAGAGGAGGAGGGAGAGGAGGAGGAGGGGGAGGATGGTGTGGCTAAAGCAAGGAGAGCAAGGGACAGATTGGAGAAGGTGAAGCTGAGAGATGCAGGGCAGAGCCTTGTGGGGCCCCATAGGCCACTTTAAGCCTTTGGAAGGTTTAAGGAATTGGAGGTGACATGATCACATTGTGTGTTTTGAACAGATTATTCTGCCTGTGGTGTCAAGTAATGGATTGGAGCGGGGTTGGAGTGGATGCAGAGACACAGATTGGAAGACAGTTGTAATATTTTATGCTAGAGATGGTGATTTGGGCCAGAGTAGTGGTGCTGGAGACAGAGGTGGAAAACTTGGAGAAATATCTAGGAGAGAAAATTCACAGGGCTTGGGGAAGGATGGGATGTGGCTGGGTGGAGGGTGGAAACGAGCAGTAAAGCTAAACACCAGGTTTCTGGCTCATGGAACAGGACAGATAGGTGGTCCCATCCACTGATACAGGGACTAGTGTCCCTCACCAGAGAAAGGAAACTGTGAGGAAAGGTGAGGCTCAGAGACACCCTTTGTATAGCTCTCTTCTACGTGGAAATTTTCCTTTGGGTGACCTTTGGAGGATCTGGGCTTTGGTTTGAATGAAACTGTTCTCTTACCCCAGGATTCAAGCATAATCTCCAGACCACTTGCATTAAAATCATCTGAGGTGTTTATTAAGAATTCAGATTTCTGGGCCCCAGAATAAACCTCATGAATCAGAATCCCTGGAGCAGAGGCCAAGAAGTCTGTATTTTAATAAACTCACTAAGGGGTTTGACTCCTATGCACGCTAATTATTTAGGACAATGACCTTCCATTTTTCTTCTTTCTGTACTTTTTCCATGCTCTCCTTGCCTCCACCCTTCTTGGGCCAGGAGTAGCCACGAGTTCCCAATGTTCTAAGTGCCGACCTCTAGTCTTCTTGATCCTTTGAGTTTGAGAAGGTTTGCAAGACAAGGGGCTCCTGGGGCAGGACACAGAGGACTAACAAAGGAGCTGTTCATGTTAGCCATGAACACGTGAACCAGAAACTGCATAAGGCACTAGTGACATAACATGTATGAGAAAAAAGCAAGTCCTTCCCGCAAGGGGCTCCCAACAGTGGGGGTGACAGACACGAAAACATTCAAAATACAGTAAATGCGTATGTAGTATTTAGTAGGAGCCAGGTACTGTTCTAAGTGCTTTTTATTTACTAATTCATTTAATCCTTACAACAACATTGCAAAATAGATTCTGCATGACAGTGGTGGTGATAAAAAGATGTACGGGGGCGGGGGGGGGGGACTTCCCTGGCAGTCCAGTGGTTAAGAATCCGCACTCCCACTGCAGGGGGCACAGGTTCAATCCCTGGTCAGGAAATGAAGATCCCACACGCCACGCAGTGTGGAAAAAAAAAAAGATGTACAGGATGATGCCGAGGAGCCTGGGAAGAGAACACGAGGGGTTTCATGGAGGTAGCTATCAGATGAGCCACAAAAGATGAAAAAAAGTCAAGTCCAAGAGGCAAGAAGGACAGAGTATGCAGTATCCAGTATATGCAAAGCACAAAATATGAGACAACACAGCATATTTGGAAAATCCAAATCCAATTGAAGAGGAGGCATGATAAGTGCAAAGTGGCAAGGAATGTTGATGAAGAGGTAAACTTAGCCAGTTCATTAAAAATCCTTTTGCCATATTTTGGAATTCGGACTTTCTTTTGAAAGTAAGAGAGAGCTTTCAGTTAGGGATGATATGATCAGTTTTGCATTTCAGCAGGTTTACGATGAAAGCAACATGGAAAAGAAATTAGGAGTTGGGCTGGAGGTGAGAAGACTAGAGTCTTCTCAATGTGAGAGACAGGGAACCTGAAATAAGATACAGTCAGTGAGAATGAAAAAAAAGGGGGGGAGGTTTAAAAGTTCTGTAGGAAGTAGAATTGATTAGACTTGGTGAGGGTTTAGATTTGGAGAAGAGAGAGGACAGAGTTAAGGGTGATGGTCTTGTTTTCTGACTCATGGGTAAAGAAAGGTGCCATGCACAGAAATACAGAGGCCAGGAGAAAGAGCAGAATTTAAAATGGAAGACAACTTCCAGTTTTCAGTCTGGCATGTAAGGAGCTTAAAAGTTCTCACTCTTGTCCTTATAAGAAGGATGAACAGAGAATCAAAGACCAAGAGAAAACCTTGAACAAAACTTGAGGGGTAGAAGGGGGGACATCTTACTTATAGAGGAGCAAGGATAAGAATTACTCCGGGGCAGTGGGGGAACTTCCCTAGTGGCGCAGTAGATAAGACTCCGCGCTCCCAGCGCAGGGGCCCCAGTTTTGATCCCTGGTCAGGGAACTAGATCCCACATGCATGCTGCAACTAGGAGTTCGCATGCCACAACTAAGGAGCCCGCCTGCCGCAACTAAGACCTGGAGCAACCAAATAAACATATAAATAAATAAATATTAAAAAAAGAATTACATCGGACTTCTCTTCAGAAACCATGCAAGATGAGAGTGCAGTGAAATGTTTAAAGTGTTGAGGGAACAAAAGCCCACCAACCTAGGCTTTTGTATCCAGCAAAATTATCTCTCAAAAGTGAAAGAGTAATACTTTATCAAACAAAAATTGAGGGAGTTTGTAGCCAGGAGACCTGACTTGCAAGATATGCTAAAAGAAATTCTTCAGAAAGAAGGAAAGTGACATAGGTCAGAAACTCAGATCTACATAAAGGCAGAACTTTAAGGAAAGAATAAATTAAGGTAAAAGTAAAAAGGAAGATAACTAGAATTTCGTAGATGTCCGATTTGGGTACTTTGGAACTTCCAGCTAGATGTCCCAAGGGCAGTCGAATGTGTGGCTCACCTCAGAAGACTGATCTTGAGTGGAGACAGGGAGGGATATAGGAGCCAGTATCTCTAAGAAAGGAGATGGCCCAAGGAAAGGGTAGTTTCACTAAATCCCTGTAAGGTAGTCAGAGCAGGTAATTAATTCAGTCAACAAAAAATATACACTGTGTGCCAAGGTTCTGTCCCTGGCAATGGAAATAAGGAGAGACATCAGGAAGGGTGACCAGGAGAAAGACAAGTAAAACGGTCAACTGTATTAGGGGGCTGACTGGAGTAAGCGCACAACAGAAATTCAAAAAAGGAAATCTATTTTATTTATTTTAGAACTACACGATTAAAAAAAAAAGATATCAAACACAGAAAAGCACAAAAATTTCCTGCAGTCTCACCATCTAGAAAAAAAACCAGATTAACAATCTGATGTATCTTTTCAAACTTTGAATTTTATTTTTTAAAGGCGGGCGCCCTCTCCCATTCTGTAAAAAAAAAAAAGAGTTGAACTCTTACTGCAAGCGGCGCGCCGCCCGGGGAAGGCTTTGCAGGCGATGGTTTGGGCGCTGGGATTTAAGGAATCGTATTTGAGAGGGTGAAGACGATGGAGAGGGAAAGTGGCATAAGCCTCGCTTTACAGACTAGAAAGTCAAGACCTCAAAGAACGACGGGCCTTCTCTGCAGGCTCCGCGAAGAAATGCAAGGGCCGGAGGCGGGAAAGGGCCGGAGGCGGGAAAGGGCGGGAGGCGGGGCCCAGGTCCCCGGTCCCAGCTGCTCAGCAGCCGTCGGAAGCGCAGGACAGCTGGGTCGGGGCCCGGCAGCGCCGCCGGATCTGCCGGGGCGCGGCCTTATGACGCGCCGTGACGTCTCCCTTGTCTGGCGGCCCATTGGTTCTCCACTACCACCCTTCTCCCGGGTAGGGAAACTGGTCGCGGAGCCGGAAGCGAAGTAGCCTTTGAGTTCGAGACAGCGGCGGCGTTTAAGGCAGAACGACTTGTTGCCAGTGGAGCTGGCCAGCTTCTCCATTCAGGCTCCAGCCCGAGTTGGAGAAAACCCCGGGATTCCGGTGGCCCATGGGAGGGCGCAGTCTCGGATCGCGAACTATCCGGCGCAGACCGAAATAGCCGAGCCTGTGAGGGCCACCGGAAACCGCGCCCCTAGGAGGAGGCGGGAAGCCTTGCCAGAGGTAGGAACACAAAGGTACGGCTCCTGGGGTGGGGCCCGCCGGCCATGGCCACGCCCCCTGGGGCAGGTCCCGCCGCTCTTCGCTTCGTAGCCGCTGCCTGCTGGCAAGTCGTGCGCGGACGCTGCGTGGAGCATTTTCCGCGAGTATTGGAGTTTCTGCGATCCCTGCGCGCTGCTGCCCCCGGCTTGGTTCGGTACCGGCACCATGAACGCCTGTGTATGGGCCTAAAGGCCAAGGTATTGGAGTCAGTAGGACCCGGTAGAGGGGAAAGGGACGGGATGCGAGGACCTGTCCTGGGCCGACTGCTTGGGGGTGGAACCGGTTGGAAAAGGGCAGCTTGCCCGGACGTGGGGATTCTGAGCTCAGCACTCTTCACAGCTGGTGGTGGATATGATCCTGCAGGGCCGGCCTTGGGCCCAGGTTCTGAATGCCCTGCATCGCCACTTCCCAGAGTCTGGACCTGCAGTGCGGGACCCCAAAGCCGTGAGTCGTCCCTGGAGCAAGCCCTACCTCCACTTAACACGCGGTGCAACAAAGTTGTTCCTCCTCCCGGTCACTGGATTCTGGTGCCTCTAACTTGTTTGCCTTCCTTACCCTCAACAGACAAAGCAAGATCTGAGGAAGATCTCAGAGGCTCAGGAAACCTTTTGCCAGCAGGTGAAGCAGCTGGCAGAAGCCTCTGTTGATTTGGCTTCGAAGCTACAGGTGGGACTGGCTGCTTTGGAAGCTATGGTGTAGCTGTTCTCTCTAGTCCTCTTCTGACCGGCTTCCTTTTTTTTTTTTTAACTTTTTAAAACATCTTTGTTGATATAAAATTTATATATCACACAATTTACCCATTCAGAATGTACAACTGAATCTTTTTTTAATTGAAGCATAGCTGATTTAGAATGTTGTATTGATTTCTGCTGTACAGCAAAGTGATTCAGTTATACATATGCATACATTCTTTTTTATATTCTTTTCCATATGGTTCATCACAAGATATTGAATATAGTTCCCTGTACTATAAGTAGGACCTTGTTGTTGACCCAATTTTAAATTAGTAATGCTTAATATAAATAACATTACTGATTTTAATCGAGAAGATTCATTCAGGCTTTTTTCTTCAATGTATAAATACTTTCATCAACAATGTACAACATAATTTATTTTTTTTATTTTTTATTTTTTTAACATCTTTATTGGAATATAATTGCTTTACAATGGTGTGTTGACCTGCTTCTTTTCCTCCCGCAGGAACTTGAACAAGAGTACGGGGAACTTTTTCTGGCTGCCATGGAAAAGCTGTTTTTTGAATACCTGTGTCAGCTGGAAAAAGCACTGCCTACACTGCAGGCACAGCAGGTTTTGCTAGGGCAAAACACATAAGGGCAGAATGCTGGGCTGGGGGGTAGGGGGTGGAGTTGTATCAACGCCTGTGGTCTTCATGCCTCTCTCCCTGCCCACAGCTTCAGGATGTGCTGACTTGGATGCAGCCGGGAGTTTCCATCACTTCTTCTTTTGTCTTGAGCCAATATGGTGTGGACATGGGGTGGCCACTTCCAGGTACCAGGACCATCTAGGAAAACTAAGAATTTGGGGGTGGAGTGTTTAGCTTGCGACCTCTTGAGGCAGCCTATTGGAAGGGTTACATGGGCCTGAGGCGTAAGAAACCAGACTGAGTCCATGTGTTACTATATTGCCTTTTTAAAGAGATTTGTTTTCTTTCTCAGAGTGCTTTGCTACTGATTCAGTGAACACTACAGAGCCCATGGAGCAGAGTCCTCCTCAGCAACCAACACCAGCACTCCACGACCCTCTGCCAAAAGCCCGGCCTGGCCCACACCCTCCTCAGGATCCAGCCTCAAGGAAGCACCCAGAACCTTTGACTGGCCACCATTTCAATCTGGCCCCTCTAGGCCGGCGAAGAATCCAGTCCCGGTGGGCATCCACTAGCAGAGGCCATAAGGAGCGCCCCACAGTCATGCTGTTCCCCTTTAGGAATCTGGGTTCACCAACGCAGGTCATATCTAAGCCTGGGAACAGCGAAGAACATGGGACACACACAGCAGATCCAGCAGGTGCTGTGGGCACCAGAGCAGCCTCGACTGGCAAGTCTAGGAGTCCGTCCAAGACCCTGGGAGGAAGGGCTCTGAAGGAGAACCCAAATGACTTGTCTGCCTCAGAGCAAAAGGAGTGAGTACAACAGTTGCTTCTCCCTACTAGCAGCACATGCCCTGCCTGCTTTCCTTTCACCCTGTCTTGCTTGCTCCCACCCTAGGAACTGCTTGGATTGCCCCATGGAACCCCTGAGATTGTCATTATCGCCTCCTAGGGCCAGGAAGTCAGGTAGGTATCCTGAGTCAGGACCAGATCAGACAGCCTCCTCTCTTGGGGACTCTTGAGGTCCTGTGTTCACTGAGAAGAGTACCTGGACTCTGGTTTCCTCCCTGCAGTGCGTCCTCCATCTCTGTGCAGCTCTGACATTACTCTAGGGGACCTGGTTTTGGACTCCGACGAGGAAGAAAATGGCCAGAGGGAAGGAAGGGTGAGTAGGAAGGAATGGAAAGCTGGGGAAGGGGATGGGCGGGCAGAACAAGATAGAAAGCCATATGATGCAGGATATGGAGGGCTCAGGGCATGTTTCAGTGATGATAGGATCTCCCTGCTCCCTTCTCTGCAGGACTCTCTGGAAAACTATCAGAAGACAAAGTTTGACACCCTGATCCCCACCTTCTGTGAATACCTCCCCGCTTCTGGCCCCAGTGGTGTATCTGTCCCTCTTCCTAACCATACAGACAGTTCTAGACTGCTGTGATTAGACTGGAATGCCCACGGCACTCTGCCTGTCTCCTTCCTCCTCAGCTCTCACACAGTTTAGGGGTAATAAAGTGGAAGTCCAGGCTTGGGTTGCCTGACTATATTGCTAAAGTTACTTTGTAATACTTAATAATTAAATTTTGGATTTGTTAAAACACTGTCTTCGTTTGAGGGAGGGGAATTAAGGCTTCTATAAGGTCAGTGTAGGTCATTCCTTAGAAACAGAACCGGCCTCTCCAGGGCTGGAAGGGGATCCCTTTGCCACTTTACTTCCCTTGGAGAGTGTCGTTCAGACATGCCCAAAAGGGTTACCAGGGCTGAGAGCCTAGAAGAGAAATTTCCTTTTGCTATTCTGAAAATACTGTGTGTGGTCTGATGCCAGAATATACTTGTAAATTCTCATGCTGCCAGGTTACTTGGGGGTGGTGGCACTAGAATGGAGATGCTTCATGGAAAGGGCACTCACTGTCCTTGACTCCACTGGGTCAGTGCCAACTCCTCCACTTGCCCTGCAGCAGCACCCAGATGCCATCCTTGTGCAGAAATCCCCAGAATCTCAAAGTCATTGGGATCTCTCTTTATTGAGGTATTTAAAATACATAAACACTTCTGAGCTTTGTAGATATTCAAAGATCTATTTAATGAATCTGATTAACAAAACATGATTCTAAAAGCCTACCTCTTCCAGACCAAGGCCATATAAAACACTTATGTATGAATGAGCATCTTTTCCTTTTAATAATCTTCAGGATTCTGGGTCCCCAGATTCCCATTTGATTATCTTAACTTTATTTTCTCAGCCTGCCTTCCTTGCTTCCTCCCCAGTGGGTGCCCTGGGCATTTTGCATGTGCAGATAAAGTACAGAATACTGCAGGAGCCCTTAGCAGAGAGAGGATAGGAAATGACCAAGTAATAGCCCTAGTAGCTGGGATGGGAGAGGGGCCCACTGGGGAGCCCTGTGGTGGGTGCTGGCGCCCTGGGAGGGCAGAACTGCTCAGGTCTAGCTCTTGTCACTGAAGATCGGATTCACCTGCTGGGTGACACGGATGAAGGTAGTTCTCCGGCTCAGCTCCTTCAGCTTAGCTGCTCCCACGTAGGTACAGGTGGAGCGGATGCCTCCAAGAATGTCTCGGATAGTGTGTTCCACATCCCCTTTAAAGGGCATCTCCACTGTCTTTCCCTCTGAGGCCCTTAGAAGAGGAAAAGCTTTCTTACCTTTTCTGTCTGGATTTCTTAAGCCCAATGACTCTTCCCCAATCTCTAGCATTTAGTCCCTGTTCATCACTTTTCTTCCAAGTTCTGCCACCACCTGACTTGGGAAGTCACGCTTTCCAAGAACCCTCAGCTTCTGGCCTCCACACCTACCTGTACTCAGCCACGCCCCCGGCATACTTCTTCATGGCCATTTCAGAACTCATGCCATAGAAGAGCTTGTACTTCTTGCCATCCCTCTCGATGAGCTCACCACCTGACTCGCTGTGCCCAGCCAGCATGCCGCCCAGCATCACGAAGTCAGCCCCTGCCCCTGCCAGCACCAACAAGAGGGGAAAGAGATGAATCTGGCCCAGGTTCCAACGTGGTCACCCTCAGAAGCAACTTACACAAAATTCTCAGGCCTGCCAATGATTCTGGCATCTTCCTGGTTTTGTTTCCCTAGCTGGCCCACAACCCAGTGCACAGGCCTACTCTGCCCTGGCTTCTGTTCCTCAGTGGACTTTACAAGAATTTAAAATAGAGCCTCTGGAGACGCTCTGCCTGGCTTCTGCTCTCTCCTTTTTGCTGCTTTCGCCATCTCCTGGTCACCTCTTTTTACTCTGCCCAGCCGAACAAGACTCACTTCAAGTGTCCCAAGAGCAAAGCTCTCCAACTTCAGTGTGAACAAGGATCACCTAGGAAGCTGGGAAAATGCAGATCTGTAGCCCCACTCCCCAGAGCCAGATGCCATGGGTCCAGGGTGGGGCTCGGCATCTGCACTGTCCCGCAGTCCAGGGGATGATGCAGATGGCCCTGGCCCACATTAGGAGAGTCCACATCAGAGTCTCAGGATTTCCCCTGCTGGTTTGCCCCAGATGACACCACAGGCTTCTGGGTCACTAGTCATATTATAAAAGAATCTGAACAGCTTTCTTAGACTTCCCTAGCCTGATCCTAGACCCTCAGAGGTGACTTATCCTCTTCTACAGGATCCTCCTTCTGTGCCCTCCTTACCGAAAGCCTTGGCCACATCCCCGGGACAGTTGCAGCCTCCATCCTGCAAAGTAAGGAGCACTATGAAGGGAGAGTATGGATGCCCCAAGCCCTCTAGGAGGTCCCAGTGGCCCACCTCAAAGCTGACAGGAACCCAGGAGTCCTGATCCACCTCTACCAGAGCCTCCAGACCTGGCAGAGAACCCAGATGTCTGGCAGCCTCATACCCTACCCTGCTCTTGGCCTTACGGAAATGATGTGGCCTTTGAGGCCATGGGCAGCATCTGCGCACTCCATCACTGCACTCAGCTGTGGATACCCAACTCCGGTCTTCTTCCGGGTGGTACACACAGAGCCTGAGAAGAACGTGACAAGAATGAGAGGGAAGTTCTCCACAGGTGTCTGCCACTGAAGCGGTGGCCAGTGGCCCCCAGTGAACCAGCTTACCTGGTCCAATTCCCACTTTGATGATGTCAGCCCCAGAGAGAATCAGCTCTTCCACCATCTCTCCTGTTACCACATTCCCTGCCTGGGACAGAACCATCAAAACAGAGCATTCTTAGGGTCAGAAAGAGCCGATCGCATGCTTCCAGCATTATTACAAAGAAGAGTACCTTGGTTCCCTCTACTTGGGCCTTCTGAGGGCTTTTAGACGAGTCACTTCAAAGGACCCTGCTTTCCAAGCTGAGGTAAGGGGGTGAGTGGCCAGTGTCACCGTTGTACTAGGGTAAAGCGGGGGTCCAACTGGAACAAGCTCACATCTGATTTACAGTAGATTTATCTCCCCCTCCCCTCCAAAAGACCCAAGCACATCCTTTGCTTAAGCTGTTATGTCATGAAACCTCTCTGGCTTCAGGGAAAGGGGGAGGACATGGTAATGTCAGCTAAATACCCATCTACACAATTGTACTTGCTTTTGATGGACAGAACAGAGAGACCACTCAATGCTGCGAGGAAAGTGAGGCGTTGTCATGACTCCCCTGAGCTTGTAAAAATAAAATAAAACAACATTTCATGCATCCCCTTCAATATGACTGTAGTATCTCTCCATACCTTTGGGCAGGTGTGTATGTACTAGAGGTATGTACGATGCAGAAATGTTCCATTGTGGTTTAGTGAGTGATGTCGGACACTGGATTTACAAAGACTAGGTATCAAGGTTCGGAGAAGACGGCACTGGCCAGTACACAAACATTTAAAGCATGGAACCATGGATCATCACCCAGTGACATGATTAAGCAGACTAGGAAATGCAGCAGAGGAGAAAGGAACTGGTGTAACAAAATGGTGTGGCGGGAAAGAGTGGAGGAAGGAGAGGAATGGACCCACTACACGGTAGTAGAGACATACCATGATGGTGTGTTCAGGGAAGCGCTTCCGCACATCCTTTACAAATTCAACAAAGTGTTCAGAGTAGCCATTGGCCACGTCCACGCATATATATTTCACCTGGGGAATAGCGTCCAGGATCTGTCCCAGCTGCTCAAAGTCAGCAGAGCTTGTGCCTGAGCTGGCAGCCAGATGCTGTGAGAGAAACAGGGCCATTAGCATGTAAGAAATGACCTGGTTGGTTAGCCAACAGGGGTGGGAAGGTAAGGGCTGGTCCCCAGGAAGCCACACAAAGATTCCCGGAAGACTGGGCTAAGGAGTGGATCAGGGGAGGACCAGTGTTACCTCAAGACAGTCAGGATTCTGGCTAGCAAACTCTTTCCACTGCTCGAGGCTGTAGTGCTTATGGACAGCAGTGAAGAGGGAGAACTGGGAGAAGAAAGAGCCATCAAAAAGGAGGGAACTTCATTAAGAGTCTCTTTTTCTAAAAATAGACCTTTATATTATCCTATCTGAGGGACAAAAGGACTGAAGTCTGGAAAGAGCAACTTGAAGAAGTCAGTGGTTGAGCTCAAACCTCAGTTCCACCATTATTCTCTCTACAAATGCAGTCGGGCTTTTCGCCATAAGCTAGTACTTGCCCAACACTCCCACCAAAGTACTAAAGTCACCTGGATTGGATTTCACCTGCCAGCACGTACAGCGCTTCTGAGTTAAAAGGTGACAAGGACAAGCTGTTGGTGCAGTGGGACAAGCAGTAGACAAGAAAGAACCATGAAGAGGCTGGACGGAGCCAGTGTCTGCCTGCACTGATTCAGCCCCTCCTGTGATAACCTAGTACAGAGCTAACCTACTTGCGGTATCTTCTGGTCCATTTACCAGCAGTAATTCAGTAAGCCTAAATGCTCACAAAATTACAAGAGGTAAGGCCTTAAGGTTAACAGTCAATAAGGTGCTACCCTTTCTCCATCTCTGCTAAAGTAAAGGACAAATTTTCTTGAGACATGGACCAACCTGAAAAGTTTATCTCATTTAGTCTGTTTCAGTCAACCAAGTTCAAGGATATAATGACTCATCAGACTTGTATTTCCTAGCACAACAAATTGCAAATAACGTCCCAATACTTTGAGAAAGGCATTCAAAGGCCACTTGTGAATGCTGGTGTTTGTGATTTAAAAGTGCAGACATGCAAATAGACAAGACAGCACAAATCTTGCAACAGACGAGAGACCCAAGGAAGTCAAGCATCAGCCAGCAGTAAGGAAGTGCAAATGCTATAATACTCAGAGATCATCATCAACACTACCTAGCTAACGCTGGTACAGAACTGTGCTTTCTCAGCAACACTCTGCCATCAACATGCTAATAGACAAAAATCACTCTAGGAGGTCAGCAGACCTTGGAGATATACTGGCATAGGGTGGCATGATGAGCATATCCAATTACATACCAAGCTAGAGATCTAGAAAAAGATCCTTGCTTGCATCCAACCTTTTAATTATTACTGAGACTTGGCTGTATCTCTAAAATCTGATTTCTTCAGCACTCAGCAGTAATGAAAAGCCAGTCTCAACATAAAGCATCAAGACAGTCCCGGCAAGGTCCATACATTATAGGACATTTGTTAACACTGAAGTCAGATTCACCATTCCTTAACTCTATTGGACAGGCCAGGTGGACAACGGGCAACAGTGGGATTCCTAAGCAGTTGGTAAATGGCAATAGTAATACAGTACTAAAGCTGCATAGCTATGAACCTCAGAGAAATGATAGCAGACATTCCACAAAGACTTACAGCAATCAAAAATAGAGAAAGAGAGATGAAGTCCTTAAGGCTGACAGAGCCACAAGCAGCAGCAGAATCCATCAACCAGGGCTACCTGGATTAACCAGAAGAGTGCATATGTCCTCAGGATGCCCAAACTATCTACCTTCTCAGCTACAAATACAGAGACAGGTAATATTACTGAAAGGAGCAGCAGCTTCCATTTTGAAAATGAGCAATAACCTGTATATAAGAAAAATACATTCCATTTTGGGCACATCCCAGAAACACCCAGGAACCTAGAACTTAAAGAAGAGGAAGATTAAAAAAAAAAAAAAAACAGGCATGAAAGAAAATAAACTTCTTCTCTCTAGGATCTTCTAGTTAGGAATTTTTGAATGCTCAAACTATATCTAGTTTCTGGACTAAAACAGTGAATGCTGAGCATCCTAACAATAGTGTAAAGAGGGATGCTGGTGATTTGGAGAGGGTGATCTGGGTGGTGGGAAAAGTTGGCAGGATGTATAAACTGCTGGACAGGAGAAAAGGGAAAGTTCTGTTAAAATGGGGGCAAAATTTAGCTTTGAATCTCATTAACTCAGATGGCCCTTTAAAGTTATCAGATAAAGGGGCCTTAATACTACTGCAAAAACAGAAATTGAGCATCCTGACTGTTAACTGCCAGAGTTGACCTGGGATGGGGGTGGGGATGCAGATACCTCTGCAGTCAGCCCACAAAACTGGACACCATGAGGAAGGGGTATGAGGGAAGTCCTACCTTACAGAGAACCTTGGCTATCTCAAAGGTGCCTACAGTATCCATATTGGCTGCAATGATGGGGATCCCAGTGTACATCTGCTTTGAGTTCCGAAATGAAAAGGATCTTGTGAGATCCACCTGCAGATATGAACAGGAAACTAAGCATTTCATTTATCCAAAAAACAAGTATTGCAGGAGGGCAAAAGCCAGGAATCTTTCCCAGTCCTGGCCCTCCAGGAGCTTGGGATCAAGAAAGAGCAACTAGAGAAGCAGGCTCACCTCACTTCGAGACTTAAGGGTACTGCGTTTGGGCCTCAACAGGACATCCTTGAAGTCCAGTTTGACGTCGTTGTCGATGTGAGGCATGGCAGGCACCTAAGGGTAGCAGCGAATCTGAGAGCTGGAAGGTAGGAAAAGTCAGGAGGCGGTAGCTGAGCCAATTTTCCCTTAGAACTTAATGTTCTGTTAGGGCTGGCGGGCTCATCTCTCTCCTCGCTTAAATTGTGGAAGGTCAGGGCATTGATCGAGGCATAGTCCCTGAAGACCGTCACCTCAGACTCGGGTGGTTTCACTTACTCTCGGTGTCTTCAACCTAGATACTATTTGTTGGGGAGAAGAACTGGGATGGAGTCGTGAGAGACCCTAAATGGTGCGTTCCTTACCCCACTACTCTTCTTTCTCCCGCCCCTGCAAAGAGCAGTTTGGGATAAGAGGCAGATTTAGGAGTGAGAAGGAGTGGTGGGATCCCAAAACCAGCTTCCGGAATAGGGGTACTCACTTCCTGTCGCCGGGGCCAGGTGGCAGTTGACCGAAGCTCCTCTTGATTAGCCACTAACCTCGCGCAGCCCCGCTGAGCCTTGTGGGCAGCGCTAACAGGTTCCGCTAATTGCCGGAGAGAACGAGTAACCGAGGAATTCCAGCTTCGGTGCTGGAGGCCTTCTGGGTAACAGAGTTCACACACTGAGGATGCCGCTGGATCTGAGGGGCAGGGAACTATAACTCCCAGGGTGGGACGCGCGGAGCTGCCCCCTGGCATGATGGGAGGAGTCGTTCGTTCCGCCCCCGCTTTATACTAGCCCCGGCTTGCTGGGGACTCTCAGAATTGCAGAGGCGTCATCTCTTTTGTATCTAGGCGGGCCGCCTCCTTTTTTTTTTTTTTTTTTTTTTACGACGCCACAGAAACGAAACGCGGACGCATTCCTGAGCCTTTCCGGAACCCCGTGGAAAGAAGGAGGAGGAGCGAGGTGCGGGGTGGGGGTGGGGGGGGTGGAGCCAGGCAGTGACCCGGAAGCAGAAGTGACTCCCACAGGCTGAGTGCTGGGGAGCTGCATCGGCGATCGCAGCGGTAGAAGCAGCAATTTATCTGTGTGCAGCCCCAAACTGGGAAGAAGATGCTAATTAAAGTGAAGGTGGGAGCACCTCCAGCCTTGCCAAGACGCAGTGGTACTGGGCTGGCCGCTGTGCGTTAAGGGAGAAGCCGGGAAGGAAAATCACGCCTTTCCCGAGCTTGGAGGGGGCTGACAGCCTCGGGGCTCCGCGCGAGGGTTGATGGGATGTAGGGGGGGTCCCCAAAAGGGCTTCGAGAGCAGGGGCTGGCCCAGCCAGACGACCCCGGGGTCTGTGCTGTGCCTGCTTTCATTCCGGGACCGTTCTTTGACCCAGAAGGAGGCCGCCTTTGTCCGGGGTCTCGCTGTGTTCGAGCCCCCGCGGTCATAGAGAAGGCCTAGCAGCATCTTGGCCCCCCTCTCTCTCGGATTCTTGGAATAAGCTCTGTTCTCCATCGTTCATGCCCCAGTTACCTGCTTCTCCCAGCCCGTAACGTAGGCTACTCCGAGTACAGCACAAAAACGTAGCCTAGGGAACCGGGGCCTCCCAGGAACTAGACTGTGAGCTTTTGCTAGTTGTCGCCAAGGTGTAGTATCTCAGCCGGCCTTCAGGAAACAAAGCTGGGAGCGTGTTCAGTTAGCACCTGCATTTCTGAGCCAGCATCCTGGACCAGCCTCCCTTCCTTGACTGAGGCAAGTTAGTTATCAGTGCCCTAGTTCTTGGTACTAGCAGTGTTTCCTTCATCTCCATCCCGCCTCCTGTGGTTCTTCACCAGTTTCCAACCCTCATTAGTTCTATCTGCTATTTCCTCCTTTGTGCCTTAAGAGGGAGGGACAAAAACTAACAATTGATGCAGTGCAACGTTAGTTTAGCATTTAAAAATAAAAAACTGCCAAGGAAGTCTATCGTTATTTCATCAGCTCTTTAGTGTATTTATCATGCATAATAGCCATTAACCTCTTCAGTCCTTCTGAACCACCATCTTAGCTAAGGATTGAGGCCAAGCAGCATGTTGAAGGTCATTGTTTTTCAAATTTTGAGTAATGAGCTATAAAACAGTCACTAGTGGTAAAATCAGTTTAATAAGCCCGTGGGTCACAAGCAACAAGAAAAAGAAAAAAATAGAGATATCAGGGTATACTTCTGGATAAGAGGATTGTGTGTGAAATTTGGGGTTTTATTTTGTATGTATATTACATGCATGGATGTGATGTTTGTTCATATGTATTTCTTAGTGTGGGTCACTGTCCAAAAAGTCTTGAGAAACATTAGCAAGTGAATGCTTATGTCATTTCCATACATATGGATTCTCAGGTTCTCTTAGTCCTCCCTTAGTCCAAAGAAGAGGTTATTACTATACTTTTGTTCAGTGTTTTGTAAACCTTTTTTTAAATCTCAACCTACACAAAAAAATTTTACCTCATGGTCCCATACAACACAAAATAACTGTGTGTGATATGCTCTGGTATTTTGAATTCTATTCCAAGTTGATTTCATAACCCACTGATGGGTTGAGACCTGCAGTTTAAGAAAATACTGTATTCTAGATGGGCTTCTCAACTTAAAAATGTGTAAGAATCACCTGGGGATCTTGTTAAAATGCTGATTCTAATTCAGTGGTCTGGGACGGAACCCGAGATTCTGCATTTCTAACATTCTGCATTTCTGCTTGTCTGGGGAGTATACAAGGTTCTACTTTCTTTGAATCCATTTGTATTTAGTACTTCTCTAAAACTGTCAGGCTTCTTTCCCAAAACACTTTCCTTTCCACCTTCAAATAGGTTTCTCTGTCCATCTTTCTCTTTCTTTTTTGTATGTTAAATACATTTTTGTATATTAAATAAATAAAGCAATTAGCTGTGAACTACTATACAAATGATAGGTTTTTTAGCAGGGTTCCTTTGTGAATTATTCATTCTCCACTGTCCTTCTCCATGTAGGTAACTTATTCCATATCTCTTTTTGCAATCTTTTACAACTAAATCCCTTGTCCACGGAAGGAAAAACACACAACATAAGAGCTGTGAGTTCAGTTTATTTGGGGACTTACTGAGGACCTTAGCCCAGGAGACAGCCTCTTAGATAGCACTGAGGAACTGCTCCAAAGGTAAGTGGGGGAGGTCAGCATGTATGTGATTTTGGCAAAGGGTAATCAAGCACACATCTCGGTAGAAGGTTGCTGCTAGTCAAGAGGAACAGATATCTTAGTTAATGGTTTTAGTGCTTTTCTAAGTATGGGAAGATGCAAGAATTTGGGTTCATAAAATTTTCTCCTGAAAATATCTAACTATTTAAAGGCGTGTTCTATTAATTTTCCCAGAGCACATTCCTGATGTGCCTCATTCCTGTCTCCCCCTTGAACTCCTTTCAGGCTGGGTTGAAAGTCAGCGACTGCAGTGGCTAATGACTTAATTCTTGTAGAACCAGGGGGCAAGTGACATCCTTTAGTTGGCACACTCGTGATTTAAAACTTCTCTTGATGCCTCATCTCTGTGTTTCCAAAATTAAATACAGCATCTTCTGTCTTAAGCCATCTTCCCAATACTCATCTCATATATTGATCCCATCAATCTACCAGTTACCTGGAACCCAGTTCTTTAAAATCATTGTTCTCTTATAGAACCTAATTTTTCTTTTGATACATCTTTCTGTTGATTTTCTTTCTATTCCCATTACCCTTGTTCTCATCTGGGGTCTCATTAACTTATATCTTTATTTCTCTGTGATACCTCCAGAGAAATACCTCTTGTTGGGATACCGCCAACAAGATTTCCTACTGCCATTCCCCTCTAAAGTTTAGAGTCTAGGGGCTTCCCTGGTGGTCCAATGGTTAAGACTTCACCTTCCAGTGTAGGGGGTGTGGGTTCGATCCCAAAACATAAAACAGAAACAATATTGTAACAAATTCAATAAAGACTTTAAAAAATGGTCCACATCAAAAAATTCTTAAAAAAAATAAAGTATATGTATTTTTTAAAAATAATAA
Organism: Globicephala melas; assembly: GCF_963455315.2. NCBI lineage: Eukaryota > Metazoa > Chordata > Mammalia > Artiodactyla > Delphinidae > Globicephala > Globicephala melas. Next base: position 104,079,828 of record NC_083315.2, on the reverse strand, counting down.
TAAAGTTTAGAGTCTATACCAAAATACGGTGTACAAAATCATAGTGTACAGGTCTTCTTTAACCTTCTTTTTCATCATATTATTCCCTAACCTCAGATCCTGCATTGATTCCTCTTAGCAAATTACTTTGGGCACCTGTCTTTACTATCTAAGCCCCGGTTTTCTCATTCATGCTTTTTTAAACGTAAAATAAAATACAAAGCTCTTAAGGGTTAAGTTCAAGGAGTTTTTAACAACAGTATACCCCCATGTAGCCACAGATCTAGAACATTTTCACCCCTACTCTCTGAAAGTTCCATAGGTTAGTTTTACTTGTTTTAGAATTTCATATAATGGAATTATAGAATATATCATTTTTGTGTCTGGCTTCTTTCACTCAGCATTATGTCTGTTGCTGTGTCTGTAGCTCCTTCTTATTACTTGGTAATACTACATTAGATGACTGTATCACAATTTGTTTATCCATTCTCCCGTTGATGGATGTTTGGGTTATTTCCAGTTTCTGGCTCTTATGAAGGAGGCTTCTAATAGCCAGAAATGATGATATGAACATTGTCTTTTTGTGGACTTATGTTTTCATTTCCTTTGGATAAATACCTAGGAATGGAATTACTAGGTCATGTATAACTTTAAAAGATGCTGCCAAACAGATCTGCAAAGTATGGCACCATTTTACATCCCTACTTACAATGAGTGAGCATTCCAGCTACTCTGCACCCATCTTTATTATAGCTATTTTAGTGGATGTGAAGTGTTATCTCAGGTTTAAATTAATCACTGTTGATTTTCCCTCACCACGGCACTTTGTCACTGCCTCTTATATTTTGGACGATAACATTCAGTATGGCATTTCTTGTGCATTGGTTTGTTCTATTAATTGTATGTCTCAGTGTCTCTTGGTTGTAAATCTTCACTTGAAAGAGATTGTTGGCAAGGGCTGGGTCACTTAATTTCTTTTATATCCCCTACAGTGCTTATAGCAGAATGTCAGGCTGAGGTTCATCATAGACTAGCTGAATAGCAGTGAATGTATTCCCAGGTCACAATGACCAGATGTGAGGGAAGAAATCCAGTATGACATGGTCTTTTAAAATATCTTTTAAAATTAAAATCAAGAATATCTTTTAAAATTGTTCAGTTTTAAATGATTTTAATTATGACAATTTCAGACATATACAACAGCAGAGAGAAGGAATAATGCACCCCATACGAAGCTTCAAAAACGATCATCTCATGGCCAATCTTATTTTATTTATACTCACCAACTTACCTTGTGTTTTAAGGAGCAAGTCCCAGATAGCGTAGCGTATACTATTGGTATATATTTCGGTATTTATCTGTAAAAAAGAACTTTTTTTACTAACATAACCATAATTATTACACCTAAAAAATCAACAGTGATTTCACACTATCATTGTCTCATTTGTTTTTTACAATTTGTTGGAATCTGGATCCAACTAAGATTCATACATTGTAGTTGGTTGATAAGTATTTTAGGCCTCTTTAAACCTTTAATTCCCCATTTCCCCCATTTTTTTTCTTGTTGAATAATCTAGGTGGTTGTTCCCGTAGAGTTTCCTATAGTTTGAATTTTGCTGATTACATTCCCATGCTGTCTTTTAATATATTCCTCTTTCCTCTGTATTTCCTGTCAATTGGTAATAAGATCGAGAGGCTTGATTTGTCCTTTTTGTCTGTTCATGTGTGAGAATAATTCATAGGTGGTATTGTGACATGCTTCTGTCAGGTTGTTTTGCTTTCTGCGATGTTAGTCATTGCCTAGATCCATTATTTCATTGGAGTTTACAAAATGGGGATATTCTGATTTTCTTGTTGCTTCCTACATTAGCTGGGATCCTTGAGCAGTGTCCAGTACAGTGGCCATTTGCCCACGTGCACTATTGACCACGGGAAATGTGGCTAGTGAGACTGAGGAATTCATTTGTTTTATTTGTATTTAATTTTAATTAATTTAATATAAGAACTGAAACTTTATTCAGTAGTTGCAAAACCTTTTAACTTGTTTGGAACAAGTTGGGAATGTAAACATACTTTTTCAACTGTAAATTGTGAAACTTAAATACAGATCAAGTATTTCAGATGATAACTTATCATCTGAATTGAGGTGTGCTGTCAGTATGAAATGCACACAGAATTTTGAAGATTTAGAAGAAAATGTAAAATATATTAATAATTTGAATATATTGGGTTTCAGAATATTAAAATTAATTTCACCTTTTAAAAATGTAGCTGCTAGAATATTTAATATTGTATATGTGGCTTTCACTAAGTTTCTATCTCTAGTGGACAGTGCTGCTTTACAGAATGGTTTCCTTATACTCTCATCAAGGACATTGTTTTAAATTTTTTTTCTCATCCCAATGTACTCATGGTATTAAAAAATGGAAAATACAAAAAAGCACAAAGAAAATAATTTAAATCACCCATAATCTCAAAACTCAAGATAAAAGCACTGATGTCTACATCCTTCCAAACTTTTTTGAAAGCATATAAATACACGTATGTGTGTGTGTATTTCTTTAGTTACAAAATAAGAATTATACTGTTAGTCTAAACATTGTTTGAGAACTGTGTGATTTTCCCCCTGTGTTTGTACCATAATTTATTTAACCCTCAATTGTGTGATATTTAGATTGTGTTTCTAGTTTTTCAGTTTCAAAAAGTTGCAATTCATTGTCATAGGTATATTTTTGGACAGAGGATTATTTTCCCAGAAGTGTTATTGCTGGGACACCATATGCCAGATTGCTCTCTGGATACATTCATAGGCTTCTATAGTCGATCTCAGAAACAAAGGACCAGTGCTAGAGTTTTAGATTTTATAAAGCAATAATTTTTTTCAAATGTCATAAAGCCCAAGCATCTGACTCTTGGGAGAACAGTTCTAGGCTTTCTGTTAGAGTCTTTTGTACTCTTTAAAAATTGTTATTATTAAATCAGAATGAATATTTATTAATATTCATGTGATAAAGGAATATATTTTTATTAGATATTTTATTAGATAGTACAGATAAAGGGAGAGTTAGCTTTGGTCTCCTCAATCCTACTCCCCTTCTCAAGGATCATCATAATTTTAGGAGATAGGTATACTTTTAATCCTTTCTTCTATGCATGTATGTATGTATATATTTACATATAGAAAATGATACATAATCATACATTCTCTAGATCTTTCCATGTTAGTGTATAAACTGTTGCATAATAAATATATCATTCTAGGGCTTCCCTGGTGGCGCAGTGGTTGAGAGTCCGCCTGCCGATGCAGGGGACACGGGTTCTTGCCCCGGTCTGGGAAGATCCCACATGCTGTGGAGCGGCTGGGCCCGTGAGCCATGGCCGCTGAGCCTGCGCGTCCGGAGCCTGTGCTCCGCAGCAGGAGAGGCCACAACAGTGAGAGGCCTGCGTACAGAGAAAAAAAAAAAAAAAATATATATATATATATATATATGTGTGTATATATATATAATTCTATGGCTGTACCATAGTTTAATAGTTTTCCTATTAATAGGCATTAGGCTGTTTCTTGTGTTTTGCTTTTATGAAAGGTGTTGCAGTAAACCTCACAAGTTCCTCTTTGAATACGTACTCAAATTTCAAGTTTTTCCTTAAGGTTAGTTATCTAGAAATAGAATTGTCTGGTTAAAGAGTCTTTGCATTTAAAGTATTATGATCAATAAATTGAGATAATTTGTGGACAACATGGTATTGCATACTTTTCATTTTGTCAGGAAGGAGCCTAAAGAAATACCATATATTGTCACTGTCGTTTCATAAAAGGACATTTTAACACCTGAAAATATTTAGTTTCATGAAAATCTCATTGTTGTCATTATTTTTCTCATTTTACCATAGACTATTGAAAATTTTCAAACAGACCAGCTTGAGTTGGGGTGGAAACTTGAAAATCACTGTTGTAATTTATTCTTTTGCATCCAAACAGGTCAATCCAAAGGAGTTACTCTTGGATTTTTTGAAATATCCTTAGTAGTGAACCATTCTCATGGTTGAGAAGTTAGATCCTAAGTACTTTCTTCATGCTGGTCTTTGTGAATATCATAAGTAGGAACCATATGTTATTTTGTGAGCCCACCACAGGAGTGTACATTGGGTCTCAATACTAGATCAGCCAGACTTGGGCAGTACTGAGTACAGAGCTGAAAGCTCAGGTTCTGGGGCCAGAGAGTTTGTGTTTGGATTCATACTCTCCTTTTGACTTCATAGGCATGCTTTTTAACCTGTCCAAACCCCATTTTCCTCAACTATAAATGGTGATAGTAATAGTACATATCTCACAAGTACTTGCAAGTATTAAATGTATTGACGCATGTAAGATACTCAGCGTAGTTTCTAACTCTTGGAAAGTGTTCAGTAGATGTTGGCTGTGATCATAGCATGATCATTGGTGTATTTAGCTGTTCCACCAATATTTATTGACTGCTTCTATGTCAAACACTGTGCTTAGTGCTTAAATTAGGAAGATTGAACAGTCTCTGTCCTTTAGGGAGCTGGAGTATAAATTGGGGAGTTTGACACTTAAACAACTAGCTGTAATGGCTCTTAAAGTGTACTGGGGACAAGTCATCAATCTTAAAGCGTCCCTTGAAGGTTTGCAAAAGAGCGGAAGAGGGCATGGCAACAAGAAAAACAGTAGAAGCAAGGAAAATGCCCCTAAATTATGGATTACTGTAGACTGGTGCAGATGGAGTTTGAAGAGCAAGGATGGATGGGAGATTAGATTGGATGAAGCATGTTTATAAGTGTACAATGAGTATAATTATTGTTTGAATATCAGCAGCCCTTTGTCTATAGAAGAAGTCAAGAAGACCAGAGCTGCAATTTAGGATTTAGGTGGAAGTCTGGAGAAGATATGGGAGAATAGAATGTTGAATTCTAGTATTACTTAAAAAGTTGGTCAGGGACTTCCCTGGTGGTGCAGTGGTTAAGACTCTGTGCTCCCAATGCAGGGGATCTGGGTTCAATCCCTGGTCAGGGAACTAGATCCCACATGCATGCTGCAACTAAGGGTTCGCATTGCCACAACTGAGGAGCCCTCGAGCCACAACTAAAGAGCCCTCGAGCCACAACTAAAGAGCCCTCGAGCCACAACTAAAGAGCCCTCGAGCCACAACTAAAGAGCCCTCCTGCCACAACTAAGACCCGGCGCAACCAAATAAATAAATATTAAAAAAAAAAAATGTTGGTCAGAGGTGATCTCCAGTGTCCCTGAGAGAATTCTTTGAGTTATCTGAATGTTAATTTCTAGCATTGGTACATGAGATAAGGTCCTTCTCAAAGGAATACTTTCCTTAGGACAATTCTCATTGCTGTCTTATCGAAAGGAGTTATGGTATTCTCTTGGATTCTAGCAGAATGGGAGGTGAGATGACCTGTGAGATTAAAAGGGTCAAATGGTTTACAGAATCTTCCCCTATCAAAGTTGTTCACAGCCTAAAAATGTCTGAAATCGGGTGTGGTCAAAACTTCTGACACTTCAAATCAGCTTTGAGAATGTGCGTTTCTCAGAAGGTAGTAGATCCCCCAAGACTAGGCCAGGATGTTTTACCTAGGAGACAAATTGTATATTGGGCTGTAGGATTCATGAAACCGTTGCCTGTTTCAGACGCTGACCGGAAAGGAGATTGAGATTGACATTGAACCCACAGACAAGGTAATGTACGCCCAATACCTCTCCATGCCTATCTCCCTACATGTACACTTGCTTGGGTATGCTGATGAACTGAGTCCTTCCGCTCTCATACTCTCTGCATAGCTCTTGTTCTTTCCCGTTCCACGGTCCTTCCCCCTGAGCAACCCCTGACTACTTGTACCCCTAAAGGTGGAGCGAATCAAGGAGCGTGTGGAGGAGAAAGAGGGAATCCCCCCACAGCAGCAGCGGCTCATCTACAGTGGTAAACAGATGTAAGTTTGGAATGGGAATGAGGGCGTGGCCATCTTATGTGAAGATGAAGATGCAAGTACTGGAGGTGGAGCAGGCCTGCCTTTTTTTTGTTGTCTCAGACCCTTTGGCAATTTGATGAAGGCTATGAACCCCTTCTCAGAATTAGATTTTTGCAGACATAAAATAAAATGCATGGAATTACAAAAGAAACTAATAGGATCGAAATACACTTATCACACTACTAAAAAAGCAAGTTTGTGATATATGTACTTCGTTAAGATCTAATGATGGATATAGTAACTACTATAATTTTAAAAGATTTTCAAGATACCTACAAATAGTTGTGAAATGATAGGAAAATATCTAATTTTTGTTGTTAACAAGTTACCCATATTGCTAATAATACCCCTGTGGGTTTTTTGCCTGTGTTCAAAACTGAAAGAAATATCAGATTTCAGTTAGGGGTTAGTAAAAATATAAAGATGTAATTTTTTTCTCATCTGCATTCATAGATCCCCAGACAGATCCATGAAACCCAGGTTAAGAACCTTGCTCTAGATGGTATTTCTAATACCTTTTTTCTTTTTTTTTGCCTCTTCCTGCAGGAACGATGAGAAGACAGCAGCTGATTACAAGATACTAGGTGGTTCAGTCCTCCACCTGGTATTGGCTCTGAGAGGAGGAGGTGGTCTTAGGCAGTGATGGACGCCCCCCTCCATTTCACCTCCTTGCCCTGTCGCTCATTATGAGGAATCATGTATCCTCTCACACTGTGGGACACCAGAGCCACTGCCCCCTCTCCTGGATGCCCAGTCTTGTGTGTCTGTTGGTGGGAGACTGTGAGGAACCCAGGATGCAGTGTTCCTGGCCCAAAGGGCCCTTGCTGGCTATTGGGTTTTAGTTTGCAGTCCTGTGTGCTTCCCTCTGTTAATGGCTATGTCCCTGGTTGTCAATAAAATATTTCCTGGCCTCCTGGAATCTTTCTTCTATTGCACAAACGTGACTGAAATCAAAATGGGCCAATGCACACTCAGTTATACCAGGCTGAAGGAGTAGGACAGTGTGAGAGAATGTGCCCTTAGAGGGGTTCTCAGATGCTTAAGAGTCTACACTCAGTGGTGTGCTGGAGCCAGCTCTTACCCGGCTCCAGAGCTAATTGTTGGCATCTTTCCTAACCCCATATTAAGTGACTTCGTGTTGGTAGCTTGAAATTGGCCATGGTAGGAATATTTACAGAAATTGACAAACAATACAAATCAGTCCTTCTCCCCAAACTGGTTGTTACATATCTGTCAGCATACTACTGACGTGGGTGGTAGAAACCAGGAGAGTGAATTCTCCCCCATTGTGACTCTACTGGACATTTGGGGCCTGTTTCAAGAAAGGCATCAAGAGCTTAGCGGACACTGCATTCTTTTATGGCTGGAATATTGCTGAGGGCTCTAGGCTGTATACGGTGGAGTGGCTGATGTGGAGAAAGGATGAGTGTGGAGTGACAAGCTATGATGGATCACTTTAGGGCTCAGTTGGTGAGATAAAATGAGAGACGGGTGCCAGAAGAAAGGGTTTCCCTTCCTTGTCTCCTCTAGCTCAGTAGAAGCTGGCGAGACCGGGTGGGGTGGAGAAGCAAGGGAAGAATATCCCTTGGAGAGACTTGGCATTGGCACTTTGCTGCGGTCCTCCCCACCACCACCACCAGAAGGCGCTCTTGTGAGGTTTTGGGGCCGATCTTTCCAGCTCAGGTTGGCGACGCTCTAGTCGCCGCTTCTCTAAGGCCCGCGGGGCGGCCTGGGAGCCGCGGCAGAAAGGCCCGCCTCCGTGCGCGCAGCCTGCGGGCGCGGGTCATGGCGCGGCTCCCGAAGCTCGTAGTCTTCGATCTAGGTGAGGGGCTGGATTGGGAAGAGTTTCGTAGGGCACAGTTTTTTCCAAACCTCAGTTGATGCTCTCGAGGCCCTGCGCCTGCCCAGGCTGAGACCTCCCCCTCCTTCCTCTCACAGATTACACGCTGTGGCCGTTCTGGGTGGACACGCACGTAGACCCCCCGTTCCACAAAAGCAGGTGAGGCGGGGCTGGGGAGGCCTGGGGCCAGGCGGGGCCCCGCGGGAGCTGAGCACACTCTCGCCCTCCCCAGTGATGGAACTGTACGAGATAGGCGGGGCCAGGCCGTCCGACTGTACCCAGAGGTGCCTGAGGTCCTGGAAAGATTGCAGGGCTTGGGGGTGCCCGTCGCGGCCGCTTCACGGTAAGAAGAGCGACTGAGTCGGTCTAATGCTGAGAGGTGCATGCATGAGGAGACTTCCCGTGTAACCCCTTGGCTGCAAAAATTTAGGCGGTGCAAACTTGCAGGTATTTGTATATTCTTAGAATTGTACCTTCTCCTGTGCATTTTGTTTAATAAACATTGGCTCAGTGCCACCTGTGTCAGGAAGGATATGGAATTGAATCAGGGCGGAGGATGCCTACCCATCCCGGAAGAACAGCAAGTTGATTTCCCCCTGGTTACACATAATTTCACTTGCAGCCTTGGCCCTCCACTCTCCTGATCCCATCTACTACACCTTTTTGCAGGACAGGTGAGGTTGAAGGGGCCAACCAGCTACTGGAGCTCTTTGACCTTGTCAGATACTTTGTTCATCGGGAGATCTACCCAGGCAGCAAGGTCACGCACTTTAAGAGGTACGCTGAGATAAGGGGAGAAGCAGGGAGACAGAAGACCAGAGAGGCTGGAGGAGCTAAGAAGCCAGAGTGGTTACCCTCGCCGTGTCTTGCACAGGTTGCATCAGAAGACTGGAGTTCCTTTCTCCCAGATGATCTTCTTTGATGATGAAAAGCGGAATATTGTAGATGTCAGCAAACTGGGTACTGACTGAATGGCAAGGATAGCCATTTGGGGAGTGAGGAGAAAGGGCTCCTAAGAGGGAAGGGGTTAGGTAGATATGTACAGGATGGATAGTTTGCATGCAGGTGACACCCCAAAAAGGTGAGAGTCATAATAGGGAGCCCTGAAGGCCTGATGAAATTGTGGCTTCTTTCTTTCTAGGTGTTACCAGCATTCATGTCCAGAATGGAATGAGCCTTCAGACCCTAACTCAAGGATTAGAGACATTTGCAAAGGCACAAGCTGGACTCTGAGGTCCAGTCCTGTGGATGAGCCTCATTTGAGGCATAGAACTGAAAGGAAATCAGGAGGGCATTTTCAGGTGCATTTGTAAATTATTAAAGTGTATTTGTGTGTGGCAGAAGAGATATTACCCAGTGTGTGTTGTTTCTAATTTTCTAGCGTGTGACCCGGGGTGGGCCATCCGGAGGTGCCAAGACCAGTATGTGAGGCATTAGACTGCATCAGGTTCTGCCTTATAAACTTGTGGCAAACCCAAGACTGTGATTCCCTTATGCTCTCCCCATCCCCACACCTCTCCTGAGCTCTGTCAAGGACATGAAGAACTCTTCCACTGGCCCCAAGTAGTGGGGTGCATTACCCTGCACATTTCCTTCCAGGAAGCAAAGACTTTGTTTTGGGTTGGGGAGGGTGAGGCGACCTTTTTATATAGTGGGAAACGAAGCGGCCGCTTTAAGAGGAGCGCGTGGGTTTGGGGCTGGTGTGTCGGGTCGCACGTGATAGGGGTCTCGCTGGCGCTTGTTGATGATGTCACCGCGGTGCCCCAAGGAGGGATTGGCCGAGGCTGGTCTCGGAGTGATGAGCCCAGCACCTCCCGGGAGCAAGGCGGAAGCGTACGGGACGCCGTAGGGCGGAGGCGGGAGAGGCTAGGGTCGCGATGAGTGGGCTCGGCCGGCTCTTCGGGAGGGGTGAGCCCGGCCGAGACTGGTCCCTGGGAGGTGCTGGCCGCAGGGGGCGGGGGGGGAGCCGGGAGACGCTGTCCTGAAAACGCTGGTGGTCCAGCAAGGCCTTTTCCCGGGCCAGGAGGCGCCGCCTTGTCAGGGCGCCTGGCTCCAGCTGCCTTCCTTCCTTCCCTTGGAGCGAAGAGCTCGAGGCCCGGGAGGGGGTGCGAGTGGTGAGCATGGCAGCTGCGCTGGCTCCCGCCGTTAAGGCCTGGGGGACAAGTTGCTGCCTGTCGGCATTCAGTCCTTTCCAAAACACTGGTGCTTCCTTTATGCTGGGCCAGAGGCAATCTGAGGTGACCCAAGAAAGGTACCCCTCGTGAGCTCCTCTGTGGTGCGGGAAGACAAGCAAAGTCTGGCATTTACAGCGTAGTGTGGCGACTCCGTGATGGAGAGTTTCCTAAACAAGCAAAATCTGGCATTTACAGCGTAGTGTGGCGACTCTGTGATGGAGATTTACCTAAAAGCCAGGGGTGCGCGGAAGAAGCAGGCACGGCGGGTGGTGATCCAGAAGGCTAGAAGTATGCCAGATGGGGGGGTTGAGGTTCTCCAGGAAGAGGTAACTGTGCAAAACAGAGGCAGGAAAAAGTATGGTATATTTAGGGAAAAGGAGTTCTGGCTGCCCCGTGAGTGTGTGTGTGGGCGCGCACACGCGCTGAAGGAAGAGGAAAGTGTGGATGGAGAGGTAAACGGGGGCCAGATCATGAAGGACCCTGTGTGTCTTAAAGTTCTTTGGATTTTATCCTGTAGGCAGTGGAGAGTATGGAAGGATATTAAGCAGGCTAGGGCCTTCAGATTTTTTTTTTTTTAATAAGTCTGTTAGAAGTGCAGAAGATGAAGGGAGAAATTGAGATCAGATTTTTTTTTCTCTAGCCTCCCTACTTCATTCAGTTTGATCCTGTGGAATCAGGACCTTTAGTATCTCCTAGGATAGCAAGTGGAACAGTAATTATAAAAAGTGATTGAACTCTGGTGGGGAACACGGTAATGAGGAGGTTATGCATGTGTGAGTGCAGGTGGTATATGGGAAGTCTTTGTACCTTCCACTCACTCAGTTTGCTGTGAACCCAAAACTGCTCTAAAAAAATAAATTCTATTAAAAAAAACAACTGGAAATGACTTGAAAGGTAACTAGGAATAGCAAAAGAATATTGGCTTTGGAAATCATACTGTCACATTTCAATTCCTTTGCAGTCTCTTACTATAGTAATTGTGATTTTAGACCAAAATGTTAACCTCTTTATGCCTGTTTTCACATTCGTAGAGACAGTACATTCATCGTAGAAAGTTGTTTGGGGATTAACAATAACACGGTCAAGTGCCTAGCACTACTATGCACTCAATAATCGGTGACTAATATTTTTCCTTTACACAATGTGGGCTGCTCCATTGGACTCCAGAGAAGAAGGAGAGGGGGCCAACCCCTGAAGACGCAATACAGAAACTGAAGGAGACGGAGAAGATATTGATCAAGAAACAGGAATTTCTGGAGCAGAAGATTGAACAGGAGCTACAAACTGCCAAGAAGCATGGGACGAAGAATAAGAGAGGTAATGGGGGAGGGACAGGCACCACCGGGGAGGGCCCGGGGGCGGGGGGGAAAGCAAGAGCTTCTGGCTCTGATGTTCAGGGTGTGGGCTGGATCAGCCGCCCTACAGGCTTTGCGGAGGAAGAAAAGGTTGGAACAGCAGCTGGCACAAACGGACGGGACATTATCCACCCTGGAGTTTCAGCGTGAGGCCATTGAGAATGCCACCACCAATGCAGAAGTGCTTCGTACCATGGACCTTGCTGCCCAAGGCATGAAGAAGGCCTACCAGGACATGTGGGTACGGGGGGAGGGGAGGAGGGGGCCCCGGCACTGGGGAGAGTAGCTTGATGTTGTACTGTGAATCTTAAAACCTCTCCAGATGTGAATTTACAGTAGAGTTGCCTGTGATGGCTAGACCCCTATCAGCCTCCTTACTTATTGCAAGGTGATCTCTTTGCTGGCTGGGGCATTCTAGGGAGGAAAGATGATTTTCCTCTTTTTTGTGGTTTTTTTGGCTGTACTGCAAGGCTTGTGGGATCTTAGTTCCCGGACCAGGGATTGAACCCCGGGCCCTCCTCAGTGAAAACACCCAGTCCTAACCACTGGACTTCCAGGGAATTCCCAATTTTCCTCATTTTTAAAGATCCTTCAAAGAAGAGAGTGCAACCATTCCTCCCCAGTGCGTCTTCTTGCCATTTCTTAGCCCAGATTTGCCTCTTTACACTTTTCCAGGGATCTCTTTTATCTAGTACATGGATTTGTCAGTCTGAAGCCACAGGCAGGAGGGTCTTCATTCATGTGAGATGAAAAAGTCAGGGTTGTCACCTGATTTCTGGGCTGTGTATCTTGTTTTCAGGGACATTGACAAGGTGGATGAACTGATGGCTGACATCACAGAACAACAGGAGGTGGCCCAGCAGATCTCAGATGCCATTTCTCGACCCGTGGGATTTGGAGATGATGTGGATGAGGTGATTGGGAGTGAGGGGTCAAGGAATATTGGAGAAGGCATGGGACCAGCCAGAAGGAATGCCTAAGAGAACTGTGGGACAGGTTTGGGGGAAACTCCAAAAGTGGTATGTTTCTGGAAGTAGAATTTTCCTTTGTCTTGAGCGATCCTGTCATCCCATATCCAGGATGAACTGTTGGAGGAGCTAGAGGAGCTGGAGCAGGAGGAATTGGCCCGAGAGTTGTTACATGTGGGCGACAAGGAGGAGGAACCCCCAGTCACACTGCCCAGTGTACCGTCTACACATCTTCCAGCAGGGCCAGGTACCCAGGGCTGTTCTGTCATCTCAGGGACTTGAGAGGGTGGGATAGATATGGGGAAAAATTATTCCTCATCCATCCTGCCTGAAAGGATCTAGGCAGAGAGGGTTGCTGCTACAGTTGCACAGGTTGTTGACTGCATAAGGGCACCTGGCTGAAGGGGAATGAGGACTGAAGTCAGGCCTGTGCTTCACTCAGCAAACTGTGTCCCCTGGTTTAGGGCTGCAAATGCCCGGAGAAAGAGGCAGCTTCTTCTGATTTGCCCAAAGGTGCTGTGGGAATTAGCAGCAGCCCAGCAAGCAAGACCATACCCTTAGGTTCTTTGCTGGGAGAGAGCGTTCCGCAGGCTCTGAGTGTTATAGGAGGGGATGGTTGGAAGTTGCTGAGGCCTTAACACTTCTTTCTTTCTCTGGGTATCCTTATCCCCAAAGCTCCCAAAACGGATGAAGATGAAGAAGCACTAAAGCAGTTGGCTGAGTGGGTGTCCTGATGAGTCTGGGCTTGTCTACCTGACGCTGCCTTCATTGTTCTCTTTTCCTTAAGTGCCAAGTGCTAAGCTAAAGGAACATGGCCTTGTTGGGAGGTCCTGCTGAGAGTGGTAGTGTGACCCTGCCTGAGAAAAGGGTCTGTCGCCCTCCCATCTCAGGCTCAACCCTGAAGAAGGATCTTGGTGCAGGAGGAACCCCTGGGCTCCCTTTAATAGCAGTTACAGTGCCCTCGTTCGCAATAAAATTGGGCGGATGGAACCCTAGTGCTTATACTGCCCTGTCTACAACTGAAACTCGTCTCTTGGTCCTTGGAGCTTTGTTTCAAGAAATGAGTAGTAATGAGAGTAATGAAGGGGAGTTGGAGCATAGGAGAAATGGGAACTTCCATTATCTCAGCCTACTATGTTCCAGGCAGATACTGTTCCATCTCTCAGGCTGGTGTGTCCTAGAGCTGCCTGGTGCTGAGGGTGAGGAAACTGCCATCTGTTATTTATCCTAGAACCGTGTGGAGCTGTCCCTGAGCCTTCCCTCATTGCTTTCACCCAGTTGTGTCTCTGCCGAGAGAGCCCCGTGACTCACCAGCTGTCCCCTTACAAAGCCCACTTTCAAGGGTAGGAAAGGAGACGTACGGGGATAAGGGGTCAATAGGTTTCCTTTCTCCGGAACGCATAGTTCATAGGCTTGGTTTGAACTGTCACTTCAACGTGTAGGAGCAATGATGAGGGACCATGATTCACCAGAATTGTTTCAGTAGTGGGTAAGGTGGCATTTGGAGGAGGAAGGAACCAAGATATTACATACCTCCTGATACCCATGTCTAAAAGAATGAACAGTGCCGTCCCCTTGGACTGTAGACAGGCAGAGCTGTGACCAAACCGAGCAATCAGGGTAGAGCAACCTCTACCCCACTATTTGAACATTTAGAGTGCATAGAGATAGACAAAACTGAGCATGTACTCAGCCAGAATAATGAAGCTTCCCCAAAGCAGGTGTTCCTCTGAGCACGCCCAACCCACTTCCCTATGAGCCACATATGCGCTACACTGTAAATTATAATGTTGACTTGACCAGTGTCACGATGACTGGTTACAAGCTCTGGGCAGAAACACCTCTCACCCTCAGCAGTGTTTGCTGCTAAGGTTCCCCTGAGGGAAGACTGTGACTCTAGCTGATGGAACTAAAACAGAATTAGATTTATTTTTGGTGGGAAAGATTTTTAGCCCAAGACCCTCCTGCTTTGCTCCTCTTTCAACCCCCTCCTCCTTCCGCCGTTTTCAGGTACTGATTTCCAAGGATTGGTGACGATTGGTGCCGGGGGGCTGGGACATGGCCTCAAGCAGCCTGATCTCATGGGTGGGTTGCTCAGGCTGGAACTTGAGCACCCAGGGATCCTTGATGATGTCCAGGATGGTGGCACGCTTGGTGGCTTGGCATAGTGTCTGGAGGACCAGGTTCTAGGGCAGGGGAGAGAGAGGTCTTGGCTGAGCTGGCCCGCATTGTGCCACACAATGAGCAGCTGGACCTAAGAAAGTAGCAGGATCACACCACTCTGGTGAAAGGGAGTGCGGCCCTGACTTTACCCTTAAAAGCCTCCTGTCTGCTCAGAAAGCCAACACCTTGAGGGGAAGGAAAGGAAGGGTTCCTTGGGGGAAATCCTTGCAGAATCCCCTTCTGGCCTAAAGAGATAGAGACTAAAACCTGCTTATCACTCACATCCCAGGTGCAAGCCCAGAGGTTGGCCCTTTAAGCCCTCCCCACTATTCTAGGGCAGGGCAAGGGTGTGGAATGGCCCTGGTATCGGGGGGAGGCTTCCCTGGGGTTGGGAGGTCTAAGTTGCGTATTCCCTCTCTGCAGGTCACCCCTGAGGCCTCAGCCCTCCTGGGGGAGCCAGCACCTTGCACTCCTGGGAGATGGCATAGTTAGGTGGAAAAGTGACCTCCTTCTGAGTCTCTCTCAGCAGTTTCTTGAGATTGGTGTCATCGAAGGGCAGACGGGCAACTACTAGCGTGTAGAGGATGACGCCCATGCTCCAGATGTCAGACAGGAAAGGGTTGTAGGGCAGGCCTAGCAAGACCTCCGGGCAGGCATAAGCAAAGCTGCCACAGTAGGTCTGGCTGAGGTGGCTAAAGCAGTTCCCTTGGCGGTAGGAAGGGCTACTCCGCACAGACTGGCTAGAAGGCACCATCTTGGCGAAGCCAAAGTCCGATATCTTCACGTTCTTCCACTTGTCCAGCAACAGGTTCTCCAACTTTAAGTCCCTACCAGCAGCAGAAAGGCTGGGGGTCAGGAGAGGGCTTAGTGTTAGACTGGGAGCTGAAGGGCCAGGGGTCAGAGGCTAGAGATAAGGAAAGGCAAAGAGGGAGAGAGATGCCATTATGAGGACACAGGGCAGAGAGGAAGGAAGGTCATGGAGTTGTGAGCAGAGCCCAGAGGGAAGAGAGGATGGTACCTGAGGATCACTAGGAGCTCACCATCACTTTTCATAAAGTGCTCTGCTCACAGTGGGTACTTAACAAATGTTCTTGACCGGATGATTAAAATAAAGTGGATGAATAGGCCTAGATACTGAGGAGGGAGGTCAAGGGAAGAAAAAAGAGGGTAGAACATGGAAGACGTGCATAAAACCCCCTTGGGAGCCCAAAGGCCTCAGTCTGGGTGGCAGCGCCCTCACCGGTGCACGATGCCCTTGCTGTGCAGGTAGGCAATGCCCAGGGTCATCTGGGAGAACCACTTGCCAGCAAGGGGCTCAGAGCAGGCCCCATAGTGCTGGATCCACTCAAGGACGTCACCACCCTGAACCAGCTCCAGAATAACGTACACTCGGGATGTGGTCTCGATGGCCTGATAGAAGTTGATGAGATACTTGTGCCGCAGGACCTTCATTACCTGGCCCCAGGAGAGGGACCCATCAAACCCAGGCAGGGAGCACCCTGGCTGCGCTCCCAGCCTTCTCCTACTCTCCCACTGCTACTTTCCTAGAACTTTGCAACAGAATCAAACCCCAGAGGGCTGGTGGCCTGTGGACAAACCCTATGCTTTGCACTTTTTACTTTTTGAGGGTCTGGAGGTGAGGTGGAAAGAAGCTGAATTTACATCAAGTAATTTTCCTAGCTGCCTAGTGAGTCATTCAGTTGTGGTATACGGGTTTCTGGCTCCACCCCCTCCTAACCATACCCCTTTTGAGAAGCCTTAAGCAGCTTGGTACCAGCTCCCTCTTCTAGCCCCTTTCCAACCTGTATCTCACGGGGCAAGAACTTGTTAAGATAGTCCTCAGAGGCCTTCTTCTTTGAGATGATCTTGACAGCCACCATGACTTTCTGCTTTGTGTAGTAAGCCTCATACACCGTCCCGTAGGAGCCATGGCCAATGACTTTGCCCACTTCATAACCATATTCCTCCATGACAGAGCGGTAGGCCGAGGTGGATGGTGCTCCCAAGGTGTCTCCCTTCCCCATGGTGTTGGGCTTGCTGAGAGCAGGGAGCTTTGCTACTTAAAAGCCTCCTGTCTGCTCAGAAAGCCAACACCTTGAGCCGCTGAAGGCTAGGGTACCAAAGTGAAGTTAGTCTCCCAAAGCTTGCCTATGTAGTCATACAAGTCTGGGATGCTGGGCTCAGCTCTCCACTAGGAGCTTGGAGAGGGAAGAAGGGAAAAGCAGTTCTTTTTGTCTCCACTGGCTGTTGTTACTTCTTTCTCCTCTTGGTTACGGAACTCCCCAAGGTCCCGTGTTCCGCACACATCATAATCCACCTTCTATCCACCACTGGCCACAAGGCTTGAGAAGGAAATGCAGTTTGGAACATATTCATTGCTGGAGGTACCTTTATAATTTGGTGAGACTCGCTCCGTGGATCTGGTCCTTTCAACCAATCATGTTTATTGAGCACCTGCTATGTGCCAGGCAGTGTACGGAGTCCTGGGAGAAAATAACCAATAAGGCGAAGAGAGCCTCTGCTAGCGTTTATAATCCAGCATGAGAAACACCTGAGTGTCAGAATATCACAGAGAATCGCAAGGTATTGTAGAAGCGTGTTCTAAGGAATCTAACTTTAAAATGTATTCTTTTTGCGGGGGGGTGGTGGTGGCTTAAAATAACAATCTTTTTTTTTTTTGAACAAGTTGAGCTGGACTCAGTTGGGTAATTCAGCTGGTGGCATCATCTCAGCTGGCTGGTTTGTTTCGGCGTATGATCTCATTATTCAGTAGAGTAGCCCAAGTTCCCTCACACAGTTTGCACTGAATTTCAAGAGAAAAAAAGACAAGCTGCATGACCAATGGAGGCCTAGGCTCCAGAATCACAAACCATCACTTCCATACCTTGATATGCATAAAGACGGTTACAAAGATCACTCGGATTTATGAGGTGGGGATGGAGACTCCTCTTAACCTTGAAATGCATTCTTTTTTTAAAATATTTATTTTGGCTGCACTGGGTCTTAGTTGCGGCACGTGGGATCTTTAGTTGCGGCACGTGGGATCTTTAGTTGCGGCATGCATGTGGGCTCTAAGTTCCCCGACCAGGGATTGAACCCTGGCCCCCTGCATTGGGAGCGTGGAGTTCTACCCACCAGACCACCGGGGAAGTCCCCTTGAAATGCATTCTTATCTTGCCTTCCATGACCCTGAACTCTACAGTTTTCCTTCCATCCCTCTGCCCATTTCTCAGGTTCCACTGGAGCCTCCCCCACCATCCACCCCTTAATCACACCCCGAGGGTTCTATTATAGGCCTTATTTCCTCAGACCTTTCTGTCCTCCCTAAGAATCTCATCGAGACCCTTCATTTCTTAACTCCAGCAAGCCTTCTGCTCCCCTCCCCTCAGTGTGTTCACCCTGAAGTCCAGGGAGTAAATCTGATTTTATTCCCATAACAATTCAGTGCCTCCCCATTCTCCTTAAGATCAAGTCCAGATTCTTTTATGTGGCTTCAAATTTGACCCTGCTTACCTCCCCGATTTTTTCTTGTAACATACATGCAATGCTCTGGCCAAACAATTGCTTTTCCTTCATTGTTCCCTCTGTTCTGGCAAACTCCTACTCTCCCTTCAGGACTTAGCTGATGATCTGTTTTAAGGAAGCCTTTACTGACTGTTCAGGCCCAAATTAGATGGTCCTCCCTCCTGGGTGCTCCCACAGCTCCAATACTTTCTCTAACATGGTGTCTGTTTTTCTTGCTTGCATCTCCCACTAGGCTGTAAGGGAGGTCAGCTGATGAGAGAAGGGATATGAAGTCAAAGACTTGAGAAGAAAGGCTTGTGGAGAATGGGAGAGAGCTGATTTGGAAAATGAGCATTATTGGCAGCACTGAGGGCCCAAATGAGATTGGAAAACACAACTTATGGACACACAATCTTAACATATCATAGTGTTAAGATTATTTTAGCATTCTGGATATAGGTGCTTGAATATTAACAGACATATTGACCCAAGATTAAGGTTTCACTTAGCAGCTGCCATGAAAGAATGGGAGAGAGGCATCAAGAACACAGGCAAGAATGTGGCTAAAATGATGGAATGCAGACTCTAAGCTGCTTGGGTTAGGAAGACAAGCTAGAAAAAGGCCAAAGGATAGGGGGAGGGGTTGCAGGTCTCAGTGAAATGGAACAAGTTTGGTGGGAAAGACAGAGGACAAGAGGTTGTGTCAGAGGGGTTATATAACTGGATTTAAGATGGGGGGAGGGGGTGGCACACAGAGGAAATAACAAAGGAAGAATCAGAGTTATCTTCCATCCTCCAAAACGAAACAGAAACTCCAACATTATGCCATAGGCTACTGGTAAATTCCTATTTATTGACAGGCTGATCCTGCTGGCAGGGTGGTTCCAAAGTCCTGTTGGAAGCCAGATCTACATCCTCAGTCTATCAAGATGAACAACTGTCCAGGGCACACAGTGGTAAGGAGGCCCACCCAGCCCCGCCTATCTTCTGCTGCCCTGGATAGGCAGCTTGGTGGCACCTCTGTTCTCATCACGTACAGCAGATAAACCAGTTCATTCAAGGAATGTGTATTAAGCTGCCTACTGTATACAAAAGCACTGCTAGGCTCTGAGGATACCAAGATGGATAAATTATAATCGTCCTGTGAGGAGTTAGCAATTAGCAAGGGAGACAGACACGTAAGAAGTTAAAATAACAGTACGGTGAGATAAAGTTCTGTAAACAAAGCCTGTAAGGAAATGTTAAGGGAAGGCTTTATAGAGAAGGTGGCATTTGCACTGTTCAAAAGAAGTCTCCAGGCAGGTTAAGTAGGGAATGGTAGATTGAACAGTCTAGGCAGAAGGAACCATATATAAAGCTTGCAAGCTTGAGAAAATATGACACTCAAGATTTCAATTTAAATATACAAGATAGGGTTCCAGAGGGGAATGTACCTGGAGAAGTAATTTAAATGCAGGTCTGAGAGGCCTAATATGCCAAGCTTTTTTTGACTCTGTCCTATGCACTCATGGTTAAATTTTGCTGTGCATCAAAGTCAGAGCTTGTTAAAAAAATACTGATGCCCAGTCACCTCCTTCCCCAAGATCCGGATTTGGTGGAACTCAGGTATCTATGTTATTTTTTATAAATTTATTTATTTTTATTTTTGGCTGCGCTGGGTCTTTGTTGCTGTGTGCTGGCTTTCTGTAGTTGCGGCGAGTGGGGGCTACTCTTTCTTGCGGTGTGTGGGCTTCTCACTGCGGTGGCTTCTCTTGTTGCAGAGCATAGGCTCTAGGCACGCGGGCTCAGTAGTTGTGGCGCACGGGCTTAGTTGCTCCGTGGCATGTGGGATCTTCCTGGGCCAGGGCTCGAACTCATGTCCCCTGCATTGGCAGGCAGATTCTTAACCACTGTGGCACCAGGGAAGTCCCGGTATCTATGTTTTTAATCAGTTTCCAGCTGAATCTGACGCACACCAATATTTGAGAACCACTGTTGCAAACTAGTGAATTTAATGAAACGAAACAGACTCACAGATACAGGGAACAAACTAGTGGTTACCAGTGAGAAGGGCGAGGGGGCAATATAGGGGTGGAGGAGTGGGAGTACAAACTATTGGGAGTAAGGTGGGCTCAAGGATGTATTGCACAACACGGGGAATATAGCCAATATTTTGTAATAACTGTAAATGGAAAGTTACCTTTAAAAATTTTTTTAGGGCTTCCCTGGTGGCACAGTGGTTAAGAATCCGCCTGCCAATGCAGGGGATACAGGTTCGAGCCCTGCTCTGGGAAGATCCCACATGCCGCAGAGCAACTAAGCCTGTGCGCCACAGCTGCTGAGCCTGCGCTGTAGAGCCCACGTGCCACAACTACTGAAGCCCGCGCACCTGGAGCCTATGCTCCGCACCAAAGGAAGCCGCCACAATGAGAAGCCCACGCACCACAACAAAGAGTGGCCCCCGCTCGCCACAACTGGAGAGGGCCAGCGCACAGCAACAAAAGACCCAACTCAGCCAAAAATAAATAGATAAATAAATAAAATATTAAAAAAAATTTTTTTTAAGAAAAGAACCACTGTTGCAGGAAATAGGACATCTTTAAGACTAAAGAAAGAAAAAATCCTTGCAGCAGCAGTATGGAAAATGGATCCAAGGGGAGAGATGACCAAGAGACTAGCAAGGTGGCTGTAATGATAATTTAGGTGAGGGGATGGGGCCTGAACCAAGGCAGCATGAAGGGCAATTTGGAAGATAATTCGAGAGAAAAGCAGAGGAGGCTTGGTGGCACTGATCTTATGGGGGCGGCTGTTAATTGTGAAGGAGGCCCAGGTTTAGAGACCAGGGGATTATCACTTTAAAAAGCCACTCTAAATTACTTTTCTAATTACAAAATTAATTGATTGTCTAAAAAACTCAACCCCCTACTTCCTGGATCCTCCTGCGGGGAGGAGGGCTGGGTCAGAGAGGGCAGAAGTGAGTAAATGAAGGGCTTTTCAAGCCAGAAACCGCTTGAGATTTTCCACTTTCTTTACGCGAGGAAAGGAAACCTTAAGTTGTTCCCAGGTGGCCAAAACGAAGTCATGGCCCCTGGGTCTGATCGCCAGAGGAATTTCCCTAATGGCAGATCCCTTGACAGGATAAACTTTTCCAGAATAATCTGCAATACAAAATTAAGAGATGCTCAAACACATATACAGAGATAAATAAAGAATAAAAACATAGAGACCGAAGCAAGCATGTCAAGGTTCTTTACCTGCAATTAACAACAAGCGTCAGGCGGCCCAGTTCACGGGGTAAAAGAGCAACTACCCGATCTCTTTGCGTGCCTCTGCACCAAACCTGGCCCAGGCTTGCCTATCGTCGGACACGGGACGGTCGCTATACGGTCAGGGAGGCCTCCAGTACAGTCTCGGTAAGATATTTTTATTTACGGCATTTGGTTTTTGGCGACAGGCCATTCAGGACGGATGGCAGAGCAGCAGTGAGGTGAGATCCGATTCTAGGACGCTCGTATGGGCTGTGTCCTCTGCTGTCGTACGACAGCGACGCCCAAAGCCTCACCCCCGCCCGGGTTGAGGACCTTGAGCCACCTCTCGGGGCTCAGCCTCAGCAGTCGGTGGCGAGTCCCATTGGTTCAGCCGGCAAGCGCTTCGGCCTCCGCTAGGTGTGGGAGCAGCCGCCGCCCGGGCTCCGCGTCCCGGGCAGTCACTGGGCGCGAGCAGCGGGCACTGCTCTTGGACGCCCAACCCAAACCTTCCCGGGGATAGGCGGCCGGACCCGCGGCAACGCTTATCCAAAAAGGGCGTTTGTGTCCTCGTAGCCAGGTCTCAACCGCAACCCCCACTGGAGAAACCTGGGAGCTTTGGAGCGGCCTCGGCCTGGGGGGAGTGGCCCCCTCCAAGCTCCAGGAAAGGAGCTTTCCGCCGGGCTGAGGTCCCCTCGGGTGAAGGCGGAAGAGGGAAGACTGACGTGTCCTGAGCTGCCCTCAGGTCGCCGGGAGGGCCCCCCACCCCGCTCCTTGCCGGGCGACGGGCTAGCCCGAGACTCGCGGGGTCTCCAGAGCTGGGCCGGGCCTCCAGCCGTAGAAAGGTTCCCCAAGGAAGCACTGAAGTGAGCCGGGCGCGATATTTTGCGGTGCGGCCGCAGCCACTGCGATCAGGCACCGCAGCGGCCAGCCCCGTGGAGGTCGGTTGTCAAGTCCTCTCCAGGCCCCCTGCTAGCGCGTCGCTCTGGGGGAGCCCCCGGCAGGAGCGCGAGGGCGGCTGCAGGGCAGCAGAGGCCGCTGGCGCCGCCTCGGCCAGCCCTTCCCGCGCGGAGAGCACCCCGGGGCTGCGGCGGGAAGGTGCCGGACGTGCGGGGCCGCGTGGCGTTGCCATGGAAACGGGCTGGGGCGCGCGGGGAGGTCCCGGGCAGGCGGGCTGCCGGAGGGGGGGACCCCAGGTTGGGAGGACTACATAGCAGAGGTGGAGGCCAGTGTTCGAGCTAGAGGGACATGGTGTGGTGTGGCGGTGGGGAGGTGGCCTCCTGAGGGAGGGTCGGAAAGGCCAAGGGGAGGAATTGGAGCCATTGGCTTCAGTTCAAAGAACCTGACCTGGGGAGTCATTCGATCCCTGGTTCCCATAACTGCAGGACTACCCCAAACAGGTTCCGCT
Organism: Globicephala melas; assembly: GCF_963455315.2. Taxonomy (NCBI): domain Eukaryota; kingdom Metazoa; phylum Chordata; class Mammalia; order Artiodactyla; family Delphinidae; genus Globicephala; species Globicephala melas. The sequence continues at coordinate 104,057,213 of NC_083315.2, read as the reverse complement.
GCCTTAAGGATGACAGTCCTAGGCCACCCTGGAAGTTGGAGCTGCCGGTGGTTGCCACTCCTGCTGCTGCTGTTGCTGGGCACAGGTCGAGATCCAGGGGTGGAAGGTGTGACACACTACAAGGCCGGCGACCCCGTCATTCTGTATGTCAACAAAGTGGGACCTTACCATAACCCTCAGGAGACTTACCACTACTATCAGCTTCCAGTCTGCTGTCCTGAGAAGATACGCCACAAAAGCCTTAGCCTGGGTGAAGTGCTGGATGGGGACCGGATGGCTGAGTCTTTGTACGAGATCCGCTTTCGGGAGAATGTGGAGAAGAGAATTCTGTGCCACATGCAGCTCAGTTCCGCACAGGTCAGCCTCTCCACACTGACTAGAACTTAGCCCTCCCTCCCAGGGCCTAATAATAGTGTCTTAGGTTTATGGTTTTCAAAGCACCTTTATGGAAATGATCTGATTTGATTCTAACTACAACCTCATGTGGCAGGCAGGGAGGGTGGTATTTATCATTTGCATTTGGTTGATGAAGAAACATACTTGTTCAGAAGTAACTTCTTCAAGACTACATGGATAATGGATTGCAGAGTTGACATTAGAGCCCAGGGCTCCTGACTCGAAGCTTCTCTGTAGGTAATAAGGTCCCAACTATCACACCTATGTAGGCATTTTTTGCCATCCCTACCTCTTGGCTTTTTTAATTGGCTCCTTTACATGCTGCCTAATTTTCCCTATCACGCTTTTTTCTTCAGCAATTCCTATCTTAGGGCACTTTTCCTTAGTCTACTGCAGACCTTCCTACACCTCCCTCTCCTCCTAGGCCTTCATCCTGTCGAGTCATACTTGCTCATTTCAGAGAATCCCAACATAATACTAGGGTCTACCCAGTGGTTCTCAACAGGGGGCTTTTGTCTCTCAAGAGACATCTGGCAATGTCTAAAGACTTTTTATTTTTAATTAACTAATTTATTTATGTTTGGCTGTGTTGGGTCTTTGTTGCAGTGCACGGGCCTCTCATTGCGGTGGCTTCTCTTGTTGCGGAGCATGGGCTCTAGGCGCGCGGGCTTCAGTAGTTGTGGCACACGGGCTTAGTTGCTCCGCGGCATGTGGGATCTTCCCAGACCAGGGCTCAAACCCGTGTCCCCTGCATTGGCAGGCGGATTCTTAACCACTGCGCCACCAGGGATGTCCTCTGAAGATATTTTTGATTGTCACTACTGGGGAACGCTACTGACATCTAGTGAGAAGCAGCCAGGGACGGAGCATCTTACAATTCATAGGGCAGCCCCCTACAACAAAGCATTTTCCAGCTCAAAATGTCATTAGTGGGGCTGCCCTGGTGGCGCATGGTTGAGAATCCGCCTGCCAATGCAGGGGATACGGGTTTGAGCCCTGGTCCAGGAAGATCCCACAAGCCGCAGAGCAACTAAGCCCGTGTGCCACAACTACTGAGCCCACGGGCCACAACTACTGAAGCCCGTGCGCCTAGAGCCCATGCTCCACAAAAGAAGCCACCGCAATAAGAAGCCCACGCACCACAACGAAGAGTAGCCCCTGCTCTCCGCAACTAGAGAAAGGCTGCGCACAGCAACGAAGACCCAGTGCAGCCAAAAATAAATAAATAAAATAATTAATTAAAAAAAAAACATATCATTAGTGCTGAAGTTGAAACCCTGCTCTAATACAATGCCTGGGGAGGCCTTGTCTGACTCCTAACTTGCTCTTTTTAGGTGGAACAGCTGCGCCAGGCCATTGAGGAACTATACTACTTTGAATTTGTGGTGGACGACTTGCCAATCCGTGGCTTTGTGGGCTACATGGAGGAGAGTGGCTTCCTGCCTCACAGCCACAAGATAGGACTCTGGACCCATTTGGACTTCCACCTAGAATTCCACGGAGATCGAATTATATTTGCCAATGTCTCAGTGCGGGACGTCAAGCCCCACAGTTTAGATGGGTTACGACCGGATGAGTTCCTAGGCCTCACCCACACCTACAGTGTGCGCTGGTCTGAGACTTCAGTCGAGCGTCGGAGTGACAGGCGCCGTGGTGACGATGGTGGTTTCTTTCCCCGAACACTGGAAATCCATTGGTTGTCCATCATTAATTCCATGGTGCTTGTGTTTTTACTGGTGGGTTTTGTGGCTGTCATTCTCATGCGTGTGCTTCGAAATGACCTGGCTCGGTACAACTTGGATGAAGAGACAACCTCTGGAGGTTCTGGTGATGACTTTGACCAAGGTGACAATGGCTGGAAAATTATCCATACAGATGTCTTCCGCTTCCCTCCATACCGTGGTCTGCTCTGTGCTGTGCTTGGTGTGGGTGCCCAGTTCCTGGCCCTTGGCACTGGTAAGGTGATAAAAATTAATTAGGGATTTCTCTCAAGGGGTAGAACTAAGTAGGTAGTTTGTTCAGAAAAAGATCTACAGATCTTCTCTTCTGTCCAAGGTGAGGGGCAGACCTAAGGGGTGGAATGGCTCTAGCAAGGATGTGTATATTCTGTTGTGGGTTTTCTGGACAACAGAACTGGGGGATATTGTTTTGATGGAAGCCCTGGGTCTGGGAGAAAGGGGGCTGGCTGATTTCTATGAAATTGCCAGTAGAGGGATAGGTGAGACCTAACACAGGCTTTCCACTACCATGCTGCAGGCATTATTGTCATGGCGCTGCTGGGCATGTTCAATGTGCACCGTCACGGGGCTATTAACTCAGCAGCCATCTTGTTGTATGCCCTGACTTGCTGCATCTCTGGCTATGTGTCCAGCCACTTCTACCGGCAGATTGGAGGCGAGCGTTGGGTGTGGAACATCATTCTCACCACCAGTCTCTTCTCTGGTGAGGACTGCCCTTTCCGTGGTGGGCCAGTTTAGGAACTTAGAACACATCATGGAACCTGAGATAGAGTCAGAGTAGGGCTTTCAAGGGACTGAAAATAGGTAAAAGAAACACTAAGGAAACCATTCAAAAGACAAAAAGTGCATTTCTTTTTTTTTTTGCATAGTTAAATATTAAGCCCTTGAAACGTTTTAGGCAACGTGATAAGCACTTGACATGCCTTCATCTCATTTAATTGTCACACTGACTTCATGAAGTAGGTAATATTGTCCCCATTTTACAGATGAGGAAATTGAACTTCAGGCTGGTTAAGTAACTTGCCTGAGATTGTACTCCTAAAAAGCAGAGAATCAGGTTTCAGACCTAGGCAGTCAAACTCTAGAGCCTGTATTCTCAACCATTACACTGAAATAACACTCTTGAATTTATCTTTTGAGACTCCCTTTCTTTCCCCCCAAGTTTTTTTTTTGTTTGGCCACGCTGCACGGCATGTGGGATCCCACTTCCCTGATCAGGGATCGAACCTGCGCCCCCTGCATTGGAGGCGTGGTGTCTTAACCACTGGACCACCAGGGAAGTCCATCCCCAAGTTTTTTTTTTTTTTTTTTTTTGCGGTACGCGGGCCTCTCACTGCTGTGGCCTCTCCCGTTGCGGAGCACGGGCTCCGGACGCGCAGGCTCAGCGGCCATGGCTCACGGGCCCAGCTGCTCCGCGGCATGTGGGATCCTCCCGGACCGGGGCACGAACCCGTGTCCCCTGCATTGGCAGGCGGACTCTCAACCACTGCGCCACCAGGGAAGCCCCCCAAGCTTTTTTAATTTTGAAAGTGGGCCTCCCCACTCTAGCCTTTCAAGCCAGCTTGTCCTTTCAAAGGCAGTAGTAGTTTGCATTCTGAACCTCTTGTGTTTCCAACTGTTAAGTATCTGATTTCTGTTCTACCACATTTACATTTGAACCAGGGCTTTCTGAAAACAGAGCCTTAATTCAAAGGAATGTCTCATACTAGGAATCACCAGTGCCACAGCAGGACAGGCCCTTGGAGGCAGGTGGATTTGTGTCACTCTTAGATCATAATGTAACGGGCTTGCCTAGATCCTTAATGATAATGGGTAGGGGAGGGAGTGTTGGTAAGCTAAGGAACAAAGAACAACAAGACATGAAAGGGTGGAGTCAGCCTGGGAGCGGGATGTTTCACTCCTCACCCCTTTAGGTCCAGTCTGATTGGGTGCTCCCAGGGATGTAGCTCCTAGTGCTAACTCTCCCTCTGGGGCCCATCCCTGCAGTGCCTTTCTTCCTGACGTGGAGTGTGGTGAACTCCGTGCATTGGGCCAATGGTTCAACACAGGCTCTGCCAGCCACCACCATCCTGCTGCTTCTGACGGTTTGGCTGCTGGTGGGCTTTCCCCTCACTGTCATTGGAGGTATCTTCGGGAAGAACAACGCTAGCCCCTTTGATGCACCTTGTCGCACCAAGAACATAGCTCGGGAAATCCCACCCCAGCCCTGGTACAAGTCTTCTCTCGTCCACATGACTGTTGGAGGCTTCCTGCCTTTCAGGTATCCTCCCTTTATTCCATGGCCATCACTCTCAGGATCCTGACCTTAACTTTCCCCTTCCGTACTCACCCTGTACCGTAACCCATTGTCGCTGATAATCCCTGGTTCAGCTGTACCATTAAGAGATCACTAAATGGTTCCTCCTTTCTCCAACCAGGACTGAGCTTGAATCAGTTCAAATATGAGGGTGTCTCACTTGTGAAGCTCTCCAGAGACATTGCTCCTTTCACTGTCTTCCTAGTTTCTGACTTTGGCGACACAACGTGGGGCTTAAAACCCATTTGATTACTCATTCAATTTGTCAAGTACCTTTTAGTGCCAGACAAATACAGTGGAAAATAGACCAGACAAGATCCCTGCTCTCAACCTACCAAAGAAGATGTTCTTGAAATGAGAGCAGCTAATCATAGGTGGAAGAGTCCCCATCAAACCAGGAACTCCAGTGCAGGGAGTAGAGAGGGCCCACTTTCCACAGTGGCCCAGTAACGTGGAGGGGTGGTGGCTGGAGTTTGGCCTGGCCACTGTGCTGGCAGTGCACAGCCCTTTAATGCTGTGTATCGTCTCTTCTCTTCACAGTGCCATCTCTGTGGAGCTGTACTACATCTTTGCCACAGTCTGGGGTCGGGAGCAGTACACTTTGTACGGCATCCTCTTCTTCGTCTTCGCCATCCTGCTGAGCGTGGGGGCTTGCATCTCCATCGCACTCACCTACTTCCAGTTGTCTGGGGAGGATTACCGCTGGTGGTGGCGATCTGTGCTGAGTGTTGGCTCCACTGGCCTCTTCATTTTCTTCTACTCAGTTTTCTACTATGCCCGGCGCTCCAACATGTCAGGGGTGGTACAGACAGTAGAGTTCTTTGGCTACTCCTTACTCACTGGATATGTCTTCTTCCTCATGCTGGGCACCATCTCCTTTTTTTCTTCCCTAAAGTTCATCCGTTATATCTATGTTAACCTCAAGATGGACTGAGTTTTGGGTGGCAAAACTATCACTCTTCTTTCCCTTTCTTCATGCCCTACTGATCTCTTACCAACATCTCTTCTGATTGAGTGACTGAGTTGTGTGATGGTTTTGTTGCCTTCCCCTTTGCCCTTTGGGCCTCCCTTCTACAGAGAGGTCCCGGAAATTATAAGCCTCTATTATATAAGGAGTATATATTTGAACTTTTTAAGTTGCCTTTTTTTGGTCCTGATTTTTCTTTTTACAATACCAAAATAAAATTTATTAAGAAAAAGGGTCCTGTAGTTGGAGGGTTTGGTCTGGATATAGGAACTCGTGCCCTGCCGTTAAGGGCACTGTCCTCTAGGAAGGCGGGTCGACCGCGAAATGCACGGAACTCGAATTCTTCACGGAGCTGAGGAACTGTCGGCTAGCGGAACCTTCATTACCAAGGCCCTGTTTCCGCGGCTCAGCCGGCGCTCCGCCCAACGGAAGTGGCGGAGCCCGAGCTCTGCGCGAAGCGAGTTGAATCACCCTGGTGACGGGAGGGGCGCGGAGCAACGCCCTTTCCGCCGGAAGCGGGTTTCGGGGCCTCCACGTGCTGCCCCTCCCCCACCTCCGGCCCAGCAGCAGCGGCGGCTCCCCTGCTGCCATGGAGCCCGCCGGCCTGGAACAGATCCTCCGGGAGCTGCTGCTGCCGGACACGGAGCGCATCCGCCAGGTATGGGGCCGGTGGGACCGGGCCAGGGCCAGCGGAGGCGTTGCGGGAACGGCCCAACTCTGACCCCAGGCTCTCCCCAGGCCACCGAGCAACTCCAGACCGCTCTTAGGGACCCCGCCTCCCTGCCCGCGCTCTGCGAACTGCTGGCCTCAGCGGGCGACCCTCAAGTAAGGTTCCTGCCGCTTCCTGCGGAGTTTCCTATAGTACGCCACATGTCAAGCCCCAGCTCCTGCCCTCGGCGACCCGGTCAGCACCTTCCTGCCCGGGCCCTCACGTGCCTGCTTCCTCGTCCCAGATCCGCCAGTTCGCGGCCGTACTGATCCGCAGACGACTGAGCACCGGCTGGCGACGGCTGGCGGCCGAGCAACGGGAGAGGTGGGTTGGGCCAGGGGTGGGGCGGGCCGGGCTGAGGCGGTTCTTGGGTGCCAAATACTTGCCACCTGTGTTCTAGCATCAAGTCTTTGATCCTGACGGTCCTTCAGAGAGAGACAGAGTAAGTACCTATCTGCCTCCTCTCAGGGCCCTAACTGATTCTAGGCTGAGAGCTTCTCAGGGTTTCTGCCTTCTTTTTCAGCTCCAGGCTGGCTTTTGGGGGGCAGGGACTTAGGTTTTTAGACCAGGGGTGGAGGAACGATTCTCAAGTTGTATTAAAGACGAAAGTTCTTGAGCGCGGGCTGTGATGGTCTGCCAAAGCCGAGTCGGAAGAACAGAACTGAAATTCAGCATGAGTGAGGTCACCCTCACCAGACTGCACGCCTACTGTGCTGCTAGTGTCCCTCTGAGACGTTTTCTGTGTCCCAACTTGGCAGAGGCCCTGTGCGCACACCTGGAGGTTTCTCTCCTGGCCACTCCGTGGAGGCAGGGCCATCGCGTACAGGGAAGGGTACTGGAGGGTGATTGGGGGTGGGGAATCTCTCCTGTTTGCAGGCATTCTGTGAGTCTTAGCCTGGCCCAGCTCTCTGCTACCGTTTTTCGAAAAGAAGGTCTGGAGGCCTGGCCTCAGCTCATGCAGCTTCTTCAGCACAGTATCCGCAGCCTCCACGTCCCCGAGAGAGAGGTACTATCACATGGTTGGTGGGAGGAAGGGACCCAGAGGCTGGATAGACCATGTAAGCTTTTCCCTCTCAACCCCTCTTCCTGGGCAGATGGGGCTTTTGCTGCTAAGTGTGGTGGTGACCTCCCGGCCTGAGGCCTTCCGACCCCACCACCGGGAGCTTCTTCGGCTTCTGAATGAGACCCTTGGTGATGTGGGCTCTCCTGGACTCCTCTTCTATTCCCTGCGCACTCTGACCACCATGGCCCCTTACCTTGGCACTGATGATGTGGTGAGATGTGGGCCTTCACCTTCCCTGGCCCCCTACCCTCGGGCTTTCGTTTCCTCAGTCTTGCGGGATGCAGAGCTACTTAAGATTTTTTCTCTGCTTTTTGTCCTGCCTAACAGTTGAGAGGGGATCCTGTGGGTGGCTGTGCCTAGGCTCCTGCTATGTGCGGGCTTCGAGGAAGCTGCTAGCTTCTGGGGTTGGAGATAAGGCTGCATCGTGCTTTCTGTGATTTAGCTCATCTTGTGTCCTCCAGCCTCTCGTGCGAATGTTGGTGCCCAAGCTCATCGTGGCTGTGCAGACTCTGATCCCTGTAGACGAGGTGAGGACATTCGGGTAGGGGCTCTGTTGGAAGGAGGGTGCAGGAGCATTCAGCCTGGTCCACTGAAGAAGAGCATAGTAACCCCGAGACTTCTCTGTCTGGCAGGCAAAGGCCTGTGAGGCCTTGGAGGCCCTGGATGAATTGCTGGAGTCAGAGTTGCCCATCATCACCTCCCACCTCTCAGAGGTCCTCACATTCTGCCTGGAGGTGAGCCTGGGGTCAGCACTGTCCCTGCTGCTTGTTCTGCTGGGAGTTTCCTTGCCCGTTTCTGATTCGAGTTGGTCTCTGGGCAGGTGGCTAGAAACGTGGCCCTAGGTGATGCAATACGTGTGCGTATTCTCTGCTGTCTCACTTTCTTGGTCAAAGTCAAGAGCAAGGTGAGTGCCTTCTGACACACATCACCCCATCTCTATCTTCTTCTTCATCTCACTCTTGGAGCTTTCTGTCTATCTGGGGTTATGTAAAGTACCATAGCTAAGATATTCCAGGCTGGGTCTGGACTCAGCCCAGCTCTTGGCTGGGAGATTGGGAATCTCCTCCTGGACCCCCTGTGGCCTGGAAGGCTGGAATTTCTAATGTGAGTCCGTCTTGGGAACAGATTCTCAGGGACACCGTTCCATTCTCCCTTTTAAGGCGTTACTGAAGAATCGCCTCCTACCGCCCTTGCTGCACACCCTTTTCCCCATCATGGCTGCCGAGCCCACCCTGGGTCAGCTGGATCCTGAGGATCAGGATTCAGAGGAAGAAGAGCTGTATGTTGGACTGGTGGGGGAGACGCCCAAGCACTTTGCCATTCAGGTGGGATGTGGGACAGGGGCCGGGGGCAGGGGTGTTAGGTCGTTGGGGGAGGTTGGGGGGCAGAGATGGAGTCCAGCAAAGTCTACCTGTCCTTTTCCAGGTCGTGGACATGCTGGCACTCTATTTGCCCCCTGAGAAGCTCTGTCCCCTGCTGGTAAGTGTGGCTTTGTTCTTGCAGTGCTCCTACCCCTGGGTTTGCCTAGTCTCCCGAGCTTGAGGATGTTTGGGCCCTGGTAGGTGTGGAAGGCCTATTGCCGCAGGAACAGGCAGGCTCGTGCTGGGGTTTCAGGAGAGTGCCATCTGCTCCCCTAGATGCCCATGCTGGAAGAGGCTTTGCGGAGCCAGAGCCCATACCAGCGCAAGGCTGGGCTCCTCGTGCTGGCAGTGCTCTCTGATGGAGCCGGGGACCACATCAGGCAGAGGTATTTGTTCCCCTGTCTCGGAGTTAGGGTGGGCCATGGGGAGGAGGACCACACTGCCCACGGCAGTCGTGGTCTCCGCTTGTCCTTTGAGCCTAGTCATCAATAGTGTCTGCTCCCACATTCAAGTGTTCTGGTTTGGAAGATACCCCAGCTGTCAGGGTCAGCGGGTGGTGCTCCCCATCTGGTGACAAAAAGCCTTGGTTTTCCCAGGGGAAACAGCAGAATGGCTCAGCCCAGGGATCTCAGGTCCTGCCCCTCAGACTCCACCCTCTTGTCCCGCCCCATCCAGACTGCTGTCCCCACTGCTACAGATCGTGTGCAGGAGCCTGGAGGATCCGTCACAGGTTGTGCGCAATGCTGCGCTCTTTGCCCTGGGCCAGTTCTCAGAGAACCTACAGGTCAGCAAGGCCGATGTGGGCAGCCACTGTTTCAGAGTCCCCACCTGTCCCAGAGACCAGCTTCCCCTCAGCCCCATCCCTCAGGCATCCCTGCTGCCATCAGTACTTAGGTGCGTGCCTTGCAGTTGAGCTGACTCAGACCGTCTTTCTCCTTCCCCCAGCCCCACATTCGCAGCTATTCCGGGGAGGTGATGCCACTGCTCCTCGCCTACCTGAAGTCCGTGCCTCCTGGGTGCACACGTCACCTAGCCAAGGCCTGCTATGCCCTGGAGAACTTCGTGGAGAACCTAGGTGGCGATGCCCTTTGCGGGTGTGAGGGAGGGGATGGGGCTGTCGCTTTGGCTGAAGGGGGCAGGAGGTGCAGCTCCCCGAACCACTGCCCGTGGTGGGGAGAGGGATGTGGCAGGGCCACAGGGAGGGTCGGCCTGGAGGCAGGTAGGAGACCTGGGTTGGTTGGTAGAGGGGTGCCCTTTCCCACAGGGCCTGAAGTGCAGCACTACCTTACGGAGCTCATGGAGTATATGTTGCAGCCTCTGAGAAACCCCAGCAGCTCCCGGGCCAAGGAGCTGGCTGTGAGCGCCCTGGGGGCCATTGGTGAGTCGGAGGCAGGAGGTGGGAGCATGGGTTCACTCCGGGTGCCTGCGGCAGATGGTCCCTGCTCACTCTCCAGCTCTGATTCTGCCCTTCCGTGCTGCAGCCACGGCTGCCCAGGCCTCCATACTGCCCTACTTCCCCACCATCGTGGAGCACCTGCGGGAATTCCTGTTGACAGGCCATGAGGACCTTCAGCCTGTGCGGATCCAGAGCCTGGGTGAGCGAGGCACTCCTAGGCCGGCTTCCCAGTGCTGGGGAAGGGCAGATGCTCACCTGTCGTTCACGAGATCGCCCCGGGGCAGCTGCGCTCGCACCTTACCCAGGAGTAGAAGGGATTTCTGGATCCCCCCCACCCCCCACCCCCCGCCCAGCTATCTCTGGTCCCTCAGGCCTTGGCCCTGCACACCTCTGGCCTAGTGCCTCATCCTGGTGCTAACCGAGCCCTTGCCTCTGCAGAGACACTTGGGGTACTGGTGCGAGCAGTAGGGGAGCCCATGAGGCCCCTGGCTGAGGAATGCTGCCAGCTGGGGCTGGGCTTGTGTGACCAGGTAGACGACCCTGACTTGCGGCGCTGCACGTGAGTGAGCCCTCACCCCGCCCCCACCCAGACCCCAGTCCTCTGGTTCTGGACCGTGGGTTCCCCGGGCTCCCCCATCCTGTCTGGCTACAGCAGGTAGGACTATACAGCTTCTGTCTGTCTCCGCCAGGTACAGCCTGTTTGCAGCCTTATCAGGGCTGATGGGTGAGAGCCTCGCTCCCCACCTGCCACGAATCACCACACTCATGCTGTTGTCATTGCGTTCCACCCAGGGCATTGTGGTGAGCAGACAGGGTGGGCTGGGCCAGGTGGGGACGGCCAGGCCTGGGATGGGATCTCTCTCCTGGGCCCAGCTGAGCCAAAGTCCCTGCTGTGCCTCCCCATTCCAGCCTCAGTGCACTGGAAGCAGCACCTTCCTTCTGTTTGACGATGAGCACGGTGGGGAGGAAGAGGAGGAGCTTGTGGAGGAGGACTCGGAAGAGGAGGAGGACTCAGAGGTCTCAGGGTGCGGAGGCTGCCTTTCTGGTCTGGGGGATCCTGGCTTGGACAAGGGCCCAGGGCCAGCTCTGCTTCTACTGGCGCCTGATTGCTGCTGCCTCCCCATCTTACTCTAGGTACAGCGTGGAAAACGCCTTTTTCGATGAGAAGGAAGACGCCTGTGCTGCACTGGGGGAGATCTCTGTGAATGCCAGGTGAGCATCGGCCTCTCCTCGGCACAGGGAACCTCTCCTGGGCGCCCCTTCCCCATGGCGGTGTGTCTGTCCACAGTGTGGCCTTCCTTCCCTACATGGAGACTGTCTTTGAAGAAGTGTTCACACTGCTGGAGGTGAGTGGGGCGGGTGGGGTCTGGGGGCTAGGAGCTGTGACGGCCCTGCATGCAGCACACACGTCCTGCCCCTCCTCGTGCCGCAGTGCCCTCACCTGAGCGTGCGGAAGGCAGCCCATGAGGCCCTGGGTCAGTTTTGCTGTGCGCTGCACAAAGCCTGTCAGAGCTGCCCCTCGGAACCCAACACTGCTGGTGAGAAGGCGAGGCCGGCGCCCGGCTGGGGCCTCTGGAAGCAGGGGGTGGGTGGGGAGGGCGCAGGGGCTGACCAAGGCTTCAGCCAATCATGTCCCCAGCTCTGCAGGCCGCCCTGGCCCGGGTGGTGCCATCCTATGTGCGGGCAGTGAACGGGGAGCGGGAGCGCCAGGTGGTGATGGCCGTGCTGGCGGCCCTGACGGCGGTGTTGCGTGGCTCTGGGAGCTTGGCGTTGCAGCCCCCTGGGCGGCTTGCTGAGATCTGCCACGCGCTCAAGGGTGTGCTGCAGAGGAAGGTGAGGGGCCAGCCGGCGGGCTGCAGGGTGAGGAGGTGGCCCAGCCTTGGGTGGGGCTAGCCGGAGGCTACCAGTCCAGCTTCCCCGTCCTTCCACCCACGGAAGGGAAAAGGGGCAGGAGAGCCCAGACTGAGCTGAGCGCCCTCTTCCTGCAGACAGCTTGTCAGGACGCCGACCAGGAGGAGGATGAGGACCAGGTAAGAGCTACGGGTGCAAACTGGGACCAGGCAGCCCAGTTGGTCTCCACGGGGCGGGGTGGACAGTGTGCTTGGCTTGGCCTGGGGGTACAGGGCTTGCTAAAAGATTGGTAGTGGCTCGGAACAACCCACCCAACTCCCGCTAAGGCAGTGGGTGTTCAAGGAAGGCTTCCTGGGGGTGGGGATTCGGGGCAGGCTTGGATTGATAGTGGGAGTAGGAGGACCAGGAGGGAAAGCTGGGCTGCAAACAAACCCAGCCTGGAAGGGGCCAGTCCCGTCAACCAAGGGCAGCCCTCAGGGAGACCACCTGCAGCCGTGGAGGAGTGCGGTGGGAGGCGCCCCCAGTCTCTGACCTGGCCCTGCAGGCTGAATACGACGCCATGTTGCTGGAGCATGCTGGCGAGGCCATCCCTGCCCTGGCCGCTGCGGCCGGGGGAGATGCCTTTGCCCCCTTCTTTGCCGGCTTCCTGCCATTATTGCTGTGCAAGACGGTGAGTGCTCTGTCCTCTGGCTTCGAGCCCCGTTCCGCCTGTGCCCCCTGTGCTCAGTTCCCCACTTGGTCCCAGTCCCAGGCTGACTCGCACTCCTCACCCCACCAGAAACAGGGCTGCACAGTGGCAGAGAAGTCCTTTGCGGTGGGGACGCTGGCAGAGTCCATTCAGGGCCTGGGTGCCGCCTCGGCCCAGTTTGTGTCCCGGCTGCTCCCCGTGCTGTTGAGCACTGCCCGGGAGGCGGACCCCGAGGTGCGGAGCAATGCCGTCTTTGGGCTGGGCGTGCTGGCGGAGCACGGGGGTCGCCCTGCCCAGGAGTATCCTCGGCTTGCAGGAGGGGGCCCAGATGGGGTTGGGAGGGTGTCCCTGGGGTTCGGGATGGGCGCAGTCTCCCCGTGTGCCTGTTCCTTGACTGTGGACCAGACACTTCCCCAAGCTGCTGGGGCTCCTGCTGCCCCTCCTGGCGAGGGAGCGCCATGATCGTGTCCATGACAACATCTGTGGGGCACTCGCCCGCCTGCTGATGGCCAGTCCCACGAGGAAACCAGAGCCCCAGGTGAGGGGTGGGGGCGTCAGGCAGGGCCAGGGAGCTGAGGAGGGTGCAGGGCAGGAGGCCAGAGTCTTCTGTGTGTCCAGGTGCTGGCTGCCCTGCTGCACGCCCTGCCACTGAAGGAGGATTTGGAGGAGTGGGTCACCTTAGGGCACCTCTTCAGCTTCCTGTACCAGAGCAGCCCAGACCAGGTAACCGCGATGCTGGGGCCCTTAGAGGGGGCTTGATGCTCCAGTCTCATTGACGGGCAGGGTTGGCATCAGTTTAAGCTGCTCTGCTCAGCTTTCCTGTTGCTGTGCAAGGATTGGCAGCCAAGGCCTTTAAGAGGGGAGGAGGGGCTTCCTCTCACCGCGTAGCATTTTTCCTCAGGGAGGTTTCATTTCCACCCTCTGGTCTGAGCCAGAAGTCGCAGCTTTCCTAGGCTGATTTCCTAGAGCAGGCTCTTTGAGACTGTGCTCCATGGAGCCTGGGCCCTTTGGGCCACCCCACCATCCTTTCCAGTCAGAGCAGCTCTGCTTTCTGAATGAGATTTGTCTGCAGCAAGTGGCTAGCTTTGGGAACGCTTGTCCCAGTGCTCTTGTGTCCATCACCTTTGTCTTGCATCTTCGCAGACTACTCTGTGGGTGGAGCTCCTGAGTGTCTGGGCTTCTTTTGGTCTTTAGGCCGTGATTTCAGATACTTTTGGTCACAGTCTCATGCTCTCCGAAAATCAAACAAACAACACATTGCTACCACCCTGTTTCAGGGTTCTTCTCATGGTTCACGGTTGTTTGAGCAATGCTGATTAACAGCCCAGGTGGGAGACTGCCTCTTCGGGGCTCCTACCACCCACCCCAGCGCTGGGGCCCAGGGGTGCTTCTGCCCAAGTCAGCCCTTCTTTCCCCACAGGTTGTAGATGTGGCTCCAGAGCTCCTGCGCATTTGCAGCCTCATCCTGGCCGAGAACAAGGTCCCACCAGGTGACGGTGGCAGTTGTGGGCAGGGCTGGGGGGAGGTGGGGAGCAGCAGGGCTCAGGGGGCCTGGGGCAGCTAGGGGTGGGGGCCAGCCCTCCCCAGACTCCTCCCCCTTCACTCTCCACCCAGACACCAAGGCATCGCTGCTGCTGCTGCTCACGTTCTTGGCCAAACAGCACACTGACAGCTTCCGTTCAGCACTGGGCTCCCTGCCTGGCAACAAGGCCCAGGAGCTCCAGGCCATCCTGGGCCTCACCTAGACTGCGGGCTGCAGCTGGGCCAGAGAGAACAGAGCCTGCCCACGCCTGAGACCAGCTCTCTGCCCAGTTGCAGCTCACGCCTTACCAAAGATTCTGGGCCTGGGCCTCATACCCACTTGGAGTCTCAGCCCTACTTGCCGTCTTACCGGGGTGTCTGCTAGGGCTGGGTCTGTCGTGCTGGGACAATACAGACAGAGTCATGACACCATCCTGTAATAAAGGCAGTTTATTTTCTTCTTGAACAGTAGCGCTGGGAGCAGGAAGGATAGAGACCCGTGTTCAGAAGTGAGGCAGGACACCGTTTACCATAGCTGGTTCCCTGGCAGCTTTGTAAATTGGCTCTAACCGCAGTGGAATCGGGGCCCTGGCTGGATCAGGAGGCGCCCATATGGCTCCTCTTGTTTCACACAAAGGATCTGCTGTGCAGCAAGCACTGGTCAAGAGGGGAGGAGAGGGCTGGTCAGAGGAGAGGGTCCCTACAGCAGCCGCTGGCCTGTGTGTCCACTCCCCACCCCCCACACAGGCACACACATTCCTCGCTCACCCAGGAGCAGGTAGAAGACCCGCGCGGCCACCTTACGGGGACTGAGAGGTGGCACCAGGCTGCTGAAGTCAGGCTCCCTCTTGGCCTGCAGCTCCCGTGCCACTGCCCTGTGGGGGTCAAGAACTATGAGCTGAGGCTGCAGCCCAGGCCACCCACGGAGGCATGCCCTTCCTGGTACCTGTGCACAGCCTCCAGCGAGAGCAGCTCAGGCTCTGGGGGCAGCTCCACAGGCACCTCCACAGGCACCTCAGGGAGCTCAGGCACCACGGGCAATGCAGGGGCTTCTGGCTCCTCAGCCCAGACCCTAGGAGAACACGGGAGTTGGGTGGAGCAGGGAAGGTGGCAGCGGTGACAGTGACGAGGGGTACAGCCATCCTAGCTGGGGCTGCCGCTTACCACCGTTCTTCCGGGGGCACGAGGCTGATGCGGGTCTTCTCCTCCTCAGCCGCTTCTAGGGAGATCTCTGTCAGGGGGAGGGGAAGGTCCTGAGTGGGTTTGTTTGCATCTGAGCAGTTGGGATTTGGGGGCCACCTGGTCCACCTGGGTGCCAGAGCTGGCAGTGACTTGTTAAAAGTACCCGGGGTGGGGGGAGGGGACTGAAGAGACTCAGTCTGTGCTTCCTTATGTTAAGTGCGCTGACGAGAACTGTCAGCAGTTGGAGCACCAGTTTCCTGGGACAGTGGTCAGGGTGGTGGTCTCCACCGTCCCTTTTCCAGATACTTACCTGAAGGCAGCATGAGGGGCACACTGGGCTCCAGGGCCTCCCTCAGGACCTGGAGATGAGAGAAGGAGAACTAAGACCCCAAGCCATCACAGAAGCACCGGGGGCAGGGGTGAAGCAGGTCTAGCCCTGAACCAGCCTGGCTGGGACCTGGTGCCCATGGCTCACGTGGGCAGAAAAAAGCAGGCTGTTGGAGCTCAGGCAAAGCAGGAAGGAGTGAGGGTGCCATTACCTCGATATCGCTTGGAGTTTCAGCCTTTCTCCTTTCCTCCTCAGCTGCCGCCTCCCTCTCAGCTTCCTCTTCCTCAGGCTCCAGGGGCGGCCTTCTCCTGAGTGCTAGTGGGAGTGGCTGGGCACAGTGGGTCCAGAAAGCCAGCAGTTCTTGGGGTAGCCGGCCAGCTGACAACGGGGCAGCAGGGAGAGGGTTTGAGGCGTGAGGAACACCAGGAGTGAGGGACAGGGGTTCAGAGGATCCCACACACCAGCTCCCACCATTCCTCACAGTGAGTCGGGGTTCGGAACAGCTCTGCAGGGCTCGTGATCATCCTCTCAGGAGGCTGCACCATTGGCTGTGTGGTAGGAAAGGCCAGAAGGCTGGTTAGGAAGGAGCCACTGCTCCTTACCCACCTGCAGTGCCTTGTTCCAGGGCCTCTGGCCTTCTAGCTCTTTCAGGCTCATTCTCTCCTCGTTGCTAAAAGGACTTTCAACTGATGCCCTTGGATGTGCTAGATGGGGTAATGAAGTGGTATGTGGGCAAACCCCCAGCATGTGCACTTTGGGGACTGTTCTCATGCCCCCCACCCCCACCCTGGGAGTTTAAGAGACCCAATGTGCACCTGCTTCCCTCCATCCCTCCAGAGCCTGGGCTGTACTCACACACTCCCGGCAGTGGGCTCTGGTTTGCATTTGTTCCAGGAATTCCTTCCGGGGTATCTGGGTCTCCCGGTCCCAGAATAATAAGCGGCGGCGGCGGGCAGGTGGGACCCTGGGAGGTGGGGAGACTGGGGGCCTCCTCCGCTGAGGGGGGAGGGGAGGTGGGAGCAAGGCTACCCGTTACTCCTTTCCCTGTGGTCCTCGTGGACTGCAGACATGCCCCAACCTGCCATCCCTAGCGGTGCCCTGGGAGAGGGTGCAGCTCCCACCCTGTATGAGGTGCCCATCCCGATAAAATGGGGTGTGGACGGGGCACCTTTTACTAATTTGCTCAAAGGCCTGTGGAAGCTAGCAGGGGCCTTTGGCTTGGGGAAACTGAAAGTGGGTGAGCAGTTCTGGCAGAGGAGGGCGAAAAGGAGGCGGCTTGGAGGAGCATTACTCACCTCTGGGCTGGGTGGGGCTGGCAGACGCAGCTCCAGCGGGGGGGTTACCTCTGCAAAAACACTCGAGGTCCCAGCTCTGCCCCACACCCTTTGTCCTCAAAGCCACCCAGGCGAGATGCTAGAGTCCTCCCTTCAGCAAGTTAGAATACAGGGCCACTGTCTGCAGCAGCTGTACAGGGACCCCCGGGAAGGACCCTGGCATGGCAGGTACTCACCAGGAAGTAGGGCCTCAGGCTCCCAGGCTGGTGGCTTCGGCGGAAGTGGCTCTGCAGCCTCCTCCACCCTGAGGGGAAATGGGCAAGAGAATGAAGATACCCTCCCAGCAATGACCCCTACCTGGCCCAGGGGTTCCTGCCCTTACTCTGGAAGAGCTAGAGGTGAGGGCGGGGGGATTGTGACCTCCCTCTCTGGGGCCCGGAGCTCCTCTTCGTACTCTGTGAAGAGAAGATCAGGGCTCAGAACACAGAAGAGATGGGAACACTGCCCAGCCCAGACTGCCCGTGCCGGAGGCCTGACCATCCAGCACCGGGCGGGCCCTACGCGGCCACATGGACCTGCCTAGCCGACGTTCCTCTAACAAGATGGCTTCCTCCTCCTCTGCGATCAGCAGGTCCAAGTCTCGGCGGCTGATCTCTGGGAGGTCCCGTTCACCCTGTCAGGAGAGGGAGAACCAAGGTGAGGGGACTCAATTCCATTTCTGTCTGAGAGACATGCCACAGGGCTGGGCCAGACCGAGGAAGCCCGTGGGTGCTCCGGCGCTGGGGGCAGTGGTGGGGAAACGGAGGTGGAGAAGGCAGGACTCTGGGGGCAGAAGGAAGCAGATGCAGGGGGGCTGGGCCAGCAGAAGCAGGACTCGGGCCTCAGGCTCCATGTGCAGGGGGTCAGCTCACCTCAATCTTTAGCATACGTATGGGCTCCACCTCCAGGAGCGTGATGGCCTCGGGAGACGGTGCAGTGACCAGAATCCTTTCTGGAGAGGAGGGAAGTCACACCAGCCCGGTGTTCCTTTCCAAGTCCCCCCACCCATGTGGTAAGGCAAAAGCATGGACTCTGGAGTCAAGTCCACCTGGGTTCTAGTCAGGCCCCGGCCAGTCACTGGCAAGCTGACCCAGGACACATCGCTTAACCGCTATGGGCTTCACTTTCCTCATCTGTAAACTGGGGATAATAATTCTGATCTCATAGGACTCTTGTGAGCAGTAACGGCATTATACACATACAGTGCCCCTTACAGGGCCTCGCTCCTGAAAGAAGCTCAAAGACAGTGATTTCTTCAGCTCTTAGACGTTCCTCTACCTCTCACCAAAGAGAAGGCTCTCTCTGCTCACCTGGCTCTATAGGAACTTCAGGAGGGATCTCTTCAAGAACTCTCTCTGGGGTCACAGCCTCTAGGAGGTGTTGAATCTTTGGGGAGGGATTGGGGACAAAAGATAGGGTTCAGCTTCAGCGCCCTGCTTCCCCATTTTCACAACCTTATTCAGACAATGGACTGGACAGTGGTAGCCCTTTATGCCTAATTCTGTGGCACTGACAGCAGCATGCAGTGAACCCACTCACCATCCGGTTTCCTTTCCTCCCGTTCCCGCCCCCACCCAATCATCTAGACTGTGTTCATTTGTCTGGGAAAGAAGTACTGCAGCCTTATGTCAAGTGTTGGGGACAGTGGGAACAGAAAAGATTCTCGATCTTAAGGACTATATATGGTCTAGTGGGGAGACGAGTTTGTATACGACCCCAGCAAGAGCCAGCCAAAGGATGCTGTACACCTGAAACTAGCACAACACTGTAAATCATCTATACTTCAATAAAAGCTGTTTGTTTTGAAAAACAAAATAAATTAAAAAGAAAGAGTCAACACAAAGGATAAACAAGGCCCTAGTGATGTGCTGAGTTCTAGAACATTTGGTTCTGGCTGGGAGTCGTATAAAGACTTGATAGAAAAGTGTAGAAATTGAGCGATGTCTGTAAGAGAATGGGGGGTGACCATTATGGCCTAGGGAAACAGCAAAAGTAAAGAAGTAAATGTGGCATCTTTGGGGCATAGGGGCCAGGCTGGGGTTTGGGAGCCAAAGATGCCCAGGAGATGTGCTGAGAGATGTCTAGGGATGGCTATCTCTGGACCAGGGTATGGAGAACCTTAAATGCTAGTATTCTGTTGGCAGTGGGGAGCCACTGGAGGTGTCTTTTTTTTTTTTTTTTTTTGCTGTACGCGGGCCTCTCACTGCCGTGGCCTCTCCCGCTGCGGAGCACAGGCTCCGGACGCGCAGGCTCAGCGGCCATGGCTCACGGGCCCAGCCGCTCTGCGGCATGTGGGATCTTCCCGGACCGGGGCACAAACCTGTGTCCCCTGCATCGGCAGGCGGACTCTCAACCACTGCGCCACCAGGGAAGACCTAGAGATGTCTTTGAAGGAAGGAAGTAACACTGTCTAAGCTGTAGGGGTGTTAGGAATGGATGGACAAGGACATGGGAAACCCAGTGCCGAGGGACACTGAGGGCGTGGATTGCGGGCTTGGCTCTTGGAATGGTGTGGAGACGAGAGCTGCCTCTAGGTTGGTCCTGAATAGGTAAGTGCAGCAGACTTGTCTGGATGGGTCCACCATGGCAATTGCACTGCAATGACTTCTGTGGGGCAGAGCTGGAGCAGGCTCCCATCCCACCCCCACCCAAGTGTCAGACTGGCAACTCATCAGTCTGAGGTGTCCAGGGGGAATGAGACCTACCTGAGGGATTTTGAAGGGACTGGGCAGTATGGGCTCCACAGACATCATCCCAAAAAAGGGGTCTGGAGCATCTTCCAGAGCCTCCATCCTGACCAGGTGATTAGGCAGCAGCAGGCTGGGTCTGAGGGAGAATGGGGGCTGTCAAGGACTGAGGCCAAGCAGGGAGGTTCCCTTCCAAAGACTGGGTGGTCCCAGTCCCAGGGACACACTCACAGGTCAGTCTCCACCATATCAATGCGGATCCGCAGCTGGGCCCGGTGCAGGCGCTCCAGGATGTGCTGGATGTCCTCTGAGGGCAGGGAGGACAAGATAGGGTGCCAGCCCATGGGAGGACCGCTCAGCTCTGCCCCACCTCAGAGCCTTCTAGCCTTACCTACAAGGTACTGGCATTGTTGAGAGTAGACCCGAATGACGCCGATCTGGAGCTGGGCTGAGAGATAAAGGGAGAAGCGGGGCCGCGGCAGGCCTGGCAGCGGGGGCTGGACTCGTACCAGCACGTAATTGAGGATTTCCTCGCTGGGGGAACGATGCACCCTGATCACCGCTGCGCCAAAGACCAGCCCCACAGCCCAGCGTAATCCATCCCCTAACCCACAATGGCCCCAGGCCCCTCTTTCCTTTTCTGGGCCTTACCAGGTCTTCACCACGTTCACGTTCAGGTATTCACGCTTCACCAACCGGGTGCCGCGCGTTGCCGCCAGCCTGGAAGAAGGACGAGGAGTGAGGATGGAGGAGAAGCCCTCAGGCTGGGATCCCTGGGCGCCCCTCCCGGTGCGCCCACCCTGGCTCAGCCCTCCCTTACCAGATGGTGGCGAAGCAGCCGGTGTGGCGCTGAAGCACGCTGGGATAGTAGAACATGGTCGCTCCGGGGTTGCACCCTCGTCTACACCACTCTTCCGTTCGGATCTCAGTCCGAATTCTTCAGGGCACAGGATTTCCCAACACCCTTCGGAGAGAAGAATGTGGACAAGCGGCGCAGCAAGTGCACCCAGAATGCCAAATAAACGAACCGGTAAACGATGGGTGGATAAACGATTAAGGGGATAAGTAAATGGAGACGCACACTGGATACACAGGAGCAGGGACACTCTCTCCGTGCGCCCTGAGCCGGTTCGCACGCTGCGTGGGTGCTTCGTACTTACTGGAGCCTCACGGCTTGGGTTCCAGACTTGGAGATGCACAGCTCCGCGACGGGAAGCCCGAGCTGCCACCCAGACCAGGTCCGGAGGGAGAACGGGTGTCCTCCGTAGAGAAGCCGGTCTCTCGGCCTTTGCACAGCTTCGGCCCCTGCCCGGTCCCGAGGCTGCAGGGCTAGATCCCGCCGCAGGGAGCGCGTGCTCTGGTACTCTGCGCCTCCCTCCTCATTAGATGGCGGCGGCCCCCAAAGCAGCCAATGGGGAGCAGGGTCAGCTTGGGGGCACTGGCTGCAGGGCGCCAAGTAGGCTGCCTGGTTGGAGGCCACAGGGGGCTCCCGAGGCAGGCAGCGAACCAATGGGAAGAACCCTGCACGCGCGGGGGTGGGGGGTGGGGGGTGGGGGGCGGGGGGGCATTGTGAGGTGTCCCGACCAATGGGCTCTCGTCCTCGCCTGGGCAACAGGGGTTCCTCAGAGGTGCTTCTCTGCGGACCAATGAGCGGGGAGCAGACCCCAGCCTCGCCTGCAGCGAGCCTGGTAACAAGGGTGCTTCAACTACCGGGGAGGTTGCAGCATGCCAAGGGCAACCGCCACGCCCTGTTTGGGGCGCCTGACCTGCGGTTAGACCTTGCCTTTTCCCCCAAATCCCACCGAGTAGCAATTGGTTGGTCCGCCTTTGTTCCCAGCCTAGGGGCTATGGTGAGCTAGGGAGGTAGAAACGGGTATGAGGTGGCCTTGGAGCCACCCCAGGTCGTTGGGGAAGAAAGACCTCACAGGAAGCAGCGAGGGCACGGGCCGGGTCATTTCCTAAATCTGAACAGTTTAGGTTGTGGCATTCCTCACCTGGCTGTTGTGAATGTTTTCCTGGCTGAGACTTCAGTTTTGCTGGATGCAGGGCATACTTCTCGGCGTACAAAAGCTGTTTTGTCTCAAAAATTCTTTGTGTAATATAAGTTGTATGGTTGTAGTTACAAATATCCCATTCCCCATGCCTCCTGCCTTCGCACAGCCATTTCTTTGGCCTAGAATATCCTTCCCAGTCTTGACTCCAGGGCATGCTTCTGCCTCTTTATTAAGACTCAACTCTTCACACCATACACAAAAATAAATTCAAAATGGCTTAAAGACTTAAATAAGACATGACACCATAAAACTCCTGGAAGAGAACTAGGCAAAACATTCTCAGACATAGACTGCAGCGATATTTTCTTAGATCCATCTCCCAAGGCAAAAGAAATAAAGCCAAAAATTAACAAATGGGACCTAATCAAACTTAGAAGCTTTTGCACAGCAAAGGAAACCATAAACAAAAGGAAAAAACCTACCGAATGGGAGAAAATATTTGCAAACGATGCGACCGGCACAGGCTTAATTTCCAAAATATACAAACGGCACATACAACGCAATATGAAAAAAAACAAAAAACCCAATCAAAAAATGGGCAGAAGACCTAAATAGTCGTTTCTCCACAGAAGACATACTGATGGCTCTCACAGGCACATGAAAAGATGCTCAACATCGCTGATTATTAGAGAAATGCAAGTCAAAACTATTTATTTTACTTTATTTAAAAATATTTATTTACTTTGGCTGCATGCAGAATCTCTTAGTTGCAGCATGCAGACTTCTTAGTTGAGGCATGCAGACTTCTTAGTTGTGGCATGCGGACTCTTAGTTGGGGCATGCATGTGGGATCTAGTTCCCTGACCAGGGATCGAACCCGGGCTCCCTGCATTGGGAGCATGGAGTCCTACCCACTGATCACCAGGGAAGTCTCCCCAAACTATTAATACAATAAGGTATCACCTCACTTCAATCAGAATGGCCATGATTAAAAAGTCTACAAACAATAAATGCTGGAGAGGGTGTAGAGAAAAGGGAACCCTCCTACACTGTTGGTGGGAATGTAAATTGGCATAGCCATAATGGAAAAAAGTATGGAGGTTCCTTAAAAAACTAAAAATAGGGACTTCCCTGCTGGCTCAGTGGTTAAGAATCCGCCTGCCAATGCAGGGGACACAGGTTTGATCCCTGGTCCAGGAAGATCCCACATGCCTCAGAACAACTAAGCCACATGCCGCAGAACAACTAAGTTGTGCTCCACAACTACTGAGCTTGCACTCTAGAGCCCGTGAGCCACAACTACTGAGCCTGGGTGCCACAACTACTGAAGCCCGTGCGCCTAGAGCCCGTGCTCTGCAACAAGAGAAGCCACCGCAATGAGAAGCCCGCACACCACAACGAAGAGTAGCCCCCACTCACCACAACTAGAGAAAGCCCGCGCGCAGCATGGAAGACCCAACGCAGCCAAAAATAAATAAACTAAAAAAAAAAAACTAACTAAAAATAGAGCTACCTATGATCCAGCAATCCTGCTCCTGGGCATATATCTGGAAAAGACGAAAACTCTAATTTGAAAAGACATGTGCACCCCAATGTTCATAGCAGCATTATTTGCAACAGGCAAGATGTGGAAGCAACCTAAGTGTCCATCAACAGATGAATGGATAAAAAAGATGTGGTACATATATACAATACAATACTACTCAGCCATAAAAAAGAACAAAATAATCCTTTTGCAGCAACATGGATGGACCTAGAGATTATCATACTAAGTGAAGTCAGACCGAGAAAGACAAATATTATATGATATCACTTATATGTAGAACCTAAAAAAGAACACAAATGAACTTATTTACAAAACAGGAACAGACTCACAAACATAGGAAAAAAACTTACGGTTACCAAAGGGGAAAGGGGAGGGAGGGATAAATTAGGAATATGGGGTTAACAGATACACACCACTATATATAAAATAACCAATAAGGACATACTGTATAGCACAAGGAGCTATATTCAATATCTTGTAATAACCTATGATGGAAAGAATCTGGAAAAATACATAACTGAACCACTTTGCTATACATTTGAAAGTAACACAATATTGTAAGTCAACTATAGTTTAATTAAAAAAAAAAAAAAGACTCAGCTCTTATTGCAGCCAAGCTGACCCTATTTTATTTTGTTCCTTCAATCCGGGAACTCTTGAGAGGTTCTTGTTTTTTCCATTAGTGCCTGAAACTTAGCTCAGCAAATGTTTGTCAGAGGAATGTGCAATTGCCCTAAATTTACCACCACAGAATATCAAGGCTGAACGGGATTTCAAAATCTAGTCCAAGACTTGCCTTTACAGATGAGAAAACAGAGGCCCATATGGACTGTTTGTTCCAGACCACACAGCTCCTTAGTGGCAGCCTGGTTGGGAACTCTGTTCTTTTGAATTCCAGTGTTCCCAATCCCTATTCCACGGTGCTTGGCT
Organism: Globicephala melas; assembly: GCF_963455315.2. Lineage (NCBI taxonomy): Eukaryota > Metazoa > Chordata > Mammalia > Artiodactyla > Delphinidae > Globicephala > Globicephala melas. The sequence goes on along the minus strand of NC_083315.2, from coordinate 104,033,246 downwards.
AAATTGGTTTCTACATGATACTTACAAATTGTTTCGATCACTGTACATATATTGTCAGTGTTCACAAGTGTTCACGCTGGGGCACAAATATGATAAAGTGGGGACACCTGCCCTTAAGGTGCTTAGGACCTAGTTTAAGAGATAAAGGACACAGTAATTTGCTCACTCATCTGTCCATTCATTCAACAAGTATTTATTACATGCCTACCATGTGCCAGGCACTACTCTAGACACTGGGGATATAGCAATGAACAAAACAAGTCCCTGTTCTCATGGAATAGGGAAGGAGTGACGATAAACAAGTAGACAAATAGAAATGTGTGAAGTGGTAATCAGTGCTATGAAGAAAAATGAGGCAGCATAAGAGAATAGAGAATAGTGAGGGCTGCTATTCGGGTTGGGTGCTCAGGGAAGCCCTCTCTGAAGAGAGGGGGCAGGTCATGTGCTTACCTGAAGGAAGAGTGTTTTAGACAAAAGAACCAGCAAGTGCAAAGGTCCTGAGGCAGAAATGTCTGGTGGGTTCAGGGGACCTGGAGCAAAGTAACTGAGGAGAAGAATAGCAAGGGGTGCGGTTAGAAAGGAGAATGGGGCCATATCACCTTGAAGGCCATTGTAAGGATTTGGGCTCTTACCCTGAGTGAATTGAAAGCCAATGGAGGATTTCAAGCAGAGGAATGACATGATAAGATTTATGTGTTAAGAGGATCTCTTCTGTGTTGAGAATGGGCTGAAGGTGGACAAGAGTGGAAGCAGAAAAGATGTGGAAGGAAGCAGAAAGAAGAGGTGTGAGAGATGATGGTGTTTGAACCAGTCTTGGTTAGGGAAGCAGAGTCAGATTCTGGATAGATTTTGAAGGAAGGAATGATAGGATTTGCTGATGGGTTGGATGTGGGGTATAACAGAAAATGAAGTGAAGGTGCAGGAGGGATTTCAGCAGGGCCTGTGCACCTGCACACTCAGTACCCAATTTCCTCACTGCCTATGCAGATGCCTGTTGGGGCTCCTGGCTTCTCAGGATGACAATGAGGAAGGTCCAAGGAGGCAGAAAGGCTCAAAAGCAGTGAAGTTTGTCAGGTGAGACAGCAAGAAGTTCCTCAAGAATCTAGACATCCAGATTTGATCATGTCAGTGAGCCACTCAAAGCTTATAAAAGTGACATGACAGGAAGGAGCTGGTCTGGGAGGCTACCTCTCCGCCAGTTTGGTGTCATGTACGGGAAGCAGGAAGCTGGAGGCTGTGGCAGTCGGGTTAAGCGGTGAACTAGTCTGGTGGAGATGAGTGTAGGATGAGGTAGGATGACCGGTGGCCTTGTGAAGAAGAACTACCAGTTTGGGAGCAAGATAAACACGGGGCAAGGGAGAGTGGTGTTGGTGGATCTGGACCCCTGGGATCCCAGCAGACAGAGTGCTGGTGATGTGGCAGTCTAGGCCATGTTGTCTGTCATGGTGCTCAGGTAGAGTGAGGAGACCTGTTTGGGAGCAGCCTTCAGTTGGGGTGACAGTGCCCCAGGTACTGGGAGAAGAGGCACCAGGGCATGGTCTGCCCAGGGCACAGGAGGCTCAGCCACTCTTCCCTCTGATTTCCTCCCCTGCCAGGCCCCAGGGCCTCCAGCTCATCATTTCAGGTCTGTTCATTGAGACCTCCAGGCCAGAGTCCAACCCTAGGCGGAATCAGAGCCCTCTAGCCAAGGACTGTGGACGCCGGATTTCCCTTATGAAGGTGGCTACAGTGGTCATAGGCTCAGTGCCCCTCTTTTTGGCTGACCCCAACCCTCTCCCTAATCCTGGTTGCCTAGAGGATACAGAGAGCCAGGCCCAGAACCTGAAGCTTCCTAGCCCAGAGAGCTTGCTAGCCCGAACCTGTGTCTGGAGGAGAGGAAAGAGGCCCAGAGATGCCAGCAGGAAGAGAACCCGAGTGCCCTGCCCTCAGGTTACATCCCCATCATCTCTCTGTGACCCTGCTGCCTTCTTCTCTCAACAAGTCCGATGCTGATTCCTTTTCAATAAAATTTTATTTTCAATCCTTAGTGAAGATCTAAGAAGAAAATATAAAGTGCTAGGTTTTAGGGTTGCGGGCAGAGGGAAAGGCCCCGAGTTCGCGCCATCTGTACTTGCCCAGTTCAGTTCCTCAGAGACGAAAGAGGGTATATCTCAAAATTAAAAAAAAAAAAAAAAAAAGTCATCCTTGTGTTCCCCACCAACCAAGGTCTATGAGGAGTTCAAGGACTAAATCACCACAGACAACCGATGAGAATGATCACCGTGGGAGGCAGGTCGAGAGCGTGGAGGAAGAGGCTCTCTCAAAGCAGATAGGTGGAACAGAGAGAGGAGAAGGAGGCTGGGTCCTCCAGGCTCTGCACCAGGGGCAGGATGGCTGCCTGATCCTCTGGAGTCTTCTCCAGTAAATGTCGGGCAAAGGCCTGCTCCATCTGCACGAAGAGGTCGGGAGAGGGGGTTGTGAGCACGGCAGGCAGGGCCGGACACTACGCCCAGGGGCTCTTTCCCCGGGAGGCCCTCTTCCTCCTCAACACCCCACTCCCATGCAGGCAGGCTGTTCTTGCCCTATCCCGACTCACCTGCACTGTGATAAGACTCTGTGGGGTGTGGTTGGGGCCAGGGCTCTCCTCCCAGAAATTCAGTGTCACCTGGAACTCGGGTGCGGGGCCCAGGCCCTGGAAGTACCTGGCCAGGTCTGAGAGAAAAGGTCAAGAGTTGGAAGAGAAGACAGAGGGTCTCAGGCAGGGAGGGATTGGGGAGGATCCCATAATGGAGAAAGAGGGGTGGCAGTGGGGCCACTCAGAGACCAAGGCCAGAGCAGGAGCCTCAGGGTGGTGAGGCCGTTGCCTGGTGCCAGGGGAAATGTTAGGAACTGAGCTGCTACTCGCCTGTGGACAAACAGGGAAAGGGGCCGCCTTTTGGAGGTAGCCAGTCGTCACACAACCTGAAACCTGGGGGAGCTGGGGGAGCTTAAGAGTCCTCTCGGCAGCAGCCCTGGCTGCTAACACAGTTGTGCCACACCTCTGTTGCCTGCTCACAGCCTCCCTGCACTAGGGGACCCCCTGGCCCTGGGTCCCCTATACTCCAGGCCCTCACTCCCGAAGTCCAATTGACAGTGGAATGGAGGCAGGAAGTGGGATTCCAAGCGTGGATGGGAGAGGGGCAAGCTGAGGGGCGGCTGAGCGGTGGGCGAGGGCACGTGATGCACACAGCTCTCGCGAATGTGTGAGTGGTCGCTGGGCAGGTGTGTCCAGTGGGGGGGTGCCACGAGGCGCACCTTCCCATGATTACTGTACGCTCCCGTGTGGTGGTGCTCCCGAGGCGTGACAGCCTCGTGCTTGGCTTACCTGGTCCTCATCTTCCACGGCCTTGGCTGGGGAAGGGGGGCTGCCAGGGCTGAGCATTGCACGAGTGCAGGGGCCATGCCTGGGCTGTGATGGGGGATGTGCTGGAGGGAGCGCAGGGTGGTGGCCGGGCCCATGGAGGGGGAACAGAGGTGGGGGAAGGGGCTCAGGGGCTCGGCGGGAGCAGCCTCACCTCTGCAGAAATAGGCGGTTCTGAAGAGCTCCACGCACTGGTTGCTGGGCAGCAGGTGCGGGCCTGGACCAGGTGGAGCCTGGGGCGCGTTCCAGGAGATGGGGATGGGGCAAAGGCGCTGCACAAAGAGGCCTCGGGAGTTGCTGGCCACCAGGACCCCTCTCTTGAGCTGGCTCAGCAAGCGCTGGGTGGGCTCTCGTGGGCCGGGTTTGGGAAATACCACCTGCTCCATGCCGCACTGGGAGCGCGAGGGCTCAGCCACGAGGCGGCAGTCCAGGCTCTGCACCTGGGCCTCACCCACCACACGTCCATCGTAGATGAAGGTGAGCAGCAGAGAGTAGTCTGTGGACAAAGAAAGGCCAGCTGTACCGGTGCCCCTCCCCAGGGGCTCACTGGCCAGCAAGAGGCTCTGGAGAAATGAAGAGGGGCTTCCTGCAAATCCAGCATCCTCATTTTGCTGGCGAGGAACGTGAGGCTCAGAGAGAGAAACCAGGTAAGGGCTGGTGAGGACCAAGCAGGACCAAGCAGGCCGCAAGGTGGGGGCGGCAGCCGCACCTTCTAAGGATAGAGAAGGCGCCCTCCCTCCTCATCCTCCTGCCAACCCTCGGCAGCCCAGAGGGCTTCCCATCATACTTTCCCATCACTCAGGAGAAGAGCTAATACACAGATTCTCACTGAGGCCTTAATGGCCAGGGCCTTACAGTTTACAAGAGGGTCCCAGAGATCAGTCCTCTACTTAACCCACAGAATCAATGTCTCAAAGTGGATTTCCAGGGAACACAGCATGTAGGGGGTATTTTTGAGAAGTGAGCTGTTTGGAGTGGTGGCAGGTGCACTGCCTAGAAACCAGTGCCTCTGAGTAAGGTGGCCCCGGTTTGCTGCAAGCCCTGACAGATTAGATACATACGTAGCCAGAGGAGGACAAGGGAGGATGGGGGCAGGGGTGAGTCAAACGCCAAGTACCTGAACCTGGAGGGGGCAGAAGCTCTGGGGACACCAGATCTCCTTGGAGAGGGGCCTCAGCTGTGTCCCTACCTGGGGGGGAGGCAGAGGCACTGGTCATTCAGAGTGGACTGGGGAGTCCAAGGGCCAGAGGCTGTGGCATGGAGGATAACACAGGAGGCAGGGCACTTGGTACCTTCCTGAAGCTCAGGGCTGTTGCTGCTGCTGCTGCTCCCGGAGTCTGAATAGGTTGTTCCCCCACTGGTCTCCACCAGCTCCTACAGACACAGTTTCTATCGTTGGCCCATCTCTCCCCCAGGTACTGTTCTGCCCTCAGGTCCACCCGGTTCCCTCCCCAGCTCTCACATTTTTGAGGGGGTCCTGGAGCAAGGAGGGGCTGAGTATGCAGTTCTTCGTGGTAACCTCGTCCTCCTTCCTCTCAGAGGACACAGAACTGTGGTGTCGCTTTGATGGTGATTTCTGGGTCCCTGGCTGAGCTGTGGAACATTGAGAGGGAGAGGAAGGTCAGAGCCTTAAGTGGGCACAGAGGGAAGGGGAGAGGTAGGAGGCAGTGAAAGGATGGGCAGGACTGGCAGGGAACCTGCTCCCCAAGGACAGGGCAGAACTCTGACCGAGGGGCCTGGAGGGAGGCCACCACCCTCCCAGGAGGCGCAGGGCTCCATCCTTCCTCCCCAGGCTGCTGATTCTAGGAGTGGCGGGGCAAAGGGACACCCACCGGGGAGGGTTCCAGGTGGCAGCAGCCGGTACACCTTGTAGGGCTCAGCCCCATCCCTGTGGCCATTCTCAGGAACCTCCTGGAACTCAGAACTCTTGTTCAGAGCACAGCGCAGACGAGTCTTCCAGATAGCAGGGCCTTCCGAGTCCCCCTCCTTGTGCTTTCCCTTAAATATTGCCCAGGCCTAGGACACAGCAGAAGTAAAGAAGAGGCAGCATGTTGTGGACTGCAGATCCTTTACCAAGGCTGGCTTCACGGATGTGTGGCCTGAGCGCTCACACAGAAGGGCCTCTGCTAGGTTTATGCTCAGCTATTGCCACCTTGAGGTCCTTACTAAGGTTTGCATTTTCATCTTGCATGGGGCTCTGACAATTACGTAATGTAGCTGGTTCTACCCTGCAACCTCCCCTTTATCTGAAACCCAGGTGGATGTAAGCGCTTGAGGGTGACAGTGCCAGTGTATATTCCATCCCTCCCTCCAAGGGGCTGGTTTCTGGGCCTTTCACCTTGAAGAAGGCGGCATCCTGATCCTCCCGGAAGTCCTGCTTGCCTGCGTGCTTCCAAGGAATCCGGAACATGGTCTTGGCCGCATCTTCCCAGCACACTCCTGGGAACTGCCCGCTCTCCACCTGCTCCACCACCCAGTTCCGGAGCTTCCGGGTGCAACGTGCCCTGCCTGATGCCATCCTGGGGATAAAAGCAGCAGGAAGTGTCAGGGGAACTGATACTTTGGGAAGAGTGAGATCCTGGCCCTTGGGGTTGGATTCCGGCAAGGGCCCCTAGAGATCTCATCCATCTTTTTGTCTCTATAGATATAATCTCAAACTTCTGAGGCTGAATTGTTTCATTTCTGCCGTCACTAGCGATGACCAAAAATACTTTCTTTTTAACAGCCCAAGCTGTGACATCTAGAAGGGAACCTTAGGCATTGGTCTTAATTTTAAGGTTTTTCAGGAATCTATCATTCCCTTGGTGTCCTGCTCCTGGTGAGAGGCCCTGTCTGGATCCCCAAGTATTTACAGACACAGTGGCTGCTTGTGAGATGCCTCTTCAACCCTCTTCACTCACCACCCCCACAACCTATCCTTCGATGCCCCCCAACCTCCCCCACCTTGTCCCAGGGGTAGGTGGGGCAGGGAGCTGGGGGCAGGAAGCTGGGGGCAGGGGCAGGGGCAGAGCTGTGGGCGGGCGGAAGTGGGCAGGACCAGGAGGCAAGAAAACAATCAGGGGAGAGCAGCAGAGTCTTCTTCCCCAAACCGGGTAGTAGGTGCCCCTGTCCTTTGCCTAGAGGGCTTGGGACACCGGCCTCCCCATCAGTCTTTCACTCACGCCAAATTCCAGCTCCCCGGCTCACAGGCCTTCTGTCTATTCCTCAGTCTAGCAGAGGGGTCCCCAGGAGCCTCTACCCACCACCTCCAATCTAGCCGGGCCTTCCCACCTAGACCCAGGCTGACACCTATTTTTGGTTAATCTTACCTGAGCTGCTCTGCAGGCTGTCCCAGGGCTCAGCGGACCTCAGCTCAGCTCCTGGCTAGGCAGCTCCTGGATCTCTCCGCCCCTTTCTACAGTCCCCACCCTAAGTTTCAGTTCTGCTCCAGGGAGGTTCTTTTCCCCGAAATCACGTGGTCTCCGAGTTGCAGGGTAACTGGTTACCACCAGGGGGAAGCAGCATCTGAGAATCTTATCGTAGGAATCCTGCGGTCAGAGTCTGGAGGAGGGACCTACTGCCTCAGGCTCATTCCCCTTCCTCCCTCAAGATACTCTTTGCTTGTATCAGACCACCTCTATGACACTGCTGCTTCCCCAGGGAGGCCGCAGTGTCCCGGAGTCTAGCCTGGGGCCTCTGGATAGCTCTGTACCACTTGTGCATCTGTGTTCCCCCACGATGCCTGCTTGGTACCTACTAGGTCACCCCCAAATATCAGCTGAATTCAATAAAAGAAGAAAGGATGCAGGGAAAGAGGAAGCCCAGGCCAGGTGGCTGGATGGGGAGGGCTGCCCTTGGCCTCCCACAGCATCAATTGCTTCTGCCTGAGTCCAGAGAGGGTCAGGTGGCAGGCTGCAGGGGGCCTTTAGCAAAGCTCTATTCACACACACCCCTTTCCCTGGTGCCCCAGGATGGTGGGGTCAGGAAGGAAGAAGGACCACCAAGAAGCCTGGGCAAGGAAATGCCTCTTTATTGGTGCTGGAGGTGTTCCCGGGGAGTCAGATCACGGGACCTTCATTGGGACCCTTGCCCTCAGCTACTTCCTCCTGCGGGGGATACTCTGTCCCAAGGGCACCTCTTCTATCAGCTTCTGTAGAAGGAGAGAGAAGATGATGATACTGGAAGCCCGGGGCTCAGACACAGTCTGGACAGGGGACTTCTAGAGAGTGGGGTCAGAGGTGAGGCTGGGGGAGGCTTTACCTGTAACAAGCGGGCGTGGTAGGTGGCGGCATCCTCCCCAGGCAGCGGCTGGGGGCGCACATGCAGGTAGCGCTCGGCAGCCGTCTCCAGCTCCTCCACCTCATACAGGCTGGCTGGGTCCAGTGAGTGGGCGTTGATGAGGCTCACAAGGTACTCTTTGTAGTGCGCCCTGGGGAGATGAGAGGGTGGAATATTGTTCTTCTGAAGTTTGACTGATATCAACTGAGTGTGTCCAGCACTGTGCTGGGCACTAGCATACTCAGATGAACAAGACCGACACCCCTCGCCAGTTGCTCTTGTGGGCCCTTGCCAATCTGTGCACACCACCTTTCTGTGCCCTCGCCTAGAGAGGCCCCTCCCTCCCACTTCTTGCAGGACCTACTGCTTGCAGAGACCCACTCTTCTGCCCAGGCACACCCCCAGTGCTCCTGTGCCGCCGACGCCGTGCTCCACGCCCTGCCTGGCACTCACTGGCAGAGGCCGGCATAGCCAGCAGGAGTCTCCTTGCCGCAGGCTTCGTCCCGGAACCCGTTGGGAACTTCCTTCTGCTCCATCACTCGGCAGCCACCTAGGGGTAAGGGAAGGAAGGGTCCCTTTGTCTGGAGGGGGCCACTGACCACGAAGGCCCAGGAGAACTAGGATATGGATGGAGGCACGGGAGGTAGCCTCTAGGGAGGGGACTGAGGACAGGAGCCCCTGCTCTAACAGCTGTGCCAGAGATGCCACCGTGCAGACCACTTCCGACACAGAAGCAGGGACCTTGCTGTCCCTGCTTTTAGCCAAGCTGACTTCTGGCCCATATAATCATATACTCCCTTGAGACAGCTCTTTTGGTTGTGATTTAGCTCTTGCGAGGTTAGCTTATTCTGTGAAGGTCTTACTCTACACAGATGGTAAGAAGTGGGGCAGATTAGAATCATATATAACATCTTTCTGTTGCCCTCATGGAACCTAAAACAGTGCAACTAGTAAGTCTTTAATTAAATAGTCATTGAGTTAACTAATGAATCACTATCCTTTGGGAATGGGAGAATAAAATTAGCATCGAGGTGCCAGGCGCTTGAATGTGGCCTCACATAAAACAGCTTGGCTGCAAGGTGGATATGGTCCCCACTTTACAGAGGAAGAAACAAGCCTGGGGAGGCTGAGTCACCAAAGAGCACAACAAGCAAGCACAGGATGGGCCTGCGTCCTGGTCCAACCCCAGACCCAAGCCTCGCCTTCATCCATCACACAGGGGGAGCCCAGCCCCTCCTCTTGCCTTCTCCCAGGCCCGACACTCACCTCCAGGCACTGCCCGGGCCCCCGCTGGGGGCTCTGTGTTGAACATGACGTTATTGTCCTGAGGAGGGCAGAAGGATGGGCGTTAGCTTCCCTTGGTGCCAGCCTGCTGGATTTCTCGGCATCCAGGCCTTTCCCTTCCTGCCACCCTGTGCCCTGCCTCCTCTCCTGGGTGACTGGCAAACCAGCCAGGCTGGCCACCCCTGACCTGAAGCAGCTTCTGGAGCCGAGGAGCCGTCCAGTCCCGCAGGTAGAAGAGGCAGTCGCGGGGGTGGTGGCCATGCAGGGACTTCTTCACCCTGCAGTTAGGGTCTGGACATTTCTGGCGGAAACCCAGATGGGAGAGGGGAAGTTGGAGACTGTTGGGGTCCTGGCCTCTCAGGAACCCCTGCGTGAGGGGTGTAGGGGTGGGGGAGATGAGACATTGGAGGGTCTGGAGCAAGCAGAAGGGGAGAGAGGACAGAGAGGTGCTTTACCCCCCACTGTTCTCTTCTTCCCCTGGGTGTTCCTCAACGGCCTCCACCCCTCACTCCCTCACTCCCGATGGCAGCCCCACCCAGCTAGCCCTTCCATCCCCGTTCTCTGGGCTCACATTCTTGGCGTAAAAGGCATTGTAGCAGCCACTGCAGAACTGGTGGCGGCACTGGGTGCAGTGAAAGTGCATGCAGCCTCCTCGGGCCAGTGCGTACGAGAACTTGCACTTGGGGCAGTCTGCAAGGGACAGCAGGTCAGGGTTCGGGCTGCCACTGCTCCTCAGGCCCTCAGGAAGAGAGCCGCTGGCAATGAGAGATTACTGGGCAAACAGGCAATCTTACCTATGCCATTTTCCTGAAGGTACATCGCCAAGCCCTGGGCCTGGTACTCCGGGTCATTGGTGCGTTTCCAGTTCTGGAAATCTTCACAGCTCCGACCTCGGTGCTGCTCCTCCCACTGCCAGAAGGAAACGAGCTTCCCATGAAAGCTCTATCCTAGGCCCTTCTTGCTGGCCCCTCCACTCAGATCCAGCGGTCCCCTGGCTTAGTGTATGGCACTGCCATCCACCGTTTGCTCAAATCCCAAACCGAGGGGCCAGCCTTGGTTCTCTCATCTCTTCACACCCGAAACATTCACCAGCAAGTCTTGTTTCCACCACCCAAGCCTAGTTCAACCCTGTCCTTTTCTTCATCCCTACTCTGACCACCTTTACTCTGGGCCAGGTCAGGTCTCGTCTCGATTCCTAGTCTCTATGCCTCCACTCCTGCTCCCCTATGGTTCAGCCTCCACCTTGCAGCCAGTGTGCCTTTGAACATGTAACCAACTGCACTGGGAGTGTTCTAGCTTGGAGGTTTGGTGGTAAGGTCGCAGGTGTTCATTTTATTATGGTGTTTTATATGACAGATGCAGGGACTTCCCTGGTGGCACAGTAGTTAAGAATCCGCCTGTCAATGCAGGGGACATGGGTTCAAGCCCTTGTCCAGGAAGATCCCACATGCCGCAGAGCAACTAAGCCCGTGTGCCACAACTACTGAGCCTGCACTCTAGAGCCCGCGAGCCACAACTACTGAGCCCATGTGCCACAACTACTGAAGCCCACGCGCCTAGAGCCCATGCTCTGCAACAAGAGAAGCCACCACGATGAGAAGTCTGCCCGCGGCAACAAAGAGTAGCCCCTGCTCACCTCAACTAGAGAAAGCCCGCACGCAGCAACGAAGACCCAACACAGCCAAAAATAAGTAAATAAATTAATTAAAATAAGTTAAAAAAAAGACAAATGCAACTTTTTGGTATCAAATATTAAACTTTCTAAAGGTAAATGAGAGAGCATCACCCCTTGCTCAGTCGTAGAATGAAAGGCCGATCCCTTGCTGGACTGGCCTCACGGCCTCTCCTGATCTGGCAGCTAGCTCCTCTCCGACCGCCAGCCGCTCTCACCCTTGCTCTTGAGGCTCCAGCCACACAACACTTTTTCTGACTTTGGCCTTTCCATGTGTTGTTCTTTCTCTTCCAAATACTCTTTGCATAGTTGGCTTCTTCTTAACTTTCATGCCTGAGCTTAAATCCAGCCATTTCAGAGAAGACTTGTCTAACCTCTCGATCCTGTGTACTAGGTAGGTCCATCCTGTTATTCCTAACCTCAGATTCCTATTTGTTTTCTTCATAGAACTCACGGCGATGTATAATTCTGCTCTCTCTCCTTCCCTCACCCCTCCTCCCTCCCTCCCTGGCTAGCCTGTAACTCTTTGAGCCCAGAGCTCATGTCTGTTCTGTTCTCCAGCACACCCCGTGTCTAACAGTACCTGCGGTGGCTCAGCAGGTATTTCCAAAAGGATGGATGTGTCTCACCTGGCGCTTACAGCGCACGCAGAAGGTCTGGTGACACTGGGGACATGTTGCCTCCAGCTGCTCACGCTCGTATATGAAGCCAAAGGAGCACTGTGGGTGCAAGAGCATAAAGCTGTCTGAGGCCTGACCAGGCACCACTCCCCACCCGTCCCTCCGGTCAGCAGCTCTGGGCAGGCCTCTGACCTGGGCACACCACAAGAACTTGGGATCTCGCATGAGCACGCCCTCAGTCAGCTTCTTGTGGAACAGCGCATAGGCATCTGGCTCTAGGCTCTCTCGAAGCTGGGAACAGGATGTGGAAGTGGCGGGTGGGCAAGGCTCCTGTTCAAAGCCCAGGGCACCCTGAGTCCTAGGGACTTCAGTACCTGGATATCGAGGGTGGAAAAGTAGCTGAGCAGCTGTGCATCATCGGTGAGGTCGGGGCGGCCACAGGCAGGGCACACCATGTCTGTGATGTGTTTCTCCTTCAAGGCAATGGTGAAGTGCTGGCGGAAGCAGTCGGGACAGATAGTGCACTCACAGGAGGTCAGAGCCTGCATCTGGTGGAGGGGAAGGGAAGGGAGGGAAGAGGGTAAGAAGCTACAGTTGCCAGCTGAGGGGGGGCAGTAGCCAGGTGTCTGCTATGAAACCGGGGTCTAATTAACAACTGGGCGGGCAACCTAAATGTCTGAAGACCTTCAGATGGAAAAAAACAGACAATGGTGAGACCTAAGGTAAACGGAAGAATGCCCTCTAAAGGCATCCACATTCAATTAAAAGCAAACACACAATAACTGAATCACTTTGCTGTACACCTGAAACTAACACAGCATTGTAGATCAACTATACTCCAGTAGAAAATAAAAATTTTTTAAAAGTTAATTTAAAAAGGAAAAAAAAGCCGGGGGTGGGGTGGGGGGGGGGTGGTGGTGGTGGATTCCCTGGTGGTCCAGTGGGTAGGACTCCGCACTTTCACTGACAAGGGCCCGGGTTCAATCCCTCGTTGGGGAACTAAGATCCTGAAAGCTGTGTGGCGTGGCCAAAAAAAAAGCAAACACAAACAACATCCTTGAAATGACAAAACTATAGCAATGGAGAACAGACTAGTGGCTGCCATATGACAGGAGGAGGGGAAGAAGGTTCCAACTATAAAGCGGTAGCACAAGGGGGTTGCATTGTGGTATCTTGATTGTGGTGGTGGTTACATGCATCTACATGTGGGGTCAAATGGCATACAACTACACACATACACACTGATGCACAAAATGAACAAAGCCTGTGGTCTAGCTGACATTGTACCAATATCTATTTCTTGGTCTTGATATTGCACTATGATTATACAAGATGTCACCATTGGGAGGGGGTGGATAAAGAGCACACAGGACTCTGTACTATTTTCATAACTGCCTGTGACTCTACAATTATTTTAAAATAAAGAGTAAAAACAAAAAACATACAGAGCCAGCCTAACTAAACTGGGCTGTATTTTGCCAAAGAACTGCCACTTCTGACCTAGAGTAAGTCAGAAGGGGCTCAGGAGATAAGAGGGGCCTATTCCTACCAAGTGGGTATTTGATGATCACATTAAATAACGGTAATTTTTTTGGTGTGACAGTGGTATTTGTGGTTATATTTTCAAAGAGTTTTATCTTTTAGAGATACATATTGAAATATTACAGATAAACTATCTGACATCTGAGATTTGTTTCAAAATAATCCTATGTAGGGGCTTCCCTGGTGGTGCAGTGGTTGGGAGTCCGCCTGCCGATGCAGGGGACACGGGTTCATGCCCTGGTCCAGGAGGATCCCACATGCCGCGGAGCGGCTGGGCTCGTGAGCCATGGCCGCTGGGCCCGCGCGTCTGGAGCCTGTGCTCCGCAACGGGAGAGGCCACAACAGTGAGAGGCCCACGTATCACAAAAAATAAAAATAAAAAAAGAATCCTATGTATGTGTAGATGAAGTAAAGATTGGTCATCCATTAATAATGGCTGATGATGAATACATGGTGGGGGGAGGGAGAGTGGAATCCATTATACAGTTTTCTCTACTATTGCATGTTCGAAATTTCCCATAATAGAACATTTAAAAAAAAGAGAGGGAGGTGGCCTATTCTTGCCCTCCCCTTTCCAGAAGCCTTCAGGGGCACATGGGCAACTGCAGAGCAAAAGACAAGATCAGAGACGGGCTGGGGTAGAGTGGGGATCCAAAGGGAACAGAGCAATTCTAAGGCCAGGGGCAGTGGGGAGGGACTTACCCGGTTGCGGGGCAGGGCCCAGCTGCACACGGCACACTCCTGGGCAAGCAAGCGGCGCAGGAAGGCCCGGTCCTGGCTCTGCCTCACAGCTTCTACCACATCCCCCAACTCATAGTTCCTGGGTGTTTCCTGCAGTAGCGCCAGCGCCAGCTCTGCCCGGCCCCAGCTGGGGAGTGCGTGGACTGCCAAAAGCCGTCTGACCAGGCTCTGCAAGGCGATTCAGGTGGAGAGGGAAGAAGTGGCTGTCAGACCGCAGAGAGCCTACCCCTCAGCCTGCCCTCAGCCCTACTAAGTGGGCTCTTCACCTCCTTCCAGCACCTGCTTATCTGGCCCGTCCCAGGAAGGGGTGGGCTCAGGACCACTGTCCCAGAGGCGCTGATGGAAGGGTTCTAGGCGCTGGCGCTGTAGCTCAGTCAGGGCTCGTGCCACGTCACCTCCATGTTGGAACAAGGCATGAAGAGACCCCTCCTCAGGCTCAAAGCCCAGGGACCGGAGCTCCTGCACCTGTGAGTTGGGAGGGGTGAGAAGGAGTGAAGAAGAATGTGAGAGGCTCTGAGATCCACAGCCCTCAATCCTGCACCCGCTCCAGCACAGCTGCTGCTACCTTCCTCCGCCGGGCCCGCACACACTCTTTCACAGCTTCATCCAGGTTGCCGTGACGATCCAGCCAGGCATTCCGGGCCTCCTGACAGGAAAAGGCACCCAGCCTCGGGTCCTGCTGTCCAGCCAGCTCAGCCACCATCTCCAGCACGTAGGGCAGCTCTGAGCGCAGCCACTGCAGGGGCACCTCGGTGCCCGAGTACTGCAGAGCTGAGAAGACCTCCTCTGGACAGGCGCCTCCGGCTTCCCCTTCCTAAGGCACAGTCCCGCCCAGACAGGGCGCCCATCAGGAAGGGCACACCCCACCCACCCTTAGCCCGAACCAAAATGCTGACAGTGCTTGAGCTGTCATGGATCATGGATCACGTGAGCAGGACACAGCATGATGCCTGCCGTGGGGGAAGGGTTCAATAAGAGGCAGCTGCTGCTAACAATGACAGGTTTTGAGAACTTGCATCAATCAACTGCAGCCTCTCTCTTCCCCCACAAGCTTATCCCAGGCCCAAATCCTCACCCGGATCTTGAGCACTAGCTGGAGACCTTCCTCCCGCATCTTGTCTTGGCGCTGCTTCTCAAGGTCCCCACAGGAACTGGCCAGGGGGGCACTGAGGCGTCGTGGAGGCCCTGGTTCAGGGAGTTGCTCTTCCAAAGAGCTGGCAAGGGGCTGAGGGGTATGCTGTACTGGGTTGGGGCTGCTGGTCCGGTTGCACATAGCACACACCCAGCCAGGGCCCGAGTTGCAGAAGGTACAGTGAATGCAGTACCACACTGGAGTCTGGGCAGAGGAGAGCAAAGTATCCTCCTGCTGGGAAGGCAGAAAGAATTATCCCATTGAAGGTTGGCTGAGGCTCAAGATGGAAATATAGGAAGCTGGGGGGAAGATACCGGGGAACTGAAGGAAAATAGGGGATGAAGAAGTAGAGAATGACCTGTGGTAACAGGTGCAAATAAAGAGCTGAGAAGGCCAGGAACAGGTTACCTGAAGGGGCTGCAGGCAAACGCCGGCATCCTGAGAATCCACTACCAAGCTGGGAGGCTGAGCCAGCCGAGGTCGCTCACACATGGCACACAGCACAAACACAGCCTCATTCTCAAAGGTGCAGCTCTGGCAGGCCCAGTGACCCCGTGCAAGCTCGGGTTCTACGCCCCCAGCTCCTTGGGGACCCTCAATCCCCAGCCCCAACCCTTTACAGCCTCGGGGCCGATCACAGGCCACACAGAGTACTGTCCAAGGTTCATTCAGCATGGCGCAGGCAGAACAGTGCCAGGGAAGACGGGCACTTGCAGGATCAGGGGAAGAAACAGAGCTGTCTCCCAGGGCCGGCAGGGAGGTTGACTGAGGCTGTGGTGGAGCTGAGGCAGGTAAGCTGTAATGGAAAAGCAGACACGGCCTGCTGAGGGGGTGCCTGGGACCCTTACTCATGGGCATCCCTCATTCCCTGCAGGACAACACATGGCTCTGGCCTTTGCACATGTCTGGAACACTGCCATACCCATAGCCTCTTCAACATTTAAATGACAGCCTAAAGTCCACATCTGGCTGGTAAATATCCCTAACATAGGGTCTGACCCCTATTAGGTGCTTAAAATATTACCAACTGATTGAGTTGATCCTTCTGACTAAGCTGCATCCTCCTACTACCTATCTGCACACCCAAATAATCTATTTTGCTATGACTGCTACTTGCTTGACATGTATATCTATGATCTCCTGGAAGGCAGTAACTGGCTGCTTGCTCTCTATGAGACAGTCTTTAGCACAGAATCCAGCACATAGTAGATACTCAAATAATTTTAAGTTCTCTCAATTTCGCTCCCACTCAGGAGAAAAGGCCTCTCACTTGGGGGTCAGGTGGGTGGCCTGGGGGGCCACAGGCAGGGTCTGGCGGAGGTGATGTGCACGGTCTGGGTGTCCATGGAAGAGGCAATCACAAGTTGGGCACAAGCCCTGCTTACAAGCTAAGCAGTGCAATGTGCCTGGAGCAGAACCACAGAGGAAGCAGGGACCAGGAATGGAGGCTGGAGATCAGGAAAAAATAGAACATCTTTCTAAAAAAGACCAGGTTACATTTGAATCTGCTGTGGAGGGGACAAATCACAGACAACTTTTCAGCATATTTTTTCAACCCAAGGAAACAATTTTAATCTACACAAAAGGAAGATAACCAAGAAGACAGGAAATTTCCATCAGTATGATCTACTAGCATTCCCACCCCCCAACATAGGACAATAATACCTGGGGCAGAGGGTGTGGTGAGGGGGCCAGGATCAATCTCTCTCAGTAAGGGGGCAAACTCTGAGAGCTGCAGTATCTGAGGAAAAAGGACAGGGAATGAGCAAGGGCTTGGGGACAGAGGCCCACAACAGGTTCCCTTTGTTCGCCAGGCCCCAGAGCCCCATTCCTGCCTTCCTTACATCATCTTCAACCTTGTCTTTCAGCAGCTGCTCCAGTGCTTGTGGTTCTGGATGAGTATTCTGCAAACAAGGTAAGAGGAGTTCCCACCTAGAGCCCTGGAACAAGGCCCTCCCTCAAAGCCCTGGTCCCCCAACGTTCACAGTGTGAAAAGTACAGAGAGATCCTAAGTTACTGTGGGGACTATGCCTATGGTTCAGCAGCATGGGAGTCCCCACACTGGCTTTGTTGTTAGGCTGGGACTAGAGATACCTCACCTGTAGCAGCAGGCTGAGCTCTGTCCGAAGCAGCAGTACTTCCAGTGTGACTGTAGCAACTTGTTGCTCATCCGGCTCCTTCTGGCCCTCAGGGAAGCTCAACCCATCTGGCTGCTCCTCTGTGTAGCCATACAATCGCAGAACATCCCGGCCCCCCTGCCACACATTCAAACCAGTCACCGCCTAGCAGGTCCCCTTCCCAATAGGGCTGGACCTCAAACCATTCAGCACAGCCTCAGGCCCTTTCTAGTCAATCCCCAGCCCAGGCTAAGTTCCC
This sequence comes from Globicephala melas, assembly GCF_963455315.2. NCBI lineage: Eukaryota > Metazoa > Chordata > Mammalia > Artiodactyla > Delphinidae > Globicephala > Globicephala melas. Next base: position 104,016,243 of record NC_083315.2, on the reverse strand, counting down.
TTCTCCCATTAGGGGCCCAGGGGCTTCACCTGAACAGCATCCACCGTACTGCGAAAGACAGGGTTATTAAACTTGACCCCGCGCCAGTACCGGGGCCGCTGAGGGCTGAGGAGGTTGCGGCCATATTTCTCCAGGATGTTCAGGGCCGTGGAGAGGGTGTTGAGGTAGTTTCGGGGCTGCGAGCAGTCAGAGAGCAGAGAGCTGTGAGCCCCAACCCGGCCTCAGGTCCTCTGTCCTCCTCCCAACCCGGGCCGGGCCTCACCTCCCCATGAGCGTTGCAGCGGACCAGGCGTGCAGCATCCAGCTGCAGGTAGCGGGCTGCTGGCGGCAGAGAGGTGACCAGTAGCGGCCGGAGCTGCTCCAGCGAAAACGCCTGCCCGGAATCCTTCCTCAGGGCGCTCGCCAGCTCCTCGCGGGCCGCCAGGAAGGCCCGCTCCTCCTCCTCCCCCGGCATCCTGAGACAGGAGTCAGCCCCAGCCCGCTGTCCGACGGGACCCGGCGCAGGCTGTGCGCGGTCCGAGCGCCGCCAGTAGCGCCTGGGGTCTGGCTTCGCGGCCCGACCCGGTCGGTTCGGACGCCCCGGGTCACTCACGGCACGGTCACTCTTCGGCCCCGGGCCCAACGCCAGGGTTAGCGGGAACAGGAAGTACTAGGAAAGAGGGCGGGACTGCAACCCAAATTCAGGGGAAGGGGCGGGGTCTAAGCTTGAGGAAGGGCGGAGGCCAAGAAATCGGGGGGCGTGGCCCAGGGTCCCAGCCAATGATAATGATAAATAATCCATGGCTCCTCCCCCAGAGCGCCTAGGCAGCAAACCCTGTTCTGGTGTTCATCCCCTCCTTGGTCCAGGCTGGTCCCACCCCTCTCCGGATAGACCCTGGTACGGGGTTACTTTACTCCCCTCAAAGCCCTCCTCTCTATCCGGGACCCCACAGGGGAAATCCCACTCAGCTGGGGACTCAACTCTGGCCGGCCTGAGCCCCACTCAAGCCCCTTCTCCAGTCAGTCTTGAAGATAGGGCGCCCTCCGGGAGGAAGCCCCTGCGCCTTCTCCCTTCCTATCCTCTGTCCCTTCTCCCTCCTACTACTTCTCCCGCCCACTCTGATCCCTCTCTGGCCCTTCCCCGCAGTCAAGCCTTCCTGGGGGAGCCCCACCACTTAACACCCCCTTTCCCACTCTCCCACCCTTCTCACCCCAACCCTGACAGTCCTTGGACGGTTCTTTCCCCCTCTCTCTAAGCCCCTCCCCTTCTCCGAGGGACAGCCCCTGTTCAATCTCCGCCGGTCCCACTTGTCCTAGCCCCTCCCCCGGACAGCCCCTGGGTTTGTGACCGAGTCAGCACCGCCTCTTCTAGTCTCACAGGCCGAGAATGGCAGAGGGGCTCCTTACGGTTTGCGGCCTTCCAGGGGGAGGGGGAAAAGAAGGAAGGGGGTGGGGCTGAGGGGGCGGGCCTGGACGTGGGGAGTGAAAGCGAAAGCCCAGGCGGCGAACAGGGAGACCGGAGACCTAGCAGCAACTGGAGCAACATGGCCAAGCCTTGCGGGGTGCGCCTGAGCGGGGAAGCCCGCAAACAGGTAACGGGGGACCGGGAGGCCAGGAAGGCGCCGAGGAGCCCTCCTAAATGGAGGCCAAACTGGGTGCTCCGAGGGACCAAGGCCGTGCCAGAGAAATCTCCCAACCTCTCTAAGTGCTTTCACTTCTGCCCGGGGATTACCAGATTCCTGCCCTCCGGACAATCTCTGCACTGAGCATGGGCTTCCAGGGAAGTCTGGCATGTGGTGGGGAAGGACTGAGCCAAGTTGGAGGGCATCCTATTGGGGGTGGGATCTTACTCTGGACAACTGAGACCCTTAACGAACATCCGGGTACCGCTCTCTGTGCAGGTGGATGTCTTCAGGCAAAATCTTTTCCAGGAGGTAAGTCTTCTGGATTCAAGCGATTTGACCCAGAATCTTAGGCCAATACTTGAGGGTTGCAACTTCTCAGACTGATCCCCAAACCCACCCTCCATCCGCGCCTTACTTCACTTATTAAGCCTCCATCTAAGATAAGCTCTTAATTATTGATCTCTGCTTTTACCTGTACCCCTCTTAATACCTTCTGCACTTCCACCACTTCCTCTCCCCTCTTTTGGTGTGGAGGGAAAAGCCATGGCCCCAAAGCAGGAATACCACAGTTCTAACCTTGGTTCTGCTGCGTCCCAACTTGGGGAATTCCCTTCAATTTTCAGGGCTTCAGTTCCCTCATTTATAAGTACTGGAGTCAATGATTTCCAAGGGCCCTTCCAGTCCCACTTCTCAGACATCTCACTGAACGTCTTCTGTGATTCCGACCCTTGCAATGTAACCCACAGGCTGAGGAATTCCTCTACAGATTCTTACCTCAGAAAATCATATACCTGAATCAGCTCTTGCAAGTGAGTAGTGTGGACCCCTCCTGCCCCATCCCATGGCCTCTCTCCTCTCCATCCACCCTCTCTAGCTAACAACTGGGCTCCGAATGCAGAGAACAGTCGCAAATGGTGGACTGGGACCATTAGGATAGTGTGAGGCCTGAGCCTAGGTTAGGAGGCAGAGGTTGGGTGGGATGTGTGGAGGAAAGGCTCTGACTCAGGATGAGGGGAAGAGGTTGGGCAGCCCCTGACAGTGAGCTCTGTGCAGGAGGACTCCCTCAACGTGACTGACATGACTTCTCTCCGGGCCTCGCTGGACATCCCCATCCCAGACCCTCCACCCAAGGATGATGAGGTGAGGCACTCATGGTGTAGGGCTTGGGCTATAAACCCAGTGTAAGTGGCCCTCCAACCTCCATGACTTTTCTAAAGCTACTTTCCCCCTTTTTTCCTTAGATGGAAACGGATAAGCAAGAGAAGAAAGAAGGTAAGAGAGGAAGGGGTGGCTAGGAAAAGGGAAATGGCACACTGACTACTGGATGAGAAAGGGTCTAAGTCCCCTCTTTCTCACAGTCCCTAAGTGCGGCTTTCTCCCTGGGAATGAGAAGGTCCTGGCCTTGCTTGCCCTGGTTAAGCCAGAAGTCTGGACTCTCAAAGAAAAATGCATTCTGGTAAGCCTGGGAACTGGGGGACAGAGAAAACGAGCAAGGCCAGGCCCTGGTCTCCTTCAGAGATTCAATTCCTTCATTTAGGAAACTATTCCCCAAATAGGAAGCTTCCTTCTGTACCTTGGGTTTAGATACCTTTTGTTCTCTATCACGATGATATCCCCAAATTAGACTGTGCTACATCCACCTCTATAACCTGAGAACCTACTGCTGTACCAGGTACAGAGTACAGATGCTATGATACAGTGAGTTGGTTTAAGAACTTGGGCCCTAGAGGGAGACTGCCTTTGTTCAAATCCTGACTCTATCACTTACCTAACTGGTTACTTTAAGTAAGTAACTTAGACATCCTGTGACTCAGTTTTTTCATCTGTTAAGTGGGTACAATAAGAATATATACTTTGAAACAAGCAAAAAAAAAAAATATATACCTTGAAAGGTTGTTGTGAAGATTAAATGAGATATATAATACATAGCACAGTGCCTGCCATATAATAAGTACTCAGTTAAATGTACCTATTATTAGGAAGTAGCAGTAATCAGAATAGAGGGTTTGTTGAATGATTCCTACATGATATCTCTTAATGTAGGTGATCACATGGATCCAGCACCTCATCCCCAAAATTGAGGATGGAAATGACTTTGGGGTGGCAATCCAGGTGAGAAAGGGTGTGTGAGAATGCTGACAGCAGGGAGAGACTTGGGGAGTAAGGGATAGGAGCTAGACAAGAACTGGGAGGAGGAGGGAGACGGTGAGTGAAGGAGGGAGGAGATGAAGGGTTGTCTTTGCTTTCCATTTTTTTGTCTCCACAGGAAAAGGTGCTGGAGAGGGTAAATGCAGTCAAGACCAAAGTGGAAGCCTTCCAGACAACCATTTCCAAGTAAGGACAGCTGGAAGGCCAGCGCCGGGGTCTGCAGGGACATTTCTTTGGGACTCCCAAAGCTGGGCATGCCTATCGGATGAAGCGGTGCTTTGGGAAGGGTCTGAGGGAGTACCTCTCTCTGAACATCCATTCCTGTGGTTACTCCTCTTGCTTCTGGCAGGTACTTCTCAGAACGTGGGGATGCTGTGGCCAAGGCCTCTAAGGAGACCCATGTAGTAAGTGGACAGTCCACCAGCCTTTTAGCTGAGGCTGCTGGGGATGGGGGGTGATGAGAAAGTGGGGGATAGAGGTCCTCTTTGTCTCATTTGTGACCTTCCCAATGTGGAGAATATTAAGCCCAGGAAAACTGATTTAGGCTTCAAAAACCTTGACCCCCTTCTCTGTTTGATCCTCTGGGATCCCATTTCTTGGCTGAGAAGGGGCTCATTCCTCAAGTTACCTATTCCCTGTATGAGGAAACCAGACTAATGTCCCAACCTTCCATGGGGCTGACTCAGCTTTGCCTTCCACATCCCAGATGGATTACCGGGCCCTGGTGCACGAGCGAGACGAGGCAGCCTATGGAGAGCTCAGGGCCATGGTGCTGGACCTCAGGGCCTTCTATGTGAGTGTGGAGTAAGCCCCTAAGGGAGGTGGATGAGGGGCGCAGGGGAAAGGCCAAGAACCTGACTGTTGCCCTCTGGCCTTCTTCCAGGCTGAGCTTTACCATATTATAAGCAGCAACCTGGAGAAAATTGTCAACCCAAAGGGTGAAGAGAAGCCATCTATGTACTGAGCCCAGGGTTAGAAGGGAAATAAATGACCTATACTTTGTGTGGATAACCTCTGGTGTGTGTCATTCATTCAAAGACATTTACTGAGTGTCGCCTATATCCAGACACTAAATGTGAATGAATGTGGTGATGAGAAAGGGAGGGGTGCCAGGAAGACGAAGATGAATTAAAGGTGCATCCTGTTCTTAGGAAGTCATCCTAAAGAACAGGGTGGGAACTGTTACATGCCATGACAGCCATGAAAATAACCTGTATTGGGGAATTTCACAAGATTATTTCCATCTGGAGGTGTCATGAGTGCTTCCTGGAAGAGATGGCATCTGGGCAGAGCCCTTATAGGAATAATCAGGCTTTGGAGAGACTGGGGGAAAGCTCTGAGGCTGAGGTCAGGGAATGAAGAAAGGCACAACCCTTTCTTCAGCTCAGAGCACACGTGGAGGGAGAATGAGATTTCACTGGGAAAATTATGGGTAAATGGTTGGACTCCTTCTCAAGGGCTGGGAGGGGCAAAAACGCTTCCAAGGCATTAAGGCGAAGGAAATTATACTACAGGACATTATGGGAAGGATGGTTCAATAAAATTCTTTTTGACCTTTACCCTCCTCCTTCAGCCAATGCCGTCTTTGTTTCTGCAGTCATTACATTGAGGAAAGGAAGGGCCAGATAACCTGCAGTTGCAAAAGTGACACGGCTTATTAGTAAGTGACAAAGCCGCTCTAGAGTACCAATCCACTCATTCCATAGTTGGAGCCAAGCTGTCCGCTACGTACCGACATTCGAAGCTCCGCGTTTCGGGGAGACACCAGATGAGGGGCGCGGGCACCACCCAGGTGGCACAGCGGGGCCTGTAGGGGCGGGAGGCAGAGGTAACAGACGCAGCCATCTTGCAATCAAGAGCCGAAGTGGGGTAGCCTAGCCAATCAGCGTGCGGGTAGCTCTCTACAGTCAAAGGCGGGACAATGTTGGATGCTGATTTGGCAAAACGAGACTCTCTAAGCCTATCAAAGAGCACCACGTGGGCGGGACTCCAGAAGCCGGTCCGACTTGGAGCTCTGGTTATGTGTCCCCAAGGCAGGCGCAGCTCTGGTGCCGCCGCTTGGGGGCGGGGGAGGCGGAGCTCTCTGCTGCAACATGCAATCCCGGCCGCCTGCATTCCGGGCCGGGTGGGGGCCGGGGGCCGGGCGCCGGGCTGAGGTCTGCCGGAGCCGGCGGGCTGCCTTCGAGTCAAGTCAGCGTCACCGTCGAACCTAAGTGAGGGGGCACGGGGAAGGGCCCAGGAGGGCTTGGGGGCGCTGGAGGGGGCTTCGCGGACGCGAGCTGGGGCCCCGCTCGCCATGGGGGAGGTGGAGATCTCGGCCCGGGCCTACGTGAAGATGTGCCTGCACGCCGCCCGTTACCCGCACGCCGCTGTCAACGGGCTATTGCTGGCGCCAGCGCCGCGGTCGAGAGAATGCCTGTGCCTCACCGACTGTGTGCCCCTGTTCCACAGCCACCTGGCCCTGTCTGTCATGCTGGAGGTCGCCCTCAACCAGGTGCCGCCGCTGGACGCCCACCGACCACCGCGAAACCCCCCAACACCCCTAGCCCAAGGCCAACCCTGGCCTCTTGGCAGTAGTGCGCACCCATAGGGCGGGCGGCACGATTTAGTTACTGACGGCGCTTTCCCATGGCAGGTGGATGTGTGGGGCGCGCAGGCCGGGCTGGTAGTGGCAGGGTACTACCATGCCAATGCAGCTTTGGACGACCAGAGGTGAGTGGGGAAGGCAGAGGCAGAGGGCTAAGGATTATGGGGTGGGGGATGTCAAGAGAGCCCCTCTTGGTCATTCCTTCCATTTTTCCTTCATCCAAGGCTTAGCCACTGTAGAGCTAAGGTACCTACTAGGCTGGGTAGGCGGTGAGAAAATATAAAGAAATGTTATTTTCCTGGAGGAGCTGCGGTGGGGTGGGAAGGACAATAACAGGCTGACACCTGCTGTAACTGAGATCCCCCCAAGTGCTGAAAACACAAAGGAAGCCCAACCAGCAGCTTCTAAAAAAAGGAAGTTTCTTTTTATATATACAGTTCACCGTTTAACAACACCGGTTTCAACTACCTGGGGCCACAAATAGGCGAACTTTTTTCACTGAATAGGTACTCCGGTACTACAGGATCCGAGGTTGGTTGAATCCCGATGCAGAATCCAGAATAGGGAGGGCGCACTGTAAAGTTACCTGCAGGTTTTCAACTGCGGGAGGCTCTGTGGCCCCTAGACCCCTCATTGTTCAAGGGTCAACTGTATACAGAAAAAGTTATCTACGTATACAGTAGTCATGTAGTTGGAGCAAATTATACTGTTTTGTAATTTGCTTTTCTCTCCTTAATAAATATCTGACATCTTTCCATCCCTACACTAATATCTACCTTACCCTATCAGCTATACAGTATGAACATGGATGTACCATAATTTATTTAGTGCCTTACATTAAACATTGAGGTTGTTTCCAATTTTTTTTTTATTACAGACACTGTCCTATTATTACAGTAAATTCTTCGTTAGTAGGGTTTCTGGGTTAACATACAATATAAATCTGGATGGTTATGCCAAAGTACTCTCCAAAAAGACCATCTTAGATGTCCACTCTCACCAGCAGTGTCTGAGCACCTGTTTCCCACAGCGCTCAAGCATAAGTCTTGCACGAAGCAGTCAGGCAGGCCTGATGCCCCCAGGCCAACTACAGGGAAAGGCCGTCACTGCCTCCACGTCTATGGGCTCTGGGAGGCCCAGCTCAGATGGACGGGGTCTGCCCACAGGAGGCTCTTCACAACTCTGATCTTCCTTCTACACAGCCCTGGGCCCTTGGCCTTGAAAATCGCTGGGCAGATTGCAGAATTCTTCCCTGATGCAGTACTTATTATGGTGAGGCTTGGGTTTCAGAGTGGGGAGTTGGAAAGAAAGTAGGAAGGGGGAATCCTCGAAACCCTCACCTGCCCTTCCTTGTCCACACAGTTGGATAATCAGAAACTGGTGCCACAGCCTCACGTGCCCCCAGTTATTGTCCTGGAGAGCCATGGTCTCTGCTGGGTCCCCAAGGACAAGAACTTGTGAGTGCCCCACTCCCTCCACCTCTTCTTGGAAGCCCACAGCTCCTGAGCCTCCTGTTTTTGGTTCTGCCCTAAGCGTCCTTCTCTAGAAACTAACCTCTGCCAAGTGTCTGGCCCCTCTGCCTGCTGAGTTTGACCTCCATGGGGGTTGTTATTTCAGAGTGATGTGGAGGGACTGGGAACAGTCACGGCAGATGGTGGGAGCACTACTAGCAGGCCGGGCCCACCAGCACCTTGTGGACTTTGACTGCCACCTTGACGACATCCGGGAGGATTGGACCAACCAGCAGCTCAACGCCCAAATCACCCAGTGGGTTGGTCCCACAAATGGAAATACCTGAGCCAGGGCCAGAGGGGAGGCTCAGGATCCAATAAAGAGACTTGGGCTGTTGGGCAATGGTATGACTAGATTTATTGTGCCTGGGAGGCAAGGTGAGGGAGAAACCTCAACAGACAGAAGGTGGGGAAAGTCTGGAGTCTCCTGTGAAAGTCAGGAAGGTCTCTGCTGGACCAATCACAGAATGAGAGGAGGCTCTCAATAGATCATTCCCTTTGTTTCTCCCCTGGGCTTCTTGAGCTTCTCAAAGTTCTTCAGGATGATGTCATATAACACAGCCTATGGGGCCAGGGAGGAGTGGGGGTCAGCCGCAGGTCCCCAGTGGCTCTGTGCCCCATTTCTTGCCTTGTGGAGAGGTTGAGCTTTGATACCCTTCACCCCCAGCCCGCAGGGTCAGGGAGTGGGTGGCCTGGGAAAGCTGCCTCTGCCCACCCCTGCCCTCGCCTCCTCACATAAGCGTTGCGGATCTCCATGACCATCAGCCGGATATCCCAGTACTCTGCCTCATCCAGTTCGTGCACCAGCTGCCGATAATCACCCTGTGGGAGACTCGGGTCAGGCCTGACTTCAAAGGTGTCCCTCCTCCCATGCACCCTGACCTGGGCCTCACCTACCACGTGGGGCTGCTTAGCCGCTTTGGTCACAGCATCACCTCGCTCAGAGAAATACCTGTGGGAAGTAGAAGGGTGTGGAGTAGGGGGAGGAGGGAGCACAAGCCTCAGTCCCAGCCAAAGGCAGAGCAGTGGGCAATCACTCACTTGGAGATTTGAGTGTGGAAGCCTTCCAGCTTGGTGTGAAGGGTGGTCATCAGCTCAAACACCTTCTCCTGAGGAAAGAAAGCGAGGAGGAAAGTGTAAAAGCAGCATGGATGGGAGAAATAAGGAGGGCAGAGGAGTGGGGCAGTGTCCTCACCTGGACAGCCACTCCAAAATTGTTCCCATCCTCAATCCGAGGTATCTGCAGTTGCAACCAGGTGGTGACCTGGGAGGAGGGAACGGCATTGAAACCCCATTAGCCCCCAACCCAATTCCCAGGTTCCTGTCCTCCTTTGTATCCCTGCTCACGGTGGGTGGAAGTATGCCACGTCTGTCCTGAACCCCAAAGCCTGGAATTCTGGCTTCACTTGCTGTGCCCTCTCCTGCTAAGACCTGGCAGGTGCCATGCCCAACTGGCAGGGACGAAGGAGGACAAAGGGTGGGGGTGGAAGTGGGAGGGCTCACCAGGTTGAGCTTCTCAATGACATCCTTGATCTCAGGCTTCAGGCGCTGCAGGAGGACCACGATCTTCTCATTGCAGTTCACTGGGCCACAAGGAGGACCTAGGAGGTGGGCACTGGGTCAGTCACATGACTGGGACCGTGCCGGGCAGGGAAGAGGCATCCTTAGGGAGGAGCTCCTGGGAGGTGAGACACAAGTCCCTTTCACCATAGTGATACCTTTGTCTTCATCTTCCCCTTTCTTCTTTTCATCCTTGTCTTCCTTCTGTAGGGAGAAGGGGTCTCTTAGGCAGGCCTAAGGCTGATTTTCCCCATATTGGGTCCCTCCTCCCAGCTCCTGCCAACTTGCCTCCTGTTGTTTCTTCCGCTCCTCCTTCTCTTTCTCCTTGACTGGATCAGGCACTGGGATGTCCAGCGGGGCCTTCAGATTGCTCAGGTTGGCTTCATTGAGAGCTGGCTCCTGGTGCAGGGGGGTAGAAGGGCTGGAGGCAGGGGCGGGCTCTCACCTCCTCACTCTCATGGCCCAGCAGGCTCTCCCTTTGGTCCCTACTCTCTACTCCCTGCCCAGCCCCAGTACCTTTAAAAATGCATCCAACTCAGAAATCTTCTTGGGGAAATAGCTCCCGAGCAGGTTCTCTGTCTGTGTGTATGGTAAGGGTAGGGGAGGATGGCGGTCAGAATCAAATGCCCCTCCTAGGCAGTGAAGCAGGGCTGCCACTGCCCAGCAAGGAAGGGCTGAGCAGTGGGACTGGGTAGGGAGGGGTGGGGTGATGACGGGTCAGGTCTTACCTTAGCACATAGGTCTTCACGGAACACATCCACCTGTGGGACACAGGCAGCCCTTCAGACAACTGGCTTTATGGCCAGTCTATTCAAGGACTCAAGGATCCTTAGGGCTGTGTAGGGTCTGACTTGGGGAAGGGTGGAGTGGACCCAGGTGGGGCGGGATTTGGGAAATGAGAACATTCCTGGAGCTGAAGGGCGAAGGGTTCAAGCGGAAACATCCCTAGTGTCTCCTGGGCTGTGGGAGGAGGGATGTAAGAGAGCCGCTGCGACTGGGGAAGGGGCGGAGTGCCCCGTGGAGTGGGCTCCGGGGCCTCCTGTGGTGGCAGGGCAGGGTCCGCTCCCAGTCTGTGTGTGTGGGCCTGGGCCCGGGGCCAGCGTACTTCCCCTCCACGCCAGCGCTCCGCTTCACCTCACCCCGCTGAACCTCGGCCGCCTCGCCTCTCTCTCTCCCGGCAGGCAGACCTGGCCGGGCTCCCCGGGCTCAGGTGCTCTGGGCACGGAGGCTCACGAGGGTTCGGATGACTGACCCCGACTCGAGTCGGGGGGCTGGGTGGGAGCGGGTCACGGACGCCCTCAGCCTCTCGGGGCCACGCCTCCCTGATGGGCCCTTCCTCGAACCCACAGCGCTCACCTTGGCTTGGGCTTCGGGCAGGACCCTGAGCGTGGCCATGGCCGGGGCGGCAGCCTAGGGCCGCACGCGGAGCGAGGAGTGGGCACGGGGAAGGGAAAGCGAAAGCAGCACTCGCTCCCCGCACTGCCCTCCTGGGTAGTGGGAGTGGAGGCACTGGAGGAGGCGGGGACAGACCAGAGAAAGGCTAGGAGCTGAGGGGCTCAGGGAGGCTGCCCAGCCGCGGCTCCTCCTAGAGCCCGAGAGGCGCGTTTCCAGCGCCCCGCCTCCCCACCGCCGCCAGTCTTTCGACTCCCCGCCTACCAACTCCGCCCACCCCACCTCCTCCCTCCCTGCCCTGCCTTCTACGCCCCCGCCTCCCCGGCCCCAAGGCCAGTGCCCACCTCTGAACTCCCCGCCTCCCCGCCTCCCCGCCTCCCCACCGCTGCCAGTCTTTCGACTCTCCGCCTACCGACTCCGCCCAACCCACCTCCTCCCTCCCCGCCCTGCCTTCTACACCCCCGCCTCCCCGGGCCCAAGGCCAGTGCCCACCTCTGAACTCCCCGCCTCCCATCTCCCTGCCTCCTCACAGCCCTCTGGCTCTCTTCTTTCCCTGCTCGGTGCTGGAGCAAGACCTGGCCTCCCTTCCTTTGCCCTGCCAGCGTGGACCCCTGGCTCCGCGGGCATCATCTGGCTCAGTGACATTCAGACTCTGGCATCGCCCCATCACAGGGTCATAAGAGAGGGTCAGCTCTCTTATGACCCTTGTGGGCTCCATTCCTCTGTAACCCACTCTCCGCACAGCAGCAGGATTCCACCTTGCTCTTGCTTAAAACTTTCTCGGCTTCCTGTTGACCTTAGGATGAAATCCAAAGGACTTTCCTGGCCCAAAAGGCCTGTCTGGCACCTGTTCCCCTTCAACTTCACTTTCCACTGCTTTCTCCCTCTTTCATTTCAGTTATAAATACCTGGACTTTCCAGCTGTTTCTCAAACCTGTTTGCAACAAGTTCATTCCTGCCTCAGGGCCTTTGTCCTTGCTAATCCCTTTGCCTGATACTCCCCTTCCCCTGCCTCAGGATGTCATTCCGTTCTCAGCTTAAATGTCACTTCTTCAGAGAGAACTCTATCTTCCTTATAAAGGAACTCCCTCCAAGTCTATTAGAAAGCAGCCTGTTTTAGTACCTTCATAGCACTATCTTTCTGAAATTAGCCGGTTTATTTTCTGGGGATAGTGTGGTTTAGACCAGGGACTGGCAAACCTTTTCCATAAAAGGCCAGATAGTAAATATTTTAGACTTTGTAGTGCCAGTAGGAACTACTCAACTCTGCCATTGTAGCAGGTAAACAGTTAAATGGATTAGCGTGGCTAGTTCCCATAAAACTTTATTTATGGACACTGGCATTTGAATTTCATGTAATGTTCACCTGTCAAGAAATATTCTTATTTGATTTTTTTTCAACCATTAAAATTGTAAAACCATTTCTTAGCTCTCAGGCCATTCAAACACTGGCCACAGGAGGGCTGTTGTTTGCTGATCCCCGACTTAGAACACAGACAACAGACCCATAATGCCTGGGTTAATAATTCTGGCTCCGATATTTACTAGTTGTGAAAAAGTTACTTAAACGCTGTGCCTCCATTTTCACAAGTGTACAATTGGAACGCTACCAGCCCTAGCTCATAGTGTTGTGAGGGCTAAATATGCGTGAATTTATAGACACTTAGAATGGTGCCCAACACACAGTAAGCACAAGTGTTTGCTGTTATTATTTATGAGTTTATCATCAGGCAGTAACCCATGGGCCCCCAAACAGCAGAAACCTTGTCTTTCTTATTCACATTGGCTTAATGAACATCTTTTAAGTAAATGAGCACATATAGACTCCCTACGGGAAGACAGGGTAGGAAGCGACTGTGAGTAGGGTGCCCAGATAGGCAGGCTCCTGAGGATGGCAGAGGGGGATTCAATGCTGGAGGCAGGGAAAACAAATCAACCAGGCTGGAGATGGAGCATCTGCTCAGTGGGAATGCCACCCATACCTAAGGGCACTGCTACCCGACCTGGCAGTGCCAGTCCTTGACATCAGAGCCCCAAAGAGCTTGATGTCTGCAGGGACTAGGAGACTGAAAGAACAGGAGGGATAGCGATCAAGCACAAGGGCATTCAAGGTCAGCGACAGCAAGGTCTTGCTGAGGAAACCTGGCGACCATCACACTCTCTTCTTACCCTTCCCACCCTTTGCAGGTCCCGCCAGCCCAATGATGAGCGGAGCCAGAGCCAGGCCTAAAGTGCCTTTATTTCTTTCAGTTATGCTTGTGGCTGGAGTGGGGGTGAGGGAAGAGCCCATGGCCCGGGATCCCCGGAGACCAGGGCTGATGATACCAGCTGCCGTAGGTGAGGTACCAGGCAAAGGTCCCCACCGCGGCGCCCACCACCTTGTGAGTATATTGGTGGAAATAGATGACGGTGCAGAGCAGCAAGAAGTTCCAGAGGCCCAGCAGCAGCACGTTGAGCAGGAAGACAAGGCGCAGGGGTGCGCCGGCGGGCAGCCCGTGGGCCAGGTACTTGGCGAACACTGCTGCTTCCTCGGCCATGAGCAGGCAGCAGAAGGTGAGCAGGAAGGTGTGGGAGGAGACGGTGTAGCCCCGCCACTGGTGGCCGGCCGCCAGGCAGCTGCGGCGGTCCGGCAGCTCGCGGAGCAGCAGGCCCTGGGGCAGAGGCTCGAAGCAGGAGCCCGTCAGGTCCTCGATGAGCAGGAAGGCCCTGCCGGCACCCCGCCACACAGCTGCCCCAACCACCAAGCGGCTCAGGTGCCGGGCAGTCACTGCCACGCGCCGTGTAGCCAGGAACACCACCAGCAACACGAAGCCCCCCAGGAAGGTGCACGTCCAGCCCCATGCTGAATTCACAAACTTTCTGTGGCAGAGAAGAGGGAGGGCTGCTGAGACCCCCTCAGCCCCATCTCCCCACCCTGCTCTACGTTCCCATCACGGCCCTGCCTCCAGTCGCATCTGTCGTTCCCGGTTCTCTGTTTCCTGGGCCCTCTCCCCCTTCTCCCCCCATGCACTTGAACTTGGCCATCTCCTTAGCGGCCCATTCAGCCTTCTAGGGCCCATGTTTCCTCTTCGGCGCTGTTCCTGTACCCCCATGACTCTGTTCCCCTCCCCCTCTGACCTTCTCCTCAACCTCCTAGCCTATTTTTAGTGTCCTGGACTGGCAAGAGCACAGAAACCTGGAGGAGGGAGCTGGGATCCCAGAGCCCAGGGAGCCAGCGCCCACGGCCTCTAGTGGACTCACATGTTGAAGAAGTTGCCATGGCTGGCAAAGATGGTCCGAGGGTTGACATGGAACTGCAGAAGGGGCCCGAAGATGACCACTGCTGCCAACCAGGCATGGTAGAGGCGCCGTAAGCAGGGGCTGCCCAGGAGGCGGGCAGCCTGTTCGCTTCCAAAGTATAGCAGAGCAGAGGCCACCCAGAGCAGCACCCTGACCAAGCAGCCCAGCAGTGCCCAGATCTGGGCCCCGGTCCCCCGCCCTGCCCCCACCGCCGGCCCCCGCTCCATGTTCCCTCCCCTCCCCACTAACAGCTTGCTCTGCTGGGCAGCTGAGGAGGGGCTGATGGGGCTCCCCCTGGACAAGGACAGACAGTGACAGGTGTAGCAGACACAGGGCAGAGCCCTGTTGGCAGCTGGCAGGCGGGGGAGAGGGGCGGGGGGCAGTAAGAGGCTGGGGCGGAGGGCTGCCACGTCAGCAGTGTTCTTGCCTTGGGTGTGTGTCCTGACAGCAGCCTGTGTCCTTCCCTGTTAGTCCTGTGCCTCCTTGACCCTCTAGGCTGGAACCATGTCCTAGTTCATGTTTCAGGGCCACGACCGAAACATGGGATGTTTTTGGCCACAGCCTGTTTGGGTCTGCCTGTCTCTGTTTGGTCAGCCAAAGTCACCCCCACCCCGCCCAGGTCAGACTCTCAGAGCCCCGAAGATCAGGTTCACTCCCAGGTGATAGTGGGTGGTGGAGACACTAGAAGGAAGATCCCCAGCCTGGAGTCCATCAAATCCTAAGGTTGTGTCCCCCAACCAATTATCCTGGGACTTGGCCTCCCAGCCTTACCACTGAGGCTGGACCCATAGGGCGGTGAGCAACCTACCCAAGGGAAGTCCCTGATATTCAGTAACTGTTTTGAGATCCCTTTTTGTCTTCCTTCCTCATTCCTCAAAACTGGTGGTGGGATCTCAGAGCACAGTGGAGGCCCGTGAAGTAGTGAAAGGAATGAGCAAGAAAGGGCACCTGGGTTCTGGCCCAACTCTGTGACTTTGAGAAAATCAACTAACCATCCTTGGTCCTCAGTGCCATCATCTGCAAACTGACCAAGATGGATTAACCAACCAGGATCCTTGCAGATCCTACAGCCCACACCTTGACATAGTCTGTGCTCAGGGATCCTATACCTGAAGACCTACAGAAGCACTCACACGTTTTTAAGTTGACACAAAATTTTACATTGTAATTTTAAATAGTTGCAAAGGACATAATTTCCAGTGTATCGTATATGTTGACATTTCAAAAATAAAGCTATCTTTATCACTCTTTTAAATATATCCAATGGAATCTAAACACTACTGTGATTATATACCTCACAGTTTTTCATTTAAAAACATGTGACAAGATCTTAAGAGTCAGAAATAACACTTCCATTCTTTCCCCACAGAAATTATCCTAATGTTTTTATGCCTGAAAGTCTTTCATTGATCACACTTCTCTGCCAAAAGGATAATTTGAAACAATTTTTACACATTTCCTGTGATCACAAGGTTAAACTTTTTTTTCTGTATTGAATTTCCTATTTTTTTACTAGTACAAATTTCAAAATTGTTAGTAGTACAAAATGTATTATTTGTACAACAAACATTCCACACAGTTTGATAATTAATAATAAACTAAAATTGTATTGGAAATGCATTTTTTTCAAATGGAACTTATAAAGGTTTCTTTTTTAAAAAATTAATTTATTTTATTTATTTTTGGCTGCATTGGGTCTTTGTTGCTGCGCACGAGCTCTTCTCTAGTAGTGGTGAGCGGGGGCTACTCTTCGTTGCGGTGCATGGGCTTCTCATTGCGGTGGCTTCTCTTGTTGCGGAGCATGGGCTCTAGGTGCACGGGTTTCAGTAGTTGTGACATGCGGGCTCAGCAGTTGTGGCTCGCGGGCTCTAGAGCGCAGGCTCAGTACTTGCAGCACATGGGCTTAGTTGCTCCACGGCATGTGGGATCTTCCTGGACCAGGGCTCAAAGCCGTGTCCCCTGCGTTGGCAGGTGGATTCTTAACCACTGTGCCACCAGGGAAGCCCAGAAATGCATTTCTTAATGAGAAGAATAGATGGCCCTTGGGGCCTTGACTAAATGAGGCTTTGAGGACACTAATAATTTTAATTGGCCTCTACCTTTGGCATCCTGGAGGTAAAACAGTTCTGGGTGAGACAGGTTGGCATCTCTGGATGAAGAGGCAGAGGGGGAACGAAAAGGGCTGGTGGGAAAGGAGATCTGCATGACAGTTTCATGCAAGCGGATCAACTGGAGGAAAGAGAGCATATGGAGGCCAAGCATCTGGACAATTTCTTTTATTTTAAAAAATTTATTTATGTATTTATTTAGGCCACACCGCGAGGCATGTGGGATCTTAGTTCCCCTACCAGGGATCAAACCCGGGCCTCCTGCAATGGAAGCTCAGAGTCCTAACCACTGGACCGCCAGGGAAGTCCCTTTATTCTTTTAAAACTACCTGCTTTGCTGCTGAATAGGTACATCTTTTAACCCCTTGCTGTGTCTTTAAGACCCCCCCTGGAGGTGTGCATCCAGGTTCCTTAGAGATAATGGGGAAGATCAATCAGAGCTGCTCCCCTACTGACCATAACATGGGTCTGCCCTGGGGCATGGTGCCTGACCTCTGCACACCTCCATTTCCTCACCTGTAAAAAAAGGGTGGCTGTGAGGTGGATAAGGTTCTAAGTGTGAAGTGCCCAGATGGGACCTGGCATCAGTGCCCACCAGGTGCTCTCTGGCTCTGGGCTACTTCCTTCCATAGACTGGACCAGCTCCAGGGCAGAGCTGATGTGGGTGTTCCAGGTTCTCATCTAAAATGTGTTTATTTCCTGTTATCTCTACTTCTGCTTGCTGGGAAGTTTCTGAGGTTGGTGAGGGACTCCCTGTTGCAAAGCTCAGTTAACTAATGATTCTGGTATTTCCGTTCATCTTGGGGCATCAAAGCAGTGTTTCCTCCCACAGAGGAGCATATCTGAAGGCTCTGTTGAAACTGTTTTCTTGAAGTGAGAGGATAAAAGATCTCAGACAGGAAGAAGAGAGAGACAGACGGACACTAAGCTAGGTTCCCACAGAGAGTTTATTGAGGGAGCCAAAGCCAGTGAGAGGACGAAGGAGTCCTACTTCAACATCCCTCCTCGAAGCTGCTGGCCTCCTGCACGAGGGAACACTCGGGGAGGGGAGGGCCCGCCCTGTGTGGGGTCACACGGAGCCTCTCACACCACAGCCTGCCTACCCCAAAGACCCAGACACGTGAGAGAGAAGACGTAATTCCCAGCCAGGGAGGGTGCTGAGGACACACCTTCCCCATTCCCCCCTCCCCTGAGGGGCTAGAGCTCTAGCCATTAGGACCTCTGGAAGAAAGGCAAGGACGCCTGGCCCTGATTGACCAGTTTAGTCCTCAACGCGCGAAGGCCTGGGCAATGGGCCTGGTTCAGTTCAGACCTGGCCCCAGGCATCTACTCTAGGAGCTAAGACTTAACAACCAAACAAGATTAAAAACACTCAGGACGTTACTCCTGCTGACCAGATAATGGCAGTCCTGCCAGACCCTGACCAGAGACGGAGACCCAAGTTGATGGGTGTGAGCACGTGAGAAGACCACTCTGCCCCAAGGGGAGGATCTCCCTCCCGGGGCTTAGCTAGAGGGCCGAAGCCTGGGCTTCTGTTTCTCCCCACCCAATGCCACTGATTCCCCAAAGATCCCCCAGAAGGGAGAAAGGGAGGAGGCGTAGAGATGTCAAAAGGCTCACCCATGAATGGGGCTGGAAGTCAGATCTACTGGGGTGAGGAAAAGGCTGTAGAGGGGTGGGACATTGGGGCAGGGGTGCTCGGGTGTTCCTCAGACTCTGGCATGTCATCCTGGAAGTACTCAGCCTGGCGGTACTGCCACAGACGCAGGTTCCCGTCCCACTGCGGGGCAGAGGGTGGCAAGTAGTCAGGAGGCACTGCTCCCTCCCGGGTCCAAGTCCCAGACACACACTGGCCCCCCTAACCACAGCATCCTCACCGAACTGCTGACAATCTTCTCCTCGAAGGGGTGCCAGCTGACGTCACGCACACAGGCCTTGTGGTTGGTCAGCTTCTTCACGATGTGGCCGCTGAGGAGGTCGTACACTGTCCAGGAAAGGCCAGAGTGGAGAGGGGCCGCCAGAAGACCTTCGAGCCACCCCTCATCTCTCTTTGAGCAGCACCACTTACCTGCCTCTCAGACAACTTCCCGTTTTCCCAGGGGAGCAAAGCCCATGCCCGAGGATGGTGTTAGTTTCTTTTCCCTACCTCAGGTTGAGGGTATGGTCTAGCAGAGCTTGGGTATCTCTGGCCCTTAGCTAAATGTCACAGGGTCTACAGTTAAGAAAATGAAATGTGGCTTTAAAGTAGCCATTTTCTTAAAAGCCCACAAGATATGGAAGACACCACAAAAGTGAACAATGGGCTGTCTCCACAGACATGTGAACGTGCTGTTCCTTTTCTGGACGTGGGTGCACCTTTCTCTCTCCCCGGATAGGCCTCCATGTCAGGGCCTCCCTAGGCGTGGCACTGTCTTAGGCTCCTGTGACTGTGTGTTTCTTTTCGTGCATTCCTCCTACGTCAGTGGCTGTACATCTTTTACTACTTGCTGCTGTCTTCTTGTGTCATTCTGTTTGTCTCTGTTCCCTCCTACCTTTCATCTGCAATCTCTTCCCTTGGCTGGCTGAAAAACAGAACTGAGTATATTTCTGGCAATCTAGTATATTTACTGACTAGAATTCTGTGTTCCTTTTCTTAATTTAAAATGCTGATGAATAGAATGTTTTCTCTTTCTCCGTTTAAGCCTCCCTGCTCCAGGCTAAATGAAATTTCACTTGTAACTGTCACTGGGCTTCTTAAGGTAGTCACTGGTGGTTACAGGTAGAATGCCAGGGGAACACGGCTGCCCTTCCCGAGGCCCCCTGTTCAGACACCGTCCTTACCGACCACTTTGCCAGTGGAGCAGCCACTGTAGATGAACTGCTGGCCGGTGCTATGGGTGGGGGAGAATCGGCAGCGGATGAGGGTATGCAGCACCCCATGGCCCCGGTAGGTCATCAAGGAGCTGTCCCCTGGGAGCTTCAGCTTCCGCCAGGCTGGGGAGGGATGCAGGGTGAGCCCTGGGTTAGGGAGTCTGGATTCCCCTGTATCACTGGTCCTCAGCAAAGACTGATGCTCAAAGACAATTGCCTTTGCAATTCCCAACTGGTGGCTCTTTCCCCATCTAACAGTCAGCTGATACACACCAATACGGCTCTGCTGATGGTCAAGACGCTGAAATACTTTTGCATTCGTAGGTTTGGAGGGATCCCCAGCCCCTACACTGAGAACCCCTGGCTCTCCCATGGTTCAGCAAACGAAGAGTTAATGCCTGGCAAGGGGGAGGGCTCCAGGCTTTGGCCCATCCACGGCGCCCATGCCAGGCCTTGCCAGGGGTTAAATGTTTTAACTATCACCCCCGACCCTTCACTCTCCAGATCTCCGGTTCTACATCCGCTCTCACCTTTTTTGGGCACCTGCTGCCAGCGGTAGTCCCAGTTTTGCTGTGTGGCAGCCTGGCGAGAGGCTTCCATGCCTTCCCGGCTAGAAAAGCGTCGGATATCCCAGAGCTTGATGGTCTGGTCTTTGGAGTTGGAGATGAGATACCGGGCATCTCCCTGTGAATCCCAAGATGGATAATGAAGCATCGGAGCTTGCAGATGTCAGTGTCTGTCAGTCCAGCTCCCCCTCCCCAGCTCAGGAGTATGAACCCTGGTCCTTTAACTTTGGTTGCCTCTTTCTTCATCCAGGTGGGCCTCACCATTGGTTTCCTACCACAGACCCCACACCCTGGCTAGGTTTCCCCTTCTTTGCCTGGGGCGCTGGCTGGGCTCCTGTTCTATACTGGGTCAGATCGTCTTCTACTCTTCTTGTACAGAAAGCCCTGCTCCTTGAGGGATGGTGGGTACCAATCCTCACGTCTCGTGGCTTAAGCCTCTTCCCTAAACTCCAGCTCCTGTAAACCCTGGCTAATGAGGAGCTTGGCGAGTTCCCACACCCGTCCACTCTGACACCCTCCTGGACAACCACAACCTCAGTCGCCTGGCTGTGCAGTCCTGACTCTACGCCCACCTTGCTGTCAATGAAGGTGATGCCATCTTGATGTCCAGCCAGCGCACCCACGGGCTTGGGGTCATCCTCCCGCATGGTGCGTCGATCCCACACTTTGCAGATGGCATCGTCACCCCCAGAGAACAGGATTTGGGAGCTGATGTCAGCAAAGGCCACCGCATTCACATCATCCTCATGGGACTCAATCTAGGGGAGAAGGGGGCCAGGTCTTTCTAGGTCTTCCAATCGGCCAAGCACCAGGAGGCAGAGGCTTCAAGTCTCGGGAGCAATACCTGAAGGGTACGTCGGTTCTGTTCTCGATCAAAGACGTACAGGCAGCCATCATTGGCCCTGAAAGGGAACGGAAAAAGAGGGTTCTGGAGCCAGGACCGAGAGGACCCATGCTACGTGTGCTCTGGAGAGACTGTTGTCTCGAAGTCCTGCTGAGGGGAGAGCCCTTCTCTCTTCTTATACAGGAGGTGGGAGAAGAGTTAGCTGTGTTTGCGAGGAGGTTTGAGACCTCCCATCTCATGCTGCAGAAATGGTGAGTGAGAAGTGAAGCAACTCATAAACCTTGGCCCCGGAGAAGGCCTGGTTGTTCTCCACAGCTGCCTGGGTACAGGTGTCCAGTGCAGTCTCTGTAACGGCAGAGCTGGTCTCTGGGAGAACTCCTATCTCATTAAGTGACAGAGGCATCCCCACAAACACTCACCCTCCTAGCACTTCTCGCCCATCTGAGGAGACAGCGATGGAGAAGACAGCAAAGCGACGCTCATCTGGCCTGAAAAGAGCAAAGGAGGAGCTGCGTTAAGTGGACTTCCCTTTAGCCCTGGTTAATCTATACAGAATCTGATGAGGGCCGTGGGGCACACTGCTGAGAGAAAAAGAAGTCGTGCCAGCACGTGCCAGAACGTGGAGCACCTCAGTGAGAAGCCGGGAAGAATCCTGCAGCCATCTATTTTACTCTGGTCCTCTGGCTGACAGGCTGGGTGGTCCCCTCCCAGGAATCCACAATGAGAAACTTGCAACCAGTGTACTTTTCCCTCTAAGCAGGAGTTCCAGTTCAAGAGGTTTGCTCCTGGAGAGCCTTCCTTGAGAAGTTTCTGATGAGTCTAACCAGGAAAGGAAGCCAGTACCTTAGATCCAGGGCAGTATGTGTGTCTCCCTCCCCGTAGATGTTGCAGATATGAACTAAGAGAAGCAAGAGAAACAAGAATCTTTCAGGACTGAGGTTAGGAGGGTGGAAGTGAAGCTAGGGAGGAGACGGAACAAAAGGGAAGGATGTTGGACCCTGGGAGTGATCTGCCCAGGAGAAGGCGTGGAGTCATGGCATGGAGGAGATGGGCATTTGGAGACCTCAGCTCCCAGGCTGAAGAGACGATGGTGGTCTGGGGCACACTCACTGTAATCAGACCAGCTGGAGTAAAGGAAATGGTTCCCGTCAGGGGTGAAGGCCACATCCAAGACGCTCCAGCCTACATCCCGGGCCTTGATGCTCTTGAATTTATGAAAGCGGCCATACCGGCAGTCATACAGTCGGATTGTCTGGTCTGTGTGAGTGGGGATCAGGCAGAATTAGGGAACACCCTCCTGGAATCCTCCCTAGATCAGACCTCTCTCACTCACCACTCATCT